>NC_083575.1:49027653-49699153 GCF_027579695.1 Neoarius graeffei
TCTGCTGAAATGAAGAGATTTGTGTGTAAGCAGAAATACTCTTCTTTTCCCAAACCAAAGTTTGCTAATCTAGCTCTGAAACTAGTCTATGTTTTTGTCTGATTACAGTTTACAGCTTGCACACCGTAATTAAGGGTTTCAAAAGCTAATTATCTGACTGGGGTGTGTTGGAAACAAAAATACCACAAAAATTTGGACCGTCTAGGGCCCTAGTAGACTATATTAAGAACCTTGTGATTTAACTTATTCTCATTAATCAGAAGGGAATGGATTGTAACAGTGATCAGTGTTGCACCTTGTCCTCAGATGCCTCTCTGAGAATGAAAACGATGTGTCTTTGTGTCAGACACATGACATAAGGCTTATTGAACTCAGTCCAAGACAGAGCTTAGTTGTCAAATCAACTGATTATTTTCCTTTTGTGGTATTTCAAACTCAAACACTGTGAATGCTCTTCATACTCTCCAGATCATCATCAGAATCCAGACAGTTACTGAAGGTGGGTTTTCTCTGTTCTCTCTGCTCACTTTCACCAGAAAGATGACAACAGTGCATTACCTAATCAAACACTCATACTGTAGTTATCAAGAGGAATTATTCACATTCCTGGGGTTTCTTTTTGACGAGTTCTATTCATTACCCTGAAGTCTTCAGTAAACAGAATGAATGTGGCATTTGGAGAGCTGTGTTCATGGTTAACTATCAGTCAGCAGGCATAGTTTTTCCTCCGAATTCTTGTGGAGGAGGAGAGAAAGCCTTGTGTTCTCCCTCTTTGAAATACCAAAGAAGTCTGTAACTGGAGCTCAGCCAGGGTATGCATTTGTGTGTGAGTTTGTATCTGTGTGTGAGTCTTTCAGAAAAGTGTGGGCTTTGGTGTGATGTGGGAGCAGGTTATGATATTTCTGGAAAACTCATCCAACTGGCAAGCAATCTCTGAAGAGTGCCAAGAGGCAGGGGTAAGCCAGTGCTGAAGCCATGCATTAATTGGGTTACCTCCCCACAGCTATGTCTATCAGTAAAGTATTAATCAAAATATGACCTATTTCTGTTCAGTGATCCAATCATGACAGCTCTCACCATAGTTAAGTAAGCTTGGTGTTTTTTTTATTTTGTTTTAGTTTTTTAGTTTATCCATAGAAACAGTGTTTTACACACACACGATTTATTTACGACTCAGATCATTTGTTCTGATGTCATTCAAACAACAGCTTTAGCCTCTGTTATAACCCTATATCGAAATGTAATAAGTATGATTCTACAGCAGTCTTGGTTTCTTGACCTATTTGAAAAGGGCCAAAAGCCAGAAGAGCCTAAGGAAAAAGATAAGCTTATATTTTCCTCTAAATCATCAATCTGTGGAACATTCCACTGTGCTGTTTCTTCTATACTTGTGGTATCTCTAGATACAGAAGCCATGCTTTTATGACGTATTTTATGGGTTCATTGTGTTGAAGCTGGTGGAATGTAGAACGCAAGCTCCAGCCAACCTGCATCCAACACTGGGCACTCCCTGCATTTCAGTGGGCGTAGAAAAAAAAACAAACAGTGAGATTATTCATCCATGTTCAATAAATCTCTCCTCTGATTATATGGAAGAAATACTTTGATACCTATGGTGCTGATCACAAGATTATGGTAGTTATAGATTGTCCTCTTTAAGGAAGTGAGAAATATCTTTATTAGGACATAACATTTGATTATTATATGAGACAGCTTGCATACAATTAAATCCCAAGACAAATTTTGCTTTTCCATTTTAGGCAATAATGTTCTATGCGTGGTCACAAATTAAGCCAAAAAGCAAGCATGCATGATGGTAAGCCATTTGTTTTTGCTTTATAATATGGCTTTAAGGAATAAAGCTATACTTGCAGGTACAACCCCAATTCCAAAAAAGTTGGGACAAAGTACAAATTGTAAATAAAAACGGAATCCAATAATTTACAAATCTCAAAAACTGATACTGTATTCACAATAGAACATAGACAACATATCAAATGTTGAAAGTGAGACATTTTGAAATTTCATGCCAAATATTGTCTCATTTGAAATTTCATGACAGCAACACATCTCAAAACAGTTGGGACAGGAGCAATAAGAGGCTGGAAAAGTTAAAGGTACAAAAAAGGAACAGCTGGAGGACCAAATTGCAACTCATTAGGTCAACTGGCAATAGGTCATTAACATGACTGGGTATAAAAAGAGCATCTTGGAGTGGCAGCGGCTCTCAGAAGTAAAGATGGGAAGAGGATCACCAATCCCCCTAATTCTGCGCCGACAAATAGTGGAGCAATATCAGAAAGGAGTTCAACAGTGTAAAATTGCAAAGAGTTTGAACATATCATCATCTA
This sequence comes from Neoarius graeffei, assembly GCF_027579695.1. Lineage (NCBI taxonomy): Eukaryota > Metazoa > Chordata > Actinopteri > Siluriformes > Ariidae > Neoarius > Neoarius graeffei. Next base: position 49,030,005 of record NC_083575.1, read on the forward strand.
CAGTGCATAATATCATCAAAAGATTCAGAGAATCTGGAAGAATCTCTGTGCGTAAGGGTCAAGGCCGGAAAACCATACTGGGTGCCCGTGATCTTCGGGCCCTTAGATGGCACTGCATCACATACAGGCATGCTTCTGTATTGGAAATCACAAAATGGGCTCAGGAATATTTCCAGAGAACATTATCTGTGAACACAATTCACCGTGCCATCCACCATTGCCAGCTAAAACTCTATAGTTCAAAGAAGAAGCCGTATCTAAACATGATCCAGAAGCGCAGACGTCTTCTCTGGGCCAAGGCTCATTTAAAATGGACTGTGGCAAAGTGGAAAACTGTTCAGTGGTCAGACGAATCAAAATTTGAAGTTCTTTATGGAAATCAGGGACGCCGTGTCATTCGGACTAAAGAGGAGAAGGATGACCCAAGTTGTTATCAGCGCTCAGTTCAGAAGCCTGCATCTCTGATGGTATGGGGTTGCATTAGTGCATGTGGCATGGGCAGCTTACACATCTGGAAAGACACCATCAATGCTGAAAGGTATATCCAGGTTCTAGAGCAACATATGCTCCCATCCAGATGACGTCTCTTTCAGGGAAGGCCTTGCATTTTCTAACATGACAATGCCAAACCACATACTGCATCAATTACAGCATCATGGCTGCGTAGAAGAAGGGTCCGGGTACTGAACTGGCCAGCCTGCAGTCCAGATCTTTCACCCAGAGAAAACATTTGGCGCATCATAAAACGGAAGATACGACAAAAAAGACCTAAGACAGTTGAGCAACTAGAATCCTACATTAGACAAGAATGGGTTAACATTCTTATCCCTAAACTTGACCAACTTGTCTCCTCAGTCCCCAGACGTTTACAGACTGTTGTAAAGAGAAAAGGGGATGTCTCACAGTGGTAAACATGGCCTTGTCCCAACTTTTTTGAGATGTGTTGTTGTCATGAAATTTAAAATCACCTAATTTTTCTCTTTAAATGATACATTTTCACAGTTTAAACATTTGATATGTCATCTATGTTCTATTCTGAATAAAATATGGAATTTTGAAACTTCCACATCATTGCATTCCGTTTTTATTTACAATTTGTACTTTTTGGAATCGGGGTTGTATAATGCAGCATACAAATTACCACTCCTTGCCAAGCGATGGCAGTAATGTCAAAGGGTATCTTTAGCATGAAAGCAAAAGTAACAATGACAAAGATTTTCAGGATGATGTCATCTGCAAGATATTTGTCCCAAGTTTAAAACTCTTACTCTCAGACAACTTGTGTTGTGTCTCACAAATATTTCTGTTTATTAGTAGATTAGTTGGTGTGTTTATCCATTTAATGAGACTGTTACATTTTATCACAACACAGAAATGAGGATGGAGTTTGCTGTATTATCTTCTGACTAAAAACCTCTTGTGCTGCAGTCAGAACATCCACTTGCCCACTACATAGTCCACTATATAGTGAATCAGCTATTTTTTAGTTCAGTTCAAATTCATCCATCCATCCATCCATCCTGAAACCACTTATCCTGTGCAGGATCGCGGGCAAGCTAGAGCCTATCCCAACTGAGTATGGGCGAGAGGCAGGGTACACCCTGGACAAGTCACCAGGTCATCGCAGGGCTGACACATAGAGACACACAACCATTTACACTCACACCTATGGTCAATTTAGAGCCACCAATTAACCTAACCTGTATGTCTTTGGACTGTGGGGGAAACCAAAGCACCTGGAGGAAACCCACGCAGACACGGGGAGAACATGCAAACTCCACACAGAAAGGCCCTCGTTGGCCACTGGGCTCGAACCCAGAACCTTCTTGCTGTGAGGCAACAGTGCTAAGCACTACACCACCGTGCTTCTTCCTAGACATATCCATATTAATTAAATAATTCCAGCTGAAACTATTTAAGCTCTCTGGATAGACGCAATAAAGAAAATTTGAGAATGTTCATGTATTCATCTGATCATTTCTGCCACTGTACATTGGGGGACGGGGGCAGGCTGACTAAAGGAGTAGGTGTATCTCACTTCAACTCTCATCTGTACTGCAAAGATGAGACTTCATATCTATAGAATGGGAGGAAATGGAGTAATGCTGTTCATGATTTCTACAGTTGATGGAACACAAGACTGGACTGTACCACCATCTGTATGAGGTGTTTGTTTACATAGATGTTGAGATCATGTGGGCTGCCTTTGGACTTCTTACTACTTACTTCCTACTTAGGGTAATGTCCGCATACTTTTTTTCTGAACCTTACAGACTTCATGTCATTTATGCTTCATCTTGGTACAGTTGTGGTCAGAAATTTACATACAGTGACATGAATGTCATCTTGGATATGAATGTCATGGCAATATTTGGGGTTCCAGTAATTTCTTTGAACTGTTCTTTTTCTGTGGCAGAATGATTGTACAGCATACATCTTTAATTAATAAAAAACACTAGAATTTGGTGCACAAGTTTTAATTTTCTTTGGGTTTTCTGAAATCAACACAGGGTCAAAATTATACATACTGTACATGGTCAAAAATGTACATATGCTCACTTAGATTTTTAATTCAGAGGTGCTGAAAGTTCCAAAATGTTTCTTATCTTGCCAAGGCTGAGGTCTCTTAACTCCCTGTTAGTGATCATGATTGACTACAGCTGGTAGCTTCTCTGTGCCTTCATAAAAAGGGTTTGTTTACAGCACTCATTGGATTGACCAACACACAGTAAAATGGGAAAGTCCAAGGAGCTCAGTGCAGATCTGAGAAAGAGGATTGCAGATATACAGAACTCTGGAATTTCTCTTGGAGCCATTTCTAAACAACTGCAAATTCCAAGATCAGTTCAAACAACTGTGTCCAAGTTATTGTGAGGTGTAGTCACTTTGCCAAGCCACTTTGCTTCAAGAAACCCCAAACTGTCACCTTCAGCTGAAATGAAATTGGTTTGGATGGTCAGGAACAACCTGGGAACCACCATGCCACAGCCCTACCATGAGCTGGAAGCTGATGGATCACTGTCTACAGTTCAGATCACCATGGACTAAGAGGCTGCTATCCAAGAAATAACCCCCTGCTCCAAAATTGACACCTTCAAGCTTAACTAAAGTTTGAAGCTGACCATACGGACAAAGAAAAAGCCTCCTGGAGGATAGCTGTATGGACAGATGGGACAAAGATTGAGTTGTTTGGCCACAATGACCACCATGTACAGAGGGACACTGTACCAGCTACTGATGGTGGTAGGATCATCATGCTCTGGGGCTGTTTTGCTGCCAGTGGAACTGGTTCATTGCACAAAATGGGTGAAATAATGAAGAAGGAGGACTACCTCAGAATTCTTCAGCATAAACCATCAGAAACTTGAATACGACTTGGGAGTTATAACAAGACAATGAACCCAAACACGCATCAGAGCTGGTTGTGGAGGATAAAGCAGGCTAATATTAAGCTTAAAAAAAAGTCCTGACTTCAACCCTATTGAAAATATATGGACTGTGCTTATAAGTCGAGTCCATGCCATGAAAAAACAAAAAACAAATTTAATTGAACTCTACCAATTCTACTATGAAGAGTTGTGAAATATCCAACCAGAATTCTGCCAGAAGCTTGCGAAGAGACATTTTACCCAAATATTAGGTGTGCTGTATGTATATTTTTTACCCTGTATGTATAATTTTGACCCTGTGCTGATTTCAGAAAACACAAAGAAAATTAAACCTTGTGCACCAAATTCTAGTGTTTTCTTTTAATTAAAGATGTATGCTCTACATTCTGCCACAGAAAAAGAACAGTTCAAAGAAATTACTGAAAGCCCAAATATTGCCATGACATTCATATCCAAGATGACATTCATGTCACTGTATGTAAACTTCTGACCACAACTGTATATACATTAGTTAATTATTTTGTACAACAGTTAGTTCCAGTTCACTAATTTGATTGGTCAAACACCATTCCAAGGGTGTTGATATTTAGTATAACAGCACTGGTACATTTCACTGTTTGTATCAGTCCATTTATCTGTGTTTTGCTACACGAAATGGCAAATCTAACAATAGTTTGTTGGACTGAAATTGTTACTACACTTATGTATAGACTGACTGACAGCCTGTAGTGTGTTGGCATGGTAACACCTTATGCTCTACCTACGGTAGCTGTGGCTTCTTTGGGAACTATTTCCATAGAGTGAGAAAAAAATACACTGCCATTCAAAAGTTTGGGGTCACTTTGAAATTTCCTTATTTCTGAAAGAAAAGCACTGTTCTTTTCAATGAAGATCACTTTAAACTAATCAGAAATACACTCTATACATTGCTAATGTGGTAAATGACTATTCTAGCTGCAAATGTCTGGTTTTTGGTGCAATATCTACATAGGTGTATAGAGGCCCATTTCCAGCAACTATCATTCCAGTGTTCTAATGGTACAATGTGTTTGCTCATTGCCTCAGAAGGCTAATAGATGATTAGAAAACCCTTCTACAATCATGTTACCACAGCTGAAAACAGTTTAGCTCTTTAGAGAAGCTATAAAACTGACCTTCCTTTGAGCAGATTGAGTTTCTGGAGCATCACATTTGTGGGGTCGATTAAATGCTCAAAATGGCCAGAAAAATGTCTTGAATATATTTTCTATTCATTTTACAACTTATGGTGGTAAATAAAAGTGTGACTTTTCATGGAAAACACAAAATTGTCTGGGTGACCCCAAACTTTTGAACGGTAGTGTACAACCCCGATTCCAAAAAAGTTGGGACAAAGTACAAATTGTAAATAAAAACGGAATGCAATGATGTGGAAGTTTCAAAATTCCATATTTTATTCAGAATAGAACATAGATGACATATCAAATGTTTAAACTGAGGAAATGTATCATTTAAAGAGAAAAATTAGGTGATTTTAAATTTCATGACAACAACACATCTCAAAAAAGTTGGGACAAGGCCATGTTTACCACTGTGAGACATCCCCTTTTCTCTTTACAACAGTCTGTAAACGTCTGGGGACTGAGGAGACAAGTTGCTCAAGCTTAGGGATAGGAATGTTAACCCATTCTTGTCTAATGTAGGATTCTAGTTGCTCAACTGTCTTAGGTCTTTTTTGTCGTATCTTCCGTTTTATGATGCGCCAAATGTTTTCTCTGGGTGAAAGATCTGGACTGCAGGCTGGCCAGTTCAGTACCCGGACCCTTCTTCTACGCAGCCATGATGCTGTAATTGATGCAGTATGTGGTTTGGCATTGTCATGTCGGAAAATGCAAGGTCTTCCCTGAAAGAGACGTCGTCTGGATGGGAGCATATGTTGCTCTAGAACCTGGATATACCTTTCAGCATTGATGGTGTCTTTCCAGATGTGTAAGCTGCCCATGCCACACGCACTAATGCAACCCCATACCATCAGAGATGCAGGCTTCTGAACTGAGTGCTGATAACAACTTGGGTCATCCTTCTCCTCTTTAGTCCGAATGACACGGCATCCCTGATTTCCATAAAGAACTTCAAATTTTGATTCGTCTGACCACAGAACAGTTTTCCACTTTGCCACAGTCCATTTTAAATGAGCCTTGGCCCAGAGAAGACGTCTGCACTTCTGGATCATGTTTAGATACGGCTTCTTCTTTGAACTATAGAGTTTTAGCTGGCAACGGCGGATGGCACGGTGAATTGTGTTCACAGATAATGTTCTCTGGAAATATTCCTGAGCCCATTTTGTGATTTCCAATACAGAAGCATGCCTGTATGTGATGCAGTGCCATCTAAGGGCCCGAAGATCACAGGCACCCAGTATGGTTTTCTGGCCTTGACCCTTATGCACAGAGATTCTTCCAGATTCTCTGAATCTTTTGATGATATTATGCACTGTAGATGATGATATGTTCAAACTCTTTGCAATTTTACACTGTTGAACTCCTTTCTGATATTGCTCCACTATTTGTCGGCGCAGAATTAGGGGGATTGGTGATCCTCTTCCCATCTTTACTTCTGAGAGCCACTGCCACTCCAAGATGCTCTTTTTATACCCAGTCATGTTAATGACCTATTGCCAATTGACCTAATGAGTTGCAATTTGGTCCTCCAGCTGTTCCTTTTTTGTACCTTTAACTTTTCCAGCCTCTTATTGCCCCTGTCCCAACTTTTTTGACATGTGTTGCTGTCATGAAATTTCAAATGAGCCAATATTTGGCATGAAATTTCAAAATGTCTCACTTTCGACATTTGATATGTTGTCTGTGTTCTATTGTGAATACAATATCAGTTTTTGAGATTTGTAAATTATTGCATTCCGTTTTTATTTACAATTTGTACTTTGTCCCAACTTTTTTGGAATCAGGGTTGTAAATGAAGTATTTGGCCATATTGTGCCTGAAATGTCAGTTACATGATATTAATTTCTTCTTAATAGAACTGTTGTGTAAAAGGAATATCACACTCACAATTGTACTGTTGTACTGAATATCAGTAGCTGTGATTGCCTGCAGCCAAAACATAAGCATGCGGATATTTACTACAACTGCAATCTTGCTCATGTGATATTGCTTACTTATAGTTCACCAGTTATACCTAAGCCTGTATTTGCTATAAAGTATGAAGCACAAATGTCTGTTGAGGCCATTCCTTTATAAATGAAGTATTCTGTTTTGAAGTAACTGTCATCAATATTTCATTGGTTTATTGCTGAAATATCACATCCATCGTGACAAATAAATTAGCAAAAGTAGATGTTGGTTAAACCTTTCATTGCTTCTTTTCTAATGTAGACAGATTTTTTGCTTGTCATAATTGTGCAGACCCACAACCATTTCCTTGCTTTGTTTTCCAACATGATATTCATCACTTTGGCATGCATAATAGCTTATTTTCGCTTTGAGGATGTCGTAAGCCTTTAGTTTTAAAGATTTCCTTCATCAAATTAGGTCATTCCCACAAGACCAAATATATTAAATGTGTGACATATTGAGCTTAAATTATTCCCATTCATTCCAGCTAAATAATATAATATTAGTTATATGAGGGGGCGGCACGGTGGTGTAGTGGTTAGCACTGTTGCCTCACAGCAAGAAGGTTCTGGGTTTGAGCCCAGTGGCCAATGGGGGGCCTTTCTGTGTGGAGTTTGTATGTTCTCCCTGTGTCTGTGTGGGTTTCCTCCAGGTGCTCCGGTTTCCCCCACAGTCCAAAGACATGCAGGTTAGGCTAATTGGTGGCTCTAAATTGACCGTAGGTGTGAATGTGAGTGTGAATGGTTGTTTTTGTCTATGTGTCAGCCCTGTGATGACCTGGTGACTTGTCCAGGGTGCACCCCGCCTCTCGCCCATAGTCAGCCGGGATAGGCTCTAGCTTGCCTGCGACCCTGCACAGGATAAGTGGTTTTGGGGATGGATGGATGGATGGATGGATGGATAGTTATACTGTATGAGCTAGGAGCTTAATCTCAGCCAAAAGAGGGAGAGTCTTGAGATGGACACATGCTCCACTGTGTCAATTTCCACTTTAGCCAAACATGAAATGATTATCTGTCTTCTTTATTTGACATGATTTACAAAAGAAAATAATTGCAACTACAAGAAAATATTTCCATTTAGCAAGTTGTCATGTATGCACCTGTCTCCATTTCCCAGAATGCACTTCCTGGATACAAACCTGACCACCACAGACTACATCACCCATCCTGCACTTCATCGTTCACAGTCACTTGAGATCTAATCACGTGAACCTGCTCACAATCACAGCTCACCTATTTAAGGACTCTGTTCACAGTTTGGGTTTTGCAAAGTAAGCACTCAGTTCCATTGGTCTGACTTCACCAAGCCTTAGATTTCTGCACTGTTTGTTTTGGATTTGACTTTGCCTGTGTTTTTGGATTTTGCTGTTTTGCCTCTGCCTTTGATATCCTGTTTGTGCCTTGCCTGATTATCCACTCTGATTTTGTCTCATGTTTGGGATTTATCTGTCTGATTGCCTGAATAAACTTTTCTCTGCTTTTACATCCGTTTGTTGTCTCCAAACCTGACAACAACACTGTGAGAAAACCCACGAGGAGCCACTCCTCATCCTCAGCTATGTACACTGCTTCCCAAAGCAAACCGTTTTAGTGCACAGTAAGCTGCACTTCACATTAATCAACTAAATGACATTAATAACTGAAACTAAATGATTACCACTTAGTAAAGTTTAAACAGATAAAGATTATGCACAAAAATATGGATAATAAGAAAACAAAACAGTGTAAAACACAAATAACTTGACTATGAAACTATGAGAAATGTGGCTCCTGTATTAGGGCTTTGAAATACATCACTGCAAAATATTTGAATGCTGTAATAAAAGTTCATGCACACACATACGTTAGACCTATTGCCTAACATACTGTATGTTAAGACTGTTTTAAATACAGAATTAATCCTGACTATCCTGTGAAGTATAATCCAGTACTGGGTTTCGTAAAACTCCAGGGTCTTGCTGCACCATCAGCCATTTAGATCAGGCATTTGAAAGCTAATATATAGATTTCGGCACTGCCTAAAAGCGGAGCTCCCATCTGTTTCTGGATTGTAGAATTTTCTTATATCATAGCCAGCCTCTTTTGTTTTATTTCTTTACCGGCTAACACTGGCCACTAGGCGGCGTGTATGACTGGTAATTCCTAATACTGACCACTAGGCGGCGTGTATGACTGTAATTACTAATACTGACCACTAGGCGGCGTATATGACTGGTAATTACTAACACTGACCACTAGTCGGCGTGTATGACTGGTAATTACTAACACTGACCACTAGTCGGCGGGTATGACTGGTAATTACTAACACTGACCACTAGGCGGCGGGTATGACTGGTTTAGTAATTACCAGTCATACACGCCGCCTAGTGGTCAGTGTTAGTAATTACCAGTCATACCAGACCACTAGGCGGCGTGTATGATTAGTAATTACTAATACTGACCACTTGGCGGCGTGTATGACTGGTAATTACTAACCCTGGCCACTAGGCGGCGTGTATGACTGTCCATGAAAAATCAACTCTATGGGTTACCATAGTTTCTTAAGTTACCATAGTTTCTTAAGTTTCTCCGCTCGCGCGGGCCGAAGGCTCCGCTAATACTGTTCTTCATCCCTACAGTCAGATATTGACTTTTATTAGACACATGTTCAGTGAGCAAGGAAGCTGGTATGATTCTCCCACTAAGCTGCAAAGGCCATTTCCTCTGACTGGCAGAGACTGGCATTGCCATTACAGTGCCACTTGGAGAAAAACACCAGTCAAAAAATAATCCAAAACTGATTCAAGATTACATTGTTTCTGGCTGCTCACATGTGAATGCATGCAACCATTCATCAATTAATGCACTGTTTTAAATATGTATAAGTCTGGGGTTTTTTTTGGGATGGAATACTTTGGGAGTAATGTGCTCGGCTTACGGTCTGTGTGGAGTTTCTGTGTGGAGCATGTTTCTTCTCACCTCCATAAATATGCCGTTGTGTTGCCAAGCTTGGCTCCAGCTCATCCACAACCCTGAGCAGGCTGAAGTGATTACTGATGATGAACAAATGAATGGTATTTGTGACATAACATGAATAATGCTTGTTTAAGTTCATTTTATGTTGAAGTTTATTAAAACATTGTTGCATGACAGACAAGTGTATGAATTAAGATGTTTTGTACAGTCAAAAGAACACCAAGCCTAAACTTTTAAATCTTATGAATATACAATTAAATAAATATTAGACAAAAAAAAGATACAATTCAAACAAGCTTAAATATCAGATTATTATCAGAACAAAAATCAATACATTTTATTTATGTAATTTAAAAGCCCTTGACAAACAGGACAACTGACGTATTTTGGTATAACTCAGTGGTTGTATAAATTTCTTCTTGCTCTGTAAGGAAAAGTATTGAAGAGGTAGAAATACATGGAAAGGATTATCTGTGTCCTGCAGAATCCTGTCAAATTCATTTTAAATTCAAACTTAAACCTAATCTTAGATGAAGGAATGAATGATATTTGTGAAAGATAAATAGGACTAGTACTTGTTTAGAAATATCACAGTTTTATTTATTAAAATAATTTGGAATAGGAATGCAATATGCATACTGAAATATTCCATCCATTTTGGTATAGTACAATACAGAGTATAAGGACAGCTCTCAACAAAATTCTTTTCAATACATCAAGTTATACGTTTTGTTTTTTTCATAGAAACCATCTGACAAATTCAGTATGTAAACTCGTAAATAAAATATTGCAAGTATACAAGATACAGTAAACCATCTAGTGTTTAATGCTCTTTCACCAAAACAAAATGGACACCGTAAAACATGCTTAAATAAGGCTTACATTTCTTCCTTTGTTAACTCTGTGTTTGACATAGCTACTGTTATGTACTGACTCGGCTTTGCACTGGGCATAAAAACACTTTAGCCAGCTTGTCTTGCTGAAATCACTGCATGCTGTCTTGTAAATGTAATATATTTACATAACATAGCAGTTAAGTATTTGGACACATTCCTGGCAGACTGGTTATGATGTAATAGCTACATTTATTACCTATGTCTATATTATCATGAACATTATGTAACACCTAACACTCAGGGGGACCACAGGACCAGCTACAGCATAAGCTTCCAGGTTCTACTCAATTACTGTATTTTTAAGGTAGTTTTCTTCAAAATATAGACTGCTTAACAGTATCCCAGAAGTTTCTCTTCTTGTGTACTGTTGGGGAATATTGTAGATAGTTTACAGAAATGTTCAGAACAGACTGAGATCCAATGAAATGGTCCAAGCAAAAGCAACCAATAGCGCAGACTGTTTTTTTTTATTTACACGGTATATTGTTAAATTAAACAATATTCCAGTTATTTTTATTTATGGCGGCACGGTGGTGTAGTGGTTAGCGCTGTCGCCTCACAGCAAGAAGGTCCTGGGTTCGAGCCCCATGGCCGGCGAGGGCCTTTCTGTGCGGAGTTTGCATGTTCTCCCCGTGTCCGCGTGGGTTTCCTCCGGGTGCTCCGGTTTCCCCCACAGTCCAAAGACATGCAGGTTAGGTTAACTGGTGACTCTAAATTGACCGTAGGTGTGAATGTGAGTGTGAATGGTTGTCTGTGTCTATGTGTCAGCCCTGTGATGATCTGGCGACTTGTCCAGGGTGTACCCCGCCTTTCGCCCGTAGTCAGCTGGGATAGGCTCCAGCTTGCCTGCGACCCTGTAGAAGGATAAAGCGGCTAGAGATAATGAGATGAGATGAGATGAGATGAGATTTTTATTTATGTGAATATACTGAACTGTGTATATAATTACTGTTCTGAGAAAAATCTCTCATTTGTTCTCTACTTCTTGGTAATATCTCTTGTGCATGGGACTGCATACATTATACCAATGCCCAAAACATTTATGACATTTTTTAAAATTAATATATAGCATCTAACATACAAACTGAAAAGGAACCCATCATATGTGTAGATCCACTGTACACTCATATAAACATCCAGAAATTTCTGTTGATCATTGTGGGTGTGAGTTATGAGGGTCACCTCCATTTTCAACCTGTACCCTTCTCCCATCAATCACAGATCACTTTCTCTTCAACATTATCCTGTCCTCCCTTTCCTCATTCTTCCTTTGCGCATGTTCTGTACAACGTCAGCATGTCCTCCTCTTCAGGGAAATGTTTTCTCATCATACGGCATCTGTTCAGTGTCCAGCTGGAAAACAGTAACAGAGGGTAAAGCTGTGAATACATGACGGCATATCAGCTCTAGTTAAGCAATATTATTAAAAGATAGCAGTGCAATGTGGCACTGCTAATGCCCAATGCTTGCACCACAGTTCACTGAACCTTTGTGTTTACAATTTAAAGTAGTGGTAAAGATTATAAACCAATATTTTCTGGAATTGCGAGTTTGTTTGACTGACCTGATCAGTGCTAGTGAGGCCAATGATAGTCCAATTTTTGATGTCCAAGGACAATCATAGAGTTCCTGTCTCTTCTGGATGGTTCCACTTGCCCCAATTCAGGCCTGTCGATGAAACAGACAAATAATAATAATAATAATAATAATAATAATAATAATAATAATAATAATAATAATAAATTTTATTTATAAGCGCCTTTCATGACACTCAAGGACACTTTACAAGAATAAAACAGATATAAACAATATAAAATGGAAAGAAGAGGAAAAATGCAATTTACAGGGAATAAGCTAAACAGCAAATAGAAACTAAACAGCAAAAATAAGAAAAAAGAGAGAAAAACAATGCAAATTACAAAGAACAGACTATTTTAAACAGATGAGTTTTGAGTCTAGATTTGAAAAGAGGAAGAGAGTCAGTGTTACGGATATCAGGTGGGAGGGAGTTCCAGAGTTTGGGAGCAGAGCGGCTAAAAGCTCTGCTCCCCATGGTGCTAATAATATTAACACTATTATTTTATATGTTTAAACTTTCAAATCTGTATACACAGGAATTATGACCAGTAATTTGTCACTAATTACACACTAATTGCTTAAGCACAAGCATTCACTATTTTGAATAGTTTCTACATTTCTCATATATATATTTATGACTACACACATGTAGAGTTAAGTTGTCCCCCTGACTATTTCCCACAGGAAATTAAACTCTTTCTTGGGATGAATGTGCGACTGGCACATCCATATCTCATCTAATGAGTGCAATGCACAGAGAATTCTCCTACTCCTCCAAGCATACCTTGAACCTGACACTGTAGCCCCTAACTATTTATCTGTGCTGATGCCAAAGCACGTGTGAGGAGGACTGCAGCTCACTTACGCATGAGGTTGAGGGGGCAGAGAAATAGTTGTTCTTTCAACGAGCTGTGTGACTCCCACCAGATTCCTTTTGCTAACAGGCCCTTAAACAAAGCCAGGCCACTGTTCCTACATACATGTTGTCTAATACCTAGACAATTAACTTCAAATTTAAAAGCATAATCCTTTACTGAAAAAGAAAATGGATCAAACTTTTTAAGAAAATCTGGTGAGTAAGAATGTAATCACTTGGCATTATCAGCACCCAACGTATGAAATGACTGTAGATATGACATGGCATGACCTGATGAATAACTCCTCAGTCAATTACAGAAGCCAGTACTAGTCACCAATTTACCTCATGAGCACAGTGCCAAAGTATGAGAAAGGAATTAGTGTATAGTTGAGATTAGGAAGCAGAGGTTTACCCAGAATTCATTGTTATCATGTAAGACTTTCAGTAAGTTGTTTTTTCATGTCTTAATAACTGTATTACCTTTCATTTCTTAATGGAAATCAGTTAGTTTTATTTTCCATGAAGGACATCTGTTTAAAGGTTTTGTTTTAAACACTAAGGAACCCACACTTAAACAATACACATTTTCATTCATTATGGAAAAAGTATAAACTTCTTTTACAGTTTATTGTGCTAGTTTATTTAGTTTTAATGTCCATCTATCCATTATCTGTAGCTGCTTATCCTGTGCAGGGCCACAGGCAAGCTGGAGCCTATCCCAGCTGACTATGGGCGAGAGCCGGGGTACACCCTGGACAAGTCACCAGGTCATCGCAGGGCTGAACATAGAGACAAACAACCATTCACACTCATTCACACCTACGGTCAATTTAGAGCCACCAATTAGCCTAACCTGCATGTCTTTGGACTGTGGGGAAAACCGGAGCACCCGGAGGAAACCCATGCAGACACGGGGAGAACATGCAAACACCACACAGAAAGGCCCCTGTCAGCCACTGGGCTCAAATCCAGGACCTTCCTGCTGTGAGGCGACAGTGCTAACCACTACACCACTGTGCCGCGGCTGCCGCCCTAGTTTTAATGTCATTGATTATTATTTTAAATTGGCTTTCTATTTCTAAGTAAAGAAATCATCAAGAAATTTCCATTGTGAGTTTCATCTTTAATAATATTATTTTTGATTAAAATGAAATAACCCTGCCCCTCACATTAACTCCAGCTCATACTATTGAATAGTGTTTGTGTATGAGTTCAAAGTGGGGACGCAAAAATAAAATAAAATTAAATGAAGGTTATACTATTACAGAAGTTGATGGCTGATAGTCATATTCTACATCATAATTAAGGTGTAGTGAAAGCTGTTTATGAAGAAGAAGAAGAAGAAGAAGAACCTTTATTTGTCACATGCACACTCAAGCAAAGTGAAATTCCTCCTCTGCATTTAACCCATCTGAAGCAGTGAACACACAAGTGAGCAATGAGCACACACACATACCCAGAGCAGCAGGCAGCTATGGACCCTTTTCACGTGACGTCACGACAAACGCGGCCGCCATTTTGGACGTGTACTACCAGTAGTTTACCACAGCCAACATTGAGGAACGGCAGCAAAGAAAGTTTTTACTTTCAGCAAGACTTCCATCATGCCACTATATTGTTGTGCACCTGGATGTAGTAACCATCAACAAACAAGGCAAGGTTTATCATTTTATCAGATCCCGACGGAGAAGATGGATAGCGGCCATTAACAGATTGGCAGCCCTCGGCATACCAACGCTTGTGTAGTGACCACTTTGTTGGAGGTAAGACGAATAAAATTAGCCAGAAAAGGCATTACATTGCTGTTAACATTCTGTGGCGGCGAGTGTGTAACCAAATAGGCTAAAATAACCCATTGTAACCTCTTTGTTCTTCTGTAGTAGCTATTGTTGACTAGCTAATGTCAACAGGTAGCTGGTATGTTACTGTAGCAATGTTTACGTTCAGTCATTTGGATGACTGTTAAAACCTTTCAGTCTCAAGTTTTTCCTTTACTGTATTTACTAGTTTACTGTAATTATGATCCGGCAGCTATTTACACCGGATCCAGTATAAATAGCTGCCGGAGCCAACGTCCGAGGTTCCGGAGCGCGCTCTGGCTTGCTCTCCCTCAAATTAAGCAGCGCGCGCCGGCTTGCTCTCCCTCAAATTAAGCAGCGCGCGCCGGCTTGCTCTCCCTCAAATTAAGCAGCGCGTGCCGGCTTGCTCCCGGAGTGCTCCGGCCGAGGTTCCCCTCAAATTAAGCAGCGCGCGCCGGCTTGCTCTCCCTCAAATTAAGCAGCGCGTGCCGGCTTGCTCCCGGAGTGCTCCGGCCGAGGTTCCCCTCAAATTAAGCAGCGCGCGCCGGCTTGCTCTCCCTCAAATTAAGCAGCGCGTGCCGGCTTGCTCCCGGAGTGCTCCGGCCGAGGTTCCCCTCAAATTAAGCAGCGCTCCGGCTTGCTCCGGAGCAAGCCGGAGCGCGCTCCGTAACCTCGGCCGGAGCACTCCTGGAGCAAGCCGGAGCGCCCTCCGGAACCTCGGCCGGAGCACTCCGGGAGCAAGCCGGAGCGCACTCCGGAACCTCGGACGTTGGCGTGTATGTGTATGGCGATGGGTTTTTAATGACATAGGTATACAGATCATGTGGGCCGAAGTCAGGTAAAGACGAGGGCTTCGTGTACTTCCGTACGTCAGTGAACAATCCTGGTGGAAGCAGGTAAACGTCGTTCTCTAAGCCTGCTAACCTCAATTTTTGCAAATACCTCTCCCTCTGCTCGCCCTGTAAATGCCCTACGTCGCTGGATAGTGAAGGTGTTTTCTGCATCTCGCTCCTTTTTCTTTTATGTTTTTCATTTGTCGCCTTTCTCGCATTCAAACTGATTCGAGCCGAAGTCCACTACATGTCCAAAATGGCAGTCATGTTTACGAAGGTCACGTGACTGAAAAGGGTCCATACTACAGTGCTTGGGGACCAGTTGGGGGTTAGGTGCCTCACTCAAGGGCACTTCAGCCATGATACAGAGGGAGGGGAAAGTGCTGTTCATTCACTCAACTCCCCTCACATTTTTTCTGTCAGTCCCAGGAATTAAACTAGTGACCCTTTGGGCACAAAGATGCTTCTCTAACCTTCAGGCCATGGCTGCCCTTTAGATTTTCACCTAATAGGCTAGAGTACATTCTAATTTCCTTTCAAAGTTATGCATAGTCCATATTATCCCCACCCTACTAGCCACTGAAACTCACTTTGTCCTATTAGATTGTGTGTGCATGGGTTTCTAGGGACAGATTTAACCAAGATTGAATGGTTAATATTAAATGATAATGATATATTTGATTTGTGATATGAATAACATCTGTTATACTCCAGATGAAATGAATATGTAGATGTTTTGGATGTCACATACCGGTATAACTGTGGACATGACCTCTTAAAGGAGCTGGAGGACAGACCCAGTCTGCTTTGGTTCCTCAGCTTGCTCTTCTTCACCAACTCCTTCACCCTGCCCCATGCATAGTTCTCTGGCTGCACAGACACACAGCAAATGAAACAAATTCGATATTCTGGACAGATTGATGAGAAAAACTATTGAATTAGACAGTATGTCAAACTTTTGACTGGTACTTTATTGAACAGAGTTTAAATTCAGTAACAACATCCATCTATGGAAATGTTGTAACCTCCTGGCTGGGGCAACTGGATTTATACAAAATATATAAATATTTTAAAGGTTTTTATGCAAATTATTTTCAGTAGTGGAAGTGTAATTAATTAATTTAATAGTTGTTTGAGAGGAAGATTACTTTTATAATTTTATTTCATACAACCATTTATGTCCATTCTGAATGTTTCCAATAATTCTGAAGCTGTCTTTACGGTGTGTGTGTGTGTGTGTGTGTGTGTGTGAAAATAATTTTGATAATAACTTGGAACTAAGATGCTTTACCTCTGTTCCTCTTCCATAGATCATGTCATAGCTTTATGTACTGTTAACATTCATACACATAATAACGTTTACATTAAGGGTACATGCTTCTGCTTTGGGTTAGTTAACAGTATAATATGACAGCATGAGTCACACTGGCGCACCCTCCCTTATAGTCCTATGTGTACTATGCACGAGTGCACATGATGACAGATCATTCGTGTGAGTCAGAGAGGAGTCTACTAAAGTTTATCAGCACAAATGACTCACCCGTCTATGGGGAGCAGAGAGAACCTCAGAGCTGTCACTCAGATATCTGGCCTCCCCCTCTGTATAGCTCCTCCTGGTAAAGCCTTTTCTCCACACAGGCATGACCTGCTGGCAGCCTCCTTCACAATCTGTCCAGAAATCAACCCAGATATGGATCCTTATTACAGGATACAATTACACAGCCAGAAACAGTTATCACAAAGAGGAGAGAACTGTTATGACAGATGGGCAAGTGAATCAGTGATCCGCTGGGATCTCTGGATTTGGTTTGGCACATGCACACAATCATACATGCACACACTCTGATTTCCTACTTAGGGATGGAGCACAGAATTCCAAACTCCCTGTTGATGTTATAGAGATTCTCTTTTTATAACCCGAATGCTAGGAATTACCCTTTCAGTGAAGTAATAAGTATTAATCCAACATCCTCCCCACCTCCACAACACACACCCCTCAGGGAATGTCTGATGCTTAGAAAATAAGCAAGAAAAACATTTGGAAATTGCTCTAGTGGTGTTTTGGGCGGTATTGCTTTCAGTTTGAGACACACCCAAGGTGAACTTGAGGGGAATATGCACCTGGAGTCCCCTGTGGTTTGTGTGAAGCAAGAAACGTTTTACTCAGCCATCACATTCAAGTGAAGATACATAAACATTTCTTAACAATTATCCATATTATGGTTTCACAAGTGCTAATCAACTTGGTTCCAGGAAGTTTTGAACAAATACTGATGCTCTTGAGAATGAAAACAAATATTCCAAACAGTCCTGGTATTTTTGCAATTGCTGGCCTGTATTTCCCAACAATATCATAAAGTAACTTTTCATTTTTGTTAAAATGCCGCCGCCCCCCTTCTCCCCACCTTTTTCTCCTCCTTCCCCCCTTCCTCTCTTCCCCATATCTTATTATTTTTATATTTGTATATGTAAATACTTAATTTATTTTAATTTATCTAGAAGTTTTCTTTATTTCTTTTCTTTCTTTATCTGTAATGATGCTGCCGGAATCTTAATTTCCCTGAAAGAACCCGCCCAAAGGGATCAGTAAAGTTTTATCTAATCTTATCTAATCTAAAACCCAACAATCTCACATTGGTGTTGTACTGACCGCTGAAGGTTGACCAGAGGGGGATATGTGTGCCCTCAGGAATGGTGGTGAGGTCAGACAGTGTGCCACTGGATGCTGTTAGGCTGGTGTAGTCACTGCGTGAATGTCTCTTCAGTTCCTGAAAAGCCAAACTGGCTGCTCCACAGTGACAATGCTGTAGGAAGAAATCCTGAAACAAACAGGAATTGGGTGCTGTTGATTACCAAATTTAGTGGAAATTAGGAAGTTTAATTTATCCATGAATAGTTTTAGAACTCTTAAGACTGAATTCTCAGTTTCTAATAGTTATACGTTTCTGAAACATTAATGATCCATTACTGAACCACAGGGTTCAGAGTACACATAAGGATAATACATCCTGTTATTGTTCACACCCATGGGTCAAGAAAAGCCCCTCAGCAAGCAGAACACCCTTGGCTGCCGAGTCAAGTATGTTCGCCATCTGTTTCATATTTATGTGAGTCTAGAATGACGTAAGCCATCACTCACTTGTGTTGTCTGTTGTAGTGGGGAGTAACAAAATAGGAATACTTTGTTATGCTACTTAAGTATGATTTGGCAATACTTCTACTTTAATTAAGTATAAATGTTTCTGTCAGCTTTAATTAATTGTCCAAATGATATGGCTATTTTCACTGATGGTTGGCCACGATATTACATGGAAGGGCTAGAATTAATGTCATTCATTCATTCATTCATTCATTCATTTTCTCTACCACTTATCCATTGCAGGTCGCAGGTGAGATGGAACCAATTCCAGCTGACATTGTGCGAGAGGCAGAGTACTCCCTGGACAGGTCGCCAGTCTATTGTGGCGCTAGCACAGAGAGACAAATAGCCATTCACACTCATGGGCAGTTTAGAGTAGGCAGTTGACTTAAGCTTTATGTGTGTGGACTGTGGGAGGAAACCCACACAGTCATGAAGAGAACATGCTAACTCCACAGAGAAAGGCCCCAGCTGAGAGGCAAGTTCAAACCTGGTACCTACTAACATTATTAGCAGCTGGTGACATTACTAACAGCTGTACCACTGCTGCCCATGTATCAATAGCTCAAAATATAATTATTTTTGGCTGATCATTATATCACAGTGTCTTGATGGTGTAATAAGAATGACGTGAGGCAAACTCTCTCTCTCTCTCTCTCTCTCTCATATTATACTGTTAACTAACCCAAAGCCCTGTGATGACCTGGCGACTTGTCCAGGGTGTACACCGCCTTTCGCCCGTAGTCAGCTGGGATAGGCTCCAGCTTGCCTGCGACCCTGTAGAAGGATAAAGCGGCTAGAGATAATGAGATGAGATGAGACACACACACACACACACACTTAAGGAAGATAAGCAGCTGCATCCCTGACTTGTAACTTTTTAAGTAGTTAAATTTATGTAAATTTGTGTAATTTATACTTTGATTTGAAACTATGTGCTTATAGTCTATCTACTTTTGGTTTTTCATCCAATGGCAATAATCCACCTGTTCAGTATCTGATGTGTTACAGATAGGTCAGCAATATGAGCTGAAAAATTGCCCAAATGAAGCTCAAAACCAGGGAGCATTTCACTGTATATAATTATTTGGCATGACTATCACTGTACATATCTACTCTCTGAGCTGGAAATAGATCAGCCCCAGCATTGCTAATTCGTACCAGTCTATGTATTTTTCTTAAAATCATTGCACATGGTTGAAAGATCCAAAATATTCAGCCTTAGGAAATGTTATTAACTTTATATTGATTTGTTTTTATCTTTGAAACACCCTTCAAATACCGCCCCAGCTCCAATAAAACAGCAGTTGTGTGACCAACCATAGCTTTTTCCTGTCATTGTCCTCATGCTGTGATGCAGTGGTGAAGTTCACATACATTTCCCACATATAGATAGACAATATCAGACATGTAAACTATCATGGTTGAAATGTGGTACAAGAAAAGGTCATGGCCTTAATATTTGAATGAAGAAATGGATGGCATCTATCTGTAATTGTATAAATGAGAATTTCCCTGGATTCTCGTGAAATGTAGAGTAGGAAAGTGACATGTCTACTACTGTATATTATCAACATTCGGTATATATTAAAGTTAAATCAGTGCCAAGTCCTCCTTTCACAGACTCTCTCTGCTTTCAAGATTGAACATGGGTAATATGTAGTGGAGTGGTAAGAGAGACGAGACCATGTAGGTGGAAACTGCTTATTGTCTGGGTTGTGAAGGATTATAATGACTACAAATGAAAGGCTGTCTTGAGGGTGCAGAGGAGGGTGGCTGGAAACAGCAGGGAGGAGACTGGCATGTCAGCTTGGCCCATTATTACTGAGACTAGGGCACGTTTCAGCAGAGTTCCCCTGTCTTTTGATATGTGTGATGGCGTGTTGTGGCCCCTTTGCCTTTTCATCCATCATATACACATAACAAGGGGGATTGTTGTCCCAGAAAGAATGAACAAGCAGTGTGGTCCACAACTTCTGCCCACCCTTGAAAGTATTGTTCTGTTTAAGAATATGATACCATTGGTGATTACTTCCTACCCATGTTTACTAAAGTTTCATACAAAAGACACAAAAGGGTCAAAACTGAAGCATTTATTTGGGCTAGAGAACATGTGCAAGATATCATATTGCCATTAAAAGACACCACTGTTGCAACATAACCTTCCAAGATGGGAGAAATGTACGCAGCAGGAGAGCAGAAACAAAAAAAATTCATAAACATTTAAATAAGACCTTTACCAGAATGTGCTAATGAAACTTGGGAACTTGAAAATGAGAGGATTCTTGGTCTGAATTTAGAATGGCTGCCTATGCCAATCCCTCACTTTTGCCGTGCTCTCTTTCTTTGATGACTTTGAAGTACGGCTCCCTGCTGAGCTCACTCACTGTGTCGCAAAAAGCTTTTCCGGACCCAGCGCCCAACCTGACAGAGCCAGTTTGGAACAGGCTTTCTAGAAAAACCATGAACAAAACAGCTCTCACAGTGGCCAAAGGCTTTAAAGGACAGGCAGACATCTACACAATGTGCTGGCATGGGTTTTTAGTCATAGGGCAGATGTCTAAAATGGGACAAAGGTGGGTGAAGTCTGATCAAGGAAGCAGAATACATTCCATAGATGCACTTCTACTGAGGAAATTGCAGCCATTTTAATACCAGAGTAGTTTGTAACACTGGATTGGTGAAGCATTTTTCATGCTCAGTCACTGTACTATTGCTGCCATTTTAGATGTGAAGAATGAAAATATAGTAGAAAAGATTGTAATTCATATAGAAGAATATAATACAGAATGGTCGTTATTATTTTTCCAGAAATATGTAAATTAATATAACAAATTGAACATATTAAAACAACTATTCCTTTACAATGTATAAATATATAATAATATCAAACCCATAAACTATGAGAAGATAACAATCCAAAATCTCCTGGTAGGAAGTGAAAAATTTAAGGCTGAGCTCAATTTTTAAAGGGACACATTATCTTTTACGCAGTATTGAAACTTTTTGAATCATTTTTGAAGAACAAGTGGAAGGACTAACTGAACTATTATAGCAAACATAATATATTATATTATTAGATAGCATCAGCATGAGACAATTAAAATACTTCAGCTGTGTTGTGAAGGGGGCATGGGGTTGTTCGGAAATATGTGGACCATATGTGTATGAGGCTTAAACCCAGATGTTCTTTTTATTAAATGTACTTTTATCTGACAAACAACCCGCTTCTAAGGCCCGTTTACAACTGCTGGTTTTATATCGAGGCAACATGTTCAAATAATGTCTCACTTAATGATGTAGGTACATAAAACCAAGTACACCTCAACAAATTTAAAAATAGAAAGAAAGAAGGAAAGAAAGTGTCTGAATTAACCTAAAGCAGTGTCCCTAGTTAAGAATAGACAAAACAATATCAGAGCGTTATCTTTAGTTTAGGTTTACTGTTTAATTAGTTTACTAGGTTTATAAGACAAAACCTAATGTATCTTAACTATTGTAAGATCAGTGATTCTTATTTAGGGGTGACTGTTTCTGCAACATTTTAATGATCAGAAGCAGGAAGGATTTTTGTCCACTATGTATCTAAATGTGTCAACTATGGCTGAAAAAAATCCATTGACATTATAATGGATTTACTGGACCTACCTCTTTAGTTGTCTTCATCTTGCTGTCCTTATGCAGGATACAGATCTGTTTCTGTAGTTTGAGGTTGTGTTCCTGAAGCTGTCCAATTTTCTCAATGAGTTGGCAAATGTGTTCCAGGTAGCCCAGTCCTGAGCCTAGAGGGTTGAACTGAGCCTGGTTCACCTGACACACAGAAAAGGGAAAAAAAATTACATTTAAAATTGATCACATTAGCACTGATGAGAAAAGGCCTGCAACATAATGTGTGGACTGTGTAACTGTGCTGTGCTGTGCTGTGCTGTGCTAGGGGGATGCCATGGCCTCATGGTAAGAGAAGCAGCTTTGGGACCAAAAGGTTGCTGGTTTGATTCCCTAGACCAGCATGAATGGCTGACGTTCCCTTAAGCATGGCACCTAACCCCATGTTGCTCTGGATAAGCGTGTCTGCTAAATGCCACTAATGTAATGCTGACTGGGTGGCATAAGAAATTAAGTAATCTTTTTCAACTTGCAATTTAAGAAAGCATGAAGAACCAAGTACAAAGTGGCATGTTAGTTAGAATGTATGAGATAATTCCCATCCAGCATTTTAAAAAGGTATTTTTATATTCACAATGGAATGTTATTTGATCTTTTAACAGCTTTAGAAGAACATTTGAAGCAGGTGTTTAGAATTAGCACGAGCACTATTAAAAGCGTTGTAAATGCCATGTGCACATTCATTTCTTCACATCACTCTATAAGGGGATTACACCATTTTTTAATCTCTAAATTACAGTGGTACATATTGACCAAGGGCATAGCAGTTGATCTGTATGGCTATCATAACTGCAGTTATACTCTAGTCTACAGGTTTATGCTACTTTCTATTACACACTATACTATACTATACTATACTATACTATACTATACTATACTATACTATACTATACTATACTATCTTATCTTCCATCCAGCCATCCATTATCTGTAGCCACTTATCCTGTTCTACAGGGTCGCAGGCAAGCTACAGCCTATCCCAGCTGACTATGGGCGAGAGGTGGGGTACACCCTGGACAAATCGCCAGATCATCACAGGGCTGACACTATCTTATCTTATCTTATCTTATCTTATCTTATCTTATCTTATCTTATCTTATCTTATCTTATCTTATAGGGGTGGCACAGTGGTGTAGCGGTTAGCATTGTCACCTCACAGCAAGAAGGTTCTGGGTTTGAGCCCAGTGGTCGATGGGGGCCTTTCTATGTGGAGTTTGTGTGTTCTCCCCGTCTGCCGGGTTTTCTCTGGGTGCTCTGGTTTCCCCCCACAGTCCAAAGACATGCAGGTTAGGTTAATTGGTGGCTCTAAATTGACCGTAGGTATGAATGTGAGTGTGAATGGTTGTGCGTATCTATGTGTCAGCCCTACAATGATCTGGCAACTTGTCCAGGGTGTACCCTGCCTCTTGCCCATAGTCAGCTGGGATAGGCTCCAGCTTGCCTGCAACCCTGTACAGGATAAGCGCTTATGGATAATGGATGGATCTTATTTTATCTTACCTGCTCTGTTCATCACACTTTTTACTTTAAGCTCCATTTAAGATTCAAAGCATCTTTAAATCTCCTAGGCAGGGAGGCCTATGCAAATCACTTTTTTAGTTTGGATTACATTCTTCAGAGAACCATTAAAGATTAATCGCATTTGCATATTGTACTGCATAGCTAACTTCAGGGTTCCATAAAGTCGAAAAGCCATCTAATCCCTGTATTCAGTTTTCTTTAGTAATCAGCAGAACTAGTAATTGCACTTCAGCACTAGGTCTAATTGTATACAGAAACTTTGGACCACAATCATAAAACAACAACCTACACCACAACCACAGTTTTCAAGAAAATGTGATGATTCTGCACATATTACACTTCTCACTTCTCAGGTCTTAGTCACCAAGTTAATTGTGGGTAAGAAGACCATATTTGTTTGAGGTACAAAGCAATGATTGCCATTGTTTTTGTTGATTCACAATTTGCATAAAAAGCTGCAAACTGTGAATCAACACAATTTCATATTTCGTAAATTCATATTTTACGAAATATGAAAAGGAAATTTTGAACAAATATTTATATATGATCATCCACATTCCAAAATGTGCCCCAACAAAAGCAGGATATGAGCTCAGGTCCAGGGCTTTTTTTTCCTCCAGAAAGCTTTTCCGTACCACTTCCATCCCCAAGCCCACCATCAGTGGAAACACAGAGGCTAAACAATAGAAGACAAAATCATAACAGGGAGCAAAAATGCTGGGCGCTGACATCACTCATTTCCTCTGACAGAGTGTGAGATTCTTAAGAGGTCACAGTTACACACTTATGACTATGAACTATAATCATTTATTATCTACAGCATGTGAACATTCCTCTTATAAATTTGAAGGCATGCATAACTGTAAATGTATATTTTATATCCAATGTTATATTCAATGTTTGCATTTAAGGGTGGCACGAAGATGCAGCAGGGACAGCTCCAGGGTCCCCTTTACAATCCTGAGCCCGGGTTACTGACTATGCAGAGTTTCTATGTATGTTCTCCCCATGTCCATGTGGATTTTCTCAGGGTTCTGCAGTTTCCTCCCACCTCCCAAAAATATGGCCAGCTACTGTAGGTGAAATTGCTCCTAGGCATGAGTATATATATATATACATGGAGTCAACAGGAAATCTTTTGGTGGAGACGGTGTGGACCTCGACTGGCTATCGTAGCCTGCAGGGAATCGGCCGTCAGACATTCTGTCGCATGTCCCAGACCCGGTGAAATGTAACTGAATTGTCTTGGCCAGGCCTAAGGGTCCCATCTGCATCTCATCATTGGTGAGGAGTGTGCTCCCATCACCCAATCAAGCATCCAGCCAGAGCAGGTCATGATATATTTTTTTTTACCATATTAACATGCCATTGTGTGTCATGCCTGATGTAAAGACTCTCGTCTCTGCGAGCCTACCACACAGATTTAATACTTGTCATTTTTAGGGCATACCTAACAACATGTTTTCTTTCTCTCCCCCCCCCCCCCCCCCCCTCTGTCCCTCTGAGTTACATGTTGATCCTGGGATTGAGATGCTGGCCTCTTCTGCCCCTCGGACCTGCTTGATCCATCCTGGTGCCCTGTGTCTGGTCGGAGTTTTATCGCCCCACTCCTGTGAAGGACGGCCCCATGAGGACAGTTGAGGGTTATACCTGTTAAAACTGTTAATATTATAGTCAGGCTGTCTGTTGTTGCCCAAATGAGGATGGGTTCCTTTTTGAGTCTGGTTCCTCTCGAGGTTTCTTCCTCATGTCGTCTGAGGGAGTTTTTCCTTGCCACCGTCGCCACAGGCTTGCTCATTGGGGATAGATTAGGGATAAAATTAGCTCATGTTTTAAGTCGTTCAAATTCTGTAAAGCTGCTTTGCGACAATGTTTATTGTTAAAAGCGCTGTACAAATAAACTTGATTTGATATATATATATATATATATATATATATATATATATATATATATATATATATATATATGTGTGTGTGTGTGTGTGTGTGGTGTGTGTGTGTGTGTGCGCGTGGTGCCCTGTGAAAGACTGGTGGCTAGTGTTCCCAGGACAGGCTCCAGATGAACTGTAACACTGACCAGGGTTAAACAGTTGCTAAAAGTGGGTAAATGAGTGTTTCTATTTCAAATTCAGTATCAGAAAAACGTGACTGTCAAATTATTTATTTATTATCTAATTGATTCAGCTGTTCATTGATACTAGATCTAAGAATACTTGTTTTTGTATCAGACCACCTCTCTGTCAAGCAGGTGAGATAATAGCTGGTGCTTCATCCAGCACAGTACTACACTGTACTATGCTGTACTGAGATTATTAAATAAAATTAAAAAAAGCTTACAAGGTGATGTGAACACTCATATGCTGAGTAAGGAGAACATGGGAAAGCCAGTCATTACGCTCTTACTATTATTCCCTGACTCTTAAGGATGAGATTTACCAAATCTTATCCTTCTCAGGATCCCAAGTGTCCTGGGTAAGGGAAAAGGGGAAATGCTCAGGAAAGTCCCACACCCTTCACTTCCTCCCCCTTCAAATAAGAAGGCAACATATATTACACAAACTGAACAAAACTTAGGGGTTTTGTTATTATATTGTGTGTAAGACCCATAACTTCTCAGAGTCAGGAGGTTGTCATGACTGAGTTCCAATCCAAGTAAAATCCATGCTTTAGTGTTTGGATGATATTAATGCAACATATACGAGGGTAAGTCAAAAAGTTCTAAGACAGATGTTATAATTTCAAAAGGAATTCAAAAGAATTCAAAAAAGGAATAAAAAGAAGGAATTTTCTGATTGAAACATCACTTGCAAAAGTGTTTAGACTTAAATGGAGGATATGTAGAGAAATAGCTTTGTCATTTTCATAAATAAAGATTTTTAAAATTTGTCTTTGAACTTAAGCAGTCTGAATAAAAATGATAGATCTATTCAAGAACCCTGGTAGAAGAAAAAAAATATATATATATTTTCCTCAGAGAATTTACAGAACACCAATCGTGCACAAATACTTTCCTAATCATGACTCTATCAGAGTGGAATGACTAGCCAGATGTGGGGGTGGGGTGCGAGATATGGAAAAGGTGTGTGTCTTTTTTCGTAGAAACTAGAACAAACCAAGTCAAAACAACTGTCAGAAACTTCAACATGCTTTAAAAGTCATGTACTTGTTTTGTCTCATGTAAACAATTATTTTTGTGCATACTGGCTTGTTTTTACGGATTACATAATTGTGTTAGACTATTTATGATGTGAGACAAACATTTAGACTGAGCTGGAGAGCTGCGCAAGCAGCACAATGTGTATCATTCAGTATATGTACACATCAGCATGAATGTTTTTCAAAACTGCAAAAAAAAAAATGCAAATGCAACCAGAATCCACCCTCAAAATGACATTCAGTCATTCCACAACTTGTCATCTCATTTAAGGTTTATTTATGGCAAGCTACAGTTCTTTATATCAGAAGTCATCAGTTCCAGTCCTGGAGTGCTGGAGTTCAGCAAAGTTTGCTAATTCTCTCTAATACACTTCATAAGCCTAGTAATTAACTGTTGAGTTGCATGAGGTGTCTTTGACCAGAGAAATCACGAACTGTGTGTTGGATTGTGGCCTTCAATTATTGTAACTGATAACCCCCGCTAAGAGTATATTTCCTCTCTGGATACAGGCTTTAAACTAATAAATGATTGAGGGAGGATCCACAAAACCTGGTGTGATATTGAAGTATGCAGAAAAACTACTGTTGCATACTTTGATCCACTGCTTGTTATAATTGAACTTTTGCGACGCCTGTAGATTCTTTAGTGTTTCAGTTTTATGCAAAATGAATAAGTGGATAGTACTCTGGCATGCAGTCCATAGACATGCTCCTCCATAGAGCAGCTGTTCAACAAATATTAATCTTCATAAAAGTCTTCATTCTTTAAATTCCATTGACATTACTATTCACCAATGATTTATTTTCTATTTTTGGCTATTTGACAGATCTTCCATTGATTTGCTTGCAGTTATGGTCAAAAATGGGAACTGCAACAAGAGCTAATAGATGTTTAGGAATCATGCTGCCCCATGCTCACTCAATAAACATTTTCAGCTACCTGGCAGTTAATGACAAATGTGCAAGGTTTGTGGTTTTTATTACCACACTGGGCTAGTTTAAAAATACTCCTCTACCACCAATGTCATAATTTATATCAAATAATCGGAATTAAATCTAATAAGATTAGATGGCAGGGTGGTGTAGTGGTTAGCACTGTTGTCTCACAGCAAGAAGTTTCTGGATTCGAGCCCAGCGGCCGATGGAGGCCTTTCTGTGTGGAGTTTGCATGTTCTCCCCGTGTCTGCGTGAGTTTCCTCTAGGTGCTCCGGTTTCCCCCACAGTCTAGAGACATGCAGGTTAGGTTAACATGGGGCAGCCTTAGGTTGAGGTACCCTTGAGTGAGGCACCTAACCCCCAACTGCTCCCCAAGCGCTGTAGCATCACTGCCCACTGCTCTGGATATGTGTGTGTGCTCATTGCTCACGTGTGTGTTCACTACTTCAGATGGGTTAAATGCAGAAAGGAATTTCACAAGTGTACATGTGATGAATAAAGTTGTTGTTGTTCCTCTTCTTCTTCTAAATTTCCTTAAACAATGGCAAAAGTTTAAGTGCAAAAAGTTTGTTTATAATGTACAAAACCAACATAGGTATGTCTAATATAGCTCAAAATGAACTGCTTGAGTGTTTACTGGAGATGTTGTCAATTCTGAACAATTCTAAAACCTACTCTAAAATTTCACTGGCCTATACATACGTGAGCAATGAGCAGACACACGTACCTAGAGCAGTGGGCAGCCATGCTAGCGCTTGGGAAGTAGTTGGGGGCTAGGTGCCTTGCCCATAGCATAAATCAGCCTTTCTCAACCGGGGTGCCGCAGCACCCTGAGGTGCTGTCTGGCTTCGTTAGGGGTGCCGTCAAAAAATTATATATTCTAACATTGAAATAAATAAAATGAATTAAAATTCCAAAAAACGATAGTTACACTAATGCAGATCATCGCAGCCTCATGCATCATCAAAATTTGTCTCAAGGCCCCCTTTCCCATGTCACAACGTCACTGCCGGGGCCAGCGTATGGTCAGCGTGACTACATATATTTTATATGGGGGTGCCTTGAGAATTGGCATACTTCTGAAGGGTGCCGTGACTGAAAAAAGGTTGAGAAACGCTGGCATAAATGAAGAACAATAACCTGATGATAGCTTCAAACAAAATCAAACCTATGTCATTATTAATCTTGTCCTGCCACAACAAAATCTATGGTCACAAGCCACTGCTGGTGACATCCACCAGTAAGACATAGGCTAGTATATACACAGTTTGCTCTCCTTACTTCATCCATCATTAGATGAAAGCCTTTCTCAAGTTCTTCAGGGGATGTGGCTTCTATTACTGTATTTATATGCTAGGGGCAGAGAAATGTGCTCATTCCATGTTCTCCAAAATCTGGGTGGGAGCACCATGGTAATAACTCTTTCTTCTTTCCCCTCTTATGCTATGTATATAAAACTTTTTTTAAATATGCTTTGTCAAAAGTAGACACGCTTTGAATCTTCAGAATGGATCCTCACATAAACAGAGCCACATGCATAAGGTTGGTTTAGAAATCAAACCCCTTTAATAAATCCTGATGCCTTAAATGATCTAGTCCTGCCAGGTTGGATAGACATACGTGCAACATATCTCCTTTTCCTTTCCTTAAAAGCATTGCTTCAGCCATGTTCTACTCTCATAAGGAAGAAACAAATCAGATTAGCAGAAAGGTAGAGAGGAACCCTTTGAAGTTGCTGTGTTTGAAGCGGATGGGAAAATATCTTAAAGCCCCATTCCAATATCCCTTTCCTCAGTCCAAGAGCTCCGTTTAGTGGGCAGAGGAATTAGTTTATTAGGTGTGCTGACAGGTAATGATGAAGCTAACATTGACTGCCCAGTCTGCCTGTCGTCACCGTGCCCCTAGACTCTAGAAACACTGTTTAAAAAACACAACTCACCAGCCCCTAAAAAATTAATAAACTACCAAAGAGGACTTTACCTGGGTACATGTTTTAGTTATTTGAGCATTGTGACACCTGTTTGATGCATCCAAGTAGGCCGGAGAAGGACAAGGCCCAGACAGCAGGCACGTTTGGCCATGCTGATTTCATTCATCTCAGACATCTGCACAGTCACTCAGCACAGATGAAAAGGTGCTGGGTGATGTGCGGCTCCATAAAAAGAAAAGAAAACTACACCATACACAAGCCATGACAGCAGTACTGTACTGTAAAGAAGTGAAACACAACATACCCCATGTCATGGCCATGCTGGAGAACACTATGCTCTTATTCCCAAGGCCTACTCCAAAGAATTACTGAATCATATTGAAAACCATTGTACTATCATCAGTTTTGTTCTAGAAAGGTGAAAATTCTGATCTTTCCTGAAACCCTATTCATTTGCAGATCAAATGTTTAACTACATCTCTTTCATTAATCTATTTATTTCATTAAAGAGGCTACATGCGGTTCACTGAGCCAAACGAGCCATTACACTTGTTCCAGCTATTTATAAGAGCAGCTAAATGTCTTTGATATAGAGTGGTATAGAGTTCGATATGGGTGATATAGAGTAGCTTCTAACTTAAAAAAATAGGAATTAAGTGAGTTAAGTGAGCTTTGATGAGTTTTGATTACACTTACTGTTTAAAACTGACTTTAAACTTGTATATTCTCATATTTTATGATCTTAATAAAGCACTCCATACAGTACAACCCCAAATCAGAAAATGTTGGGAAAGTATGTTGAAAGAAATTAAAAACTGAAACAATTAATTCTGAAATTCAAACTGAAAACAATGATTTGTAAATAATCTTTTGACCTGTATTGCTGTACTCAGAACAATACAGCAGCACATTATTCAATGTTTTACCTCATGAATTTAGTTTTTTTTTTTTCAAAATAAACACTTATTTCAATGTTGATTTTTGCAACACATTTCAAAAAACGTTGGGACAGTAAAGTATTTACCACTTTGTAATGTTGCCATTCCTTCTCACAACACTTAAAAAATGTTTAGTGACTGAAGACACCAAGTGATGAAGTGTTTCAAGTGTTATTTTGTCCCATTCTTCCTGCAAACAGGACTTAAGCTGGGCGTACACTGTGCAATTTTTTTCAATCGCGGTATTCAGCTGCTGCTCACACTGTACGAGTGAATCGCAGGGGTAAACAGCACGCAGCTTACGATTCCTGTTCTCACACTATACGATCTGATGCTCGGATGCGATGCTCGGATCTGATGCTCAGGATTTCAAACAGGTTTGATTTTCATCCGATCGATCGGGAGGAGGTCGTGAGGTGTTAATCTCTTGTCATTACCCCATGTATACTACACGATCCGAGACGCATGATTGAGCCAAAACTCGGCCCGATCTCCAAAATAGTCGCACGAATGAAAATCGTGTCAAAATCGGGCCAAAAATTGCACAGTGTATGTCCAGCATTAAAGTGTGCAACAGTACAGGGTTGTTGGCATATTTTTCATTTCAAAACTCACCACACATTCCCTATTGGGGAGAGAGTGGACAGACACCCTCTCCTTCTGCAGCCATGCCTTTGTAATATGTGCAAAATGTGTGGGGTTTTTTCATTGTCTTGTTACAATATTCCTGGAAAAGATGTCATCTTGAAGGTAGCAAAAATCTCAATGTACTTTTCTGCATAAAAAGACCCTGACTTTTGGACTTGTTGCTGGTAAGTCTAGATGGTCCTTTTCATCTTTGGTCCAGACCACACAGTGTCCATTCCTTACAAAAAAGGCCTGGAATACTGATTCATCTGACCAGAATACACATTTCCACTGTGTGATGGTCCATCCCAGATGCCTCCAAACCCAGAGAAGTCCATGGTACTTCTGAACACAGTTAACATAAGGCTTCCTATTTGTACAGAAAAGTTTTATCTGGCATTTGTGGATGTAACTCCATATTATAGTGCTTGATAATGGTTTGTTAAAGTAATCCTGAGCCCATGTGGTGATATCAGCTATATATGAATGGTTAGGTTCTTGAAGCAGTGCCGTAGGAGAGATCAGAGCTCACGGGTGGTCAGATTAGGCTTGTGCCCTTGCCCTTTACATGCCAAAATTCTTCCAGATTCCTTGAATTGTTTAATGATATTGTGCACCACAGAAGGTGAAATATCCAAACCCCTTCCTATCTTTCTTTGAGGAACATTGTTTTTAAACATTTCAATAATTTTTTACATATTTGTTTACAAACTGGAGTTCCTCAGCTGATCTTTGCTCCTCAAAGACTAGGCTTTTCCTGGATACCGATTTTGTACCAAATCATGATTACAATCACCTGTTGACACCACCTGTTTCAAATCACTTAATGATTTAATTGTTTTATCTTATTACTAGTCCTAAATTTGCCCTGTCCCAACTTTTTTTTTTTTTTTTGGAATGTGTTGCAGGCCTGAAATGCAGGAACAGCTGTATATTAACAAATTAAATGAAGTTAACTAGATAAAGCATGAAATATCTTGGGTTCATCCTGTCTGCAATGAAATACAAGTCAAAGTAAATTTAGAAATCACTTTTTTCTTTTTTTTATTTGCATTTTCCATACTGTCCCAACTTTTTCTGATTTGGGGTTGTAAATTTACATCTGATACTTCTCTCATTGCTTTTACAAATAACCCTTAAAAATCTGAATATTCTTTCTTTTTCAAATAAAGACTACTGTACCTATGATGTACTCTGTAAAATTCAGTCAGTACCCTGTGAGAATGTAAAAAAGATGCCTTTGCTGACATTAATGGGACATTTAGATTTTGTTCAGAGGGAAATTTTTCAACATGTCTTTTCAAAGGTGTGTCTTATCCAAGATTAACATATGGACATCTACTCAGTTTATAACAACTTGTGTTGCTCAGTCAGACTGAAGTTCTATTACTACCATCTGTCATGGAGTTATTTGGAGCAGCAGACATTGGGGTGAAAACAACCAAACATTCTGTTCATCAGTAAGGAGTGGCAGACATTTATTGTTTATTTGTTCTGACGTCCCTGAGGATTTCTGTCTGTGCTTAACGCACATTTCAGCCTCAAGTCAACCATACAGTGCAGGTTTTATCAGAGTTATTGCTACTTTTGACAAGACAGCAAATGTCAATACATAAATACTATTTCAATCTCCTGTTTTATGTATTAACAGTGATAACATTGCTGAAAAATACTGTCTGACCAGCTACCAGCTGCTACACATGCACTGCTGGTCAAGCTGGTGGGCCATCTTTAGCAGCTTGTAATTTATTTTCCAGTGTTCTTATTACTTGACAAAATTGATCAATAAATGTTTGAGGTTTGCTAATTACTTTATAGTTGTTTTATTTTCTTAACAATAGTGTCATAACGTTAATGTTAATAGAGGTAACTGAAAAACTTCTTTCTACCAGTACTAACCAGCTGGTCTACTATTTTAATCAAATCAGCCTGTGTTCTGCCAGACAGTAGCTGGTCATAGCTAGCTGGATTTTCCAGGAAAGAAGTAAGCACTTTTATCTGTGCTACTGATGAATTGTTGGTAATATGTTAGCCAGGTACAACTTTTCTAAGGTTTTTGATAATTCCATCATCACATTAATATAATGGTAGCAATACTGCCCACTTATTTATGCCTACATTTTAGAGGTTTTAAACTAGTCAAGAGTGATCAATAAAGATCAATAAGACTCTCACATGCTTAGTTTTGGGGTCTTATATCAGGGATAGTTGAGAGTATCTATATGTAAATTCCATTATCATTTCGAGCTATCTGTCTCGCTAACATTAGTTGGCTACAAGCTGTACACACTGCATTTTCCTCAGGTGGGTGTAGTGTGTCTAAGTCGACCAATGGTTTTTTTGCATCTTAAAGAAACAGCAACCTCATTAACTACTACTTTAATAGTTGTTATGGAAGTCCATTGACTAAACTTCTTCTGTCTGAGGCAGGGACTACTTGGAAAAAGTTTACTTTAACATGAAAGAAGAAGGAAGGAAGGAAGGAAGGAAGGAAAGAAGGAAGGAAGAGGGAAGAAATGTTCGACACAACAAGCAGGTTGTAGCACAGCTGCCAGGTGCAGAATAGGTGGAGTTCATTGTCAGGCATCTCCATGAATGAGAATACTGTTCAGAGCACGGGCGATTGCTCTAAGACAACGAGGGAGGCTCAGCCTCCTCTAAAAATGACGAACATCGAATCATAGAAATATATGTGCTCAACCCAACTACAGTGCAAAATCATTCCGTTATAACTTTCCCCAGTTCGCCTAATGTGTGCGTGAGTTTTTCCCCTTCGTGACAGCGCGATGCAGCGCAACCTCAGTGGACTTCAATGGCATTGGGAGCTATGCGCTTTCAATATCAAAATGCAAGACGATTATTGGACAAATACTGCGAAAACGCCCGCCCACGGAGTCCCACGGACTCCCAGCCTCAGTGGACTTCAACGGCATTTGGGAGCTCTGCGCTTTTCAATCTCAAAATGCAAGACGGTTATTGGACAAATACTGCGAAAACGCCCGCCTGCGGACTCCGAGCCTCACATGGGAGGGACATGGCAAAGCTTTCCGCGAGGAGACTGGTGATTGGTGAAAGCGGCCGGATATTTTCTTTGATTGACAGCTCGTTTCAACTATAGACAGGCAGCGGTGAATTTCAGTTCAGTCCCATGCGGATTCGCAAGTGCTGTGGTGTAATCTAAGAGATCAGCTTACATTTCGATTTCATTCATTACATACGGTTTCTACCAGCTTTTTTAGTTTGTATATATTTCATTGTAAATAAAGTGTAAATATACTGTTGTCAAGTTTGTTATCTTAGTTCCAGAAATTTTGTTTATTTGAGTGACTGAACTTGAACTTGAGGGGGCTAGTCAGCTAGCAAGACAGCTGCACACGGATGCCAAGCATTGCTGATTTAATTTTGGCGAAGCCATTTGCCAGTCTTCCTTTCGAGGAAAAAATTAAAGAGACCAACACCTCAAATTGACTTGGTGAAAAAGGTAGGGAATAATACTCGTTCCTTTCAGCTCTCCTGGTACGAGAAAGTGAATTGGCTAACAGCAAGTGACCCACATCAACAACAGTAAATAGGCTACTTTAGTAATATGTCAATATTGAATCTATTTAAAATGTTTATGCTGAGTATATTATATTGGAATATATATTTTTCTGGATATGAATTAAACACCGCTACAATTTTGAAAACATTTTTAAACAAAAACACAGCCGAGAACATTTCACACTACAGACCTGGATTAAAAGTGAAGGGTTATCAAAATTGTCAATAAAACATTTCTCAGTCAAAATAAGTAAAATATAGGGAAAGTGTCATTGAATGCTGAGGTTCCTGACAAAGAGCTGCTTTCAATAATGATAACTTTTCAAACAACATGCCACA
The DNA here is from genome assembly GCF_027579695.1 of Neoarius graeffei. Classification (NCBI taxonomy): domain Eukaryota; kingdom Metazoa; phylum Chordata; class Actinopteri; order Siluriformes; family Ariidae; genus Neoarius; species Neoarius graeffei. The sequence continues at coordinate 49,065,218 of NC_083575.1, forward strand.
ATTTTAAAATATAAAATGTTAAAATATACCCCTCCCCCCCCAACACCACCATCATGTATATTGGACAGTAGGCTAATGGGCCAAAAGAACCTGTTATTTCACAGTTTGTGACCCTGCCAACAATCAGCCAGATCAGAGGCAAGAGTATGGGCAAAATTGATGTGTTTTTTCTTTTTTCTTTTAAAATCTGGAAATATCATAACCGACCAGCCTCCCCTGTTTGAAAGACTACCAGCCGCCACTGATTCAGAGTATCATGAATCTGCTTCTATTGCTTTCATAAATGTGTTACAGTGTCTTGCAAAAGTATTCTTCCCCCTTTGTGCTTGTCCTGTTTTGTCACATTATAAGCCGGAATTAAAATGGATTTTTTTTTTTTTTTTTTGGGGGGGGGGGGGGGGGGGGTACACCATTTGATTTATACAACATGCCTACCACTTTAAAGGTGAAATTTTTTTTTATTGTGACACAAACAATAATTAAGATGGAAAAACAGAAATCTAGAGTGCAGAGATATTCATCCCCCAAGTCAATACTTTGTAGATCCACCTTTTGCTGCAATTACAGCTGCTGCAAGTCTCTTGGGGTATGTCTCTATTAGCTTAGCACATCTAGCCACTGAGATTTTTGTCCATTCCTCAAGGCAAAACTGCTCCAACTCCTTCAAGTTAGATGGGTTGAGTTGGTGGACAGCAATCTTCAAGTTATACCACAGATTCTCAATTGGACTGAGGTCTGGGCTTTGATGAGGCCATTCCAAGACATTTAAATGTTTCCCTTTAAACCACTCCAGTGTCGCTTTAGCAGTATGTTTAGGGTCATTGTCCTGCTGGAACATGAACCTTCGTCCCAGTCTCAAACCTCTGGCTGACTCAAACAGGTTTTCCTCCAGAATTACCCTGTATTTAGTGCCATCCATCTTTCCTTCAGTCCTGGCCAGCTTTCCTGTCCCTGCAGATGAAAAATATCCCCACAGCATGATGCTGCCACCACCATGCTTCACTGTAGGAATGGTGTTCTCGGGGTGTTGGGTTTATGCAACACATGGCATTTCCCATGATGGCCAAAAAGATAAATTTTAGTCTCATCTGACCAGAGAATCTTCTTCCATGTGTTTGCGGAGTCTGCCACGTGCTTTTGGGCAAACTCCAAATGTGTTCTTTTTTCTTTAAGCAAAGGCTTTTCTCTGGCCACTCTTCCATTAAGCCCTGCTCTGTGGAGTGTATAGCTTAAAGTGGTCCTATGGACAGATACTCCCATCTCCTCTGTGGATCTTTGCAGCTCCTTCAGTGTTATCTTTGGTGTCTTTGTTGCATCTCTGATTAATGCCCTCCTTGCCTGGTCTGTGAGTTTTGGTGGGCGGCCTTCTCTTGTCAGGTTTGTAGTGGTGCCATATTCTTTCCATGTTGCTATAATGGATTTAATGGTGCTCTGTGGGATATTCAAAGTTTGGGATATTTTTTATAACCCAACCCTGATCTATACTTCTCCACAACTTTGTCTCTGACCTGTTTGGAGTGCTCCTTGGTTCTCATGTTGCTTGCTTAGTAGTGTTGCAGAGTCAGGGTCCTTCCAGAACAGGCTGATTTATACAGACATCATGTGACAGATCATGTGACACTTTGATTGCACACAGGTAGATCTTAATCAACTAATTATGTGACTTGTGAAGTGAATTGGTTGGACCAGCTCTTATTTAGGAGTTTCATACGAAAGGGGGTGAATACCTATGCAAACTCCAGATTTCTGTTTTTTTTTTCATCTTAATTATTGTTTGTGTCACAATAAAACAACAATTTGCACCTTTAAAGTGGTAGGCATGTTGTGTAAATCAAATGGTGCTAACCCTCCAAAAATCCATTTTAATTCCAGCTTGTAATGCAACAAAACAGGACAAACACCAAGAGGGATGAATACTTTTGCAAGACACTGTATTTATAAAAGCTGACTTGCACTTGTACGTCACTCTGGATACAAGTGTCTGCTAAATGTTTAGCATGTAATGTTATAAAACTCTTCAAATCAAGTGCTATATCTTGCAAGGTCTTGAGAATAATACCAATTACCTGATTCTTACACTAATACATATGATTGCTTTATATTTATTTATTGCTTTATGCATTGTTCTGACTCATACTCAATTTCACAAGCCAGATATGAATTTCCTATTTGCATATTTACATGTGACTTTAGTCCCACCCTGAAACTCCAGACCAACTCAACTCAAATCAGATCAACAGATGAAGTTGCTGAAAGGTGCTTATTACTGACTGTTAAAAGAATAATGATCCATGTATCAGTATCATGATGCTAGCGTACTACCTCTAAATGTGTGAAAAATACAACAGCTGTGAATGCTTCTGATAAAGAATGACTTTTACTGCTTAAATGTTGTATTTTGTTTCTGAGGGTAATGTTCATCTTCCTATATTGTCACTGTGAAGCTGTCTAGACAGTGGTGATCTGCTTATATAAAATTAGACACAATCCCAAGTCTTTGAGTAAATACCAACCAAATTTGGTAAACTGTTATAGTTACCTCACTAAGCCTGCAGCACTCCTCCATGTATTCATCCAGACTGTCACTCGTTGTACTTTTCCTTAATGGCTGCTGTTGCAAATCTACTTCCATGTTCCTGTCATATGAGTCAATGGCATGGCTAATTGACCCTGTGTGGTCAGCAGCATCTCCTTCTGTTATTGTATCTACTGTATCTGCACAGACTGAGCCATCCTGACACCTTTCTGAGGCTGTCACCAACATCCCATTCTCTATCCTTTCTGAATCTCTTACAATCTCCAGTTGAATACTGTCCATCGCATTCTCTGGCCTGTCTTGTAATACTGTGAGATTGGTTTCTTGGACATATGTACATGATGCAGATTCAGTCTGTAAGGACTCTGTACTTTGTTCCAGTGAGAGGAGGTGACTGCTGTCTCGTATGTGAGGGTTTGGATTGCCAGAATCACATGAAGACTCTCTACTGTGAACAACAAAGCTCTGCTCTGAACTTGTTGGAGTGGATGGTGAGTTCGCTCCACTAGGCATCTCTACCCCAGAGTCCTCCGATTCAAATTTGTACAAACCTGGCAACTGGGAATTGGAAAAAATTGTAGATAAATAGTCTTTCTTTGACTCCACCATGTTTGGTTCAGGTGCTGCAGTGTTGACAGTGGTCAGAGATTCTTCAGCCTGGAGTGGTGTAGAGATATCCTGCTCAAACACTGACATGTTTGACACACAGTCCTCCGTATTTAAGAGCTTCTCATGGAAGTTTTTGAAGAGCTTCATCTTTGTCAGTACAACCTCATTTTCTAAAGCCATGTCCACTTTGCCTGCAAAAAAGAAACAAAAACAAAAAGCTTTTATTCACTTCACACAACATACCATGCTATGTACTAATACAACAAAAACAAAGGGACATATTCCAGTTTTACATAGTTGAGGAAGGAAGGAAAAAGAGGAATTTGTGACCGCCCATCTTCTGAGTAAATTATTAAACAAATAATAGAAACTTCTAAATCACATATCCAGAACTTTGGAATGGGATGTTTTTTGTCATTTATATGAACACAAGGGGTTTGTTTTTTCAAGATAAGTAGGCACTTAGTGACAAGAACAGAATAGGTATTTGAAAAATGCTCTTTTCTCCTTTAGAAAGACTCCTGACATGTCACTTCAGGTTCAAGCTCAGCATTCAAACGATATATGAGGCCATGTATTCAAAAATCTATTCACAGTGCTGAAAGCTTATCTTTGATACTATAAAGCATTCTTTAGCATCAGAGATAAAAAAAAAAGGGTCAGGATGCAGCGAGCCCATAGTTATGTCTGTCTCCTGCACTGAACTGTCCAGCTTTGATCTTGTGGCTTGGGTAATGACATTGCAGGGTTCAGTCATATGTGACTTCTCCTATTTCTAACCTTCAGCAATCTGATACTTTTCAGGTGTCTGTCAACTATTCCTTTTTTGTCAGAATTTTAAAGACCTGTTACCTGGGTTCTAGGGCCTGCTAAATTATAAGCTCCCTTCCCCCAAACAACTAAGTGTTTTAACATCAGACTCAGAAATTATCTACCTGGAAACTGTAATTAGACCACTGCCTCTGATCCTTTAAGCAATGGCTGTAGGTTTGACCTCTCACAAGACAACACGTTTTCATATGTTTTTGTTTGTCATTACATTTAAATGATTTATTGAGCACTTAATTACATTTATTTAAAGTAATATAAACTACATTCAGCATATATGGTGTCAGGATCACACTTAGAGCTGGTTTCAGTTTTTCAGTTAAAAATAGTCAGTCATTTAATGTCCCTCAGAAAAGAACGTGTTTTTTCATTCAGATGTGTAGTTGTTTTCAGATTGGATAGTGGCTCTGCACAAACAGTGATACCATTTCAATCATTCAAGGTCATAAAAACTTTGCTCCTGGTCGTTTTTTTTCCCCTAAATCCAAAACAATGTCTGTGTTTTGCCAGCTTTTTTTCATGAACTCTCCTGACAGGACCCCTCAGCCTATCAGTACAAGCACCACAACATAAACCTGGATGGTATGTGTTCCTGACTAACAGCGGGGGGGTTTAAGCAATCTTCCATTAATCTGAAGCCATAATTTGGCATTATTTTGTTACACAACATACATTAATTAGTCTTAGATAACCCTGGAAGAATATGACAGTGCACATTATAGTATAGCTGTCCCTCAAGTCGTGTTCTCAAGACATTTTTCTGGCATGGTGGCTTTTAGGTACAGGATGTGGACATTGGCCCTCATCGAAAAACATGACATAGTATATACTGTATTACACATTTCTATGTCTGGTATAGCAGTGAATACATGGAGGTTATTATCTCTCCCAGTGTGAAGTTGATAATCTCACTCTACAAGCAGACCAAATAGTCAAACAAGCATTAATTGGATTCTTGGTGTCAAAGGCGCAGAACAAAATGGGCTAATTCGATTTAAATGGTCAATCAGAAAGCTTTGGCTATCCAGATCCTCATGCAGCAGGGTATGCCAGCAAGTAATACAGAACTGCTGATGGCGGAGCATTTTTTGTGCCACTCTGTAGGAGAAAGCAATCTGCATCTCAATCCCCCTTGGTTTTCAATTAACATCCCCAAGACCTGGCTGCCGGTATAGAGAGATCAAACAGGCCCTCATCCAGACCCTGGCAGGCAGGAATGTGACTAATGCTGAGGTCCTACGTGCACCAGAGTATGAATGCATTAAAAATACAAACAAGCAAAAAAGCAGGTTAATACCACTGTTGGAAGAGAATGTGACCCACATTTTTCTGGTCTCTTATCGCCCACGAGGTTTTATGTGAGTAAATTATTTCAAAAGCACCTGAATCCCTGAACTCCATGGAAACTGTGCTTCCATCCTCTACACAGCAAAACATTTTGCTTTTGAAATACAGCTTTGACCTTGTTTTCTTGCTCAACTTTTTTCCAGTAGTAAAGCAAGTATTCTAGTCATGTCCCACCTGGAGCATTTTTTTTTGGCTTTAGGGGACCTGATTTTTCCCTTCCGTACTACTGGAAAATACCTCACATTTTTAAACTGATAAAAAAAAGTCAGTGCTCACTCAAGAGTTATAGAGTTATGAAGCCTTTTGCTTTGATTTTTCAACTTCAGCAATGATTAGGAATGTGGGACCGCTGATATGAAACAGAAAGACACTAGATATCTTTAAGCAATGTTTAATAGCTTTTCCTTGTGGACATTTAGTGAGACTTTATAATACAAAACATATGTTGTCAATTATTAACATTGGTCATGCTTGTTCTTTTGACCAAAATTCAGGAATGATTGCTTAGCCATTTAAGAACTGGAGGAATTCATTAGTCGAGGTGATATTATGGATGTAACGTATTTAACCTATCTTATCTGACTCGCTTATATTTAGTGTTTTTGAGCACTTCTGTAATTGCAGCTTCTTAATTGGAGAGGCATGAAATTAAAGAGTGATGAAGAGTACTCGAAGAGTCTTACACTCTGACTAATCTTGCAACAATTTACAAAACCTGCTGTCTGACTCGACAGCATTGCCTTCTGTTTTCTTGTTGTATTGAAACAGGTGTTGCATCCAGAAACAAACAGTGTAAAGCTCTTTATTACTGAGTTGTAACCTTAAGCATATATTTCATCACACATTATTTGGGTAAAGTCTCTAATTTATTTTAATGATGTCATTTCAGAGACTCAGTGCCTCGGGTTGTGTAATGTCAGTAAGATGGCATGTTGCTGTCAGGAAAAAAAAAGGTAGTTGGAAAGAGGTTTTTTTTCCTCAACCAGCAAAAAGTCCCATGCTGTTGACTTAGGACTGTTTAGTGTTGAGTGCCCCAGTGATTAGTGTGATAAAAGCAGAGAGATATAGTCTTAAGTAAAAGTCTGTACCCTAGTCAGGTTTACCTAGTCTGCCTCTGAGGTGACCACTGACAAGACACAGCTCTGAACAGAGACCCGTCGTACTTAAAGTGTCTATGATTTTGTACAAGAAAAAATAGCATGTTCAGCTTGGTTCAAATCCAAACCAAAACTGCAATTATAAGGTGCATCTTGAATACATCTAGGTGTGCTATAGTAGGCATATTGGCCAAGCCTGATGTTTTCACAGAAGTAAAGCTTTCTCTAAGCCTTGGGCTAGGCTGTTCCATGTTACAGACACCGAGCTCCTGGGTGGAGAGGTCAGAGGCAGGCCAAGACAGGTCTGCTATTTTTATGGTTAAAAATCCTTAAGAGAATGTCAGTAGCCAGAGAGCACTATGGGTGGTCAGACTCAATTTCTGTAACTCAACATGTCCAATCTTGTACATCAGCTGAATTGCTTTCTGACCGAATTAAGTTTTATATATGATTTGAATTTCATCTTATGTTTAATATTAATTAATGGGTATGGTTGAATAAGTCAACAATAAAATATTTCCCTTATCAGTAAGTGGCAAATTAAGATTAGATCAGATCAGATTAAGATGTGAATTACTACTGTCACTATTCACCAAAATTATAGACCTTGATCAGCCACAGGGTCAAATTGTTTTATTTACATTTAAAAATAATAAGTTTATTCAGCTAATTTGAATGGAACTTGTAGCTTCAGACTAAAAGGCATTCTCAGCTCAGACTTTCTAGGTAAATGATTTGATGGAATTGCGACTTTTTCTTGGCCTTGTGTAACTTCACTTTAGATGACAAAGACCAGATGTCACGTTTCGTGAGGTGCAAAATGCAGCTGCACACCTTCCACTTCCCACCTCCCCCACCCTCTTTCTATAAGCTCAGCACTTCTCGCCTGTCTGTCGCTCAGTGCGATAATGGAGTATTTCCCCTCCATTCTCTGACTTGGATGGGAATCCTGAGAAACCCTTCCAGACACATTATCAATGTGAACTGGAAAGGTCTAGTCTTTCATTATCTGACATTGTTAGGATGAGAAAAGAATGTGCAGGAGCTGTAACTCCAGTATAGATTTCCTCATATGTGTATGCACCTATAGATGTGTCTTAAGTTTGACTCTTGTTGCAGAGAAATACTGCCTTTATGGATCAGTCTTAAAAGGATTCGAAACCATTAGAATACATTTTATACTCTGATTCATGGTCAAACGGATTAGCAAATCATCTAAAATGTCTTAAAACTGACGAAAATAATTTAGTCTGCTGTCAACACCTGGCTTAATGAATCACTTATAATCCTGGTTTGATATGAGTAAAAACAGAGGTCATGATAATGTCTGCCATTTCACAAACATTCCCATGCGATATCCTGTCAATTTTGTGAATGTTCGCCCAATTAATTTACTTGTGATAACAATGTGCATCAGTTACTAATGGCCTGCTACTGAATGGCAAATTTAAAGCGTAAATACAATGCACAATCATCTCATCTCATTATCTCTAGCCGCTTTATCCTTCTACAGGGTCGCAGGCAAGCTGGAGCCTATCCCAGCTGACTACGGGCGAAAGGCGGGGTACACCCTGGACAAGTCGCCAGGTCATCACAGGGCTGACACATAGACACAGACAGCCATTCACATCTATGGTCAATTTAGAGTCACCAGTTAACCTAACCTGCATGTCTTTGGACTGTGGGGGAAACCGGAGCACCCAGAGGAAACCCACGCGGACACGGGGAGAACATGCAAACTCCACACAGAAAGGCCCTTGCCGGCCCCGGGGCTCGAACCCAGGACCTTCTTGCTGTGAGGCGACAGCGCTAACCACTACACCACCGTGCCGCCCCCTGCACAATCATTAACAAAAAAAAAGTTTATGTTTTCTGCAAAGTTCCTCTTACCCAAACCTGATCTCACTCAAGAAATCTCTTTGCTAAAGTGTAATTATATCCTAGTGAAATAGAAATGGTTTCTGTCACTGATGATGAGAAATGTGCAAATATCTCAGAATAAAGAATAACAACACAGCAGACCCAAAAGTATAAACTTATGTTGATTAAACAGTTTGGTTTTCAGTCTTTTTCTTTCAGCTTGATATTTGTCACCTATTAAAATGGCTGGAATATAAAATGGCATTTAAAAAAATGGAATCCAGCTCTTCAGCATTTTCCAGTTTCAAGACAAATGAAAGCATGTCATGAATTCTAAATTAACCCACAAGCATTCTATAGTTATTAGTCTTTAAAAATTAGAGTGGTGAGCACTCCATTTTATGCCACACATAAACATGTTCTCTTAATTTACATTTGTAACAGATGGCAAAAAGAGAAAGCCTGCTAAATTAGATTTTGCTAATTAAAGCCAACTGATTACTGTATGTAAAGATTTTATGTCACATTCCAGTATGCCATGCTTTACAGGTTACTGCAAGGCCACAACAAAACAGACTGTAAGGAATTAGAATGAATTATTTTTGTCTTTTTGTTTTTATTTTTTACTTACTGTAAGTTTCGAATCTCATTATCTAGACACTAAATGTGAATAATTACTCTCACATAGATGCCTGAAGCATTTCGGAAAGTGTTTATATATTAATAACCAATTATATATTAATGTATTAATGAATAAATATAAGTTTGTAATCTCATGTAAATTAAAATAAAATCTTCTTTAGTTAGGTATAACTCAAGTTGTAAATTTATGGCAAAAGCTTGTGTATAAATGTGGCACACAGTTGCACTTTGCTTTCAAAAAAAAAAAGTGGCACCTCAGCAATAAAAATGAATACCTGCAGCTGCTCATCCATCTGTTGTTTTTATCTGACAATTCGAGGTGATTAAATAGGATGACAAAGCAGGTAATCAGAGTCTTACCTTTCCTCCAAGGTGTGAGGATGGTAAATGACTTGTGCCAGCTAAATGCCATGCTTTTCAAGCTCATCATGGAAGTCCAATGGAGTTGTTCCAACAGTCTTCACTGATGGGAGTAAGGAAAACCTCCTTTCTGAAGTATTTAGATTTTCATCATACTTTTATAATCCCAGTGCTGATGTTCCAGTTCCTTGATTTAAGTGTTCAATAAAATGAAGCGTTAAATAGCCTACCAAGATCCATTGCGGTGTGAAAGTCTTTTTTGGACATGTTGCCAAAATACCTATCTGGATGCGAGTGTGTAAAAGCCTCTGTGTTTTTGCTTTTATGAGAGTGTGTGATATTGTGAGAAGAGCCTCTTCTACACTTAGTGAGGAGAATGTGAACGCCAGCCTCCAGCAACACAACCACTCAGCAGATTGGAGGAGGGGTGCCTGAGCGCCAAGGGGAGGGAGAAATAATGTGTAGGAGAAACCAGAAGGGAGGTGGGAGGGGTACTTCGAAACGTACCAGTGGATAGGACATCTTTAGTTTCTTTTTAATGAAAATGAGAAAAGCAAAATTTGTTTCACCAGCTGTCTGTCTGATATACTGACCAGGATATACCAAGAAGGTATAACTCTGATAAGATTCACTGATATTAATTTAAATAAATAAATAAATAAGGGACAGCTTGGTGGTGTAGTGGTTAACATTGTCGCCTCACAGCAAGAAGGTCCTGGGTTCAAGCCCAGCGGCTGGAGAGGGCCTTTCTGTGTGGAATTTGCGTGTTCTCCCCGTATCTGCATGGGCTTCCTCTGGGTGCTCCAGTTTCCCCTATAGTCCAAAGACATGCAGGTTAAGCAAATTGGTGGCTCTGAATTGACCGTAGGTGTGAATGTGAGTGTGAATGGTTGTTTGTCTCTGTGTGTCAGCCCTGTGATGACCTGGCGACTTGTCCAGGGTGTACCCCGCCTCTCGGCCATAGTCAGCTGGGATAGGCTCCAGCTTGCTTGCGACCCTGTAGAACAGGATAAGCGGCTACAGATAATGGATGGATGGATAAACAAATAAATAAATAAACAAACATCTTTTCTGTTACCTTTTTTGTCCTTTAACGTTACATTTAATTGGATCCCCTCCCTGATCTGTAGACAGTATCATTAGACTGCCCGTCATTAGGCAAGCCTATTCCTGTCTACTCCTCACAGACTCCTGTTGTACCTTTTTAAAAGCAAAACTGCTTTCAACATTAAGAAAGTTATTCTCAAATCAAATATGCAGCATCGATATGGTCATGCAAACGTATGAGGAACTTAACAGGTCTTTATTTTGTCCTTCCAGGAAAATGCAACTGATACAACTTCAGTCCCTATAATAGTTTCTTTGACAAAAAAAAAAATTGGAATTCAGCCACACCTACAAGGATCAACTGAGCTGTAATGCCTTACTTTCTGAATCTCCCCCTCATTTATAGGTGGGAGGAATAGTAAGTTATCCATTGGGATATTCTTTCAGTTTTAGTGAGGCACAGTTCTACAGGAAATACATGTGGTTAGCAGTTAATGTTTTAAAAATCATCATACAGTCTACATTAAACAAATTTCCTGAAGAGCAGATGAGCTTTTGTTGTTCATTTTGGCACTGGTTGGGACACCTGTCACCTTGTTTGCACTCACTGTTGTTTTAATAAGCAACAGGTAAGGACATCAGTGGAGGTGACAGACAGAAAAGCAGCTCTGAATCCCCCAAAGCAGTCTATTACAGTGGTAGACTATCTTTAAGAATGCACTACTTGTCATAAACAGATCTGAAAATGCTAAAGCCTCCTATAATGTATCCCTTTAAACAAAAGTAGAAAAACTGCTCATGTTTATGGAGAAGTACATACGTTTCACGTGATTATTACTCACCATGTTATGCCTTGAACACATGTAGCATCATATCAAGAATCTGTGATCACTTATGGTGGTGTAGTGGTTAGCACTGTCGCCTCACAGCAAGAAGGTTCTGGGTTGGAGCCCAGTGGCTGACGGGGGCCCTTCTGTGTGAAGTTTGCATGTTCTCCCCGTCTCTGTATGGGTTTCCTCCGGGTGCTCCAGTTTCCCCCACAGTCTGAAGACATGCAGCTTAGGCTAACTGGTGGCTCTAAATTGACTGTAGGTGTGAATGTTCAAGTTTATTTATTTTTATAGCGCTTTTGACAATAGACATTGTCGCAAAGCAGCTTTACAGAATTTAAATGACTTTAAACATCAGTTAATTTTATCCCTAATCTATCTCCAGTGAGCAAGCCTGTGGCGATGGTGGCAAGGAAACTCCCTCAGACGACATGAGGAAGAAACCTCAAGAGGAACCAGACTCAAAAGGGAACCCATCCTCATTTGGGTGATAACAGGCAACGTGATTATACCATTAACAGTTTTAACATGAAGTCAGTTTTGTTGATGCTATAACTCTTCAGTGATGGAAACTTGAGTGCAAAACTGTTCATGACAACTGCAGTCCTAAAGTTAGCAAGTCAACTGTAGTCCTTAGCCATAAAAGCATTACTGTACACATCCAGAGCATCTTCCAAGTGTGACTTTCAACTGTCCATATGGGGCCATCCTCCACAGGAGTGATGTGATGAGACTCCAGCCAGATGTAGGGCATCAAGATGGATCAGGCAGGTCCGAGGAGCAGAGGAGGTCAGTATCTCAATCTCAGGATTGACATGTAACTCAGAGGGACAGACGGGGGGACACAATGTGAGTGTAAATGGTTGTGTGTTTCTGTGTGTCAGCCCTGCAATGACCTGGCGACTTGTCCAGGGTGCACCCCGCATCTCGCCCATAGTCAGCTGGGATAGGCTCCAGCTTGCCTGCGACCCTGCACAGGATAAGCAGTTACAGATAATGGATGGATGGTGTCATTACTATTCATTTAGCTAATTTACCAGGAGAAATGTGTAAAAACAAATTGGCCTCTGGCTGCTTGTAGCGCAACTAAATGAAATATTGTTTGTAGAATCATCTTTGGGGCGGCACGGTGGTGTAGTGGTTAGCGCTGTCGCCTCGCAGCAAGAAGGTCTGGGTTTGAGCCCCGTGGCCGGCGAGGGCCTTTCTGTGTGGAGTTTGCATGTTCTCTGCGTGGGTTTCCTCCGGGTGCTCCGGTTTCCCCCACAGTCCAAAGACATGCAGGTTAGGTTAACTGGTGACTCTAAATTGACCGTAGGTGTGAATGTGAGTGTGAATGGTTGTCTGTGTCTATGTGTCAGCCCTGTGATGACCTGGCGACTTGTCCAGGGTGTACCCCGCCTTTCGCCCGTAGTCAGCTGGGATAGGCTCCAGCTTGCCTGCAACCCTGTAGAAGGATAAAGCGGCTAGAGATGATGAGATGAGATGAATCATCTTTGGTCATTGTTTATCAATACAGTACATTTTAATGATGTGAGTGATGTCTTCATTTTCATAGGTGGCTATGAAAAACAGAAATGACAAAACAGAAATGATGGCACCTCTAAAGGGAGTGAAAACTATTCTTCATTCAGCAAATTGGTGTAGTGGTTATTACTGCTGCCTCAGAGCAAGAAGGTTTGGCCAAATGGGGCCTTTCTGTTCAGAGTTTACATGTTCTCCCCGTGTCTGCATGGCTTCCTCTGGGTGCTTTGGTTTCCTCCCACAGTCCAAAGACAAAGCTCAGCTGGCTACTCTAAATTGCCCAGAGGTGTGAAAGTGAGTGTGAATAGTTATTCGTCTCTGTGTTATAGCCCAGTGATAGACTAGTGAATCTTTAGGCCAAGTTTACATTAGACCGTATCTGTCTCGTTTTCTTCGCGGATGCACTGTTCGTTTACATTAAAACGCCTGGAAACGCCGGGAAACGGGAATCCGCCAGGGTCCACGTATTCAATCCAGATCGTGTCTGGTCCGGTGCTGTGTAAACATTGAGAATACGCGGATACGCTGTGCTGAGCTCTAGGTGGCGTCGTCATTGGAAAACGTCACTGTGACATCCACCTTCCTGATTTGCTGGCAGTGGTCATGTGACGCGACTGCTGAAAAACGGCGCGGACTTCTGCCTTGTATCACCTTTCATTAAAGAGTATAAAAGTATGAAAATACTGCAAATACTGATGCAAATACTGCCCATTGTGTAGTTATGATTGTCTTTAGGCTTGCCATCCTTCCACTTGCAAGTGGTAAGTGACGCGCATGCCCGATATGCACTGGGATCACACACACAGCGGCTCAGTCCCGAATCACTGCTCGTGCGCTTCACTCGCGCGCTCTGTGAGCTGCGCAGGGCCGGAGTGCGCACCCTCCAGAGGGCACTCGCTGTTCAGGGTGGAGTGATTTGGAGCGCAGGATGCCTGCGGAGCCAAGCGTATCCGTGTATTGGCATTGCTGTGTGCACGCGAATCGTGTATTGGCGTTGCTGTGTGCACGCTAATCGTTTTAAAAACGTTAATCTGATGATCCGCTGATACGGTCTAATGTAAACCCCACCTTACCCAAAGTCATCTGGGATTGGCTCCAGCTCACTTGTGACTCTGATGGATAAGTGGTTTGCTAATGGATAGATGGATGGTTAAGATTTCAGAAATATTGATAACAAAGCAAGAGTAATCTCTTTCCCTCTTTGTTTTAACATCTTTCCTGACTTTTCTCTTCTTACATTAATATAACTAGAAGAAGAAGAACTTTATTTACAGTGCCTTGCAAAAGTATTCATCCCCCTTGGTGTTTATCCTGTTTTGCTGCATTACAAGCTGGAATTAAAATGGATTTTGGGGGGGGGGGGGGGGGGGGGGGGGGTTTAGCACCATTTGATTTACACAACATGCCTACCACTTTAAAGGTGCACATTGTACATAAGTATCCCCCCCAAGTCAATACTTTATAGAACCACCTTCTGCTACAATTACAGCTGCTGCAAATCTCTTGGGGTATGTCTCTATTAGCTTAGCACATCTACCCACTGGGATTTTTGCCCATTCCTCAAGGCAAAACTGCTCCAATTCCTTCAAGTTAGATGGGTTGCATTGATGGACAGCAATCTTCAAGTTATGCCACAGATTCTCAATTGGATTGAGGTCTGGGCTTTGATTATGCCTTTCCAAGACATTTAAATGTTTCCCTTTAAACCACTCCAGTGTTGCTTTAGCAGTATGTTTAGGGTCATTGTCCTGCTGGAATGTGAACCTTCGTCCCAGTCTCAAACCTCTGGCCGACTCAAACAGGTTTTCCTCTAGAATTGCCCTGTATTTAGTGCCATCCATCTTTCCTTCAATCCTGACCAGCTTTCCTGTCCCTGCAGATGAAAAACATCCCCACAGCATGATGCTGCCACCACCATGCTTCATTGCAGGGATGGTGTTCTCAGGGTGTTGAGTTTGCACCACACATGGCATTTTCCATGATGGCCAAAAAGTTCAATTTTTGTCTCATTTGACCAGAGAATCTTCTTCCATGTGTTTGCAGAGTCTGCCACATGCTTTTGGGCAAACTCCAAATGTGTTTTCTTAAGCAATTACTTTTTCTGGCCACTCTTCCATAAAGCCCCACTCTGTGGAGAGTACTGCTTAAAGTGGTCCTATGGACAGATACTCCCATCTCTGCTGTGGAACTTTGCAGCTCTCTCAGCATTATCATCGGTGTCTTTGTTGCATCTCTGATTAATGCCCTCCTTGCCCGGTCAGTGAGTTTTGTTGGGTGGCCTTCTCTTGTTGGGTTTGTATTGGTGCCATATTCTTTTCATGTTGCTATAATGGATTTAATGGTGCTCCTTGGGATATTCAAAGTTTGGGATTTTTTTATGACCCAACCCTGATCTATACTTCTCCACAGCTTTGTCTCTGACCTGTTTGGAGTGCTCCTTGGTTTTCATGTTGCTTGCTTAGTAGTGTTGCAGAGTCAGGGTCCTTCCAGAACAGGTTGATTTATACAGACATCATGTGACTGATCATATAACACTTTGATTGCACACAGGTGGATCTTAATCAACTAATTATGTGACTTATGAAGTGCATTGGTTGGACCAGCTCTTATTTAGGGGTTTCATACGGAAGGGCGTGAATACCTGTGCACACTCCAGATTTCTGTTTTTTCATCTTAATTATTGTTAATTAATTAATGCCCAAAGCAGGATAAGATGTTCTGCTGCATGGTATATAATTAACAGAAATGTGCAGTGTCAAACCTGGGGAGATAAAGATAAAGGTACTTAGAGATCAATACTAAGAAGGTTTATATATATATATATATATATATATATATATATATATATATATATATATATATATATATATATATAAGAAGTTTCCTTGTAAGAGATTTGAATAATATTGTGTTTATATTGTGTTTATCCCATGCAGGGTTGTGGGCAAGCTGGAGCCTATCCCAGCTGACTATGGGTGAAAGGCGGGGTACACCCTGGACAAGTCACCAGGTCATCACAGGGCTGACACATATAGAGACAAACAACCATTCACACTCATATTCAAACCTATGGTCAATTTAGAGCCACCAATTAGCCTAACCTGCATGTCTTTGGACTGTGGGGGAAACCGGAACACCTGGAGGAAACCCACGCAGACAGTCAATTATATACCATGCAGCAGAACATCTTATACTGTTTTGGGCACTGTGCCACCCTGTAATGGCACCATGTTTTTGCAACCATGATTGTGTCTTGATTATGGCAGCTGACTGTTTTTCTCTGGGAGTTAAATTTTAACAATTAGCATGTTATACCAATTTATGTCCAACAAGGGGCTGTAAAAATGTGCTAGGTCACAACTGAGAAAAAGAAGCTACAGGGAGATCTTATCTCATGGGTTAATAGCTAATAGAGACGAACAATGCCACCCTGATTTTGTCCAAATAGACTAGGTGGATGCCATCAACTCCAGTTAGATGCAATACAGTATATTAGACTAGATCTGTGTGGTATCGGATAGCCCCATTCTGTGAAGGTGAGAAACAGCCCTGAACCTGACTCCTTCTGCTAGAAACACCAGCATTGCCAGAGGGCTAGTAACTGACCTCCGTCTTCTGAGGCAAGGCCAACTTTCAGGCCGTAGTATTTGGGGTTCAGTTACAGGCTGCCAACCCAACTCTGGAATTCTAGAAATTGTAGTTTGTAGAAAGCCTAGGGGAATGTAGCTGCTGTCATCAGTCCAAGCATTCTCAACAGAAACTGATACTATACAGCATCACTGGCAAGCATGATAATATTTGCCACATGCTGGGGTGGCTAGCAGTTTTAGTATGTCCAGCTCCATACCAGTGAATTGTGTGCTTTGCTTTGGTGTCCTGGAGTTCACCATAAGCTCAGATGTCACAATGTAAGACAGGATGATGGGTGCGTTTTTGAGTGGATAGCTTGCTTTTGAGTGAGAGCACACAGGAACTAGCTGTTCAGATATGACAGTATCCTGATGCCAATGGCCATGTCAGGAGACAAGGCCAGCTGTATAATTCAAATGTCTGACCTTGGAAGGCAAACTTTAGGAAATATCGGTGCAATGGGGATAACATTTACATTTACAATTACAGTTTTGACATTTGGCAGGCACCCTTATCCTGCATTCATACCAAATGCAGCGAGCGCATCAAAACGACTGGACTTCATTCATTCTCTATGTGAGCCAGCATCTCTCAGCAGCGAGATCAATGGTGAGGCATCTTGGGTGGTAGGGCGTTGGAATAAAGTTGAAGTCCAGGCAACTTTATGGTAATGAGCTATGACACAGTTCAGCAGCAACCAATCGGAATTTAGAAGTACTCTGCTCGAAAGAATCCTAGAGAACACAGTCGTGTAAATTTTGGTTCTATTCAAATCATTCCTAGGTAGCCTACCATGGAGGAGAAATTAATAATTGTGGTAGTGGGTTTCCCCTTTATTTATGATGTGTCCCTGTTTGCATACATAAATTAAAAAAAAAAAGCATGGACCAAGGTGTTGGAAACTGTAGATGTTTCAAGTGAGTTGGTGATGTGCATAATATATTTTGTGAAAATAGAAGGGAATTGCATGCTAACTAGAGCCATAGCATGCAAAAAGAGCATTGGCTATTTACTTAAATGTGACTTGAATGATGCTGTTGAATGGGAGGTATTATGAGAAAAGAGGTGTATGTAGAATATGTTAAAATAAAAGCATTCACCTTTTCCTTTTTTTTGCAACAAGGCAAAAACAAGTAAAAACAAAATCCAGAGCAACTTAGAGAAGTGCTTTAAAGTCTTTATCAATAAATACATCTTGATACTGGCTCACTTGGCTCACTCAGTCACCAAATGACTGAGAAGACTGAGAATGTTTTCACAAGAATTTTTTAGGTTTTTTTTATACATATAACATGCTAAGATCAAGTAAGCATAGCATGTCAGTGAATGTGTTCTGAGATTGCACGGTTTTCCACTCATAACAAGTGAAACATGAGGGTCACAGGAATCCTCTGTTCCATCCATCCATAATCTGTAACCCCTTATCCTGTGCAGGGTCACGGGCAAGCTGGAGCCTATCCCAGCTGACTATGGGAGAGAGGTGGGGTACACCCTGGACAAGTTGTCAGGCCATCACAGGGCTGACACATAGGCCAAGTTTACATTAGACCGTATCTGTCTCGTTTTCTTCGCGGATGCACTGTCCGTTTACATTAAACCGCCTGGAAACGCCGGGAAATGGGAATCCGCCAGGGTCCACGTATTCAATCCAGATCGTGTCTGGTCCGGTGCTGTGTAAACATTGAGAATACGCGGATACGCGGATACGCTATGCTGAGCTCTAGCTGGCGTCGTCATTGGACAACGTCACTGTGACATCCACCTTCCTGATTCGCTGGCGTTGGTCATGTGACGCGACTGCTGAAAAACGGCGCGGACTTCCGCCTTGTATCACCTTTCATTAAAGAGTATAAAAGTATGAAAATACTGCAAATACTGATGCAAATACTGCCCATTGTATAGTTATGATTGTCTTTAGGCTTGCCATCCTTCCACTTGCAAGTGGTAAGTGATGTGCGCTGGGATCACACACACAGCGGCTCAGTCCCGAATCACTGCTTGTGCACTACACTCGCACGCTCTGTGAGCTGCGCAGGGCCGGAGTGCGCACCCTCCAGAGGGCACTCGCTGTTCAGGGCGGAGTGATTTGGACCGCAGGATGCCTGCGGAGCCGAGCGTATCCGTGTATTGGTGTTGCTGTGTGCACGCAAATCGTGTATTGGTGTTGCTGTGTGCACACTAATCGTTTTAAAAACGTTAATCTGATGATCCGCTGATACGGTCTAATGTAAACCCCACCATAGAGACAAATACCCATTCACACTCACATTCACACCTACGGTCAATTTAGAGCCACCAATTAGCCTAACCTGCATGTCTTTGGACTTTGGGGGAAACTGGAGCACCCAGAGGAAACCCGCGCAGACATGAGGAGAACATGCAAACTCCACACAGAAAGGCCCACTGGGCTCAAACCCAGAACCTTCTTGCTGTGAGGCGACAGCGCTAACAACTACACCACCATGCCACCCATCCTCTGTTCCCTCTAATTGAAACTGAAATGGAAACCGCTATCCTTCTTTGGACCAAGAAATTAAGAATGAAGACAAACCCATTTTGAACTGCAGGGTCCCATTTTCTAGAGCACTTTCAGACCACTGATGGTCCAACCCATGCACATGCCTGGGACAGCTGTCTAGGGCCCTTCCTATTAGGTAGATATTGTGTACTCAGAAGCTTACCAGAAACATGAGGGTGTTCCCTCTCCCCACTTCCCCCTCCATGCTGAGGGTAGTGTGAGGACGCAGTATGAGGCACACAGGACCAAGGTGTGGTGTTTTATAAACACCATGTGGATCGTCTGTTTGGCCACATGGGCCTTATGATAAAAGTATTCAACTTCCTGAAGTACACTAGAGGTGAATGTCTGAAAGACAAACAGCAGCAACAAAGAATATAAATACAGTATGAAGGGGAAATCCACAGGACACCTGTAGCTCCAACAACAGTCACAAGCTGCTTAGCACATATTGCGTCATACATCAGTATGTGACCTTGTTGGAGTATGCATGCATACATGCATAAGGGGTTATTCCCTGCTGGCTAGGACGGGTGAGGTAAGACAGCAGTTACAAAGAAAGAGGCATTGTCAGCTATTAGAATTGCTACTACATGTATAATGTACAAGCAAACAGGTTCAGGAGGTTGTTGTTGTTGTTGTTGTTGTTGTTGTTGTTGTTGTTGTTGTTGTTGAAAAGAAAAACAGAAATGTAAAAATCTAGAAATGCATTGCCAGGATATACTGAATAAATATTGAATGAATATCCACATTCACTGAAATCTATACAACACATTTTGAATATAGTCTCATCTCATCTCATTATCTCTAGCCGCTTTATCCTTCTACAGGGTCGTAGGCAAGCTGGAGCCTATCCCAGCTGACTACGGGCGAAAGGCGGGGTACACCCTGGACAAGTTGCCAGGTCATCACAGGGTTTGAATATAGTATTTTAGTATATTAAATATACAACTTCTGCTGAACAACTATTAAAATCACGTATGTCAACCCTGGATTATGCCTGAGTCAGAGAAGTGCAATTTTATATTGTATTATTTTTACTATATTTTTGTGTTGTTTTTATGATTGTGTGATCAATTAAATATTATTATACTGAATTTTCATTTCATGCTGCAATAAGCACACTAAATCACATGTTCACTGAATAGGTCAGTGCTGGTAATCATGCAAACACGTGATAACTCACTCTTGAACTCACACACATCACAGCTGCAGAGAGACTTTGGTTTCCTGTCACCCTCCAAACTCTATTTCCATAAAACATATCCACATCTCATTTCCTCGCACTCTGGAAAATATTACAGAGATCAAATGGAATAACAAACATCAAATGAGAACTGACTCATACCATTAACAATGATGTTCCTCTACACGTTCTAAAAAGGTTACGTTTTTCCTTTGGGAATTTGGGTTTTTTTTCTTCCATATTTAAGTGTCTTTCTTTGTTTGTTTGTGGGTATATGAGCGTGTGTTTCTACCGGGACAATTAGTCGAACTTCCTTTGAGGGATTTTCAGTCAATTATGAGCCGAACATAAAAGGGAAGAGGATGCTGACTAAACTAGGAACAATCAAATTAAGGGCAATTAGAACTTTTTCCTGAAAGAAAATGTGAGCTATCAAAATCTCCTTGCAAATCTTGTGATTATAGTTGCTGTACTTTGTGATTTGCACGAAACTTACAGGAACTTGGTTAGGCTTTGGTGGGGTGAAGGCGCTTCCATTCATCCTCACTGCTGACAAAATACATACCATCAGTTATTATATCTGGTGTTATCTTTAAGCCAGCTGAGATTTTTAATAAACCTGACAGTGTTTCATATGATGTTAGAAAAACAGTGGGTTTTCCTAAATGTTTGACTTGTCATGCAGTTGCTTTTCCCTAGAGATATTCATCATTTTCCCCCATCCTCATTTGCTGAATATTATTTATATAATACAGTAATAGAATTCAATAATGGGGCGGCACGGTGGTGTAGTGGTTAGCGCTGTCGCCTCACAGCAAGAAGGTCCGGGTTCGAGCCCCGTGGCCGGCGAGGGCCTTTCTGTGCGGAGTTTGCATGTTCTCCCCATGTCCGCGTGGGTTTTCTCCGGGTGCTCCGGTTTCCCCCACAGTCCAAAGACATGCAGGTTAGGTTAACTGGTGACTCTAAATTGACCGTAGGTGTGAATGGTTGTCTGTGTCTATGTGTCAGCCCTGTGATGACCTGGCGACTTGTCCAGGGTGTACCCTGCCTTTCGCCCGTAGTCAGCTGGGATAGGCTCCAGCTTGCCTGCGACCCTGTAGAACAGGATAAAGCGGCTAGAGATAATGAGATGAGATGAGAATTCAATAATAGAATTCATTCAAGCTACATTTATTCTAATTGTGAGAATAATTCAGGGAAGCTTAAGACTTTTCCTGAGACCTCTTGCCTTAATTGTAGTCACTGCATATAACAAAAGGTACAAAGGTATACGGCAACAATATCAGGACAAAGAACAACATGAATCCGTTTTATCCACAGCAAAACTGACTGAGGGTTATATGAGAGATAATCCTTTTATATAAGACATATAAGATATAATTATATAAGATAAGGGAAGATATATGGTATCTGAACGTCATTACACAAAAAAACAACTAAAAGTTTGACAGAAGTTTCATACGACCTCTGCCACATTCATAAATTAAAGAAGAATAAAACAGTCAAAGGAGGCTTTTGTACAAAGTTTGAGGTGTCCTTCATACTGAAATAACAGAGAGCTGCGATGGAGGAAATGGGCTAATGGGTCATTTCCATATGTTTACAGACAGGCAGCCCTAATTGATAACCGCCCAGATAGCCTGCCCACACACTGAAGAGAGGATGGCTCGACAAATGCAATATTTAATTAACAATATAGTAATATAGACAATATAGTTCAAGTAACCATACACTGCCCACCCACTACACTACTGTTAAGATGTTTAATTATTGTCATTTATTTTTTAATTACTGAATTAGGGTAATTTGAGGCAGTGCCTTGAGGTGTGAGGGCTTGTAGGAGGAGAAAAATAAAAAAGAGACCTGCTGAATAGAAACGTGACACCTCACACACACACGGGCAGAGGATACGTTGCTTCAGGGCAGCAAGCAAGAAGTCTTCTTCACTGAAAAAAAACTGTTTTGTAAATTGAGCCATCTTATCAGGCGTGAAGAAGTTCAGAGGCAACTTTGCCTCACTACTGTTGGCCTTTCGTCAGACTTTGCTATGCCAGCCCTGCAGTCTTCATATCAAAATAAATGCCAGAATGATAGTTTAGAATCTTGTGGTTTGAGGGTTGCGGTATAATTCATCAAATAGCTGAATAAAATGCTTGAGAGTACAGGCATGTAAATGTATATTATTACAGAGGCAAACAAATGCCTATATGAATGAGTTTGTTGCATCACAAATTTTGGTTCAGGTACTGTGTTTACCAGGAAACATAAACAAGATATTTAATATTAATATTCACTCGAAAAATGGCTTTGTGGTGCAACAATAAATAAATAAATAAATAAATAAATAAAACATTTAGGGTAAACCTTTGGCACATTCAGTGATGTGGGGTACTCACAGTTATTTGCCAGTAGTCCAAACTTTATAACAAAATATGATATTATACTACCTTCAAATGTCTAAATGCTTCATAATCAAGGATATAGTGCATATGAAATAGGAATACAATGCACAGTTTGCATCCTTAGAAGTTAGTTGATTGTCTTTTTCTAGCCGTTGGGTCTCAGACGGGCAAACACCTGAAACAAATTTAAAAAATTGCTTCATATTCAGAGGATGATCTATATCAGAGGACATACACTATATGGGCAAAGGTTTGTGGACTCCAGAACATCACATCCATGTGCTTGTTGAATATCCTGTTCCAAATTTAGTTGTCCTTTGCTTTTATAATAACCTCCACTCTTCTGGGAAGGCTTTCTACTAGATTTTGGAACGTGACTGTGGGATTTGTGCTCATTCAGCCACAAAAGCATTAGTGAGCTCAGACACTGATGTCAGACAAGCAGGCCTGGCATGTAGTCGGCATTCCAGTTCATCCCAGAAGTGTTCAGTGGGGTTAAGGTAAGGGCTCTGTGCAAGATCGCCCGAGTTCTTCCACTCCAACCTTGCAAACCATGTCTTCATGAACCTCACTTTGTGCACAGGAGCATGATCATGCTGGAACATGTTTGGGCCTCTTAGTTCAAGTGAAGGGGAGATTTTAAAGCTACAGCATACAATGACATCCTGTACAATTGTGTGCAACCAACTTTGTGGCAACAGTTTGGGGAAGACCCACATGCTTTTGGCCATATAGTGTATATGTACTCAGAACGATACTTTTGAGAATTCCTCAATTAAAGCCAAGCTTCGTTTTTGTCCAGATATCTAGCTTTCTACTGACCTCTAGTGATTTAATATTGTATCATACAGATGGACAGATAATTACAGTGCCAGTGGGTAATGTAGGTGAACGTTATTCAGTTTCTTCATATCAGTTGTTGCAAGTGAGTCTTACATACCTGTCTGAGGAGGGAGAAGTTAAAACTGTGAGTCAGGCTCATATCACAATTTATTTAAATGTTAGAAAAAGAAGGAGAAGCCTTTATTTGTCACATGCATACTTAAGCACAGCAAAATTCTACATTTAACCCATCTGAAGCAGTGAACATACATGCGCACGCACACACACATAGCCGGAGCAGTGGGCAGCTATGCTACAGCGCTTGGGGAGCAGTTGGGGGTTAGGTGCCTTGTTCAAAGGCACTTCAGCTATGATACAGAGGGAGGGGAAAGTGCTGTTGATTCACTCAATTCCCTTTACGTTTTTCATGCTGATCTCAGGAATTGAACCAGCAACCCTTTAGGCCCATGGCTGCCCCACTTACATGTTACCTCATCTCATTATCTCTAGCCGCTTTATCCTTCTACAGGGTCGCAGGCAAGCTGGAGCCTATCCCAGCTGACTATGGGCGAAAGGCAGGGTACACCCTGGACAAGTCGCCAGGTCATCACAGGGCTGACACATAGACACAGACAACCATTCACACTCACGGTCAATTTAGAGTCACCAGTTAACCTAACCTGCATGTCTTTGGACTGTGGGGGAAACCGGAGCACCCGGAGGAAACCCACGTGGACAAAGGGAGAACATGCAAACTCCACACAGAAAGACCCTCGCCGGCCACAGGGCTCGAACCCGGACCTTCTTGCTGTGAGGTGACAGTGCTAACCACTACACCACCGTGCCGCCTACATGTTACCTGTAAGTGTTAAAATATAATAATCTGCATTTATATTTCCTTTGCGCTTTCACCAATGTCAAACTTTTGGTTGTTGGGAGCAAATAAGGTAATTATTGTTTATTATATTGTTCACAGTCAGACTCACCGCTGACCTGTATGGGTAATATAAATAAAAAGCGAGTGTCGACACCTAGTGGTCAATTGGAGTAATTGCAGCTGATTGTCTCGTTATCTTCAGTATTGCTTTGAGATTGATAATGTTTGTATTCACCGGTTGAGAGTTTGGATTCCGTACACCGTAAACCCGTTTAGCCCACTGGTCAAAGCAAAGCGAAATAAACATATTTACCTCGCCCGCGACGGAGTCAGCGGGGTGAGGTTTTGTAATCAGTGCGGTTTGTTTGTTTGTTTGTGTGTGTGTCTGTTAACAATCTGGCGTCTAGACCAGGGCTTTTCAAAGTGTGGGGCGCGCCTCCCCTGGGGGGCGCCAGAGTTCTTCAGGGGGGGCGCAACGTGAGAGACAAAATAGATCGATTTTTAGTACCTAAAGCTACAGGGAGTGAGGAGACGGTCAAGCAAAAAAAATAGAGCCTCCAGGATGTTGCGATTTGCAATTTCAGCGCAAATTCAACCAAGCCCCACGAATTCAGGGCGGTGCTGCAATTATATCCAATCACCGCAACTTTCCCGCAAATTTGACCAATCGTTGGCGTCGTCTTGAGGTGACATCGACAAACTACCTTCCGCCTTACTTCCGGATGTCTTTGTTCAAGAGAAGCAGCATGCGCGCAGTGTTGCCAGATTGGCGGTTTCAAGTGCATTTTGGCGGGTTTTGAACATATTTTGGGATGGAAAACGTCAGCAGTATCTGGCAACATTGCATGATGTGCGAGTCAGTGTTTATGTAGGCTTAAATTCTGTTACTGAAAGTGTGTTATGTTTACAGTGAAGGACTGTGTGCACTTTATTTTTTTTTACTTAATACAAGAAATTAATGGATGCCAACATTTTTGCCAAAATGGTATTTTATTTTCCATTGTTTCGGCAGCTTCAGCATCATACTGTGAGATTCTGTTCAATTTTTTTTTTTTTTCCTTCTATGAAGCCTGAGCCATTTATTTTATTAGTTTATTGTTTAATTTAGTCTTCAGGAGAAACTGCCTGCACACGGTACTAGTATTAATAGTTTTTTTTTTCTTACATGAAAGCTGAGGTATTTATATTATATTTTAAGGTAACTTCATGTTGTGCTGTGAGGTTCTCTGCACTTTAACTTTTGAACCAACAGGTGCATTTGGATAAGTAAAGCCTATTTTTCTGCATTTTTGTAGTCCTGGTAATCTTTTATATTAGTAAAGTTGTTTATAGGACCATTTCTCAGTGTCTTTGTTTTTTAATCAATAGTTTTTCAGTAATAACTTAATATTTAACATATCACTCAATTTTAATCATAAAAAGAGAAAATCGCAACAATTTCTTGCAACTTTCACTTCCTCCCGCAATGTAATCGCAACAAAAACCAAAACACTGCAACTTTCATCGCAATTTTTTTGGAAACCCCTGCAACAGCAGACATTTTAGCCCGCAACAATCACAAAAAAGGCCCGTGGAATCCTGGGGGACTGGAAAAAGAAGGAGGTATGACCACAATTATTTAAAGTT
Organism: Neoarius graeffei; assembly: GCF_027579695.1. NCBI lineage: Eukaryota > Metazoa > Chordata > Actinopteri > Siluriformes > Ariidae > Neoarius > Neoarius graeffei. The sequence continues at coordinate 49,090,956 of NC_083575.1, forward strand.
TGGATTTTCATGGACTGGATCTGAAGATGCTCCACTGCTACAGTGTGTTGTCTGCCAAGAGGTGCTAGCTAACTGTGCTATGAGATGTTTAAAATGTGTAAAACAAGATGTTTTAAAAAGCATAGATGTTTAAAATGTGAAAAAGAAAAAAAATAATGTGTAAAACAACCATTTTTTTTAAATACGAATGGAACATTTAAGTATAGCAACAACAAAAATTGTAAGGGGGGGGGGCGCTGTTGTTTATTTGCTCTCCGAGGGGGGGATGACTCTCCCACACTTTGAAACCCCCTGGTCTAGACGGTTGCACCGATTGACTTCAAATTTTCAGGGTAGGTGGGCAATGGTCCGTAAATCACCTGATTAAATTTTGGGGGTAATCGAGTTAAGGTCAAGGTCACCGGAAAGGTCAATTTTTTTGGTCAAAATAACATTTTCCATTATAACTCAAAAACTGTTACAGATAGACAGATGTTTACTATTATGAGCATACAGGAACTCTCATATGGCCTTTCATTTGGCACCATGATCTTTGACCTTGAAAGGTCAAACTCAAGGTCACGGATTTTCAGAGGACTGTAACTTGAAACCGGTTGATGGTAGACAGATATTTACCATTATCAACTTATAGGAAGTGCCAAAAGTGGTACTTTTATCAAGAAATGATACCCAGAGTACCTCAGTAGTCATCAGAGGCACACAGCTGGAAGAGAAGCTGGCTTTCAAATATCTTAGAAGCATTATTTCCAAAAATGGCAAAGCAAAAGAGGAGCGCAACCACAGAAAGCAAGCAGCAGCATGTGCCTGGAAGAAGATCTCACCTATCATTTATGACAAAGACATCAGTCTACATGTTAAAGGCAAAGTGTATAAGACCTGTGTCAGACCCAGCCTGCTATATGGAATAGAAACATTCAATGCCCAGAAGAAGGATGATGAGCACCTAATAGTCGCAGATAATACCTATCTCAGAAAGATCATGAGAAAGCGACTGGTTGACAAGGTGCCTTTAAAAATCTTGCATCAGGCAATGGCAATGAGACCAATTGAGGAAGACATTGAATCAGCCAGGTTGCACTGGGCTGGACATGTCTTCCGAATGCCCAAAGATAGACTACCCTGTTGGGCATTTGAACATACTGTGGAAGGTAGGAGAAATAAAGGTCACCCCCAGATGAGGTGGAGAGACATCATCAGCCAACACCTCATGGGAAAAGGATTGACCCTGGATACGGCCATGAACCTTACCCAGGATAGACAGAAGTGGAGGAAGCTAGCCAACCCACAACGTCCCAGACGCATGCATCCTGAGGGACGCTGAAGATAATGTTGATGAGGAAGTGCCATATGGGCTTTCATTTGGCACCTTTGACCTTGAATAACTCTGAAATGTCAAACTCAAGGTCATGAATTTTCATAGGACTATAACCTGACAGCTGATGATTGAAAAATATTACCATTATCAACATATAGGTATAAAATAAGTGCTGCCGGGCGAGGTTTGTTTTGCCTGGCAACACTTGTTATATCCTCTAAACAAGAGTGTGTGTTAACTCAGGGATGTTTTTGCACCAGGCGTAAAAGTCCAAGGGCCCCATAAAAATACACATAAGTGTTAATGTTTTCCGAAATGCGTTTTTAAAAGGCTGCTGTTTATTACCGAAGCTATTCTTTTCCTTATCGTCAATAGGGAAACCCAAAGATGACAAAATTCTCCCATTTTAACTTCGACCACTGGTTTGTTTGTTTGTTACTCTTGAACCTGTACCACTACCAGTTCAAAGACATGCAGTTAGGTTAATATTGGCCCTTTTCCACTACCCTTTTTCAGCTCACTTCAGCCCGACACGGCTCGCGTTTCGACTACCTCAGAGCAGCACGACTCAGCTCGCTTCAGCCCTACCCAGCACCCAAAACTCGCACGGTTTTGGAGTAGGGCTGAAGCGAGCCAAACCGAGCCGAGTGGGGATAGGGGCGTGAGGAGACACTCCCCTGTGCACTGATTGGTGAGGAGGAGTGTCCTCACATGCCCACACACGCCCCGCGAGCATGCTGGGATCTGTAAACACCGTAAACCCGGAAGAAGAATAATTACGAATTACGAGAATTTCTGAAGCCTTATGCGCCTCGCCTCATCTATACGCTCTTGCCAGTATCTGTTGGCGTTGTCGGTGACAACAAGCCACAGCACCAAGACCAGCAACACTAACGACTCCATGTTTATTGTTTACTATCCGGGTCATGAGACTACCGCTTAAAAGGTCACTGATGTCACTGTTTGCGCCGCCTAACGACATCACGTGACGTCCACCCACTTTCGCTAACTCCACCCAATGTGTCCACCCACTTCCAGCCAGCACGGTTCAGCGCGGTTGTAGTCGAAATGCAACTCCAACAGCCCCACTCAGCTCGACTCAGCCCAACTCAGCACGGCATGGCTCAGCCCAACTCAGCCGCGTTGGTAGTGGAAAAGCAGCATATGGAACGGCCTTGGGGCGGCACAGTGGTGTAGTGGTTAGCACTGTCGCCTCACAGCAAGAAGGTTCTGGGTTCGAGCCCAGTGGCTGACGAGGGCCTTTCTGTGTGGCGTTTGCATGCTCCCCTCATATCTGTGTGGGTTTCCTCCGGGTGCTCTGGTTTCCCCCACAGTCCAATGACATGCAGGTTAGGCTAATTGGTGACTCTAAATTGACCATAGGTGTGAATGTGAGTGTGAATGGTTGTCTCTATGTGTCAGCCCCGCGATGACCTGGTGACTTGTCCAGGGTGTACTCCACCTCTCGCCCATAGTCAGCTGGGATAGGCTCCAGCTTGCTCGCGACCCTGTAGGACAGGATAAGCGGCTACAGATAATGGATGGATGAAGGGACGGCCTTGGGCTGAGGTGCCCTTGAGCGAGGCACCTAACTCCCCACTGCTCTGGATATGTGTGTGCTCATTGCTCACGTGTGCATGTGTGTGTGTTCACTGCTTCAGATGGGTTAAATGCAGAGAGGAATTTCACAAGCGTATGATGAATAAAGTTCTTCTTCTTCAAACCTGGTGGTATTTTTTTTTTGGGGGGGGGGGATAAGCAGGTCCATGCCCAAGTATCCATACTTTCAATCCTGAACATCTATCTATCTATCTATCTATCTATCTATCTATCTATTTAATTAATTTAACTAACTAACTAGAGTGTTAACGAAACTAACTTTTTAATATATAAAATAAGTATCCGTGCTGCAACATTAGTCTTGGTATTACTTGCTATTGGAGCAGAAGAAAGAATAAAGGCCCCGTCGCCCCGCCCATCCTGTACTCTGCGGTCTCGCCAAAATCTTTCGCGGGAAACATTAAGTAAGAAAGTCGCACACATATCAGAAACAGGGGGGTGCTGTAAAAGGCGGGATATATATAATGCATTTCTTTTCAGACCGCGTGTGTGTTCTTAATAAAATAGCACTATAAAGCAGAGAATACGTTTCAAAGCATGTTATTGGAATATGTTTGTTTGGAAAGAGCCATTCTTATTATAACCCGGACTCTAAATCCACCCCCATGTGAAGGTTACATTGGTTGCGTCCACATTGGCGCGAAACCGCTAGGTCCTGAGTGTCTCGTGTTACACAGCTGCACGCTGTCTCACTGCGCGGGTTCCCGGGCTAGTTTGGTTTGTATCTTTTAAAAAAAAGGTCGCTATTTGGTTTTATTCAGCTGAGAATTTAGTATTTTTTTAATTTGGGAGTGCAATCTGCTTCTTTAACGATAAACTAGCGGCAGAAGTGTATTTTCCCAGAAGGTTATAGGTATAACTTCACAATATTGGGTAAAAGAAAACAAACAAACAAACAAACCTAAAGAGCAGCGTGTTTGAGTCCTGAGGCAGCTGACACAAACTTATTTTCCTGAGTCCAGAGTCAGCAGCTGAAATGAGTGTGTAAGTATCACTGAGCTTCCTCACCTCCCTACTGGTTTCTCTGACAACATTTACAGAAGGTTATGGGTGAAAACAAGTTTGTAACTTGTTTATTTGCTGTCAGGAGTGTTAAAGAAGAGGCTCGCAGTGTGTCTCCTCTTTGTCCCAAACACAGTGAAAGTGAGGAGCCAGAAGGAGCTGCAATGAAGGTTTCTACTGCAGGTATGTGACTGAACTTTAGCTTTCTGCATTGATCTCAACACGTCTGGGGCAGTGCGTGTTTAAACGCGGACTTCTTAATGCCTGTGTGCACTTGTAGTACAAGGCCAGTTTGAAGAGGTGCTCATAACCGAGGAAATGGCTGAGATGGAAAGGAATTTACAGGAAGAAGGGGAGAGAAAGGAGAGAGAGATGATGGAAAAGGTATGTACTGAAGATGCACTTCATTGTACATCTAAGTATTTATTGTGTTTAATTAACAAGTAATATTTAACTGAGCTGTCAGACTTTGTCTTATTAAACATATTAACTTGTAAAGGTGCAATTCTGTTAGACTGTATTCAGTATTGTATTGGATCATGTTTCATTCTGTCTCTGTGCATGTGTGTGGTTTGCAGGCGAGACAGTCCTGGGAAAAAGACACTCAGGAAATGCGTTTTAAGAGGCTGCAGCATCTTTTGGAGAAAAGCAACATATACTCCAAATTTCTGCTTACTAAAATGGAACAGCAGCAGCAGGAGGTGGGTTCTCTTGAGAAATAAGATACTTTCTGCTTCTTGGTTTGTCCTAAACATATTCTTACGGATTCAAGTTAATACTAACCCTGTGTCCGAAATCGCTCCCTACGCACTGTATAGTGAGGATGCCATTTTGTAGTGCTGTCCAAAACCGTAGCGAGGATTATTTACACCCTATGTAGTGCACTCAAAGTATCCCACAATGCATCATAAGTAGTGTACAACGATGGTCACTAACCAAAGCAATATATCCCATCATGCATTACGGTCATGCTGAAAGAAATCAAATGATGGTGAGGATTATTACACCCTATATAGTACACTCAAAGTATCCCACAATGCATCACGAAAAGTAGTGTACAACCGATGGTCACGAACCAAAGCAATATATCCCATCATGTATTGCGGCCGTGCTGAAAGAAATCAGATTAAAAGTCTCAAATTTGATTTAATGAAAGGCAACGGCAAAGAAGAAAGTATTCAGCCTTTATTTAAAAGAACTGAAAGATGCGGGTGCTTTGTATTGATTAATGTGGGAAATATGCTCATTACTATATAGAGGAATTACTATATAGAGGACCATATAGTGAGCTCATTGGTTAATAAATAAAATACACCCCCACCCCACCCCCGTTTACATCATTATTGTTGCACAGTTAAAACATGCCAGATCAGTCGGCTGGTGGGTTTTCAAAAATAATAAATACATGCATGTATTTATCACAAAAATACATGCGTGTATTTATTATTTTTGAAAACCCACCAGCCGACTGATCTGGCATGTTTTAATTGTGCAACAATAATGACGTAAACGGGGGGGGATTTATTTATTTATTTATTTATTTATTAACCAATGAGCTCACTATATGGTCCTCTATATAGTAATTCCCTATGTAGGGAGTAGTGAACGAGTGAGCGATTTCAGACATGGTAAAACAGTAGCAAAGGTGTGTAAGAATGCAGGCATACTGTATATAAAGTTAAAGGACAGCTTTAATTATACAAACTTCAAATTATCCAAAGAGGGTTTTTTTTTCTTTTTTAATAATATAAAATTTGAGGTTCAAGCCAGCTCCATACAGTAGACTGCCTTTCAGATTTTTCAAGTGTAGGTCATAAAAATAAATTTCCCTGACACCCAATTATTTGTTTAGTGGACCAAAAACTACTGAATTTGAATCACAGACTTCCAATTTTATTAGTTTTTTTTTTTAAATATAACAATTAATGAATTTAGGGGCACGTGGCCTTAAATTCTCTGCTACTTTTTCCTGCTTCACCATGACCCAATTCAAGATACTACATCATGCATCACGTTTGGCTTTCCCCTTTTGTACAAAGCATTGTGGGATACAGAAGAGAAAAATGAAGGATGAGAGTGTGCGAATGAAACATGAAAGACCGACTACAGCATTGGAACGCGGGAAGAAAAGATGTTATGTTGCGAGTGAAAGGAAACGCAGGATCAAACTAATAAATATCGGCGGTCAGCGAGCACCTCGGTGTGATCAGCTGTTCGTTTAGCTACAGAATGATGTAACTGTCAGTGCACAGTCAAAGGTAAATCTGCGCATGTGTGTACAGACTTCTTTTGTCTGCTTGAAAGTGAGAAGCGAGCGATTTCATGCACATTATTTGCTAGGTAATCCCCCTCAAATTAAATAACTTCCCAGCCACGGAATGGCCTAATATTTTGAGAGATATTACAGAAATAAACATCACAATGACCAAATTTCAGAGGGAACTAAATTTCACCGATTTTATGAAATCGAAAGGCTGTCTTGCTTTAACATGTCAAATATTTATTTATTTATTTACTGGGGAGTGATTTTATATATAAAATAAAATACACACACACAGCGGTGCTTGAAAGTTTGTGAACCCTTTAGAATTTTCTATATTTCTGCATAAATATGACCTAAAACATCATCAGATTTTCACACAAGTTCTAAAAGTAGATAAAGAGAACCCAGTTAAACAAATGAGACAAAAATATTATACTTGGTCATTTATTTATTGAGGAAAATGATCCAGTATTACATATCTGTGAGTGGCAAAAGTATGTGAACCTTTGCTTTCAGTATCTGGTGTGACCCCCTTGTGCAGCAATAACTGCAGCTAAATGTTTCCGGTAACTGTTGATCAGTCCTGCACACCGGCTTGGAGGAATTTTAGCCCATTCCTCTGTACAGAACAGCTTCAACTCTGGGATGTTGGTGGGTTTCCTCACATGAACTGCTCGCTTCAGGTCCTTCCACAACGTTTCGATTGGATTAAGGTCAGGACTTTGACTTGGCCATTCCAAAACATTAACTTTATTCTTCTTTAACCATTCTTTGGTAGAACGACTTGTGTGCTTAGGGTCGTTGTCTTGCTACATGACCCACCTTCTCTTGAGATTCAGTTCATGGACAGATGTCCTGGCATTTTCCTTTAGAATTCGCTGGTATAATTCAGAATTCATTGTTCCATCAATGATGGCAAGCCGTCCTGGCCCAGATGCAGTAAAACAGGCCCAAACCATGATACCACCACCACCATGTTTCACAGATGGGATAAGGTTCTTGTGCTGGAATGCAGTGTTTTCCTTTCTCCAAACATAACGCTTCTCATTTCAACCAAAAAGTTCTATTTTGGTCTTATCCGTCCACAAAACATTTTTCCAATAGCCTTCTGGCTTGTCCATGTGATCTTTAGCAAACTGCAGACGAGCAGCAATGCTCTTTTTGGAGAGCAGTGACTTCTCCTTGTAACCCTGCCATGCACACCAGTGTTGTTCAGTGTTCTCCTGATGGTGGACTCATGAACATTAACATTAGCCAAAGTGAAAGAGGCCTTCAGTTGCTTAGAAGTTACCCTGGGGTCCTTTGTGACCTCGCCGACTATTACACGCCTTGCTCTTGGAGTGATCTTTGTTGGTCGACCACTCCTGGGGAGGGTAACAAAATAGTCTTGAATTTCCTCCATTTGTACACAATCGGTCTGACTGTGGATTGGTGGAGTCCAAACTCTTTAGAGATGGTTTTGTAACCATTTCCAGCCTGATGAGCATCAACAACGCTTTTTCTGAGGTCCTCAGAAATCTCCTTTGATTGTGCCATGATACACTTCCACAAACATGTGTTGTGAAGATCAGACTTTGATAGATCCCTGTTCTTTAAGTAAAACAGGGTGCCCACTCACACCTGATTGTCATCCCATTGATTGAAAATTTTTGACTCTAATTTCACCTTCAAATTAACTGCTAATCCTATAGGTTCACATACTTTTGCCACTCACAGATATGTAATATTGGATCATTTTCCTCAATAAATAAATGACCAAGTATAATATTCTTGTCTCATTTGTTTAACTGGGTTCTCTTTATCTACTTTTAGGACTTGTGTGAAAATCTGATGATGTTTTAGGTCATATTCATGAAGAAATATAGAAAATTCTAAAGGGTTCACAAACTTTCAAGCACCACTGTATATGAGAGAGAGAGAATATTTATTTAATAATTTATCCAAATATTTATCAACACAGGAGAAAATAAGGAAGGAGAGACTGGAAAAGAAAGCAGTAATGAAAAAGGTAAGTGGGTCCTAAAATCATTGCTATCAAAATAACCAAGTACAGATGGAACACACTTGTATCCTGCTCCAGGGTTTTAAATGTCATTGTTCACTGGTATTTATAAATGCACGTCATGTGGATACCCAACTAATACAAATTATCCCACAATTCCACAGGCCAGTGGCAAGAAGACAGGAAAAGGTAGTTCTTTGTTAACTGAGTTATGACCCATGTAAATATATGGCCTACTTTTATTTCAGCTATAAACTTAAAAATGTCTTGCATAAAGATTTGCCTTTTAGGACATGTACAATAAAGTGTACACTTTAAGAAGTTGGAATGGAAATCTAACAAGTCAAACTTTTTAATGTTTAATCTGTTCTTGTCTTAAGTCGAGAGGAAGAAGAGAGAGAGGGAGGAAGATTATAAAATAGCTGATATTATATCCAAAGAGGTAAGCATGTTTTTGTGATTTTTAATTTGTATGTTCTTTAATAATAAAAAATAGATTGTGTGACAGTTCAATCAATGATTTCTTTGAAATTTCTTTTATAGGAGATTTTGTCAAAAGCCAAGAAACAGAAGGTGGATGAGGTAATTAAAAGAAGCTTTTCATGAGGGGAAAACTCAAATACAAAACCAATGTAATATCTTGACCAAGATTTCTCGAACCTAAAGTGTTAAGATAATTTGACTTTTGAAACCTGTTTACCTCAGGATTTTTATTTTGAGTGTTCCTACTCTGTGTTCTGAAGGAGGCTCAAAGCCAGAAGAAACTCGAGGCAGAAGATATAGAAAAACTGAGTGACTCGAACTCTGATATAAAAGGGCGACTGTCTGAGGTTGTGCGGGAAAATGTTAAAGAGATGCTGGATCCAGTAAGGAAAGTGAATGGGCAGCCTGTGCCTTTGCAGCAACCCAAACTCTTTACCGGTGGCGTGATGAGGTGGTACCAGGTGGAGGGAATTGAATGGCTGAGGGTAAGTAAGCAACAAGATGCAGAGAAATTATCGAAACAAAATGGCAATTGTAATGTAGTTCCATTTTTAAATTGGGGATGTGCACAGATACTTAAATGCCATTATGCCTAAAATTCACATATAGTCGGTTAGAAAATACGAAAAAGCTGTATCTGGTAATTGAAGTGGAGAGCAGTACTGTTGTGGTGTGCAAGTTAGAGGTCTAGACTTAAAGTCTCGAGCAGCCAGCATATACAGTCATGAAGGCAGAACGATATGAAGCTTGAAAGACTTAAGAGAGAATACGTTTCCAACAATATTCTGTACAACTTCATTTAGAAGATTAAATTACAGTGGAGACAAATTGGCTGCCTTAGATTGGCATGTTTTAATGCAGACATGACCCTACTTGTGTGTCTACTGCTCCTCTGTTTGTTTTACCTCAGGGGCTGCTTTTGCATATTTAAGAAAATATTGCATACAGGTGTCTGTACTTCCAGTCAGATTATTATATACATGCATTAACACTGAACGTTCACTAATCTAATAAGATTGAAGCTACTACACACCTTCACATTCATTTTCATGAATTTTCACCAGTGTCAGTGTGCACTGCTGTAATGGAACTACAGGCTAAAATATTGCACTTATTTTCTGTAAACTTTTTTGTTATGCATTTAATATTTCTGATTTTCCTTATATTCTGTTAAACCCAAGCAGGTGCACTGCCATCAGCAAGTAGAAAGTTTAAGTGCAATGGAAAAATTATACTTGTTTACCTCATGTTAAAGACCCTTTTACTCCTTTTTCCTCTTATAGTAGTTACCTAAATATCCATTTGTTAATGCTTGCAGGTATTCACATATTGAAAGTGGGTAGAAGGCAAATTTGTAGTTCAAATACGACATTCTGCAAAGGCCCTGAGAAATTGAGTTGGTGAATGTATTTGAGGAAAATTATCCACACAGTCTCTTGTTTTATTTGTTGTGTAGATGCTTTGGGAGAATGGAATAAATGGTATTCTGGCTGATGAGATGGGACTGGGAAAGACCATACAGTGCATTGCTCATATTGCAATGATGATTGAGAAGAAAGTCCTGGGACCATTCTTGGTTGTAGCTCCTCTGTCCACTCTGACCAACTGGATTAGTGAGTTCAGGCGCTTCACTCCAGAGGTGAGGCTGCTGAAATGGACTTTAACCTGGGGAGTGTACTTGAGTTTTGAAAATCTCATTCACACTGATGTTGGAAAACTTAGCAAGATTGCCAAAGCTCTCAGGAATTCTGGGTTTTATCTTTCAGGAGTGGTCATTAATACAAAATTGCCCCAAGAAAAACAGTGTCATGATTTTGTTACACAACACTAAACAATAACTGTTAACACAATAAAACCTGCTGGCACAGCTTCAGCATGATCTTTGGAGTCGGTGTGCTAAAAGCCATCCAGCTAAGCATGAATAGAGAAATTGCTGTCCAGTGTTGGTGAGCTATTTAAAAACAGTGGAGAGCAAAGTGTACCCCAAAACTGATTGGCACTGTAATCAACTCATGATCTAGATCCAGAGACTAAGGCCAACCGAACACTTCTGATGAACTGGCAGTGGGGGGGGAATACATGGAACAGTACAGCTACACTATAAGGTCTGAAGACAAGATGGCTGTAGTTTAGGATTATACTCCATATCTCCAACTTTAATGCTAGCTTTACACAATAACTTTGTCAATAATAATAATCAGTTAAATTTATATAGCACCTTTCTCAAACCCAAGGTTGTTTTACAATTATAAAGGAGGGAAAGTCCACTAAGAGGAGATCAGGATGTAAATAGGATGTCATAGTCTTGTTGACAGTAGAATTAGCATAGAATTTAATACATGTTGTTTAATAATTATTGGGACAAACTTGTGACTAACCCAGCACAGCTCTGGGTTTAAGCACAAGAATTTTGTGGAGAAAAGCATTCAAACAGTGCTATATTTCACATTTTGGCTATGTTCTGCAGTGTAAGTCCTGTTTCCTGTAAATATAGTGCACTTTTTCTACATTTCATGACCCTGATCCCTTGTTTCTTTTTCTTAGGTGTCTGTAATGCTTTACCATGGCTCACAGAAAGAGAGAATAGACCTTGTCAAGAAAATCCGCAAGCCTGAGGGTTCCCTGCATATGTGCCCTGTTGTTGTGACTTCATTTGAAATTGCCATGATTGACAGGAAGTATCTTCAGGTTAGAACTGATTCCTGTACACCAGTGAATGCTATGATGTACAGCAAATGGGACTGGGGCATATCCCCTCCCCCATGAAACAGGTTGGTCTGTAAATGACTGTTTTGTGAGTGTTTGAAACAATTCAGTTTGGTCTCTTTCAATTCTCTCTCTAGCGTTTCCAGTGGAAATACCTGATTGTGGATGAGGGTCACAGGATAAAGAACTTGAACTGTCGTTTAATACGAGAGTTGAAAATGCTTCTGACTGAAAACAAACTGCTGCTGACAGGAACTCCTTTGCAGAATAATCTTTCTGAGCTGTGGTCTTTGCTTAACTTCCTTCTCCCCGATGTCTTTGATGACTTAAAGAGGTATTCTTAAATGTAGATGAATATTATGAATTTCTTGCAGTTTGTTTTGGCTTGGTTTTGTAGTAATCAATTTTTTTCTGAATGTTTTGTGAAATTCTTCAGTTTTGAGTCATGGTTTGACTTCAGCACCATCACCTCAGATGTTGAGAATCTTGAACGAGAACAAAACGTTCTGTGTATGCTTCACCAGGTAAGGACAAAGCAGAAACAGTTTGAACATTCTTTTTCAAAATTTACTCGTTTGCTGTAATACCCATAGATGTTGCATTATAAACCCTATGTAATTGTGTTCTCGTTCCATTGGTTGATTTTGTATTGCACAGATTCTCACACCCTTTCTGCTGAGGCGACTGAAATCAGATGTGACTTTGGATGTTCCGCCAAAGAAAGAGATTGTGGTATATGCTCCAATGACAGCCAAGCAGGATGCCTTTTACAGGGCTATTGTTGACAAAACCATTGCAAAGGTGCTTGGTCAGGAAAAGGTAAGGAGCGGTTTATTATTTGTTGTATTTGTCATGCTACTTCAAATACAGCATGTGTATAGAAATAATTTCTTATGCTTGTACTCCTTCCATTTTTAAACAAAGGATGAGACTGCACCAGTACAACGGTCATCCACTGGGCGACCTAAACGTAGATCTCGGAAGGTGGTAGACTATTCTGAAAGCAAGGACTCTCCACATGACCTAGAAAAATACATTGAAGCAGTTCAAAAGGAGATGGAAAGTCAGCAGGAGTCAGTGTCTTGGTTTATTTATTTTTATATATACTTTTAACTTAAATTCAGATCCAATCTTAGATTTTATTTCTCTTCACAGGTTTGCTCCTCTGGTAGACATTCAGATGCCTATTGATGCCCAGATCAACCTCAAGCTACAGAACATCCTGATGCTCTTGAAGCGATGCTGTAATCATCCTTATCTCATTGAATATCCTCTTATCCCTGGAACTCTGGAATTTAAGGTAGTTAAAAATTATAACTCTTGTATTAATAAAGCCATCATATCTGATTGGCATTGGGAGCATATGTACTCCTAATTTTGCGACCCTCTTTTTCCTCCTATAGATCGATGAGCAACTGGTGGAGACATCAGGGAAGTTCTTAATTCTTGACCGAATGCTTCCTGAACTGAAAAAACGAGGACATAAGGTGAAGTACAGTCTTTGTGGCTCTCTTAAAGCATTTTTTTTATAGTACCATACTTCATCTTTCAATCTGAGCTATGTTTATATGCTCCTGATGGTTTGCACAGGTCCTAATTTTCAGCCAGATGACTTCTATATTGGACATCCTAATGGACTACTGTTGCCTCCGGGGATACGAGTACAGCCGACTAGATGGGAGCATGAAATATACTGACCGAGAAGAGAATGTATGCAGCATGGACTTGATTTTGTCACAATATGGACTACTCTCGCAACACGTCTGTTAGCTACATGGATACATGTTTTCTCTACTCTGCAGATAAAGAAGTTCTTCTCAGATCCAGAGGTCTTCCTCTTTCTCCTGAGCACGCGAGCTGGAGGCCTCGGGATCAACCTTACAGCTGCAGATACAGTCATCATATTTGACAGCGACTGGGTGTGTTTTCCCACAATCCACAATATCTTTGGTACATGTGTCAAATGACTGTGAAATGTCAGTGTAAGACTTAAAAAAAAAAATGTTTAAATATGTTTGTTTTGACTGAAGAACCCTCAGGCAGACTTGCAGGCTCAAGATCGGTGTCACCGTATTGGACAAACCAAGCCTGTAGTGGTGTACCGTCTCATCACAATAAACACTATTGATGAGAAGATCCTGGAAAGGGCATCTGCTAAGAGGAAACTAGAGAAGATGGTGATTCATGAAAGTAAGTTCTTACTACACAGGACAGCACAAATTGTTTTAAAGGACCTTATTAACAGGACGTTTCTATCCAGAAGATGGTGCTAGAACGTGTCTAAAATAAACTTGTTACTTGAGACTTGGAAGAATATTTAGAAAGGTTTATTGGCTGGGGTGAGAAGTTGAAATTTGGCAAGTCAGCCATTCTTCTAATCGCCAAAATACACCCCCATGTTTATCAGCAGCCTTTGTAATTTATGTAATATTGAGTCTGACTGCTAGGATTTGCCCACTGGAATAATTGGTTGGTTTCATTTGAGAATCGTTGCTTACTATATTCACAGCACGTACTACTGTGTACCATCTTGGTAATATGTTCATAATGTTCAGCCAAACAGATACCAGCAAAATGCACTAGGTACCTGCCAAAAAAATCTTTTACATAATTATTTTAAGGCCACTCTTCCCCCATCTCATCTCCTCTCCTCTCTAGCCGCTTTATCCTGTTCTACAGGGTCGTGGGCAAGCTGGAGCCTATCCCAGCTGACTACAAGCGAAAGGCGGGGTACACCCTGGACAAGTCGCCAGGTTATCACAGGGCCCTCTTCCCCCATCTCTGTACATTTTCTCATATTGATGGGCAGCAGCAGCTTCCACTTGTTCCCATCAAAGCAGTAAAATGTAGATTGGTTGAATAAGGAAAGAAAAGTGTTTGAGTTGATAACGAAGCTTCCAGTATCAGTCTTATTTTAGGATAGCACACTAAGTTTTTGTCATGACCTTTTTATACCCCCGCTCCGAAGGGGGGGGGATACTTGTTTGCCTCTGTCCGTCTGAAACACCCTTTTTCTCGGCAACCACAAATCTTAGCCACTTAGTACCAAACTTCAGCTTGGGGTTCTATACCATGTATACCGTTTTCAGGTCTGTCATACATCGACTTCCTGTTTACTGACTGAATGCATTTGCGAAACATACAGTGGTGCTTGAAAGTTTGTGAACCCTTTAGAATTTTCTATATTTCTGCATAAATATGACCTAAAACATCATCAGATTTTCACACAAGTCTTAAAAGTAGATAAAGAGAACCCAGTTAAACAAATGAGACAAAAATATTATACTTGGTCATTTATTTATTGAGGAAAATGATCCAATATTCCATATCTGTGAGTGGCAAAAGTATGTGAACCTCTAGGATTAGCAGTTAATTTGAAGGTGAAATTAGAGTCAGGTGTTTTCAATCAGTGGGATGACAATCAGGTGTGAGTGGGCACCGTTTTATTTAAAGAACAGGGATCTATCAAAGTCTGATCTTCACAACACATGTTTGTGGAAGTGTATCATGGCACGAACAAAGGAGATTTCTGAGGACCTCAGAAAAAGTGTTGTTGATGCTCATCAGGCTGGAAAAGGTTACAAAACCATCTCTAAAGAGTTTGGACTCCACCAATCCACAGTCAGACAGATTGTGTACAAATGGAGGAAATTCAACACCATTGTTACCCTCCCCAGAAGCGGCCGACCAACAAAGATCACTCCAAGAGCAAGGCGTGTAATAGTCGGTGAGGTCACAAATGACCCCAGGGTAACTTCTAAGCAACTGAAGACCTCTCTCACATTGGCTAATGTTAATGTTCATGAGTCCACCATCAGGAGAACACTGAACAACAATGGTGTGCATGGCAGGGTTGCAAGGAGAAAGCCACTGCTCTCCAAAAAGAACATTGCTGCTCGTCTGCAGTTTGCTAAAGATCACGTGGACAAGCCAGAAGGCTATTGGAAAAATGTTTTGTGGATGGATGAGACCAAAATAGAACTTTTTGGTTTAATTGAGAAGTGTTTTGTTTGGAGAAAGGAAAACACTGCATTCCAGCATAAGAACCTTATCCCATCTGTGAAACATGGTGGTAGTAGTATCATGGTTTGGGCTTGTTTTGCTGCATCTGGGCCAGGACAACTTGCCATCATTGATGGAACAATGAATTCTGAATACCGCCAGCGAATTCTAAAGGAAAATGTCAAGACATCTGTCCATGAACTGAATCTCAAGAGAAGGTGGGTCATGCAGCAAGACAACGACCCTAAGCACACAAGTCGTTCTACCAAAGAATGGTTAAAGAAGAATAAAGTTAATGTTTTGGAATGACCAAGTCAAAGTCCTGACCTTAATCCAGTTGAAATGTTGTGGAAGGACCTGAAGCGAGCAGTTCATGTGAGGAAGCCCACCAACATCCCAGAGCTGAAGCTGTTCTGTATGGAGGAATGGGCTAAAATTCCTCCAAGCCAGTGTGCAGGACTGATCAACAGTTACCGGAAACATTTAGTTGCAGTTATTGCTGCACAAGGGGGTCACACCAGATACTGAAAGCAAACGTTCACATACTTTTGCCACTCACAGATATGTAATATTGGATCATTTTCCTCAATAAATAAATGACCAAGTGTAATTTTTGTCTCGTTTGTTGAACTGGGTTCTCTTTATCTACTTTTAGGACTTGTGTGAAAATCTGATGATGTTTTAGGTCATATTTATGCAGACATGTAGAAAATTCTAAAGGGTTCACAAACTTTCAAGCACCACTGTATAGGGTGGATTTTGATGCCATTTCAAAATGACAGTTTACCAGGATGCTATTTGAAATCCCTGGGGAGAGACACTGCTCTTTACTTCCTTGCTTCAGGGTTAATTATTTGTTGAAGTCAACGTTCATAATAAGTGTCCTATTCCTTCAATTGCTTGCATCCTGATATAAGAGAGAGTGGGGGTATATGTAAGTGAGCAGTAGCTCACAGTTGATCTTTTATTCTTACCCTCAGAGAAGTTTAAAGGGGGGAAAGCTGATCTAAAGCAGTCTAGAAGCCGTGTGGATATGAATGAACTGATGGACATGCTGAAGGCCAGCGATTATGACAGGTACTGCATTCTGGTTCACATAGCATATGTTAAACGTTTGCTGTTTGTGTTCAGTTTCTTTATATTTGAATATTATCTGTCACATGAGAACAGGGGGCCAATGTGTTTTTATGCCAAAAATAATGAATATGGTTGCTAATTAAAAAAAAAAAATACCCACTATCCTATACAGAATATTGGCTATACAAATAAATGTACTCTTTGCAGTAATGTCTTTTGACTGGAATACAAAAGTCATTAGTGAGTCTCAGTGTTCCACATTAAGAATCTTCATGTCATTAAACGTAGTACAAAATGGCAGTGGTACGAAAACAAATATGGTTATTTCAAGTGAACATCTCTGTCTGTTATCATGACAACAGTGTAATTGTGTGTCTAATGAGCAATATCTGTGTTTCAGGGCAGTAAAGAGCACTAAAGGCAAGGTCATCAGTGACAAAGATCTGGAGATTTTGCTTGACCGCAGTGACCTTTTGGGTAAATTTTGAGACGTTCAAAGCGTCTTGTTTATTGTACTCTTGTTTACATATTTTTGTGATTTATTTATTTAAACACCTGTAAAGGATAAGTTTTTTGTTTTTGCTTTTTTTTTATATTAATCAACTATATATTTTGTGAACAATGTTTCAGATCGAGACAAAAAGAGTGTTCACCAAGAGAAGGATGGCGTGTTCAGGGTGGTTGACACTAAGAAAGAGAACGGAGAGATTTGTCTGTCATAAATGGCCAATGAGGAAGAAAGTGTACGTGTGACAAAGTAGATGGCACTAGTCAAGTGAACTGTGGTCTCAATCTGCTGTTTATAAAAACTGTATAGTCTTTTGCTAGTTATTACTGCTAATCCTTCCTGTTTTTTGCATTGCTGCTCTAATTTTGTCATATAGTGACTTTGAACAATTGTCTGTAATCTCAGAAGACTGGTGGTTTTGTTCAGATTTAGATTAAACACTGCTACCATGATACTCGTCTCCATAGAATGCAGTGTACTTTACTAAAAGTTTGGGAAATGCCAGTGGGAATTTGTACTTGTTGCACCTTAAATCCTTCTGGGATGTTGATGTTCTCTATTTTAAAACCAGTTCTTGTTAAACTGTCATCTACCCTTCTGTGCATTTCAGTAATTCCACAGAAGGGATGTTAGCTCAAAGCACTTTGAAAAGGACGTTGTTTCAGGTCCTGCTTAAAATGAACCATGATGTTTTGCTTCAATTTATTTTTCATGTCTACAAAATTTAATAAATGTAGTTTTGTATAGCAAAATCGTTTGGTTAAAGAAGTCATGTCAAGATGCGCAGCAACTACCTTGCTGAGAAGGGGGGGGGCTTAACACAGGCCAGAGATTCTCAGTCCAAAAATGCTTCTTTCATTCAGCATGCAACTTGCATTCCAAGATATAAATTATTGCAACATTTATTTTTAAGTATTGCTTCCAATATACTTCCCAAAAAGAGTAGTTCTGTCTTCCTTATAGAAAGTATAAATGAGGTGCAGTGGCTAACACTGTCACCTCATGGTCAACAGGGGGCCCTTTCTGCATGGACTTCCTCCATGTGCTTCAGTTTCGTTCTTAATTTCATATTCTTCAAAGTAGCCTCTTTTTACCTTGACACTTTGCACACTATTAGCATTATCTTGACCAGCTTCATGAGGTCATCACCTGGAACACTTCAATTAACAGGCGTGCCTCATCAAAAGTTAATTCGTGCAATTTCTTGACGACTTAATGCTTGAGATCAAACCGTAAACAATAATACAGTAAATAGCCCTATTCCAAACTGTAGTAATCCGTATTTAATTATGGACATTAAAAATAAAAAGCATTGAATTAGGTGTCTAAACTTTTGACTGGTACTGTATATTAATTATTCATGGCCCTCTTCATGTACTCAAAGGATTTGTGAAAATATTGTGATTCAAAGTCAGTCACAGACTTGTGTCATTAGTATTGGCCTCTATAATAAATGTCCTGTTTGGTCAAAGCTGGCTGGATGTATTTGAATTAAAATGTTTATCACCCAAACTGAGGCTGTTTATAAGTGGCATGTTGAAATTTATTGCATTTGCGGTGTTGATTTTCCTTAAGATAAAAATCTGAGGCACTGAATTTTTTTTTTTTTTTAATAAATGCAGGCAATATTTCAAAATATTTATTTACAGTTGAGGGGAAATGTTTGCACACCTTTTAAGGCTTTATCAAAATTGTTCTTTCTCTCAAAAGTAACAAGAATGGTAAAACTGTTAAATTAATATTGCTCAAAAATATACACCTTTGAATGCAATATAAACATCCATCCATTATCTGTAGCTGCTTATCCTGTTCTACAGGGTCGCAGGCAAGCTGGAGCCTATCCCAGCTGACTATGGGCGAGAGGCGGGGTACACCCTGGACAAGTCGCCAGATCATCACAGGGCTGACACATAGACAACCAACCATTCACACCTACGGTCAATTTAGAGCCACCAATTAACCTAACCTGCACGTCTTTGGACTGTGGGGGAAACCGGAGCACCCGGAGGAAACCCACGCAGACACGGGGAGAACACACAAACTCCACACAGAAAGGCCCTCGCCGGCCTCGAACCCAGGACCTTCTTGCTGTGAGGTGACAGTGCTAACCACTACACCACTGTGCTGCCCCTCAATATAAACACTGAATGCTATATTTAAAAAAATAATGTCCAGTTTATGGCATTCTGGAACATGGGCTTTGGAAGCATGTTATTTCTGCTGGATGTTTTCTTCTTCCTCCAGTTTCCTCCTTATATGCTCGATCACTGGAAAAAAGCAAGCTGATTTTAATTCACTTTAGTGCTCTGTTAATATGAAATTACCTAAAAATATGTTTAATAATTTTCCACTTGATTCAGAGCTACTTTTAAATACATTCATGTACATTTTGTCCTACTTACTGTCCATATTTGATGTAATTTGGCCAACTGTGTTATTTGTCTTGGATGTTCTGTGATGATTGGACGAAATGTCTGTGATGGACATGGCAACATCTGTCTGTTCCAGTTGTTCAAGTCTCTGTGTGATGCGATCACTGAGGCTAAAGTAATCTTTTCTCAAGTCTCCCATCTCATCCAGAAGCAGTTTTCTCTCATGCTCCAGCAGATTCACAGCCCCTCTCATTCTCTCCATCTCCTTTTTGCTCTCGATCGCAGCCTTTGCCTTTTCTTTTTGAAGGCATCGCAGCTCCTCTTGAATCACATGCTCATCTTTTTTCAGTTTAGAGACAACTTCACTTAAAGTCTCACACTCTGTCATTTTAGCTTCTAACTGTTCCATACAGGACTTGTGTTGCTCCTGTAGCTGAAGTGTCTTAATTTTATACCCATCATGAATTAGTTTTAATTCTTTTTTTGTCATGTCCAGCTGTTCTTCAGCAGTCTCTCTTTGCATTTTACAGGCATCAAGTTCTTCATACAATTGTTTAACCAGCTTTTGAGATTCCTGTACACTTTTTTCAGCTTCTTTCTTTTCTTGTTCTTTAGATTGAAGTGCTTGAGTGAGCTGCTGGTTCTCTCTGCGAGTATTACTTAACTGATCTTTAAGGTTCCCATAATCAGCTCTCATAGATGATCTCTTGTCTTCAAGTGTCTGTAGAGTCCTAACAAGTTTATTGTGTTGTTCCTCCACTGTCTTCATGTTCATCCTGAATTCAGAGTACTCTTGTTTTGCAGTGTCCCTCTGTTCCTCTAGAAGAACCTGATTCATTAATAACTCCTCAATTATCTGTTGTGTCTTCCTCAATGCTTTTTGACAACTCTTTCTCTTTGTACGTTCTTCCATGAGATGTTTCTTAACGCTGTCAGCACGTCTTTTAAGCCGCTTGTATTTCTCCAGAATTGCCCTGAGCTGCCTGATGAAGTGTTCGTTTTTGCTCTTGGACATGGAAAGTTGCTCTCTCATGTCCTCAAAGATGTGGTTAAATTTCTTGGTAATCTCAAAATTCCTCTGTTCTTCACATTTCAGCCTTTCAGTCATGAGCTGGGCCTCCACTTCCCTTAGCTTTGAAAAGTCTATCAGCTCATGCTGTTTTAGCAGGAGTAACCAAGCAATCTGCTGATTTTCCACATGTTTTTGTTGCAGCTTTTCTTTCAAAACTCCAATAAATTCAGGCTGCATCCCTTGAAAGTTGCAGCCCTTTTCACTTGAAGAAACTGACGCTGCAGTTTTTAGATCTGAATTATCAGAGCAATTATTTGGTGGATGGGAGTTTCTTCTGGTGTTACAGTCCACCTGAAAGTTTTCCAGTTCTATACGATCAGTATTTGTACGTGGTGACTGTGCTGTCAGGGCTTTAAGCCCCAAGGTATAGACCCCAAGATCATCATCTCCTCTCAATTCTGTTCTGGCTAAAATATTTTGCATCAATTCCATTGCCTGCTTATCCAACCCATGATACATATTCCTGTGGTTTTTGAGAAAAGCCCAAGATTCTTTTGTGTACTTAGCAGAACAATTACTAATATTCTCTGAGTCATCACAAGGAAAATCTTGATCCCTAATTTTTGATCTTAAAGGTTCATGTTGAATCTTTACCAAGCCTTCAGAAAGCATTCCTTCAAAGTCCACTTGTTTTTGAAGGGCGTTGCTGTGTGCAGAATCAGTTGTTTTACGACTTTCCGCCATAGCTTCAGGAACATGAGAAAATCCTTTCAAGCAGAAGTGAAGAGTATATTCGTAAAAATGTTTCATTCACTTCTGAATTTAGTTTGTAATTTACTTCACATAGATCCTATAAAATGTTTCTCAGAGAAAATGAAGACTACAAACTATTCAAGAGTCACTAGCATAAATGTTTGGTTCTTTGCACTTTACTTGATCTTTTGCTATCTAAAATGTTGTATTAATGCAAAAATAAAAAAACCACATGCACAAGGCATTTTCTTTGTGGCCCTTACCTTAGTCTTGTAGTTGCTCCTGCTGCCTAAACCAGACTGAAAACAGGCTATGGAGCCACTCGGACCCTATTGTTCAAACTCTTTAAAATGTCTGTCACCATAGAAACATGAAACATGGCCATAGCTGTGCAATAAAGGCGCAAAAAAGAATTGTGTATTCATCAACGGCCTTCTCATCAGTATTAAGCCTCTTTAACTGAAACCCTAACGGCTGCATACGACTTTTGCTCACTCAAACATCCTAGCAGTAAAGGGACTCAATATATACCTGAAAAGCTTACTGGGGATAATCCTAAAAGTAAAATTTCGCAGAGACCAGGCAGAGTAAAAACCAAAGGAAATCTATTTAAATATTTTAATCACTTAAAAAATAAATTACAACACATCCTTAGAAGGCAGACAAAGCAAGTTATCCCACACACTGCAGTGTAAGGGTTGTGTATGATGTGAAGTACTGTGGCAGTGAGCAAGTGGATGAATTCACATACAGTATAGTACAATCTCTAATTACTCAATTATGAACTAACCACCCCACCCATTTTCTACAAATATAATAAAAAAAATTTATACAAATCATGTACATGCTTGCGGTTATGGTACAATTTAAAAATGTAGAGGAGGAGACTGATATAGCACAGTTCTGCATGGCTTTGCAATCTACAGTAGTGCATTTACTGAAGGAGTCAGTTTTGAAACAATTCAAAATTCTAGTAATGAGCAGACATTGCACTGCTACCGTATTCCTGAAGTCAGCAACATGAAAATGGGACAAATATACACCGATCAACCATCAAATTAAAAACACTGACAGGTGAAGTGAATTACACTATTGTTAGAATGGCACCTGCCAAGCAGTGGGATATATTAGGCACCAAGAGAACAGTCAGTTCTTGAAGTTGATGTATTGGAATCAGGAAAAATGAGCAAGCATAAGGATCTGAGTGACTTTGACAAGGGCCAAATTGTGATGGCTAGATGACTAGGTCTGAGTCTCTCCAAAATGGCACATCTTGTGGGGTGTTACCAGTATGCAGTGGTTAGTACCTACCAAAATTGGTCCAAGGAATGACAACCAATGAACCAGCAACAGGGTCATGGGTGTCAAAGGCTCAGTGATTCGCATGGGGCATGAAGGCTAGCACATATGGTCCAATCCCACAGAAGAGCTACTGTAGCACAAACTGCTGAAAAAGTTAATGCTGGCTAAAACAGAAAGGTGTTAACATGACCTGGTCACTGGTTACCGATTCTCCTTCCTTGGACCACTTTTGGTAGGTATTAACCACTGCATACTGGGAACACCCAACAAGATGTGCCAAGTTGGAGATGCTCAGACCCAGTCATCTAGCCATCACAATCTGGCCCTTGTCAAAGACCCTTACGCGTGCCCATTTTTCCTGCTTCCAACACATCAAACTTCAAGAAACTGACTGTTCTCTTGGTGCCTAATATATCCCACCCCTTGACAGATGCCATTCTAACAATTATATAATTCATTTTACCTATCAGTGTTTTTAATTTTATGGCTGATCGGTATAAATTCAAAACACATAAATGAATAAATCTAAAAGGACCCAGGCATTAAATGAAACTGGTAAATTGGATGCAACATTTTTCTGATTGATTTTTATGACTACTTCTACAAGAAGAAGAGAAAACCCACAGAGGTATGCATGTGTTTTGTTACATTATAGTGACGAAGGCTCAGTCACTCACTAAACGTGTACACCATGTCTAGTCTGGGTTGTAAACTTTGGTTTTAATTCTTCAAACTAATGGTATGAGAGTCCACAATAAAACTGTGCAAAAACACATTTTGTACACTTGGCAGAGAGACATGGGACATAGCAAGCTGTCAGTTAGTTTTTAACTTTGCAGTTTGCGTCACTTGTTCAGTCAGACTGGCTCTTATAGAATTAACTACAGTCTGGCGGATATTTTCCTCCATGTATTGCTCGGTCAGTGGTTTCAGCACCTAAAGACGAGAAAGAAGGAAAAAAAATACTATTAGTGAACAAAGGGAGAAAATCTGCAAGAGAAAACGAGGGAATATTGATGTCTCCAATGAGAACCATTAATATGGAGGTAGAAAAATCTAAAGATTGTGGATGGAATATCTTTAGTTCAGGAGGGGTTTGACAGTCTTTACTTTGCCATAAACCTCTGCACAAAATGAACTAACAAGTAGAACTTGGTGCCAGTGTTGACAGGGATGTCTCTGCTGCCAGCAAGTCTAGTCTTTCTTTTTACTAATTTGTGTTCAAGTACCTTTTGTATACCCCAAATGCACTTCAAATATAGCTTTATATTTTGTCATTGATCTAAAGAGAGTAACTGATTCATGTGGTGGTAGCAAGGATCAGTCCATACCAGGCTTGTAGTACACGAGTCCAGGACTCGGACTGGAGTCCGACTCGTGCCCTAATTACGATGTGAACTCGTGACTCGACTTGGACTTGTGCATTAACTACATTCAGACTCGGATTTTTTCTTTATTTTTTGTTACATGCCATAATAATTTGGCATAAGATATTTACATTAATTTTGTACTAATTTCGTGTCAGAGTGTCACAGCTGTGCGCCTTGGCATGTGCATCAGATAGACTCTCAGGTGCACTCAAGGACAGCGCGCATGCAAGCGTCGTAAACGACTCGCACCTGCACAGGATTAAGGCGCAAACAGCACGCCTATATAAAAACTGTGAAAACACATTTACTTTGCAAAGTATTGAGTTGCGTTGCTGACACATTACTGAGCCTTATTTCCTTGTTTGGTTTCCTGATCCCTGATTTCCTGTTTCTTGTCTTTGATTCTGCCAAGTCTACGATAGCCTGTTTGTGCCTCGCTCGACCTGTTGCCTGTTTCACCGTTTTACGATTTTGCCTGTCATTCTGGATTGTTTACCTGTCTTCACATGTATTAATAAACACACCTTCAGCACTTATGTACATCCATCTCTGACAGAATACGTCACACTCCCCGACAAAGAGAATGCACCTGTTCATACGTCATGTTCAGGAACAAACTAATGTTAATGGTGCAGTTGGAGTGTTGACACGACTCGGATCAATAGTGGACTCAACTCAAAAAAATATTTTTAATGACTTGGACTTGAACAGTGGGGACTTGAGACTGGACTCAAGGTTTAGTGACTCGACTACAACACTGGTCCATGCATATTCTACATCTAACCAAGTATTACTGAAATATTGTCCAAACAAGAATTTCCTACTGACAGACAGACTGATGTGCAATCAACATCTCTGTATGACAAACAGGAAGGAAGCTAATGAAGAAAAATATTTCAGACATTTCACCTCGACCCTGCTTGAATCAATTCCAGAATGGAACCAGTTCATCTTCTGGTTATGATAATTCCAAATAAATCCTACAAACATTCACCCACTCATTCCTGAGACATCATGTTAACAAGAATCTTGGACAGCTGCATGGACATAATGCTGAGTAGTGGGGGCATAAAACTGGAATTAAACAGTCATAAGTATAGGTCTAACAATATAATAACAGCACAATATAAGCCCACTATAATGGGCTATTATTCCACATCTACTCAACTAGTTCACAGGGTGTGCACCCTTATTCACACTGGGCCGGTGTCGATGCAGGGTTACATTCCAACAAGCAGGAACCACACCTGCTGGTCAATTGAAGGCAGAGTTTAACTGATTAAACGGGTAGAATGAGGTGTAGATCCTGTCTGGTTGGAATGATGAAGGTATAAGAAATGATGGGATGAGGTGGTATGGGAAAGTCGTATACAACAAGGAAAGTCAGGAGTGAGAGGAGGGATGAATGCAGCTTCTTTCAGCTGCAATGCAGCAATGCTAAAATAAACCAGAACTCCTTGACCTACAGTAGCGACAGACACATGAGAATATGATCCTAGTATTTCCATTGCTGGGTTAACTACAGTGGTGCTTGAAAGTTTGTGAACCCTTTAGAATTTTCTATATTTCTGCATAAATATGACCTAAAACAACATCAGATTTTCACACAAGTTCTAAAAGTAGATGAAGAGAACCCAGTTAAACAAATTAGACAAAAATATTATACTTGGTCATTTATTTATTGAGGAAAATGAGCCAATATTACATATCTGTGAGTGGCAAAAGAATGTGAACCTCTAGGATTAGCAGTTCATTTGAAGGTGAAATTAGAGTCAGGTGTTTTCAATCAATGGGATGACAATCAGGTGTGAGTGGGCACCCTGTTTTATTTAAAGAACAGGGATCTATCAAAGTCTGATCTTCACAACACATGTCTGTGGAAGTGTATCATGACACAAACAAAGGAGATTTCTGAGGACCTCAGAAAAAGCATTGTTTATACTCATCAGGCTGGAAAAGGTTACAAAATCATTTCTAAAGAGTTTGGACTCCACCAATCCACAATCAGACAGATTGTGTACAAATGGAGGAAATTCAAGACCATCGTTTCCCTCCCCAGGAGTGGTCGACCAAGAAAGATCACTCCAAGAGCAAGGCATGTAATGGTCGGTGAGGTCACAAAGGACCCCAGGGTAACTTCTAAGCAGCCGAAGGCCTCTCTCACATTGGCTAATGTTAATGTTCATGAGTCCACCATCAGGAGAACACTGAACAACAATGGTGTGCATGGCAGGGTTGCAAGGAGAAAGCCACTGCTCTCCAAAAAAACATTGCTGCTCATCTGCAGTTTGCTAAAGATCATGTGGACAAGCCAGAAGGCTATTGGAAAAATGTTTTGTGGATGGATGAGACCAAAATAGAACTTTTTGGTTTAAATGAGAAGCGTGATGTTTGGAGAAAGGAAAACACTGCATTACAGCATAAGAACCTTATCTCATCTGTGAAACATGGTGGTCGTAGTATCATGGTTTAGACCTGTTTTGCTGCATCTGGGCCAGGACAGCTTGCCATCGTTGATGGAACAATGAATTCTGAATTATACCAGCGAATTCTAAAGGAAAATGTCAGGACATCTGTCCATGAACTGAATCTCAAGAGAAGGTGGGTCATGCAGCAAGACAACGACCCTAAGCACACAAGTCGTTCTACCAAAGAATGGTTAAAGAAAAAGAAAGTTAGGCTACGTTTACATTACGTCGAATCAGCGGATCATCAGATTAACGTTCTTAAAACGATTCGCGTTGACACTAAAACCGTTAGCCGTGCACACAGCAACACCAATACGCGGATACGCTCGGCTCCGCAGGCATCCTGCGCTCCAAATCACTCCGCCCTGAACAGCGAGTGCCCTCTGGAGGGTGCGCACTCCGGCCCTGCGCAGCTCACAGAGCGCGCGAGTGAAGTGAACAAGCCACGATTCGGGACTGAGCCGCTGTGTGTGAGATCCCAGCGCATATCACTTATTACTTGCAAGTGGAAGGATGGCAAGCCTAAAGACAATCATAACTACACAATGGGCAGTATTTGCATCAGTATTTGCAGTATTTTCATACTTTTATACTCTTTAATGAAAGGTGATACAAGGCGGAAGTCTGCGCCGTTTTTCAGCAGTCGCGTCACATGACCAACGCCAGCGAATCAGGAAGGTGGATGTCACAGTGACGTTGTCCAATGAGACGCCAGCTAGAGCTCAGCACAGCGTATTCGCGTATTCTGAATGTTTACACAGCACCGGAGCTGATACGATCTAGATTGAATACGTGGACGCTGGCGGATTCCCGTTTCCCCGCTTTTTCAGGGGGGTTAATGTAAACGGACAGTGCGTCCGCGAAGAAAACGAGACAGATACGGTCTAGTGTAAACGTAGCCTTAGTGTTTTGGACTGGCCAAGTCAAAGTCCTGACCTTAATCCAATCGAAATGTTGTAGAAGGACCTAAAGCGAGCAGTTCATGTAAGGAAACCCACCAACATCCCAGAGTTGAAGCTGTTCTGTACAGAGGAATGGGCTAAAATTCCTCCAAGCCGGTGTGCAGGACTGATCAACAGTTACCGGAAACGTTTAGTTGCAGTTATTGCTGCACAAGGGGGTCACACCAGATACTGAAAGCAAGGGTTCACATACTTTTGCCACTCACAGATATGTAATATTGGCTCATTTTCCTCAATAAATAAATGACCAAGTCTAATATTTTTGTCTCATTTGTTTAACTGGGTTCTCTTTATCTACTTTTAGGATTTGTGTGAAAATCTGATGTTTTAGGTCATATTTATGCAGAAATATAGAAAATTCTAAAGGGTTCACAAACTTTCAAGCACCACTGTAAATGTACACCATGTAATTACATCTGTCCCTCATATCTTAGGTGATCATCTTTAACATTTAACCCTCAAGAGCATTTTCACTCCTTGTTTTTGGATATACATTAAATTTTGCCTAATACACTGCAACCCTGCTACAACGACGACTTTTACTAAAAACTTTCACATATAACGAACCAACTTCAATACCCCACCTTTAATGACAATGAGTCAGAGTCTTTAAAAAAAAACATCACTGTGTCACATTTATGTGCATTAGTGCTCGGAGCATGCAGCACCATTAGGACTAATTACTATTCACCTGTTCTGGATTAAAGCACAATCACAGCACTCTCTAAACACACACACTTGGTGAAGTATACATGCTGTACTGAGTGTTTCATGTTCCCAAGCTTTGTATCTGTGCATTGCCTTTCTGGCTTTGACTTTTTGTGTAGTTGGTGGAATGAACTTTCCATCGAGGTCAGAACTGCCGACTCTCTGACCACCTTCAAGTGCAGACTGAAGACCACCTTCCCTGCCCACTGTGTAATCCTGCAGCTGTTTTAGCCATCTTGACCAACTCAGGCTGGGTACAGTTTAGCCTGGTCATGATATTACATTAATGGCATTCCGCTCTTATCCAGAGCTCCCACAGACACAGAGCAGCCTGGGGAGCAACTGGTGGTCAGGTGCCTTGCTCAAGGGCCGTTCACTTCAGCCATTCCTGCTGGTCCAGGGAATCGAACCGGTAACCTTTTGGTCCCAAAGCTGCTTTTCTAACCATTAGGTCACGGCTTCCTTCATGAGGACTTGGTATTAGCCGTTTACATTTTAATTTTTCTTTATTTAGTTGCACTTTGTCAGCTCATTTGTCTGGTTGGCTTCTTTTTCTTGGCTGTTTTGTTGTTACTTCAACAGAATATTACACTGGATTTTATGTCACTTGTACATTTGGCACTAGAACTTTCTTGTCTACAAGTTCAGCACTTCTTGTACCTGATTTCTCCACTTGCTGTACGTTGCTCTTGAGAAGCGCATCTGCTAAATGCCTGTAATGTAATATTTGGACTCTGCCTTTTGTCTTTGCCTCTGCTGTTCTGTTTGCTAACATTCTTCCTGCAATTACATCCGTCATTCACCTGCTTGCATGACACACTGAACCATGTGCTCCTCTCCCCACCAGAGACAATAAGTAATCGAGTCCGCAGTCAAGTTAATAATGTGTTAATGCCATAAAACAAAGGCTTAACTAGCCTAGCTTAGGTGTCCATCACTAACAGTTATCGAGAACGGTGATCAAAGGATTGATAAAAGGACAAAATAACTGCTGATACTGTGAAACTTAACACCTAGTTAAAGCATACTGGTGGGGTTTTTATACCCAGCCCTGTGGTACAACATAAATGACATCATCTGTGATTTGCAACACACGAATGAACCCAATAGTGAAGATTTAGAAAACAATGACCTGCGATAGTGACTCGGAAGGAGAAAGTGCCTAAAATTTCACATATACTGTGAGTGTTTGGTGTGACCAGTGAGTCCATTTCAGTATTATGAACTTGTCAGTATAACTAACTATTTGGACGTCCCCAAGGATGTTTATCATCACAGGGTTGCAGTGTAAATGGTGGACAACTGCTAATAGTTTAGTCAGCTTCTCCCTTTTCACTGATTACTACTTTCTCGCTTATTACTGCTTCATAAAAATGTTATGTACAGCAAAATCAAAAATAATGATCATCTTGCAGTAAAACAATGAAGCTATAAAGTTTCTAAATTCAACTAACCAAAGTAACTACTATTTACCTTACACACAAATATAGTGTTGACTAAAAGCCTGGAATCCACATTATAGAGATTCCCCCCCCCTTCTAAAATTAAACACATCTCAGATTTATTATCCAAGTTACAAGATAATAATTGGGATAAGGCTCCACCCACCTGCTCCCACAAGGCTTCTGCTGTAAGGTCTATAGCCACACCCACTTCTCGATATTCACCCGAATATCTCACGTACGCCCATGCACACAGTGACATCAAGGACACCCCCATCACAAGGTTGGCCAGGGCAGCGATCACTGATAAACCGATGAACCCAGTTACTGTGGACACCATGTAGGCGACGAACATGACAGCAAACAATGTTGCCGGCGTTCTTGCTGCATAGAAAATGTTCTTGCTTTCATTGTGCTTGATGAAATTTGCATAAACTTCATCAAGTTCAGACTCCAGCTGCTTCTGGTACCGTTGGCTAAACTCGATTCCTCCCATTTTCTTAACAGCACGGAACTGCTGGACAGAGGTTTGCTTCATCTCTTCATGATAGCGCTGAAGGTCAACTGGTGCAATGTACGGTTTGTCTCCACCACAGATCTACACATGGGGAACAGGAGGAAGAAAGAAGCCTTAAGAACCCAATTCCAATTGTAAAAATGGCACTGATGACTCATCTCAGATAAGGAACATTCGACGTGATTCAGTGTTTGAAACTGAGCTTTCTAGGCCACGTTAAAACTTTCTATTTTAGTGCAATGGCCTCACACTATTTTGAGTTATGTAGGTGACCTCGTCACATCACATTCCAGCTATGTTAAGAGAGAAACCAATTCCCTTATCTTCTTAGGAGTACTTTTATCAAAGTTACTTAAAATGACAGCGTCAAGATCTTGTGGTTTATTTAAGTCATATGCTACATAGTTAAAAACAGTAAAAACAGCAGGAAGAAGAAAAAAAAAACTACCTGCTCCATGGTCCTTTGGTAAGTGTCCTTTGCCCCAGCCACAGCTGTCAAGTTGTTAGCCTCAGCAGTTGCCTAGAGGTCAAAAGCACAGCGAGTAAAAGAGCTGAAAGAATCAAAACAGATTATAGCAAAGTCCTTCTCGTAAAGTACTGCATGTCCATGTGGTGGCCATCTTGGCAGCATCCCAGGGCAGTTATTTTCAGTTACACAAGACCCAGTTCCTATTTACCTGAATGGGGAATGACCCATATACCAGAAATGGATCAACAATATGATCTTTCCAACACTGATTCAAAGTGTATATTAATACTCTTCAAAAATACAAATGTGTGGTCTTTGGGTCAAATAACAAAAGAAAACTTATGTTTTACAATTTGTTCATTCTCCATAACTAATTGAGCAAAGCACTTTAAGAATCTGGCATATTCTGGTAACATCTTTATTATAGAGGAAAGGACTTATCACCACTATACTGAGCATTGCGTACTGTACATTCATAATTGCTGATTACAGCTGAACTGTGGCATATTAGTAGCATACCTGCAACATGGACTTGGGATGAGGGAGCTCCTCACCTTGGTAGATTTTGATGTATGCCTAAATACAAACACAGAGCAGATCAGCTGTTTAGTCTGACTGAAAATGCATTTCTGAAATGAATCACTGACTATCAGAGGTGGACAAAGTACCCAACTTCATTATTTAAGTCAAAGTTCAGATCCCACTGGTCAAATGTTACTCTGATACAAAAGTTGTCCAGGCAAATTTTTGCTTAAGTACTGAAGTACTTGCTTTTAAAAATACTTAAGTACATTTTCTGTCAACACGTTGTATTATTGACAACGCTTATAATACCTCATGCCTCTGAAGCAACCTACTGGATTATTTTGTGAATTCACAAAATGAACATATGCTGTGCATCATGGTGGTTTAAGGTTAAGCTAGCTAGTCAGTGAAATTCCACCTGACATGCTAACAAACGCTTTTCAAAAACTCAATCATATTGGGTATCTAACATTTCTAGAAAAGAAAGATTTCTACATTCTGTTTATTTGACAAGATTATGCTAAAACATTTCTGAAAGGACTTCAGATAAGTTAACGTTATTCATGTTAGCGTAACTCCATTTTTACATGCTAACTAACAGTGTCCAAGTTAACTAGCTATGTGTTAACGTTAAAGTGCATATCACAGGTAAATTCAGGAGCAAGAGCAATGTAATTCTCCTATTTTATATTAAACTTGTCAAATATCTCACATTTTGTGCAATGTATTTACCTTGCGCAAGACCAGAAAAATTCAGTTGAAAATCAAGCCATTTGAGGCAAATTTGGTCGCCTTTGAAAAAACTTGGCATTTGAATTTCCCAGGAAACATTGATTTTCGTGACGTCGCGTGCGGGACACCTCCCTCTGAATCCTACGTCAGCACTGGTTTGTTTATGAAAAAAACGACCTGTGGTTTTCTGCAAATTTCTTCAACGTTATCACGTAATTCTTAAAATGGTTAACAGATGTATCATAGGAGGGTGTAGCAACACCAATCTTGATGGGATTTAGTACTCATCGTTTTCCAAAAGACCGGACAATGAGAGAGAAATGGGAGTGCTTGGTCTACACAGGCTGTACACTGAAACTGTGCAAACTCTCTCAGCCTGCTGGCGCTTCCACAGGTAGCGTCACGAATCTGGCTCCAGACTCCCTTGGGATTTTTCCAGACACGTTTTATTTAATTTTTTTCTGCTGTGCAAAATTACCCTTCTGGATGAGTGTGTAAAGGGACATACTTTCATATTAAAAAAAAAAACGAAATTGGTCCAGGATATGCACTTTAACCATGCACAAGGGATAGTAACTTGGCAGGCAAATCCATAGAAAGTCATTTGACTAACCAGACTGCATAGCTATTGTAACGTTATCGCAAGCTCTAAAAGGACAGACAACTTGATTGCAAGCTTTCTCTTGGAATAAAACATTTACATACCTCAATATGCTTCTGCAGGTTGGAGGGCGAGTTTTTGTCGGCCGTGATGTGGTTCATTTTAGGTAAACAAAGCAAACATTTAAAACGAAACGAATTTTTAATCCTTTCAGAAAACTGAAACATGAGTTCTAGGTATGGCCGTGGGTGCGTGCATTCCCCAGAAGAACCGCCTCCTTCTGTTCTGCCATCAACTGATCGTGTTCAAATAATACTGCGGAGAAATCACTGAACTTGACCTTATACAGTCTACGGACATGACCTGACCCTAGTGATTACTGATAAGCTGTCTCAGTGTCACCTGCGAAAAAATCAATCACGTTTTAGAAAAGGGGGAAAAAAACAAAACACCACTTTCAAAGCTGCTTTATAGTAACGAGTAACGACCTTGATAGAAATGTAGTGGAGTAAAAAGTATATTTGTCTTTCAAATGTAGTGAAGTCACAAGTTTCCAAAAAAATAATACCCAAGTACAGATACTCAGAAAGTGTACTTAAGTACAGTACTCAAATAAATGTACTTCATTACTGTCCACCTCTGCTGATTATAAATATTTACCCACAAGTGAGAACTTTAGATGCACGTTCTTTGGAAATACAATATATACACTTTTTTAGAGCCTTGAAGAACAGACTTTCTTAAAAGTTTGTTCTTAGGCTTTAGAATCATAAGGTGCCTTTATATAACTCTGCACAATTCTGTGACTTCAACTATTTCAACGATAAGACAGTTCAAATATACGTTTCCAGATACTTTTAAACACTATAACAATTATAACATTAACCCATCATTCATTCATCTTCAGTAGCTGCTTTATCCTGGTCAGGGAGGTAGATCCGGAGTGGATCTGGAGCCTATGCCAGCAACACTGTGGGCAAAGCAGGAGAATTAATCCGAACCGGGATGCCAGTCCATGGCATCATGCTAACAATCTCTCACACACATTCAGACCATAAGGGCAATTTATAAGCACCAATATGCCCACCTGAAAGCTTTTTTGGATAGTAGGAGGAAACTAGGGTCACAGATGTGAACACATGGAGAACTTGCAAAACTCTGTACAGCCAGCAATACAAGCTAAGGATCGAACCCCAGGGCTCTAAAGCTGAGGCAGCAATACTATCCAATGTACCACTATGCTGAACATTAATGAATTTTTTTTATTTTTACAAAACGTCACACAGGACTTTAGGATTCCGAAGTTGTGTAATACTCAGTGGATCTGTGGTAGCCAGTGGAGCCCCTTGGATGAGGGACAAATTGTCAAGAGACTACATCTCAAGTCCTGATTTAGTACAAAATTTAGTATAATCATGGTTATACTATACAGGTTTATAAAATAAGCCTAACCTTGAAATACTCCAATAGGTCCTTGCATGTCATCTTGGCCCCATTAATCTCTTTCTCCACGAGGTTCTCAGGGGCCAGTAGTAAAGGCACCAGGTTCTGCAGTTCCTTCTTAAAATCATCATCAATATCTGCAAAAAGTATTTCAAGATTAAAGCACCATTTTTGGGGTAGGTGTGCGCACATATATAGGTCCTTCTCAAAAAATTAGCGTATTGTGATAAAGTTCATTATTTTCCATAATGTAATGATAAAAATTAAACTTTCATATATTTTAGATTCATTGCACACCAACTGAAATATTTCAGGTCTTTTATTGTTTTAATACTGATTATTTTGGCATACAGCTCATGAAAACCCAAAATTCCTCATCTCATCTCATTATCTCTAGCCGCTTTATCCTTCTACAGGGTCGCAGGCAAGCTGGAGCCTATCCCAGCTGACTACGGGCGAAAGGCGGGGTACACCCTGGACAAGTCGCCAGGTCATCACAGGGCTGACACATAGACACAGACAACCATTCACACTCACATTCACACCTACGGTCAATTTAGAGTCACCAGTTAACCTAACCTGCATGTCTTTGGACTGTGGGGGAAACCGGAGCACCCGGAGGAAACCCACGCAGACACGGGGAGAACATGCAAACTCCACACAGAAAGGCCCTCGCCGGCCCCGGGGCTCGAACCCAGGACCTTCTTGCTGTGAGGCGACAGCGCTAACCATTACACCACCGTGCCGCCCCCAAAATTCCTATCTCAAAAAATTAGCATATCACGAAAAGGTACTCTAAACGAGCTATTAACCTAATCATCTGAATCAACGACTTAACTCTAAACACCTGCAAAAGATTCCTGAGGCTTTTAAAAACCTCCCAGTCTGGTTCATTACTCAAAACCGCAATCATGGGTAAGACTGCCGACCTGACTGCTGTCCAGAAGGTCATCATTGACACCCTCAAGCAAGAGGGTAAGACACAGAAAGAAATCTCTGAGCGAATAGGCTGTTCCCAGAGTGCTGTATCAAGGCACCTCAGTGGGACGTCTGTGGGAAGGAAAAAGTGTGGCAGAAAACGCTGCACAACCAGAAGAGGTGACCGGACCCTGAGGAAGATTGTGGAGAATGGCCGATTCCAGACCTTGGGGGACCTGTGGAAGCAGTGGACTGAGTCTGGAGTAGAAACATCCAGAGCCACCGTGCACAGGCGTGTGCAGGAAATGGGCTACAGAGAAGCAGCACTGGACTGTTGCTCAGTGGTCCAAAGTACTTTTTTCGGATGAAAGCAAATTTTGCATGTCATTCGGAAATCAAGGTGCCAGAGTCTGGAGGAAGACTGGGGAGAAGGAAATGCCAAAATGCCTGAAGTCCAATGTCAAGTACTCACAGTCAGTGATGGTCTGGGGTGCCATGTCAGCTGCTGGTGTTGGTCCACTGTGTTTTATCAAAGGCAGGGTCAATGCAGCTAGCTATCAGGAGATTTTGGAGCACTTCATGCTTCCATCTGCTGAAAAGCTTTATGGAGATGAAGATTTCATTTTTCAGCACGACCTGGCACCTGCTCACAGTGCCAAAACCACTGGTAAATGGTTTACTGACCATGGTATTACTGTGCTCAATTGGCCTGCCAACTCTCCTGACCTCAACCCCATAGAGAATCTGTGGGGTATTGTGAAGAGGAAGTTGAGAGACAACAGACCCAACACTGTGGATGAGCTTAAGGCCGCTATCGAAGCATCCTGGGCCTCCATAACACCTCAGCAGTGCCACAGGCTGATCGCCTCCATGCCACGTCGCATTGAAGCAGTCATTTCTGCCAAAGGATTCCCGACCAAGTATTGAGTGCATAACTGAACATAATTATTTGAAGGTTGACTTTTTTTGTATTAAAAACACTTTTTTTATTGGTCAGATGAAATATGCTAATTTTTTGAGATAGGGATTTTTGGTTTTCCTTTACTTTTTTGCCAAAATCATCAATACTAAAACAATAAAAGGCTTGAACTACTTCAGTTGTGTGTAATGAATCTAAAATATATTAAAGTCTAATGTTTATGAGTACATTACAGAAAATAATGAACTTTATCACAATATGCTAATTTTTAGAAGGACCTGTATATATATATATATATATATATATATATATATATATATATATATATATATATAAGTAAGGATGAATATTCCAACCTCTCAGTCTGCCATCAAAGTAGGGGTTAGTTGCAACCTTCAGGCCTGGGTGAGGCAGCAGAAAACAATCAATGCTTGAGAAACACGAGTGGATGTGCTTCCTCACATTCTGTAACTCTTCGTGCTGGTTCTGCTTCACCTAAACAATCAACACACACACTTTTGCATTCAGTATAACTTCTGAATGCACAACAAAACATTTGTTCTTCAGGACTCACCTGCAGTCGGCGTTCCAAGAAGCGATTCCCACCATCAAGTCCATACTCATGCTCATAGGGGTAACACCAGTCTCTGATCAGAAACAGCAGTTTCTGGAAAAAAAGGAAATCGTTCAAATTGGCTGAGTCAAACATCTTAAATGAGCGTAAGCATGAAAGCATTGATTCATTTGCTGAAAAAGAACAAGTTTTAACCCAACCAATGTATTTGTTACCTGAAATGGTTTTTCATAGACCTCTTCCATTGCCAAGCGACCATATTCTGTAAAAAGCTATAAAAAAGGACATGTATGAAATATACTGGTAGGCACCAACATCAGCAGCAGAACGATCATGTCAAATCCAAATAAAAGTGGAATGGTTTTAACTGCACACTCAGTAAGCAAGCTCAGCATCTTTTACTGTAAGCATACAGTGGTGCTTGAAAGTTTGTGAACCCTTTAGAATTTTCTATATTTCTGCATAAATATGACCTAAAACATCATCAGATTTTCACACAAGTCCTAAAAGTAGATAAAGAGAACCCAGTTAAACAAATGAGACAAAAATATTATACTTGGCCATTTATTTATTGAGGAAAATGATCTGATATTACATATCTGTGAGTGGCAAAAGTATGTGAACCTTTGCTTTCAGTATCTGGTGTGACCCCCTTGTGCAGCAATAACTACAACTAAACATTTCCAGTAACCGTTGATCAGTCCTGCACACCGGCTTGGAGGAATTTTAGCCCATTCCTCCGTACAGAACAGCTTCAACTCTGGGATGTTGGTGGGTTTCCTCACATGAACTGCTCGCTTCAGGTCCTTCCACAACATTTCGATTGGATTAAGGTCAGGACTTTGATTTGGCCATTCCAAAACATTAACTTTATTCTTCTTTAACCATTCTTTGGTAGAACGACTTGTGTGCTTAGGGTTGTTGTCTTGCTGCATGACCCACCTTCTCTTTGTTTCATCAATGATGGCAAGCCATCCTGGCCCAGGTGCAGCAAAACAGGCTCAAACCATGATACTACCACCACGTTTCACAGATGGGATAAGGTTCTTATGCTGGAATGCAGTGTTTTCCTTTCTCCAAACATAACGCTTCTCATTTCAACCAAAAAGTTCTGCATAAGAGCAGTTTAGAGTAAACCAACTGATTTAGCAACATTTTTGGGAGGTGGGAAGAAACTGGAGAACCTGGAGGAAACCTATGCAGGCACACTGAGTGCCTGTGAAATTCCACACAAACAGTAACCCTAGCTCAGGATCAAACCAAGGACCCTGGACCTGTGAGGCAGCAATATTACCTGGCGTATCACTGTGCCATGCTACTTTTGATTAATTTAATTTTAATATGGTATACACTCTATTGGGTGGCACGGTGGTGTAGTGGTTAGCGCTGTCGCCTCACAGCAAGAAGGTCCAAGTTCGAGCCCCGTGGCCAGCGAGGGCCTTTCTGTGCAGAGTTTGTATGTTCTCCCCGTGTCTGCGTGGGTTTCCTCCGGGTGCTCCGGTTTCCCCCACAGTCCAAAGACATGCAGGTTAGGTTAACTGGTGACTCTAAATTGACTGTAGGTGTGAATGTGAGTGTGAATGGTTGTCTGTGTCTATGGGTCAGCCCTGTGATGACCTGGCGACTTGTCCAGGGTGTACCCCGCCTTTCGCCCCTAGTCAGCTGGGATAGGCTCCAGCTTGCCTGCGACCCTGTAGAACAGGATAAAGTGGCTAGAGATAATGAGAGGAGATGAGACACACTCTATTGCACACAATTGGAACTTGGGGCTGGAAATGCTCGTGGAGAAAGACACAATGAAAATGATGCATTTCATATTCCTATCTGACAGCGTAAGAGATCATAACATGGATAAATAACAAACCAACAGGCTGTGGACACCTGACCATAACACCCAAATGGACCTCTCCGAACTGTTACTACAAAGTTGGAAGAACACAGTTTTGCTGAATTATTAAAGCTAATTTTGGAATGATATGTTCAATTATTGGAATGTCACTTCACTGGGGGGGAAAAGAGCCTGAGCTTGTGCGGGAGGTTGAGAGGTACCGGCTAGAGATAGTCGGGCTCACCTCCACGCACAGCTTGGGCTCTGGAACCCAGCTCCTCGAGAGGGGCTGGACTTTCCACTTCTCTGGAGTCGCCCGTGGTGAGTGGCAGCGGGCTGGTGTGGGCTTGCTTATAGCTCCCCAGCTCAGCCGCCATGTGTTGGAGTTTACCCCAGTGAACGAGAGGGTCGCCTCTCTGCGCCTTCGGATTGGGGAGAGGGCTCTTGCTGTTGTTTGTGCCTACGGGCCAAATAGCAGTATAGAGTATCCGGCCTTCTTGGAGTCCCTGGGAGAGGTACTGAGGGGTGCTCAGACTGGGGACTCCATTGTGCTACTGGGGGACTTCAATGCTCACGTGGGCGACGACAGTGACACCTGGAGGGGCGTGGTTGGGAGGAACGGCCTCCCCGATCTGAACCCGAGTGGTGTTTTGTTATTGGACTTCTGTGCTAGTCACGGTTTGTCCATAACAAACACCATGTTCGAGCATAGGGGTGTCCATAAGTGCACGTGGCACCAGGACACCTTAGGTCGGAGGTCGATGATAGACTTTGTTGTCGTTTCATCTGATCTCCGGCCCCATGTCTTGGACACTCGGGTGAAGAGAGGGGCTGAGCTGTCAACTGATCACCACCTGGTGGTGAGTTGGATCCGCTGGCAGAGGAGGAAGCTGGACAGACCTGGCAGGCCCAAATGTATGGTGAGGGTCTGCTGGGAACATCTGGCCGAGCACTCTGTTGGGGAGGTCTTTAACTCCCACCTCCAGGAGAGCTTTTCCCAGCTTCTGAGGGAGACGGGGGACATTGAGTCTGAGTGGACCATGTTCTCTACCTCCATTGTGGACGCAGCTGTTCGGAGCTGTGGCCGCAAGGTCTCCAGTGCCTGTCGTGGCGGCAATCCCCGAACCCGGTGGTGGACACCGGAAGTAAGGGATGCCGTCAAGCTGAAGGAGTCCTATCGGGCCATGTTGACCTCTGGGACTCCTGAGGCAGCTGACGGGTATCGGCAGGCCAGGCGTGCTGCAGCTCGGGCAGTTGCGGAGGCAAAAACTCAGAACTGGGAGGAGTTCGGGGAAGCCATGGAGAAGGACTATCTGTCGGCCTCGAAGAAATTCTGGCAAACCGTCCAGCGCCTCAAGAGGGGGAAGCAGTACTCTGCCAACACTGTTTACAGTGCGGGTGGGGCGCTGTTGACCTCGACTGGGGACATTGTCGGGCGGTGGAAGGAATACTTTGAGGATCTCCTCAATCCCACCGTCATGTCTTCCACTGAGGAGACTGAGGCTGATGACTCAGAGGTGGACTCGTCCATTACCCAAGCCGAAGTCACTAAGGTGGTTTGCAAGCTCCTCGGTGGCAAGGCACCGGGGGTGGATGAGATCCGCCCTGAGTATCTCAAGTCTCTGGATGTTGTGGGGCTGTCTTGGTTGACACGCCTCTGCAACATCGCGTGGTGGTCGGGGACAGTGCCTCTGGAGTGGTAGACTGGGGTGGTGGTCCCTCTTTTTAAGAAAGGGGACCGGAGAGTGTGCTCCAATTATAGGGGAATCACACTTCTCAGCCTCCCAGGGAAGGTTTACTCCAGGGTACTGGAGAGGAGAATTCGACCAATAGTCGAACCTCGGATCCAGGAGGAACAATGCGGTTTTCGTCCTGGTCGCGGAACACTGGACCAGCTCTATACCCTTCATAGGGTGCTCGAGGGTTCATGAGAGTTTGCCCAACCAGTCCACATGTGCTTTGTGGATCTGAAGAAGGCATTCGACCGTGTCCCCCGTGGTATTCTGTGGGGGGTGCTTCGGGAGTATGGGGTTCAGGGCTCTTTGCTAAGGGCTGTCCGGTCCCTGTACGAACGGAGCAGGAGTCTGGTTCGCATTGCCGGCAGCAAGTCAGACCTGTTCCCAGTGCATGTTGGACTCCGGCAGGGCTGCCCTTTGTCACCGGTTCTGTTCATAATTTTTATGGACAGAATTTCTAGGCGCAGCCAGGGGCCAGAAGGAATCCTGTTTGGGAACCACAGGATTTTATCTCTGCTTTTTGCAGATGATGTTGTCCTGTTGGCTTCTTCAAACCAGGACCTTCAGCATGCACTGGGGCGGTTTGCAGTCGAGTGTGAAGCGGCTGGGATGAGAATCAGCACCTACAAGTCCGAGGCCATGGTTCTCGACCGGAAAAGGGTGGCTTGTCCTCTCCAGGTTGGTGGAGAAGTCCTGCCTCAAGTGGAGGAGTTTAAGTATCTCGGGATCTTGTTCACAAGTGAGGGAAGGATGGAGCGTGAGATTGACAGGTGGATCGGTGCAGCCTCCGCAGTGATGCGGTCGCTTTACCGGTCCGTCGTGGTGAAGAAGGAGCTGAGCCAAAAGGCGAAGCTCTCAATTTACCGGTCGATCTATGTTCCGACTCTCACCTATGGTCATGAGCTTTGGGTAATGACCGAAAGAACAAGATCGCGGATACAAGCGGCCGAAATGAGTTTCCTTCGCAGGGTGGCTGGGCGCTCCCTTAGAGATAGGGTGAGAAGCACAGTCACTCGGGAGGAGCTCGGAGTAGAGCCGCTGCTCCTCCACATCGAGAGGAATCAGCTGAGGTGGCTCGGGCATCTTTTTCGGATGCCTCCTGGACACCTCCCTGGGGAGGTGTTCCAGGCATGTCCCCCCGGGAAGAGGCCCCGGGGAAGACCCAGGACACGCTGGAGGGACTATGTCTCTCGGCTGGCCTGGGAACGCCTCGGTGTTCTTCCCGAGGAGCTGGCCGAGGTGTCTGGGGAAAGGGAAATTTTGGCTTCCATGCTTAGACTGCTGCCTCCGCGACCCGGTCCCGGATAAGTGGAAGAAGACGAGACGAGATGTTCAATTATGGATTCTCTGAGGTGGCTGGCATAATACTATTTTGTGAGGAGCGCAGCCCCCAAGAAAATATTACAATGCCAGTCATTGAAGAGAATCCATATATACCGGTGCCTCTTAGTGCATGGTATATTTGATTGATATCTCTTTTCAAAAAATTCCAAACTAAAAGATTGAATCTTGGCATGAACTCACTGGAGCCAGCCACGTTTGTTTAGGTCAGAGCGACCTTCGATCTGCACGTGTGCAATGTACCATGCCATCACCTGCCTCAGCAGGCATGATCATGATACGTAGATCTACACACACACAAATGTTCATGGAGCCACAGCTGTGACTCGAGTTAGCCATAAAGCTTGAAATTGTGAGGTCAGTTCATGGTATATCCAGGACACACCATGACTGACTCTCACCATATCCTTTTTTTAAATTTTTTTTTTTGGACGTCACGAGATACACTGCTTAATCAGTGGTGGAACTATTTTATATCACGTGAGCCATCCTTGGCCAATCCCTGCACGGGAATTTTTTGCTGAGGAATATAATAATATAACAGATGTATAAAACCATAGCTGTGTGCTAAGTGTTTTTTAATGCATATTTTATCTGATTAAGTTTCGTATTAGTTACATGCCACAGGAAAATGGATCTAAGCAGAGAAAAACCAAGAGGAGTGAACAGTCAATGATGGGGCTCATGTCTGAATTCTGCAACTGACTTTTATGTCAGGTGATAATACTTTCCACACTGTAAACTTGTGATTCTTTAAAATTGGGTAGAAATGTTTTGCATAAGTAGATGGGTAGGTGTACATTCAGGAGTCATTTGTGATAGGAAAGTCCCAGCAAAAGTGAAAGGTAAGATGTATAAGGCAGCAGTGAGACCAGCTGTGATGTATGGATTAGAGACCATACCCTTAACGAAGAGACAGTTGGAGGTGGCGGAGTTGAGGATGTTAAGGTTTGCGATGGGAGTGACGAGGTTGGACAGGATAAGGAATGAGCACATCAGAGGGATGGCACATGTGGAGAGCTTGGGAATTAAGCTAAGAGAGATGAGACTGAGATGGTATGGGTACATCCTGAGAAGAGATGCAGAGCATGTTGGAAGGAGAATATTGAAGATGGAGCTGCCAGGCACACGAAAACGAGGAAGGCCAAAGAGGAGATACATGGATGTGGTGAGAGGACATGAAAGTGGCAGGTGT
Source organism: Neoarius graeffei (assembly GCF_027579695.1). Classification (NCBI taxonomy): domain Eukaryota; kingdom Metazoa; phylum Chordata; class Actinopteri; order Siluriformes; family Ariidae; genus Neoarius; species Neoarius graeffei. Next base: position 49,133,121 of record NC_083575.1, read on the forward strand.
GGTAGAGAAGGATGCGGACGACAGGGAGCAATGGAGACAAAAGATCTGCTGTGGCGCCTCCTAATCGGGAGCAGCCAAAAGTAGTAGTAGTAGTATTAGTAGAAGAAGATGGGTAGGTGTACAGGGTACACAGATAGGTAGACAGAGTGTATTTCAGTGGAACTGTGAGGGATTTTTTAATTGCAGTTTTCTCTTTTTTTCATTTTTGAGGTTAACCAAAAATGCACAATTATCCAAAGACATTAATAATGCTGTAATTTTATTCTGGTTGAGACACATGTAAAAGGGAACATTTTCAGTTCAGGAAAAAAAAAATTCATTTTCTATGTACTGTATATAGTAGAAAAGGTCAAAATCTGACCAAGACTTTTCCTGGTCATCACACACCTGGAGATGCTGCAGGTCATCTTCTTGGATATTCTGTGAAAGATTATAAACCTAGGGCAAACAAAAGGAACACATAGCAAACGTATTACCCACACCCACATGATACACACACTGAGTAGTCGTAAGTAGTCAGTAGTCATGCCTGAGTAAATAAGGTAGGTGAGCTTTTCTCTGTCCATCACAGACACACCTGTATGGAGCTGGTCATAGTGCTGAGGGCAAAAACTGTAGCGCAGTCTTTAATAGTGGACTGACTGTCAAAAGCTCCCTGCGTGTCAACCAGCAGGACAGCAACCTGAGGAATAAGACATTTCAATTGGACACTAACTGAGGACAGACGAGTTGTGCTCCAAGCAGATAACGAGTAAATGAGGAACAGCTCACCTTACTGCCATCAGTCTTTTCCACCACAAACACTTCACTCCAGGCCTGTATTCCTGTCGTCTCTCTCTCACAACCCCCCCTCCAGGAGAAACCTGTTAGTGGCTCATCATCCCCTCCCATCCATGACGGAGATGACTACAGGATACAAGAACAAAAACACCAGCATGCTGATAACTGCATTTTTTATAAGGAACAATATTAACAGGCCAGGCTGGTTTTACACTTCAAGGAAACAGTCTGAACATGCCAGTGAAGATGAGAACCTCACTTACTGACAGCATGCAGATGATTTTTGGGGCATAACATGCTGAAGCATGCATCGCTAACCTGATTGTGCATGTAGCGTATCATGAAGTCTAGCAGGAAGGATTTGCCCTTGCGAAAAGCACCAGCCACAGACAGCACAACCACGTTGAGGTCCTTGATATGATCTTGCATTAGGATCTTCTCCAGCGCCATGGCATCCAATTCAAATTTGTGGTCGTCTTCATTTGCGACAACTATCTGTATTGGCCGAGCTCCTTCTGTGACTAGCTCTTCGTCCTCGAGTTTGAGCTCTTCCTCCACCACACACGGAGCGACTCCGTTTGTGTCAGGGTTTAACTCATTCACCCTGCTTGAATCATAAGAAGGACGACACAGGGGCATCTCCTCTATCCCAGTCATATCTGTGTAAACAACAAAATATACAAAAGTTTTGTTGGCATAAATATGGTCAGAAATAAAATAAAACCAGTTCTACAGGGTTAACAATGGCAACTTTTTTTTTAAAATGAACTTAGACTTTGTAATTCAGATTTGCATCAAACAATACACATCAGAACGAGATTTTGTTGCTTTGGCTCAGTGTAGTGCAGAACGAAACAGCAGCAAGTATATTACCTGCAAAAAAAAAATTAATAAATACATATACATTATATATATATACGCACACACATATAAATATATACATGTATATACACACACATACACACACACAATATATTATATTTTATATATATATATATATATATATATATATATATATTATATACACACACACACACACACACACACATATACGTGCGTGTGTGTGTGTGCATATATATATATATATATATATATATATATATATATATATATATATATAGAGAGAGAGAGAGAGAGAGAGAGAGAGAGAGAGAGAGAGAGTGATTCCACGCTTATGGGTACTGAAATGGGGAAATGAACTTATTTTTAAAAATTCACCAAAAACCATTTCTTATTTTACCATCAGGTCACAAAACATGTAATCTTTAATGAATGATATGTTAAAAAATAACTTTAATTTTCTGAGATGTAATAAAAACATATTTATATGCCAAAGTCAGAACGTAACAGAAGTGCTGTGGACATTTATATTCTCAATTTTAACAATGTAGAATTACTTTTTGAAACATAGGAAGGTGATGTTTTAGCAAATATAATTAATAAACATGTGTAGTAGAATAAACATGCACATTCTTTCAATAAGATTAACATGGTATATAGGTAGATTGTAATAAATTTGTAACAGATGCGAGATGGACAATCGTAACAGAAGTAATGTAACAGACATCATTTTGGAACTCATAGGCTTGACTTTGGCATATAAATATGTTTTTATTACATCTCAGAAAATTAAAGTTATCTTTTAACATATCATTCATTAAAGATTACATGTTTTGTGACCTGATGGTAAAAAAAGAAATGGTTTTAGGTGAATTTTTAAAAATAAGTTCATGTCCCCATTTCAGTACCCATAAGCGTGGAATCACTCATATATATATATATAAGTGCGGCATATACCAAGGAGATGCGCTATCACCACTGCTGTTCTGCATAGGCCTGAACCCCCTCAGTCAGATCATCACGAAGAGCGGCTACGGGTACCGATTCCGTAGTGGGGCAACAATCAGCCACCTGCTCTACATGGATGACATCAAGCTGTATGCCAGGAATGAGCGAGAAATAGACTCGCTGATCCACACCACCCGGATCTACAGCGATGACATAGGGATGTCATTCGGATTGGACAAGTGTGGCCGGATGGTCTCAAAGAGAGGCAAGATGATCCGGACTGAAGGGATTGACCTACCAGAGGGCAACATAGGTGATATCCAAGACAGCTACAAGTACCTTGGCATCCCACAGGCTAATGGAAACCATGAAGAAGCCACAAGGAAGTCAACCACAGCCAAATACCTCCAGAGAGTAAGGCAGGTCCTGAAAAGTCAGCTGAATGGTAAAAACAAGGTCCGAGCCATCAACATGTACGCACTACCAGTCATCAGATACCCCGCTGGTATCATAAACTGGCCAAAGGAGGAGATAGAAGCCACAGATATCAAGACTAGAAAGCTCCTCACCATGCATGGAGGGTTCCACCCCAAGTCCAGCACCCTGAGACTATACACTAAGCGGAAAGAGGGAGGCCGAGGGCTAGTGAGCGTCAAGACCACGGTCCAGGATGAAACATCGAAAATCCGAGAATACATCAGAAAGATGGCCCCAAAGGATGAACTGCTAAGTGAATGTCTCAGGCAGCAGAACCCTGATGAGAGTGCAGAGGAGGAGGAGGAACAGACAACCTGGAGAGACAAACCCCTACATGGCATGTACCACCGTCAGATAGAGGAAGTGGCTGACATCAAGAAATCCTACCAGTGGCTGGATAATGCAGGACTGACAGACAGCACAGAGGCACTAATCATGGCAGCACAAGAACAGGCCATAAGCACAAGAGCCATAGAGGCCAGGATCTACCAGAGTAGATCAGACCCAAGATGCAGACTGTGCAAAGAAGCCCCTGAAACAGTCCAGCACATAGTAGCAGGGTGTAAGATGCTAGCTGGATCAGCGTACATGGAGAGGCACAACCAAGTGGCTGGGATAGTATACAGGAACATCTGCAACCAGTATGGAATAGAAATACCCAAGTCCCAATGGGCCATACCACAGAAGGTGGCTGAGAACAACAGGGCCAAGATTCTGTGGGACTTCAGCTTCCAGACTGACAAACAGGTCCTGGCTAACCAACCGGACATAGTGGTGGTGGACAAAGAGCAGAAGAGGGTGGTGGTGATAGATGTGGCGATCCCAGCTGACGCCAACATCAGGAAGAAGGAACATGAGAAACTTGAGAAGTATCAAGGGTTGAAAGAGCAGCTGGAACGGATGTGGAAGGTCAAGGGTTGCGTGGTCCCCGTGGTAGTGGGGGCACTTGGGGCAGTAACCCCCAAACTGGGAGAGTGGCTCCAGCAAATCCCAGGAACAACATCTGAAGCCTCAGTCCAGAAGAGCGCAGTCCTAGGAACATCGAAGATACTGCGCAGAACCCTCAAACTCCCAGGCCTCTGGTAGAGGACCCGAGCTTGAGGATGACATGGATACCACCCCCCCGCCGGGGGTGAGAAGGAGATTTTTTTATATATAAATAAATACACACACACACATATACACATACACACATTTTATTATATATATATATATATATATATATATATATATATATATATATATACACACACACACATTTTATATATATATATACACACACATTATTATATATATATATATATATATATATATATATATATCTATCAGCTGGATAGTACAGTGGTAACGCTCACTGACTACGACGCAGGAAATCGGGGTTCGAATCCCGGTCGGGGCAAAACATCATCCAGTAAGGGTCCTTAGGCAAAACCCCTCATGATATATCAGCCTACCTCAGGAATGAGTGAAGACATAACTGATAGATACCGGCTCAGACGTCGCCCGGGTCAACAAGGTCTGCGTCAGTTGCTAGGGAACCAGGGCAAACTGATGAGAAATCGAGGACAGAAAATACGGATTTGCTGGAATGCTACTATACAATACTAGTCTACTAGTCTGAAGACAATCTCCACAAGAACCATCACTGAGACCAACAAGCTGATACACAGTACAGCAACAGTAATCATGGAGATGCTTGGACACAAGGTGGGCTCGGGACATAACAAACAGTATCCACCATGGAAGAGACGATTAGAGGCCAAGATAAAGGCAGCACGGAGAGAAGTTAGCCAGCTAGCTGAACTACAGAAAGGGAACATGGTGAATAAAGGGGCACCCAGAGGCACAACTCACCAGAGGCACTCGAAACTGCCAAACAGCGACTAACAGCTCTGGCCACCCGGTTGAAGAGATACAACAAGGAGGGAGAGGCCAGGAGAATAAACAAGCTGTTCTCCACTGAACCAGCCAAGGTGTACTCTCAGTGGCAGGGGAACAACAACCGGTCAGACCCACCAAGAGCTGAGGTGGAAAAATACTGGAAAAATATGAACCGATGCCCAATGGTTAGTGGACCTAAGAGCTGACCACAGCAACCTCCCAGAACAAGAACAACCATCTCAATGGCAGACGTCCAAGAAAGAGTGTCAAAGATGAAGAGCTGGACAGCACCAGGCCCCTATATGATCCATACGTACTGGCTGAAGAAGCTAACTGCACTCCATGAATGCCTAGCAGCACAGATGAACCAGCTGCTGAGGGATGGAACCCACGCAGAATGGCTAACCCAAGGCAGGACAGTCCTAATCATGAAGGACCCCCAGAAGGGACCCATCCCATCCGGCCAATTACCTGTCTCTGCACAACATGGAAGGCCCTGTCAGGCATCATTGCGGCAAAAATGAGTAAGCATGTGGCTCAATACATGAGCGAGGCACAGAAAGGAATTGGCAGTAACACCAGAGGAGCCAAGCACCAGGTACTGGTCGATAGAACAGTTGCCCGAGACTGTAAGAAGAGACAACCTGTGCACTGCCTGGATTGACTACAAGAAAGCCTATGACTCAATGCCACACACATGGATACTGGAATGTCTGGAACTGTATAAGATCAACAGGAACCTAAGGACCTTCATCCAGAACTCAATGGAAATGTGGAAGACAACCCTAGAGGCCAACTCAAAACCCATTGCCCAAGTCAACATCAAGTGCGGCATATACCACCATGCTGTCACCATGCGCTATCACCACTGCTGTCCTGCATAGGCCTGAACCCCCTCAGTCGGATCATCACGAAGAGCGGCTACGGGTACCGATTCCATAGTGGGGCAACAATCAGCCACCTGCTCTACATGGATGACATCAAGCTGTATGCCAGGAATGAGCGAGAAATAGACTCGCTGATCCACACCACCCGGATCTACAGCGATGACATAGGGATGTCATTCGGATTGGACAAGTGTGGCTGGATGGTCTCAAAGAGACTGATGATCCGGACTGAGGGGATTGACCTACCAGAGGGCAACATAGGTGATATCCAAGACAGCTACAAGTACCTTGGCATCCCACAGGCTAATGGAAACCATGAAGAGGCCACAAGGAAGTCAACCACAGCCAAATACCTCCAGAGAGTAAGGCAGGTCCTGAAAAGTCAGCTAAATGGTAAGAACAAGGTCCGAGCCATCAACATGTACGCACTACCAGTCATCAGATACCCTGCTGGTATCATAAACTGGCCAAAGGAGGAGATAGAAGCCACAGATATCAAGACTAGAAAGCTCCTCACCATGCATGGAGGGTTCCACCCCAAGTCCAGCACCCTGAGACTATACACTAAGCGGAAAGAGAGAGGCCGAGGGCTAGTGAGCATCAAGACCACGGTCCAGGATGAAACATCGAAAATCCGAGAATACATCAGAAAGATGGCCCCAAAGGATGAACTGCTAAGTGAATGTCTCAGGCAGCAGAACCCTGATGAGAGTGCAGAGGAGGAGGAACAGACAACCTGGAGAGACAAACCCCTACATGGCATGTACCACCATCAGATAGAGGAAGTGGCTGATATCAAGAAATCCTACCAGTGGCTGGATAATGCAGGACGGACAGACAGCACAGAGGCACTAATCATGGCAGCACAAGAACAGGCCATAAGCACAAGAGCCATAGAGGCCAGGATCTACCAGAGTAGATCAGACCCAAGATGCAGACTGTGCAAAGAAGCCCCTGAAACAGTCCAGCACATAGTAGCAGGGTGTAAGATGCTAGCTGGATCAGCGTACATGGAGAGGCACAACCAAGTGGCTGGGATAGTATACAGGAACATCTGCAACCAGTATGGAATAGAAGTACCCAAGTCCCAATGGGCCATACCACAGAAGGTGGCTGAGAACAACAGGGCCAAGGTTCTGCGGGACTTCAGCTTCCAGACTGACAAACAGATCCTGGCTAACCAACCGGACATAGTGGTGGTGGACAAAGAGCAGAAGAGGGTGGTGGTGATAGATGTGGCGATCCCAGCTGACGCCAACATCAGGAAGAAGGAACATGAGAAACTTGAGAAGTATCAAGGGTTGAAAGAGCAGCTGGAACGGATGTGGAAGGTCAAGGGTTGCGTGGTCCCCGTGGTAGTGGGGGCACTTGGGGCAGTAACCCCTAAACTGGGAGAGTGGCTCCAGCAAATCCCAGGAACAACATCTGAAGCCTCAGTCCAGAAGAGCGCAGTCCTAGGAACATCGAAGATACTGCGCAGAACCCTCAAACTCCCAGGCCTCTGGTAGAGGACCCGAGCTTGAGGATGACATGGATACCACCCCCCCCCCCCCCCCCGCCAGGGGTGAGAAGGAGATTTTTTTTTTTCACACACACACACACACACACACACACACACACACACACACACACATATATATATATATATATATATATATATATATATACATATATACACACACACACACACACATATATATATATATATATATATATATATATATATATATATATATATATATACACACACACACACACACATACATATATATATATATATATATATATATATATATATATATATGGGCGGCACGGTGGTGTAGTGGTTAGCGCTGTCACCTCACAGCAAGAAGGTCCTGGGTTCGAGCCCTGGGGCCAGCGAGGGCCTTTCTGTGCGGAGTTTGCATGTTCTCCCCGTGTCCGCGTGGGTTTCCTCCGGGTGCTCCGGTTTCCCCCACAGTCCAAAGATATGCAGGTTAGGTTAACTGGTGACTCTAAATTGACCATAGGTGTGAGTGTGAATGGTTGTCTGTGTCTATGTGTCAGCCCTGTGATGACCTGGCGACTTGTCCAGGGTGTACCCCGCCTTTCGCCCGTAGTCAGCTGGGATAGGCTCCAGCGTGCCTGCGACCCTGTAGAAGGATAAAGCGGCTAGAGATAATGAGATTATATATATATATATATATATAAAAATTATATATATATATATATATGTGTGTGTGTTATAAATAAAAAAAATAAAATGTGTATAAAGTCCTATATATAATATAAAGTGTATTGCCTGAATATAAAGTGTATTGCCTAGGTGGGGGTGGGGGGATTAATTCGGTTCAACAGTCTTATGGCATGTGGGAAAAAGCTGGTGTAGAACCTGGCTGTTCTACTCCAGAGGCTGCATAGCCTCTTTCCAGAAACCAGCAGCGAGAACAGTCCATAGTAGGGGTAAGGAGGTGTGTCTGCTGATATTGCGAGCCCTGGTCAGGCAGCGTTTTTCTGCAACATCCTGTATCGGAGGAAGTGAAGTCCCAATGATTTTCTCCGCTGTCTTCACCACCCTCTGTAGGGACTTCCAGTCAGAGGCCCTACAAGCTCCTGACCAGACAGAGATGCAGCAAGTCAGTATGCTCTCTATAGTGCCTCTGAAGAAAGTGGTGAGAATTGGAAGGGGGGATGATGTGCCGCCTTCATCCGGTGCAGAAACTGCATGTGCTTCTGAGCCCTCTTTACAAGGGCCCCCGGTGTGATGGGACCAGGCCAGAGTGTCCGTTATCTGCACCCCCAGGAACTTTGTGCTGCTGACTCTCTCCACTGCTGTGTCATTGATTATGAGTGGTGTGTGAGTGGGCCGGCTCCTCCTGAAGTCGACGATGATCTCCTTGGTTTTGGCGACATTCAGGACCAGGTTGTTGGTTTTGCACCAGTCCACTAGGTGTATCACCTCCTCTCTGTAGGCCACGTTGTCGTCACCCTGGATAAGGCCCACTACTGTTGTGTCGTCTGCAAACTTCACAATATGGTCAGTAGTGGACCTGGGACAGCAGTCATAGGTCATCAGGGTGAACAGCAGTGGGCTCAGGACACAGGGAGATGACACTGGAGGTGTTGTTGCCCACCCGCACAGACTGACATCTGTTGGTAAGAAAGCCAAGCAGCCAGTTACACAGGGGCGAGCTGAAACCAAGAGGAGCCAGTTTGCTCACCAGGTGCTGTTTGATGATGGTTTTGAACGTCGAGCTGAAGTCCAAAAACAACATCCGCACGTGTGTCCTTCCCTTCCAGATGTTCTAAGCTCAGATGGAGTACAGAGGAGATGGCGTCCTCTGTGGAACAATTAGGGCAATAAACAAACTGGTACGGGTCGAATGTGTGTGTGTGGTGGGGGTGTCTGGAGACAATGTGGTCCTTTACCAGCCTCTCAAAGCACTTCATCATTATGGGGGTGAGTGCTACGGGGCAGTAATCGTTGAAGGAGATTATGGGTTTTTTTAGGCACTGAGATGATTGTAGCAGTCTTTAGACATGTTGGTACCACAGCCTAGATCAGCAAGGTGTTGAAGATGTCCGTGAGAACCCCAGCCAGCTGATCAGCACATTCTTTGAGTACCCATTCTATTATGCCATCAGGACCAGCTGCTTTCCATATGTTCACTCTCCTCAGGGTTCTGCGGGCATTAGCTGTGTCCAGACTGATTGGCTGCTCATCAGGGCGAGGAATAAATTTCCTCACAGGAGTGGTGTTGAGTGCCTCAAACCTCCCAAAGAAGTTACTGAATTTGTTGAGAAAGTTGATGTTGTCGTCGCGGGGGGAGGAGTAGCTTTGTAGTCTGTGATGACTTGGATACCCTGCCACATTCGTCTGGTGTTCGTGGGGTCATGGAAGAAGTCCTGCACTTTCTGGCCATGGGCACACTTTGCAGTTCTTATGGCACGGTCCAGGTTGGCTCTAGCTGTTCTGAGTGCCACCATGTCGCCAGATTTAAAAGCGACATTCTGTGCTTTCAGCATTACGTGTACCTCTCTGGTCATCCAGGGTTTCTCGTTGGCCTGTGTGGAGATGTTTCTGATCATACTAACATCCTCCATGCACTCCATCCTCCGGCATACTCCTCCACCTGCGTGTGATCATTGTCTGTTGCAGCTGCCTTGAACATGTCCCAGTCTGTGTGCTTGAAGCAGTCCTGTAATGCTTCCATAGCTCCCGCAGGCCAAACCCTCATCTGCTTCACTGTGGGGGTTTTCCTGATCAGCAGGGGCTTTGTATGCAGGTATTAGCATCACAGAGAGATGGTCTGAGGAGCCAAGGTGGGGGCAGGGTGCAGCCCTGAATGCCTCTTTGATGTTGCTGTAAGCCAGGTCCAGCATGTTTTCTCCCCTGGTTGCAAAATCCACATACTGGTGGAAGTGAGGAGAAACAGCTTTCATATTGGCCTGATTAAAGTCCCCTGCCACGATGAAAATTCCCTCAGGATGTGTAGATTGCAGTTCACTGATGGAACAGTATAGGACATTCAGGGCTTCTCTGGTGTTTGCACTGGGCGGAATGTACACTGCTGTGATGATAATAATAGTGAATTCCCAGGGGAAATAAAAAGGGCCTGCATTTAACAGTCACTTGTTCTACATCAGTAGAGCAGTGACTTGAGACCATCTCCCAGTTGTTGCACCAGTTATTGTTGGTGTATATGCAAACAAAGCCACCCTGGGATTTACCCGTAAGACAGCTGCATCTGTCCGACTGAAATGTTGTTAGCCCCTCTATGCTAACGGCGTCGTCTGGGATGGATGGTTATAATCATGTTTCTGTGAGAATTATGGTGCAGCAGTCTCTCACCTCCCGTTTTACTGTTAATTCCAGCTTCAGGTAGTCCAGTTTGTTCTCTAAGGAGCGGACGTTAGACAGCAGGATGGAAGGAAGCGGCGTTCTATATAGGTTAGCCTTTAGCTTAGCTGTTAGCCCCACTCGGCATCCCCGCTTCCGCTTTCTGTCATACCGTCTCCGTCTCCTCTGCTGGCGGACTCCTCTGGTATGAGGTTCCGCTGCTCCATAGGCCGCTGGATGTAGCCGACGTAGCAGTCCAAGGCTATGGAGAAGATCCAGAGTGGTCACCTCTACGAGTACTCCGCTGCTGGATTCGCATAGATCTAGGATTGCCTGACGGTCGTATGCTGGTCTGGAGTAACTACGTTGCCGACTTCCATTGAAATAACTGGTTAGGATATCTGCCGTTATATCTCCACTATTATGAGCCATTGCAGACGCAGCCGAGCAGGGCGCTGCCATCTTGGGGGGGGGGGACAACTGTAGCCTTATACAATGCTCCTGTCTTATACGAGCTCTATTTGAACATACAATACAATAATCTTTATTAGGTTCCCAAAATTGGGTCTTCATACATAATTTACAAGCGCTGTAAAAACAAATAATTATAATATAGAAATAATATAAGGAGTGCCGTGGCTCAGGTGGATAAGGCGCCATACCATAAATCCGGGGACCTGGGTTCGATTCCGACCCGAGGATTCAACCCGCTCATTTCCTGTCTCTACACTGTCCTATCCAATAAAAAGGTGAAAAAAAGCCCCAAAAATATCTTTAAAACAAATGAAAATATTCTAAGGAAATATATAGAAAAGAGTTATTAAAACCTAATGCCCAGGTCAGACAGCAGGCTGCAACTAGTTTTCAACTACTTGCATCTACCACCGTGGCAGCACGGTGGTGTAGTGGTTAGCACTGTTGCCTTACAGCAAGAGGTTTCTGGGTTCGAGCCCAGCAGCCGGCGGGGAGTTTGTATGTTCTCCCCGTGGGTTTCCTCCAGGTACTCCAGTTTCCCCCACAGTTCAAAGACATGTGGTCAGGTTAATACGGGACGGCCTTGGGCTGAGGTGGCCTTGGGCTGAGGTGCCCTTGAGCGAAGCACCTAACTCCTAACCACTTCCCGGGCGCTGTTAGCATGGCTGCCCACTACACTGGGTGTGTGTGCGTGCATGCACTCATTGCTCACGTGTGTGTTCACTGCTTCAGATGGGTTAAATGCAGAGAGGAATTTCACAAGCATGTGATGAATAAAGTTGTTCTTCTTCGACGCAAGACTAGTCTTGCATCAATGCACGACGATGCAGATAATGGCAGAGTATTGCAGAGGGTCTTTATTAGAGGCAGGTTGACGCAAGTGGATCACCATCTGTTTGCATTTCAGCTGCGATTCGCTTCCAATTGGTGCAAATAGCAGGTTGACGCATGTAGAGGCAGGCGGTCGTGCAACGCTTGAGCAACCAATTGCAGGTTGAAGCAGATAGTGGCAGCTAGACGCAGGCTGACTCAGAGGAAGACAAGTCTTTAGAGATGATTGCGATGGATCGCAGGTAGATGCAGACTGCACCTGCAAATAGTTTACAACAACCTGCGAGCAGTCTTATGGCCTTATATTTTTTAAAGGTTTTCTGTGGGCTGCGTCAACCTGCGTCTAGCTGCGTCTGCTTCCGACTGGTTGCGTCCTGTCGTAACTAGTTGCAAGACTAGACTCAACCCCGTGCGATTTGCAGGTGATGGTGCGATTACTTGCTACTTGTCTCAAGTAGAGGCAAGTAGTAGTAGGCAGGATAAATAATGGAAATACTGAGATGCAGAGCTACGTTGCGTCAAATCTTATCGAATCGCAGACTATTTGCAAGGGACTTCTGCCTCCACTCTAACATTTGCAGGTAGAAGCAGCCAGTCGTGTGTCTGATTGTGCAATGCTTGCACGATTCACTCTGCCACACCCTGAGATCGACACAGACTCAGCTTAAAAACACTGCACCTTCCAATACATCTGACCACAACAAAGGATTTGACGCAAAATACCCACGTCCACTTGCGATCATTCGCCATCCAACCAATCGCAGGTTGCAGCAAACGTCTTTCAGCCCTCTGACCTGGGCATAATAAAAGAGTACTATTTATAAATGTTATCATCAAACTTAACAAAACTAGGTGTACAACCACCTCTCAAAATAACGCAACTTTAAGTTACGTTTAAAAACAGATACTGACAGAGTTGGAAATTTCCTCAGGGAGTGAATTCCAGACAGAGACCCCTCTATAAACAAAGGAGTTCTGTGCCTTGGCAGTACGACACTTAGGGATATTCAGATTGTTACTATTCCGAGTATTATGTTGATGTATACTGGAGCGTTTCCTGAACAAGCTAGTAAGATAATTGGGGGCAAGATTATTCATGCATTTACACACAAGCATGGCGTCTCTTATGATTAAGAGATCAGACACAGGCAAAAATTTCAGCTCCTTAAGAGTAACTTATGAATATTTGAATTGCTGGTACCTGACCAAACGGTAGAACCGTAAAAAAGCTTTGTAAAAATTAACGATTGTAAAGAGCGTCTGTCGATCAAAAAGGTGACATGTCCTACTTATCATTCCGAGTTTGCTTATTAGATCTACGGCTAGAGTCCTAATATGTTTGTTGAACGACAAGTTATCATCAACGTTACATAGTTCTGTGCAGAGAGATCCGGTATTGCACCAGTCCTGGCCACAAAATTATCATCACTGCATATGCATACACAGACAGCATAACAACAAATATAAAAGACTGACTTGAACCTAATGCTGGTAATGTAACAAAGTCACAGAGCCATATATGCAACAGAGAGAGTTTATTTTTAGAAGATAGAATTCAAGTGAGACCAAGTGCATATTAATAACTATGCAGTCCTTCACTTGCTTCCAGAGGATCAAAAGCATCTGCTGAGTGCTGAAGAAGTCATGACAGTCTGAAATGAACGTTCATGTGCAATTAAGTCTGCATGCCACAATGTTTTAAACCCCCCCCCCCCCCCCCCCCACACACACACACACTAAGTAAAACAACCCATATTCCTGTTCTCATGTCTCTGTGTGTCAAACTGCTGGACATCACGGGCTGGTTCACAATAGCAAGACACTTCCCAAAAGACTGTAAGCTTGTGCAAGCCAATTAATAAGTCCACATACCGTAACAAGGTGTGCATTTACAACAAAATAATCTAACGACTGTAACCGATATCAAATTTAGTCAAGAAGTCCATAATTGTGTCCAAATGCATTTCAGTAATCTGAGAATGAGGAAACTCCACGCCGCCCACATTGTTTACACCAGGGATCAGATGATCGAACTGAAGCCGGCAGCTCTAGCGACAAGGCCGGAAGAGATCCCTGCGGTAACTTGGCGGAAAACACACAGAGGATGCAGAGGAAATAAGAAGCTATGGAGGAAGAGGGTGGCTTTGAAACAACGGAAGCTTATTGAAAAATCTTAGAAGCCGTGTCTCCCCTCCATCATCATGGGGAACGCAAGGTCCCTTGGGAATAAACTGGATGAGCTGGTGGCACTGGCCCAGAGTCAGACAGAGTATCGGGAGTGCAGTTTAATGTGCTTCGTGGAGACATGGCTGCAACAGGATGTTCGACAACAACGCTACAATCAAGGGCTTCCACATGGTGCATGCGGACAGAGACTGCGCCAGGAGCAGTAAGCGCAAAGGGGGAGGGCTTGCCGTTCTTGTGAACAACCAGTGGTGTAACCCAGCTCACATCACCGTGAAGGAGCGCATCTGCAGCCCGGATGTTGAACCATGTGCTGTCGGACTTTGACCATATTATCTGCCCAGGAAGTTTTCTAATGTTATCATAGTGGCTGTTTATGTTCCCCCCTCTGCAAACCCGAACACTGCTTGTGATACTATTCACTCTGCAATCGCCTGGCTACAGACTCAACACCCGAGTGCATTCATTTCTATCTCAGGTGACTAAGAAGAAACCTTTATTTGTCACATGCACACTTCAAGCACAGTGAAATTCATCCTCTGCATTTAACCCATCTGAAGCAGTGAAAACACACACACACACACACACACACACACACACACACACACACACACACACACACACACACACAGAGCAGTGGGCAGCCACACCAGAGCGCCCGGGGAGCAGTCAGGGGTCAGGTACCTTGCTCAAGGGCACCTCAGCCCAAGGCCGCCCCACGTCAACCTAACTGCATGTCTTTGGATTGTGGGGGAAACCGGAGCACCCAGAGGAAACCCATACAGACACCAATCATGTTAATTTGGACAAAACACTTTCCACTTTCACCCAATTTGTGAACTGTCCTACCAGAGAGGGAATAACAATAGATCTGCTGTATGCTAATGTTAAAGAGGCTTACAGCTCTTCCCCCCCCCCCCCCCCCCCCCCACTGGGCAGGTCAGACCACAACCTGATTTACCTCTCCCCCTGCTATGTGCCTCTGGTGAAGAGACTGCCCACCACATCAAAGACAGTGAGGAGATGGACAGACAAGGCCAATGAGACATTGCAGGGATGCTTTGAGGTGACAGACTGGCAGACACTGTGTGAGCCCTATGGAGACGGCATTGATGGGCTCACAGAGTGCATCACAGGATACGTCAACTTCTGTGTGGACACCATTGTCCCAGCTAGGACTGTCAGCTGTTACCCCAACAACAAACCATGGGTAACGAAGGACATCAAAGCCCTCTTAAATGAGAAGAAGAGGGCTTTCAGAGCCGGCAACAAAGAAGGAGGTGGTGTGCAGCGTGAACTGAGAGCAACAATCAGGGAGGCCAAGGAAAAGTACAGGAGGAAGTTGTAATGGAAACTCCAACAGAATAAAATGAGAGAGGTGTGGAGTGGAATGAAGACCATCACTGGTTACAAGCCAACCAACAGTGAAGGAGTGGATGGCAATGTGGAAAGGGCGATTGGGCTGAATCTTTACTTCAACAGATTCGATGGCGTGACCCCAACCCACCACCACCACTCTTCTGCGGGATGGCTACAACCACACACTTTACATTCTCTCCCCTCCCCCGCCTCTTCTTGCCCAACCTCATCCGTATTTCAGGAACTCGCTCGCACCTCCTCAACAGACCCCCTGGCTGAACCCCCCCCCAAGAAACACCTTCATCCCTCCCCCACCAGTCACCTCCACACCGATCATCAACGAGGAGCAAGTGAGAAGACAGCTGAAGAGACTCCATGCAGGAAAATCAGCAGGCCCGGATGGTGTTAGCCCCAGGGCCCTGAAGACCTGTGCCCTCCAGCTAAGTGAAGTACTTCAGCATGTCTTCAACATGAGCCTGGATCTTCAGAGGGTGCTCTTGCTGTGGAAGACTTCATGCCTCGTCCCTGTACTGAAGAAGCCACGTCCCAGTGACCTCAAAGACTACAGGCCCATGGCATTGACGTCACACATCATGAAGACCCTTGAGAGACTCATCCTGGAGTAGATCCGGCCTATGGTCCAACCACTTCTTGACCCCCTTCAGTTCGCCTACCAGCCCTGTCTTGGAGTAGAGGACGCAATCATCTGCATGCTCAACAAAGTCTACGGCTGCCTGGACAAGCCAGCCAGCACTGTGAGGATCATGTTTTTTTATTTCTCCAGTGCTTTTGACTAGGGATGGCGAAAACTAAAAAAAAATCTTGACCGACCACCGAGCCTCATTAGCCGGTTAAAGTCGGTTAACCTACGAGTTTAACAGGGATGCAAACGGCGCGCCTTTTGGCGGATGCCACCTTTTTCACGGCTGAATCGTGCAAATCCGATTTTTTTGGGGGGGGCATTGGAGTGTCTGAATAATTTCAACGGCATTTGCTTATTTAGTAATTTTAATACAGAATTTACTCTGATGAAATTATTCAAACACTCCAACGCCCCCCCCCAAAAAAAAATCGGATCTGCACGATTCAGCCGTGAAAATGTCGGCATCCGCGACTTTAGTTTGTGTGGAGAGATGTGATCTGCAATAACATGCATTGTTGGCTACAGACCAAAACATACTTTCAGAATGCACTGGCCAAGGCAGGACTAAACTCGATGTGCCTTCTAATAATAATTAAAAAAAACAAACAGAATAGTAATTTGTAAGCTAAAAAGCCTGTGTCTACACTTTTCTCTCACCAAGTGGCAGCTGTTTTCAACTGGGGCGGGAGGGCGGGACATGACTGAATGGGTGTTTCTGATTTGTCAGCTGTCTTCAACTGGGGCGGGAGGGCGGGACATGACTGAATGGGTGTTTCTGATTTGTCAGCTGTCGTCCTTACACCGCATGGCATGCCCCAAGCGTTTACAACACAGAATTCCAGGTTCTCCGCTCCAAAATCGGCAGCTTCAAAACGATTGATTTGTTTTTTAACAGACAACCAAAAAAAAATTAACTGGTTGACATTGATTCGGTCAACCACCGGTCAAACGGTCATCGGTTAACATTCCTACTTTTGACACCATCCGGCCGGCTCTGCTGGGTGAGAAGTTGACAGCAATGCAGGTGGATGCCCCACTGGTGTCCTGGATTGTGGATTATTTGACTGGCAGACCACAGTACATGCGCTTGCAGTGCTGTGTGTTGGACAGAGTGATCAGCAACACCAGGGCTCCGCAAGGGACTGTCCTTTCTCCTTTCCTTTTCACTCTCTACACCACTGATTTCAACTACTGCATGGAGGCCTGCCACCTCCAGAAATTTTCTGATGACTCTGCAGTGGTTGGACATATTACTGGTGGTGATGAGAGCGAGTACAGGATGGTGGTGGACAACTTTGTCATGTGGAGCAGGAAGAACCACCTACAGGCTCAACGTGACGAAGACGAAAGAACTGGTGGTTGATCTGAAGAGAATCAGGGCTCTGGTGAACCCTGTTAACATCCAAGGGGTCAGTGTGGATGTGGTGGAGGAATATAAGTACCTGGGGGTTTACTTGGATAATAAACTAGACTGGTCCAAAAACGTGGACATGGTATACAAAAAGGGCCAGCGCCGTCTCTATTTTCTGAGACGGCTGAGGTCCTTCAACATCTGACGAACAATGTTGCGGATGTTCTAGGAGTCTGTGGTGGCCAGTGCCATCCTGTACACTGTCACCTGCTGGGGCAGCAGCTTGAAGGTGAAAGACACTAACAGACTCGATAAGATCATCAGGAAGGCCGGCCATGTTGTAGGCCGGCCTTCAACAACTGGACTCTCCGACAGTGGTGTTGGAGAAGAGGACACTGTCCAAAATAAAGATCTTAGACTGTCCTTCCCACCCTCTACATGAGGAGCTGATCAGCCACAGGAGCACGTTCAGTAAACGGCGGATTCTTCCAAGCTGCACAACTGAGACACACAGGAAATCATTCCTACCTGTTGCAGTCAAGCTGTACAATGCCACTGTATAACTGTGGTACACTGTCTTTACCATGTATACTGTATCCTTAACTCAGGTGCAATATATGTATATAGGAATCATTGTATATAAAATCACTTCATTTTGCTTTTACTTAAGTTATTAAACTTATTTGTTCTTTTTTTCCCTTATCTCTCCTCATGTTGTGTTTCCTTTTTATCTTTATCCCCGTCTTCCTGTCCTGTCTACCCTGTCAATTGTATGTTGTATATGTACGGACAGGTTGACGGCTAATTTCGCTGAAACATGTGACTAGTGACAATAAAGGGCATCATCATCATCTCATCTCATCTCATTATCTCTAGCCGCTTTATCCTTCTACAGGGTCGCAGGCAAGCTGGAGCCTATCCCAGCTGACTATGGGCGAAAGGCGGGGTACACCCTGGACAAGTCGCCAGGTCATCACAGGGCTGACACATAGACACAGACAACCATTCACACTCACATTCACACCTACGGTCAATTTAGAGTCACCAGTTAACCTAACCTGCATGTCTTTGGACTGTGGGGGAAACCGGAGCACCCGGAGGAAACCCACGCGGACACGGGGAGAACATGCAAACTCCGCACAGAAAGGCCCTCGCCGGCCCCGGGGCTCGAACCCAGGACCTTCTTGCTGTGAGGCGACAGCGCTAACCACTACACCACCGTGCCGCCCATCATCATCATCATTATTTAAATGTATTTTATTTATTCTTTTTTCAGACAATTTTATCTTCTATTTTTAGACATGTTTACTTCTCTGATTCAGGAGCTTGGTAGCAAATTTGAATTTCCCTCCGGGGATTAATAAAGTAATTCTGATTCTGACTATATAGTGAATTCACTGGTTTAAAAAAAAAAAAAGGCAGCTTTCGGACACTTATCCATCACACTGGTATTCACGTCATTACTGTCGCACAATTAAAACGTGCCCCATCAGTCGGCTGGCGGGTTTTCAAAATAATAAATACATGCATTTTTTTTGTGATAAAGACATATTATACTGAACGTATTTCCCACATCAATAAATACAAAGTACCTGCATCTTTCAGTTTTTTTTTTTTTAAATCAAGGCTGAATACTTTCTTCTTTGCCACTGCCTTTTATTAAATCAAATTTGAGACTTTTAATTTGATTTCTTTCAGCACAGACAGTACTACAAAATGGCGTCTCCACTATATAGTGCCCTATATAGTGAGCGATTTCAGACACAGGTTGTCAAAAGATGCGCGCGCCCTCTTTCGAATGCTGATGTAATCAAGCCGGAAGTTTTGTTTGTTTTGATAGCAATCAGGAAAGTTTGAAAAAAGTAGGCAGTACTCGTCATTTAAACTCATTTTTGTGCAATATTTAGTTTGGAAAACAGTTTTCAAAACAGCGGCACTGACACCTGGCTGACACTTCACGTTTCGAAGTCTTGCACAAGCCTCATGAAGATCGCGCGGATAAGTGACACCTACCGAACTAAACGAACTAAATTCAATATGGCTAAAAACCGAATAGGCCGATGAGTATAATATTTAATTACAATTAGTTGCCAATACGAGTCACAATATAAGGTTACTAAAACTGAAAACGTAATTGAATAACACGTTAATTAAGAAACAAAGCAAGTTTTAAAATGACTTCAGTTCTCCTTTAACCTAACTGCATGTCTTTGGACTGTGGGGGAAACCGGAGCACCCAGACGAAACTCACGCAGACACGGGGAGAACATGCAAACTCCACACAGAAAGGCCCGTCGCCCACTGGGCTTGAACCCAGAACCTTCTTGCTGTGAGGCAACAGTGCTAACCACTACACCACCATGCCGCCCACCTGCGATTTTATCATCACAGGTAGACGCACCCACCCTTGTGTCTGGTAACATCACCTTTTTTATATATATATATATATATATATATATATATATAATTTTTTTTTTAAAAGCTGCCCTAAACAATAGCAATTATATCCATCCATTATCTGTAGCCGCTTATCCTGTCCGACAGGGTCGCAGGCAAGTTGGACCTTCTCTCAGCTGACTATGGGCGAGAGGCGGGGTACACCCTGGACAAGTCACCAGGTAATCACAAGGCTGACACAGAGACAAACAACCATTCATACCTACGGTCAATTTAGAGCCACCAATTAACCTAACCTGCATGTCTTTGGACTGTGGGGGAAACTGGAGTGCCCAGAGGAAACCCACGCGGACACGGGGACAGCATGCAAACTCCACACAAAAAGGCCCCAGTCAATTGCTGGGCTTGAACCCAGAACCTTCTTGCTGTGAGGCGACAGTGCTAACCACTACACTGCCCTTGCGTTTGGTAACATCACCTTAAATAGATATATTTTTAAAAAATGTTGCCCTAAACAATAGCACAATTCTAGATTACATAAAATGATAAAATTAACTATATTATAATTTTAGACTTATGATGAAAATCTCTATTAACACTAATTTGCCATCAACGTAATTTCAGTGTAGGCCAGCTGTGGCTCAAAGCAAATAATCATGTGCAATTAATACAGTGTTAACATTTCAAAAAGACCCAAGTGTATTGAACTGCCTACGGCACTTACAGAGTGCTGAAAACCTAATTATCTATTCTATGCACAACAAAAGTTCCAGGATGCAATGCAGCTGTACGACACAGTTGACTCAGAGACTCTGCTAGTTTGTGATGTAAGAGACGCTATACAACAGTTAGTTCTTGTCTAATTCGAGTGGACAAGTGGCGCTCCAAGCAGGAGTGCTAATAATCAGAATCACCACAGTGTTCACCACACAAAATTCCAATTCTAGCAACAGACCCACTAAGACCATTAAGTACACTAGTGGCAGTGAGATCCTCAGCCGATATGACAAATCATTCATTTTTCATGAATGCAACTCTATCTTAAAATATGAACGCTCATCAGATGAAGATTAACAGGAAAAGGGAAGCCAGTTTCACTGCATGCACATTTAATGGAATAATTGTTAGCTAGTCGACTGCATCAGTGAATGTGTCTACGCTGGAATCCATCTCCATTCATGGAGCAAAAATAAATTATTCGGCCATCCTGTGTCTGAAATGTCAGTTACCTGATAATTTCTTATTAATAAAACTTGTTTAAGCAATACTGCACTCGCAATTGTGTGGTTATAGACCCCTTGTGCATTACGTCACACATCACGTGATATTTCACCTGGGGGTCAAACAGATAAGTCTTTTGTGTAAGCAAGGTTTAATCGGTCTTCAATGTGGCTCATTTTGCACTGGTTTTGGTTGTTCAAATAGATCAAAAGGTGTTACCGTCCCCCTGCTCTCAAGAAAAACGTTAACAAAAAGAAGCAAATGCTTCAAGAACAACAAAGAAATGAGCGATTGAAGAGAATACGACAGGAGGAGCCAAGCCTGAAAACAAGATGAGAGGAGCCAAGCCTGAAAAAACACACAGACTGAACTTTACAATAGCTGCATGCATGTGAAATGGAAATAAATCGACTAAGGCAGATAAAACTATTTTGGATAAAATTGTTACTGTCCGTTGCACACTTATCAAACTGAATTACTCAGCTGTGCCTTCTAAATAGAGAATAAACGAAGAGGGAACTGAATATTAACCATTTACTGAAATTATTATTACAAGGGTGATTATAGTTACTATATGACTAGAGCAACAACTGGAATGTGCTGATTCTGTTAGCCGCAGTGTTGTAGTCGAGTCACTAAACCTAGAGTCCGAGTCCAGTCTCGAGTCCCCAGTGTTCAAGTCCAAGTCATTTAAAAAAAAAATTGAGTCGAGTCCACCATTGATCCGAGTTGAGTCCAACGCTCCAACCGCACCATTTGACGGTGGCTGTTTTAGCGCCCTTAACATTAGTTTGTTCCTGAACATGACGTATGAATAGGTGAATGTGCATTCTCTTTGTCAGGGAGTGTGAAGTATTCTGTCACAGATGGTTAGGAGACGGATGTAAGTGAAAAAGGTGTGTTTATTAATACAAGTGAAGACAGGTAAACAATCCTGAACGGCAGGCAAAATCGTAGAACAGGTCAAGTGAAGCACAAACAGGCCATCATAGATGAGACAGAATCAAAGACCAGAAACAGGAAATCAGGAAACAAGGCAGGGCTTGACATTAAGATAAGACTTTAATGTCTGTTTGCACAGAAATTTGTCTTGCATTACACTTCTCCACAATCCACGCACAGAAAAAGACACACAAAAAAAACAAACACACAATATGGCCTACAGAGTCCGGTCATGCATCTAGGTCCATAAGCTGTTAGGGCAGCACAGTCCAATAAATTAAAAACCTTAAATGTTCCTGGGGTGTGTAATATAATATTGAATGAAATATGTATTCCATGTAAATGTGTGAGAGGGCTATTTTGTTCTCCTTCGGTTGAGCAGTGATATAGAATGAGGGAGAAAAGAGTGTTTATATTTGTTTCTTCGGCAACTAGGCATTCTGAAACGTCTTCCAGAAGGGAGGAGCTCGTACTCCTGATTCAGCACATGGGAAGAGTCCAGAGCAATCTTGTCTGCCATCCTGAGTGTGTTTTTAGTGCAACTGTCCAAAAAATTTCCCTCCAAAGTGTGGCCTACCAGTTTTGAGCAAATATTCAAAAGTCTGAGTATCCTGTTTTTTAGTTGGATTGAGAGGCCACAGAACCAGACTGCCCCCCCATATTGTAAAATGCTTTGTATTGTGGATGTGAAGAATTGATGCAAGATCTCCTTGCTGGCGCCAAAGGATCTCAGTCTTCTTAGAAAGTATATTCTCTGCTGAACTTTGTTGCAAATGAAGTCCACATGCTGTGACCAGGAGAAGACACTGTCCACATATACTCCTAGATATTTAAAAAATGCCGACTGTGTTATGGGTTTGTCCTGAATTATAACTGGGGCTGGTGTATGTTGAACTGTGCCAAAAATGACCTCCTCCATTTTGATGGGATTCAAAGTGAGGGCATTCTGCTCACCCCATTGGACCACTCTTCTCACACTCTCATAGTAAAGGTCAGGCTGCATCTCCTCTGTCATCAACGCCACCAGTACCATATCATCAGAGAATTATGAGATACTGGTCGGGGGTATTGATGGTACAGTCATTGGTGTAAATTGTGAAGAGCAGAGGACAGCTCACGCATCCTTGTGGTGCTCCACTGCTCGTTGTGACCACAGGGGACAGCGTGTTGTTGATTCTGACCAGCTGTTGCCTATGGATTAGAAAAGAGTGGTACCAATGAATAAAGATAAGGATTAATGTCTAGCTGCTGCATTTTTGAGAGAAGTAAGTCCAGTCTGATGGTATTGAAAGCAGAGGAGTAGTCAATAAAAAGTGCTCTGGCATATGGTTTATGATTTGGTGAGTCCAAGTGTTTTAAAACAAATGTGTGTAAGAGTAGCAACGGCATCTTCAGTATTGCGGCCACACTTGTAGGCAAACTGATATTGGTCCAATTTGCTCTGCACTGACCTGGAGAGCAAGGGGCAAATGATTCGTTCCAGTGACTTCATCAGAATGGACGTCAGAGCCACAGGTCTGAAATCGTTGCACTCCTTTGGGCACGTTTTCTTTGGAAGTGGGATCACATGTGACGTTTTCCAAGCAGTGGGGACAGTGTGTGTATCCAGTGATTGTTGGAAGATGGGCTGCCACGCAGGGGCCAGCTCTTTGCTGTACGTCTTCAGAACAGAGGCTGTGATGTTATCTGGGCCCTTAGACTTCCATGCGTTAAGATGTCGGAACGCCTGGGCCACCTGCTGTACTGATATGTGTACTCTGTCATCTGGATGTACAGTGACTGACTTAAGGATGTCTGTGCAGCTTTCCTCAGTCCCGGGCACTTCAAACCTAGTGAAAAAAAGAGTTCAACTCCACAGCAGACACCAGCTCATCAGTTGTTGTAAAGGGCTTGCGTTGTTTGCTTGGCATCCCTGCCATGTTTTGCATGACACTCCACATTTTCCTTGACTCATTGGTCTTAAACAGTTCCTCCAGATGTTTTCTGTGTGTGTCCTTTGCCTTCCTTATCCTGCCCCTAAGTTCCTTGTCTTTCCTCCTCAGTTCCTGGGTATCGTTTTGTTTGAAAGCCAATTTCCTTTCATTCATTATTTGTTTAATGTCCTTCGTTATATATGTTTTATTGTTGGGATTATGGATTCAACACAGAAGTTTATATAATCTGTTGTAACAGTGCAGGCTGAGTCCAGAGCGTTTTCCCTTAGCACCTCCCAGTCAGTGCAGTCAAAACAAGCACCCAGTGTCTCTTTGTTGTCTTTAGTCCACACTGGTATCAATTTTCTCGGAGGCTTACAGCTTTTCAGTTTAGTCCGATAAATTGGGATAAGGTTTATCACAATGTGATCAGAGTTTGCCACTGGTGGTTTACTTCTAGATGTATATGCATTGCTTATGTTTGTGTAACATTTGTCCAATAAATTTTCCTGCCTTGTTTTGCAATACTTAACGCTTGTCCGGGACAAGTGATACTTAATGTCGGACAAGTTCATCGTCTCAGTTACTTGTCCGATCGGACAAGTGCCAAAATACGCCGATATTCGGGTTACATATCAAATTTATCAGTTTATTCACAATTTCCGAAGCATCTCACTCGACATATTGTTTTGATGAATCGCCGGATGTTTCTATTCGGAAAGAGTGATGTGCGCATGCGCAATATTCCACTTACGAAACCGGCCAATACCGCTTCGTGTATTTCAGCTGAAAAGTAAACGGTCGTTTATGATTGGTTTTAATCATGTCATACATGTGGATTTGTTGACATTTCTGTTGGCGGGATCATTATTCAACTGTATATTTACGTTGAGTATGTGGTAATTTCCAAATCTTTGAATTGTTGTTGATGGTGTTCATGATATAGCCGAGCGTGTGGTGGGGTGTGCTGGGCTTGGAATGTGCGCCTGCATGCATGTGAATTGATAGGGAGTGAGGTAGGAGTGGGGAAAGTTATCTATGAAATACCAAGCTGTCGAATGGCTGCTAATTAGGTTACCGGCTGTATTAACTAATTAGTAATGGGAGTTTAGGGATTTGAAACATAGGGCTCTATAATTTAGATATAATTATGGATTATTTGAAATTCTTTTTTTTGACCATTAAATACCATACAGGAGCCACACTGAATAATTAGACAACAATTAATCAGTGGAGGATATATATTCAAAATTAATATTTTAAAAGTGAAAATATATACAATTTTAATTTTCTGGTTTTCAATTTCTCATAAATAAATTAATGAATGATTGATGGCGTCCAATTGATGGAGCAGAACTCAAGGGTTGATAGATGAAGATGAACAGAAACTTTATTTGTATCCATTCATCTGTGAGTCAACAGAGGTGTGGAGGTTTTCATAAGATATATTATCTTGTCATTTGATAACTAGATTTCAGTGTATAATAATCAGTGATTTACAGTATTAATCAATTTTGTTATCAGTTGTTTTTATTTGTAGCATTATTTGTTTCTCTTGTCCAAACGAGTGATCTCAAGTCATAAATTTTATGATAATGTTACTTTGTTTGATATTTGTAACTGAACTGCAGAGTACTGATCTGTGTATATATAAATGGTTAGTGTTTCTGGATCTCATAGTATAGTTATTTTGTTCTTAAAATTTTATGTTCATAATTTCTACTCTATTGGAATATATTGCTTCTGAACTTCAGCATAATAATCGGTGAATTATGGTATCGATCAGTCTGTTTTATTATATTTTTGAACTTTTGCCTCAGTACATCAAGTATTGATTACTTTTGATTCATAGATATTATGCATATGTTGTGAATTCGGAAACAAATGCCATAAAGATTGTTGGGTTACAAATAGTTGGGTTTTTTTTCTGAAATATTTCAGTTATTGGGGGAAACCGGAGCACCCAGAGGAAACCCACGCGGACACAGGGAGAACATGCAAACTCCGCACAGAAAGGCCCTCGCCGGCCACGGGGCTCGAACCCGGACCTTCTTGCTGTGAGGCGAAAGCGCTAACCACTACGCCATCGTGCCACCCCCAAAAGCTAATGTTGGGAAAAATTGACACAAAGGTGGTTTCTTGCTTCTGTAGCTTTTTTTTTTTTTTTAAACTGTTCTTCCATGCCAGGACTCTTCAAGAAAAAGGTTTCTTCCAACATGCAGCTAATGCTAGGCCATAAATCTGCACTGTCACTCCAGTCATTTTGAGGAATTTTGTATGGATCAGAACCGCTAGTAAACTAATTTCCACGTATACCTATCCTTTGCTTCTTTCTAAGATTATCCAAGTAATCTGGTAGAGCTTTTTTTTTAGCTTTAGTTTTCTTCTGACAACAGCAACAGACATCTTCACTTTGCTTCAGTATGTAAAACAAAGTTCGCTTGCCCCCCAGGTGTAGGGTAGTGACAGTTGCTAACAAATTTGACGTCAGTGCAAGGGGTCAAATCAGCACAGTTGTGATTGCTTGATGAACCAAGTCCGCGGCATCGTGCCTACGGCCTAATCACAGCTGTGCCAATACACAGTATAACCACATTCTTCCTGATGCAATGTTGCTTAAACACATGATTGCAGAGACAGCTGGACAGACTAAAGTTGCATCACAGCATCAGTGTTTAAGTAGAGATGAAGGAAAGAATTAATTCTGCTTGAGTCACTATCAGCAGGTAATCAAATGCCATTGCAAGGTAATAAGAAACTTAACTGAAAACAGACCAATATATCAAAGTTTAGATACAAAAGAAATATTGTATGCCTTTGAATATCACATTGTAAATTAAGATCAGATTAATATGCATGTAATTTAAGGTGGATTTTTACTTTAAGATCAGACTCCTAACATTAGCAACCTACAACCAAGTTGCTTTTCTTAAATATTTAGGAGGTTTAAAAAAAAAATAAATAAAAATATCACAAAATGCACATAATATAGTCCTTCCAGCTGCCTCAATTTTCATACACAAAGATAAGCTATGCTTTCTTTCTCTGATTGTTTGTGTCCAATGACAAGTTGTCAAATCAGCCATGACGAGCTCATGTTCACATCTCAGCACAAGAGTCCAGCATCTTTTCATGCCCCTGCTGAAAAACACACCTTGGTCTGAACCACTAATTTCAAAAAAAAAAAAACCACTGAGGTGGTCAAGCTGGTAGACCATCTTTATGAAAGTTTTCTGATGACTTGTGTTGTATTTTTTTTGAGAGGGGCTTGTCTACAATGCATCATTAGTAGCAGTCATTTAAAAAACGTATTCTGTCTACTAGAAGATGGTCTACCAACCTGAGGAGCTCAGCCTATGGTTTTAGCAACAAACAAGACCAAGCCAGAATTTTTCAGCAGGGAACCAGGAAGTTACATTTTGATCACGGTGGGCTTCAGATCTTGTTTTTGGCTCCGTTCACACTGCAAGCCTTCATGCTAAATTCAGATTAATTTCTCGGATCCAAATTTTCTTGTCTGGCTGTTCAGCATCAGTATACTCATAGAAAACAGGTGTTAAAACTGACAAACTTAAATTCTTACACATCAGTGGGTGAGCTTTGATTGGACAATGCTTGTGTTGATTGACACATTCACTGTGTAAATGATTTTAACACACTTAACGCATCAGGAAGGTTAACACAGATGTGTAAATGTGCAATATTAAATTGTCCTTGGCTACACACTGTTACCTGTCTAAAAACCTACACACACACAACAAAATTGACAATAACACTGACTTCAACACATTTATTTTCATGAAGTATTAACAAGATTCACAAAAACCAAACTGCAGAGTACAACAGAATTTCAGAGGTAAAGGAAAAATGTCCAACACAGGACAAATCAGTTCTTCCTCCAATTTCACAAGGCAACATGACAGTCACACTTGACTTTCACTTATTTCAAAGCTTTGTATCTTGGATTGATGTAGATTTAATCATCCAGGGCTCAGGAATCACTGGCTGAGGATCATCTTCAGATTCGTCCATTTGCTGCATGATAAATTAATAAAGTGTTAACGTTTAGACAGATAATGCTGCAGCCAATTTAAAAATATTTTTACACAAAAGCATTAGCTGAAATCACAGCTCATAATCCCCAAACATAAAATCTAACACGTTGGGTAATATGAGGCTGCAGCTACACACCCATACACCAACAGTCTTACAGACCTAGGGTGGGTTTCCCAAAAGCTTCTTAGCACCAAGAGCATCTTAACCATTTAACAATGATTTGTGCTACGATGCTTTTGGGAAACTTGGCATTAAACTGTAGTTTCTTCAGTGTATTTGTATTAGAAGGATTGCAGTCATGAGATAAGTGGATTAAGCTAGCTATGGCTATATGAGGTACATCTTTGTTCACTATACAGCAATAGCCAAGTTTATTAATATTATCCACAATTAATAGAACTTCTAGTTCTAGCCAGGATCTTTAATAATCACCCCCCCCCAGTACAAACTACTTGCTAATGAAAATGGCACAGAACCACAAATTCTCAAGTTAAATTTCCATCTTGCAAATTGAGCAATAACACTTAATAATCTCCCCTTTTGTCTCATGTAAATTAGCTGCCTGTGCCAATTTGAAATTTAAAAAAAAAAAAAAAAAAAGCTAAATTTGTCTAAATGTCTCAAGTTAACACAGTAAAATAAAGGGTTTAACAGTTCTGTTAGAAACCAAACTAAAATCAGTATTAAAAAAAAAAAAGTTAACAGCAGTAAACTCATTTTTGCATGTAAATACATGTTAAGAAATTATTTTAATTACAACTTACCTCAAGAACTTCGCTCTTGCTCTCACCGGTGAGAATCCTCTCCCTGTCAAAACGGCAGCTTCAACATTATACAAGTCCCACGATGCTCATCATGCTCTCCGGCCAAAGTCACTGGAAGTTAGCATTACCCAGTGACGCCATGCACAAAACACACTTGCCGACCAAAACCAATTAACTCCTGCTGTTACTACAACACAAACCAGTCTTTAGCCGCTTCAACAGCACATGGAATATAGCTGTTAAACAAGTAGCAAGCTCATTTTATTCAAACTGAAGATAAAGCTAGCTTTAACAAATATCCAGGATTTTCAGTGGGCTGTAATCAGTGGTCTTCAATCTTATCCGCAAAGGGCCATCGTATTATACTGCGAGTAGTAAGTACTGACGAGCTCCTAAATGGCTGGAGTTAGCAGTATTTACATTGTCTCTGAGGCTACATCCACACGACAACGGCAACGAGATGTTATTTAAAAAAATATCGCGTCCACATGGGCAACGATCAGTAAGATATCAGGTCCATATGGCAACGCAACGCTTGCTGAAAACGATGCAATACACATGCCACACCTCTAGGGGAGCTGTAAGACGGTCCCTTCGGAGACACCAGAACAATAGAAGTAGTAAGGACGCATGCGCATAAACTATTATGCGCGAGACTTCATATTAGCCACAAAGTCAGAAAAATCTGTTCGTAAAATTACATTATAATGACCAAATACAATGAAAAGTATTTTTCCAGTCTCACCTGTGAAAGGTAATCCCATGTGATCTCGTTTGGACGGTAAACCTGTTGGTACAGTTAGACGCAGCACATGAATGAGGCATCTTTATTCTCCGCTTTGACCTATCCAATATGGCGGCGAGGATGACGTATGATGCTACACAGAAGGCGGCGTCTTTAATGGTCCGGAATAAATTGAATGCTACACACTGATGGATTAATTTGTTCTTCTGTGCCCTTTTTGAGGAATGTATTGTAGGACTTAAACCAACATCTGAAGAGGTGAGATCACTCCTTTTTTTCCCTATTTTTGCTGGCGGGATTGACTCTGCCCTAAGGGCTATTTTCTCTCTCTCTCTCACTTTGCACCATTACACAATAGTCACAGTGAAAATATTTTGTAAGCGCGTTTCATGAACCAAATTATAGGATTTGTTGACAACTCGCATCGAGTTCGTTACACTTCTACCCGGCGTGAAGCACTGACAGTCATGTGGTTGTGACGTCATCGTAAACAAATCCGTTCTACTCATCCAGACGACTTCGCAACGGCAACGTTGCCAGATCTTTCCACTCTGGAACCCATTCACAAAAGATTGCGTTTTGGGGCACCCAAAACGCCGGTGCCGTGTGGACGCCAGGCCGAAACGATAAACAATTGTATCGGATTCACCTGAATCCGTTGCCGTGTGGACAGGGCCTTAGACACTGGCCCTTCATTTAAACTAAGATCTTTTACCTGACTACATACTGTGAATTGCACTGCCAATTCTTGTGATGTGACTGAAAAACCTTTTATGTCACAGGTCTGCTACAGGTTTGTCTCTTTGATGGCAACAGTGCATAACTTGCGTTTTCGTGTGGATGTAGCCTAAGACTATCATCAACAAGAGGACCAAGCTCCAAGTCACTGATTCCACCCACACTTACAGCTTGCATCTTAAATACACACAGTTGTGCCCTGAATAGCTCTCTTTTAGTCAGTCTTTTACCTGATTTAAATCATATTAAACTAGGTATCAAAGAGATATTGCAGTTGAGGTCAGGTAATGTGGGATATAGGACTATTTTTAGGTTTTTTAAATGATATAGGAATTATTAGGAGAATTTAGCACAATAGGGTAGTAAACATTCTGGTTCACACTCCAATCCAGAAGGTGACGGTAATGCACCTAAAAACTGTTTGCCAACCGCCAAACAATATTAAAAAAAGAAAGAAGCTTTACCTAATGTGGAAATCCACCTCTGGTCATTGGTACAGGAGTCTCGCTCCCCCATGAAATCATGGCATGCCAGTCGCCATTGATGGAGAATTCATGCTCTGCGCGAGGCTTACAGCTAGTTCGATGAACCCAGAACAACATAGGAATTGTGCGGATTTCGCGTCAATTACGAGAAATACATGCTAATTCTCACTAATTTTGGTGTTACGCAGCCAAGTTTATTTAAACTTTTTTTTTTTTTACACTTTTGGTAGCATATTTTGGGCGCTGGGGCAGCACGGTGGTGTAGTGGTTAGGGCTGTCACCTCACAGCAAGAAGGTCCGGGTTCGAGCCCCGTGGCTTGCGAGAGCCTTTCCGTGTGGAGTTTGCATGTTCTCCCCGTGGGTCTCCTCCGGGTGCTCCAGTTTCCCCCCCACAGTCCAAGACATGCAAGTTAGGTTAACTGGTGGCTCTAAATTGACCGTAGGTGTGAATGCGAATAGTTGTCTGTGTCAGCCCTGTGATGACCTGGCGACTTGTCCAGGGTGTACCCCGCCTTTCGCCTGTAGTCAGCTGGGATAGGCTCCAGCTTGCCTGCGACCCTGTAGAACAGGATAAAGCGGCTAGAGATAATGAGATTTTGGGCGCTTGAGCTTAATTTGGGCGCCTACGACATCATCAGTCACAGGTTTCAGGTAATTGAAAAGCCTGGAAGAGAAGAATATAAATCACAATTTGGGACAAAATCAGTATCCAGGAAAGGCCTAGTCTTTGAAGAACAAAGATGGGCCAAGGATCTCCAGTATGTTAGCAAATGCATGAGAAAATTATCAAAAGGCTTAAAAACAAAAATGTTCCTCAAAAGAAAGATACGAAAGGATTTGGATATTTCACCCTCTATGGTGCAGAAGATCATTAAACAATTCAAGGAATCTGGAGGAATTTCGGTGCGTAAAAGGCAAGTGCACAAGCCTAATCTGAACTAGGGATGTTAACCGATGACCGTTTGACCAGTGGTTGACCGAATCAACATCAACCGGTTAAATTTTTTTTTGGTTGTCGGTTAAAAAAAAAAAAAATCGTTTTGAAGCTGCCGATTTTGGAGCGGAGGACCTGGAATTCTGTGTTGTAAACGCTTGGGGCATGCCATGCGGTGTAAGGATGACAGCTGACAAATCAGAAACACCCATTCAGTCATGTCCCGCCCTCCTGCCCCAGTTGAAAACAGCTGCCACTCGGCGAAAGAGAAAAAAAAAAAAAAAAGTGTAGACACAGGCTTTTTAGCTTACAAATTACTGGGTTTTTTTTTAAAATTATTATTAGAAGGCATATCGAGTTTAGTCCTGCCTTGGCCAGTGCATTCTGAAAGTATGTTTCGGTCTGTAACCAACAATGCATGTTATTGCAGATCATATCTCTCCACACAAACTAAAGGCGCAGATGCCACCTTTTTCACGTCTGAATCGTACAGATCCAATTTTTTTTTTTGGGGGGGGCGGCATTGGAGTGTCTGAATAATTTCATCAGAGTAAATTCTGTATTAAAATTACTAAATAAACAAATGACGTTACAGTCCATGAAACATAGGAAGTATGAGAAGAATACTTCCTATGTTTCATGGACTGTAACGGCATTTGCTTGTTTAGTAATTTTAATACAGAATTTACTCTGATGAAATTCAGACACTCCAACGCCCCCCCCCCCCAAAAAAAATTTAAAATAAATCGGATCCGCCAAAAGGCGCACCGTTTGCATCCCTCTTTAACCGGCTAATGAGGATCGGTGGTCGGTCAAGGTTTTTTTTTTTTAGTTTTCGCCATCCCTAATCTGAACACCTGTAGTCCCCGAACCATCAGACAGCACTGCATCAAGAACAGTCAGTCATTCATCTATAGCTGATATAACCGCATGGGCTCGGGATTATTTTGGCAAACCTTTAATCAAGCACTACAATATGGAAATCCACAGATGCCAGTTAAAACTTAACTGTGCAAAAAGGAAGCCTCATGTTGACTGTTGAGAAGCATGGTCAAATTCTTCAGACTCCGCAGCATCTGGGACCATCACACAGTGGAAATGTACATGTGGCAGCGGGGGTGTGGTCAAGCGTCGGTCTGTGACCGGAGGGCGAAGTCAGGGAAGGTAAGTGGCAGAATCACTGCACCTGATGTTAATGTGTCTTCCCCAGTGACTGTGCCCTATTTAAGGAGAGAGCGCGAGAGCAGAGAGAGCTCTCTCCCCAACCAGACGACTTGTGTGCGCACGCGCGCGCGTGGTTGGGAGAGGCAAAAGTTTGCACTGAAAAGTGAAAAAAAGTTTTGTGAACTCAGTTTTGGCCTGCCGTCCTTCTGTGCTCCACCCACCCATACGAACTGTCACAGTGGTGCCGAAACCCGGAGCCGAACACAGAAGAGAACAGCCCCATGGAGTCCTCCCCCTTCGCAGACCTGATCCATGCCCTCACCACGGCCCAACAGAGCCAGCACCAGGCACTGCTCGCCCTCCGAAAGGAGCAAGAACAACGGTTCGAGGCCCTGGCGCAACAGGAAGATCGTCGGGCGTTCCGGCACCTCCTCGTGTCGGCGGGGTCCACCAACTCCACCGCCACGGGCGGTCCACGGGCACTCCACCGCCACGGGCGGTCCACGGGCACTCCCCCACCCACCCTCCCTCCCTCCCTAACGAAGATGGGCCCGCAGGACGACCTCGAGGCCTTCCTCACGCTCTTTGAGCAGGTAGCAGAGACCTCGGGGTGGCCGGTGGAACAATGCATGGCACGCCTCCTCCCCCTGCTAACGGGAGAGGCGCAGCTGGCCGCGCTACAGCTCCCCGCTGACTGGCCTACGCGGACCTTCGCTGGGCCGTCCTCCAGCGTGTGGGACGCACCCCCGAGCAACGACGTCAGCGCTTCCACACTTTGCGCTTGGAGGAAGTTGGCCGGCAACTCCGGGATGCCTGCTGGCAGTGGTTGAAGGCCGACAACTGCGACGCCGAGGGAATCATCCACCAGGTGGTACTGAAGTAGTTCATCGCACGTTTACCAGCAGGAGCCGCAGAGCGGGTCCAGTGCCACCGCCCGGCGTCGCTGGATGAGGCAATTGAGCTGGCAGAGGACCATTTGGTGGCTGTCCCAACGGCAGGACAGCAGACAACCTCTTCTCTCCTCTCCCCCTCCTCACCCCATTCCCCCACCGGGGAGGTGGGGGCCAGTGCCACCCCAGCCGGCCCGCCACACCCGCGGTGCCCTCCCGTTTCTCCCTTCTGTATCTGTGTCTCCCCCCCCAGGTAAGTGAGCCCCAGAGCACTAGTGCAGAGAGGAAGCCCGGGCCGGTTTGCTGGCGCTGCGGGGAGCCGGGCCACCTCCAACAGCAGTGCTCGATAATGGGAGGTGGGCGCGGTGGTTCGGATCCCCGACGCGCCAGGAGCCGCCCTCGATCGGGCCGGAGCGTATCGCATACCAGTGAGTGCCCAAGGAGATACATATCAGGCGTTGGTGGATTCTGGTTGTAATCAGACCTCAATCCACTAAAACCTGGTGCAAGGCGAGGCATTGGGGGGAGCACAATTCGTGAAGGTGTTGTGTGCGCACGGGGATGTTCACAACTACCCTTTAGTGTCGGTCCACATTTTTTTTTTCGAGGGGAAAAATTTATAGTGAAGGCGGCGGTTAATCCTCACCTTACCCACTCGATAATTTTGGGGACGGATTGGCCGGGATTTGGGGAATTAATGAGTCATCTAGTGAAGAGTGGGTCCTGCCGTATTTCAGCAGGGGGAGATCCCGGTGTCGCATTGGCGGGAGCAGCTGTCACAGAGCCGTCTACATCATCTCCGCATCAGAGTGAGGAGCCGCCGGCTCCTCCTCTCTCTATCGGGGAATCCCTCGCGGATTTTCCATTAGAGCAGTCGCAAGACGAGACTCTGCGGCATGCGTTTGACCAAGTGAGAGTAATCGATGGTCAAACGCTCCAGCCAAATGCCACCCCGTCCTTCCCCTACTTCGCAATTATGAAGGATAGATTATACCGAGTGACACAGGACACTCAAACTAAAGAGCGAGTCATGCAGCTTTTGATTCCGAAGAGCCGCCGGGAATTGGTATTCCAGGCGGCTCACTTTAATCCCATGGCTGGACACTTAGGGCAGGATAAAACACTAGCCCGAATAATGGCTCGGTTCTATTGGCCAGGGATTTGCGGCGATGTCCGTAGGTGGTGTACGGCGTGCCACGAATGCCAGTTACAGGGATTAAAGCAAAAAAAAATAAAAAATCCTGAGCCTGAACTCACCAAAATATGCTACATGTAGCATTTAGGATTTCTTTTGATATCAAGTTTTGCTACTAAGCTTTGTCCTTAACAGGTTACAAATTGACCTACAATCACAAGGTGAACTGTTACAAGGGTATGTGAAATTCAGTCTAGCATTGGAAAAATAAGATATTTGTAACCATTTAATTTAGGGTACATTAAAAGGACAGTGGTTTACTTTTTAAACAGTTTTAATAATTCAAATAATTCAACAATTTCAACATTTCAATAACTTTAAACTTTGTTCATCAGAAATAATGGCAAATTAAATACACAGATATTAATAGAAAATAGAAAGTGTATAAATTATTTATACACTTTTATAAATTTATCCGCTTTTTTTTTTTTTTTTTTACACAGATCGACCAGGGGTTGCGTGAGCATGAAGGAGAGGTCTTGTTCTGCGAGAAATGTGCGCACCTGTATTTTCAAGTCACACACACGGTCAGTTATGGATGCCGGTACATCAGATGTTGTTGCTCCTGGCAAGCGCGTCGTGTGCGGGACAGCGCGAACAACTGCTCTGCGAGCAGGGTCTGACTCGTGTCTAGGAAGAACCTTTTTGCCGCTGGATGCATATATATGAGCTTCTTGGAGCACAGCGTGCAGAAGCAAGCGCCTGGCTCCCTCAACTTCCTACACCAACTGCTAAATGGCTTGCCATCTCGTCCAATCTCCTCCAGCCATGCCCAGCGCCATTTATTCTTCAGACGTTTATCTATGGCGAGGGTATTTTCCCCTGGCTTCATATACTGCATCGTCCCCACTCCATGAAATGCCGCTCTCTCTACTCGGAAGTTGCTTGAGGCACGTTGTGTTAAGACCCACCCCGTTTTACTTCTGATTGGCTAATACTGTTAGTTTCAGAACCGGAGAGTTGCGCTTCTTTCCTATCATTGGCAGAGAACGAACACACTCGAAAGCCATGGGGTTATAGAACGTTTTTTTCCTCCTAATTATATATATATATATATATATATATATATATATATATATATATATATATATATATATAGCCCACGAAAGAATTGGGATGGATCTCGTCGGGCCATTAGATCGGTCAGCACGAGGGTACCGCTTTATATTAGTTCTAATGGACTATGCAATGCGATACCCGGAAACGGTGCCTCTTCGCAATATCTCACCACGCAGTATTGCAGAGGCGCTCTTCCGCGTTATCTCCCGAGTTGGAATCCCGAAAGAGATTCTGACTGACCAAGGGACCACGTTTATGTCACGTACACTGAACGAACTGTATAGGTTGTTGGGTATTAAGCCGATCCACACCAGCGTGCATCACCCACAAACGGACGGTTTAGTTGAACGGTTCAATCGCACCCTCAAGAATATAATTTAAAAAAAATTCGTAAGTGAGGACGCACGTAATTGGGATAAATGGCTCAAACCCTTGCTATTTGCAGTGCGAGAGGTCCCCCAAGCCTCCACGGGGTTCTCCCCGTTTGAATTATTATATGGGCGTAAGCCACGCGGCATTCTAGATGTGCTGCAGGAAAATTGGGAGGAGGGACCTTCACCAAGTAAAAATGAAATCCAATACGTTATTGACCTGCGCGCAAAACTCCACACACTCACCCACCTAACCCAGGAGAATTTGCGGCAGGCCCAAGAACGACAAACCCGCCTGTACGACAAGGGTACGCGCCTTACAGAGTTCGCACCGGGAGATAAAGTACTCATACTGTTGCCCACATCAAGCTCCAAATTAGTCGCCAAGTGGCAAGGACCTTTTGAGGTCACACGGCGAGTCGGGGACGTCGAATATGAGGTGAGGCGCTACAGATTTACCACCTCAATCTGCTCAAACTCTGGAACGAGGAAGTCCCCGTGGCGTTGGTGTCGGTGGTTCCGGAGAAGGCGGAGCTGGGGCCGGAGGTTCAAAAAGGAACATTGGCATCACGTATCTCTCCGGTCCCCTGTGGAGACCACCTCTCCCCGACCCAACTCGCAGAGGTTGCCTTGTTGCAGACTGAGTTTTCAGACGTGTTCTCGCCCCTGCCCAGCCACACCAACCTCATAGAGCACCACATTGAGACGCCCCCGGGGGTGGTAGTGCGTAGCCGCCCTTACAGGCTACCCGAACACAAGAAAAAAGTGGTTCGGGAAGAACTTGAGGCCATGCTCAAAATGGGCATCGTCGAGGAGTCTCACAGTGACTGGAGCAGCCCGGTGGTCTTGGTACCCAAGGCCGACGGGTCAGTCTGGTTCTGTGTAGACTATAGAAAAGTCAACGCAGTGTCTAAATTCGACGCGTACCCAATGCCTCGTATTGATGAGTTGCTCGATCGACTAGGAACGGCTCCCTTTTACTCGATACTGGATTTAACAAAGCGTTATTGGCAGATCCCCTTGACTCCATTATCCTGAGGAAAAAACGGCCTTTTCCACACCGTTCGGCTTACACTAATTTGTCACCCTTCCTTTTGGGCTGTTTGGGGCGCCCGCTACGTTTCAGCGGCTGATGGATAGGGTCCTCCGCCCCCACGCCACCTATGCGGCCTCCTACCTTGACGACATTATCTATAGTAATGACTGGCCGAGGCACCTCCAACATCTGAGGGCCGTCCTTAGGTCGCTGAGGCAAGCGGGTCTCACAGCCAACCCAAAGAAGTGTGCGATTGAGCGGGTGGAAGTACGGTATCTGGGCTTCCACTTGGGCAACGGGCAGGTGCATCCCCAAATTAACAAGACAGTAGCAATTGCGGCCTGCCCGAGGCCCAAGACCAAAAAAGGGGTGAGACAGTTCCTGGGGCTAGCTGACTATTATCGCAGGTTTATACCTAATTATTCCGACATCACCAGCCCGCTGACTGATCTGACTAAAAAGGGGGCACCAGATCCGGTCCAGTGGACGGAGCAATGCCGGCAGGCTTTTTCTGAGGTAAAGGCTGCACTGTGTGGGGGGCCACTTTTACACTCCCCTGACTTTTCTCTCCCCTTTATGTGACAGACGGATGCGTCGGACAGAGGGCTGGGGGCTGTTTTGTCCCAGGAGGTGGAGGACCGCCCAGTGCTGTACATCAGTAGAAAGCTGTCAGTGCGTGAGGGGCACTACTGAAAGAGTGCTTAGCAATCAAGTGGGCGGTCCTCGCCCTCCGTTACTACCTGCTGGGACACCCTTTCACCCTCTGTTCGGACCACGCGCCCCTCCAGTGACTCCACTGCATGAAGGATGCCAATGCACGGATCACCCGTTGGTATCTGGCACTCCAACCCTTTAACTTCAAGGTGATCCACAGGCCAGGGGCGCAGATGGTCGTGGTCGACTTCCTCTCCCGTCAAGGGGGGGGTGGGAGTCGGCTGCAGGCTGGACGGCCTGAGTCGGGCGGTGGGGGTATGTGGCAGCGGGGGCGTGGTCATGCGTCGGTCTGTGACCAGAGGGCAGAGTCAGGGAAGGTAAGTGGCAGAATCACTGCACCTGATGTTAATTACAGGGGTGATAGCGTTCCGGCGTCGCGCCGGATTTCCGGCGTACCGCGGCGCCGGAAAAAAAAATCTAGTTCGCCCATTATCCTGTGTCATTCTGAGATGCGCAGATAGACAGTAAAGGGAATTCGGAATTCCCTTTACTTTCTTTTTTTTTGTAATGAATTTTTTATTGAGTATTGAAAAGAATGTACAGTCTCATATACGACAACATCGTATCAACCACCCCACCCCCCACCCCCCACCCAATCCCTGACCAACACATTGCCCTTGCTTAATTACATATAAGGCAGTAGTCGAATTGCAGTATTAAAAGAATGAGTATTACAGTATAATAGAGAGAAAAAAAAATTCATAACAATAATTATGAATTAAAAAATAAAATGAAATGAAGAAAAATAATAAAGATAAATGAATGCATCTATTGGGAGAGTAACTCCTTCACCATTTCTATACCATTTAACCAGTTGTTGACAGTAGCTTCCTTAGCATGGTTAATTCTGGCAGAGGATAATTCCATGTATAAAATGTCTAGCAGAGTATATAACCAATGTTTAATTGAGAGATCATGAGGTGGGAGCCATCTCTGGACCACCAGTTTCTTGGCAGCCGTGATACCTGCTAACCATAGTTTACGTGTTTTCTCTGTGATGGGAAACCTTGAGTCATCAAGTAATAGGTGTAGGGCAGGATCCATGGGAAAATCAATGTTTGTCAGAGTAGATATTATGTCCACAACATTAGACCAGAAAGACACAACATCTGGACAGTTCCACATAGAATGCATGAAAGTCCCCACAGAATCAAATGGACAAAAAGTACAATAAGAGTGCGGGGCTAAGCCCATCAAATGTCTCTTATGTGGGGTCAGATAGGTGCGATAACAAATATTCAAGTGGATAAATTGGTGATTGGGATTTTTTGATGAGCCTGTGACATTGTCCCATATTGCTTCCCAATCCAGATCTTCCTGAGGGTTTCCTAAGTCTCTTTTCCATTCTTTATTAAGGCTGTCAGAATGTTTTGAATGTGCACACAGAAATAAGTAAAGAAATGACACTATTCTTCTTGGGGCTCTTTGTATCTTTTCCACTATAGGGTGCATTTTTAGGTTTGAACCCCACTGAATATTGTGTGATTTAAGAGCTGATCGTAACTTAAGAAAGTGAAAGAGGGAATGCTTAGGAACATCATATTGTGTTATTAAGTCACAGAAACTCAACAATGAGTCAACCCCATTTATATCATTCAAAACATATATATCTTTATGCACCCATGGCCCTGGCGTAAATGGTTTATTTCCTGATAGTAAACCCTGGTTAAACCATAGTGGAGAATTTTTGTGCCATTTCACCGTCACACCTATATACTTTTCCACTGCTCTGAATGTAGTCAACAAATAGGATATAATTGGACCACGCCTTAAGGAGGATTGTCTACTTGAAGCGCCTGAAAATAAGTAATCCTGCAGTCTCATTGGTGCCACAAGATCCCTTTCAATTTCAATCCAGGAAGTCTGTGCCTCTGGGTCCAGCCAGTGTTTTAAATGTTGCAGTGTAAATGACCACTGATATAGCCTGAAATTAGGGAGAGCCCAACCTCCTTGTGATTTGGGTAGTTGTAACGCTGACCATTTTATTCGTGGACGTCTCTTATTCCATATAAAGGACTTGAGCAAAGAGTCTAACTTTTTCCAATAACCAACAGGAGGAGAGAGAGGTAGCATTGAGCTAATGAAATTTATTCTGGGAAGAACATTCATTTTAACAATTGAAATTCGGGCTGGTACCGACGATGGGAGGGGCATCCATCTATTCAAATCATTTTCTATTTTCTTAAATATGCAATTATAATTATTTTTGACGATAGTGGATACAGAGGATGTTACTTGAACACCTAAATAGGTTACCTGGTTAGCTACGACAATGTCTGCAGGGAGAGTCAACTCATTTTGATCTACATTGAGGAGCATTAGAACAGACTTTAAGTTTATTTTGAATCCTGCAAGTTTACCAAAATTGCTTAAAATATGCATGACCTCATGTAGTGAGGGCTGAATGTTGGATATGTAAATTAATGCATCATCAGCATAAAGAGATATAGAATGTTTGGAGGAACCTAAAGATATTGGAGTTAGAATATTATTTTGACGTATGCACTGGGCTAAGGGTTCTATGGAGAGATTGAAAAGAAGGGGGGAGAGTGGACACCCCTGTCTTGTCCCACGGAATATCCCAAAAGGCTCAGAGGACATTCCTCCTGTAAAGACTCTGGCTGACGGGTTAGTGTACAGGATTTGAACCATTCTAATAAAATTAGGGCCAAATTTGAATTCCTTTAACACCCTCCACAAATATCTCCACTCTAAACGATCAAATGCATTTTGTGCATCTAGGAAAAAGAGGCCATTAGGTGCACCACTCCTTTCTGCGCCATCAATAATATGAAGGAGTCGCCTTATATTATCAGAAGATAGGCGTCCTTTCATAAAACCGGTCTGATCCAGGTGTATCAATTTACAGACCACCTTCTCAAGACGCAAAGCTAGTGCCTTAGCAAATATTTTCATATCGGCATTAATTAATGATATGGGACGGTAATTAGCACATTCTAAGTGGTCTTTGCCTGGTTTTGGCAATACAGATATAAGTGCAGTATTGAGCTCCTTAAGGAGGCTACCTTCATCTAGTGCAAAGTTAAGTGCATCAAGCCATAATGGACCTAGCATTTCCCATAGATTCAAATAAAGCTCAGCAGGGAGCCCGTCAATACCTGGGGAGCGACCCTTATTAGTGAGTTTTACGGCTTGAAAGAGCTCCTCCAGTGTGATTGGAGCCTCTAGTTTTTCAGTATCAACAGGAGAAAGGCCTGGTAGTTTAATATTTTGGAAGAAAGAGTCAAATTGATTTGGAGTAGGAGAACATTCTGAGGTATATAGGCTCGAGAAAAAGTCCTTAAAAGTATTATTTATGGCAGGTATTGTTGTCACTATTCCTGCATGAGGGTCACGAACAGCAGAAATAGTCATCTGTTTCTCTTGTTTTTTTAAGTGTCAATGCAAGAAGTCTGGTTGGCTTACTACCCTCAGAATAATATTTGTGCTTAGTTATGTGCATTAAATATTCAACTCTCTGCTTAATCAGATCATTGAGTTCTGACTGTTTAAGTTTAAGACTAATATCCTTTTGTTCAGAGTAGTTAGAATTCAACTCCTGTTCAAGGTTATGACACTCTAATTCCAATCCCTTAATTAGTTTTCCTTTTATTTTTTTAAGATGAGTACAAAAACTGATGGCATTATCCCTTAAAAAACCCTTAACTGCAGCCCACACAAACATGGGGTTGGAAACACTATTGACATTTATATTAATGAATTCCTCCAGCTTTAGCTTTAACTGAGAGATATATTCCTCATTTTGAAGAAGTGTGGTGTTGAACCTCCATCTTGTTGGTTTGTTACGTATGGGGAAAAGATCATATGATAAAATAATTGGATTATGGTCAGATAGGTAACGTGGAAGAATATTTATAGACTTGATACAATGGGCTATTTTTGCAGATGACAGAAAATAGTCTATTCTAGAGGACATCTTGTGTGCAGCAGAGTAAAATGTAAAATCCTTGGTGGTAGGGTTATTAATCCTCCAAATATCTATTAGATTCAGGCTTTTAGAAAAGTGACCTAAAGCTTTAGATGCAGCATCTTGGACCACTGATATTGAACTATGTGACCTGTCCATGTGTTTGTCAAAAAAAGTATTCATATCAGCCCCAATTACTAATAAGTGGTCAGTCAAAGAAAGTAGCTCTTTTGCTAAGTTTGGAAAAAAGTTTGCTTCATATTTTGTTGGTGCATATATTGATACAAATGCCACTCTTTGCCCCTGTACAGTGGTACAA
Organism: Neoarius graeffei; assembly: GCF_027579695.1. NCBI lineage: Eukaryota > Metazoa > Chordata > Actinopteri > Siluriformes > Ariidae > Neoarius > Neoarius graeffei. The sequence goes on from NC_083575.1 coordinate 49,175,466, forward strand.
CAGACGGCTAGCCTCCCTGTGTTATCAGTACTAACTCTCTATCTGAAGGGCTATATTCCTTTTCATTAAAATCAATACCCCTTTTGTGTGGGATCCATCTCCTGAGGCTACAATTGGTTTATAATGTTTGTTTTGCATTCTCTTTACATCTGCTGGTCTCAAATGGGTCTCCTGCAGAAGTGCTATGTCTATTTTATGTCTGTGTAAAAAATCTAGAATACTGACACGCTTGAAAGGAGAATTCAGGCCCTTAACATTTAGAGTTAATATGGTGTGGCTACCCATAATCATCAAAAATAACACAAGACAAAAGGATTACACTCCTAGCTAATATCTTATCTACAGAAAAGTTTTGACTAGAAATATAAATTGTAAGTTCACAAAGCATATGTCGAAAATAAAAATATATGTGTTGGTGCATGTGTGGCCATTGCCACACCCCCACCCCTCCCCTGAACCCCTCTATAGCTAACGTCCGTGACATTCACGAAGCGAAGTCTATTAACAATGAACAAATGCCTATTTTCCCTTCCTGGAACCAAATACACAAACGTGACCAAGTGTAGTTTAAATACACCATAAAATGAAACAAAATAAAATAAAACGAAATAGAATAAAAAGATCTGGCGTGGAAAGAGCTTGCTGCTCTAACCCAACATAAACCAGCGGCACTATGCTTCAGTCCAAAACTAAGCGGCCAGGCATTTTGTGTCAACACTAAACAGAAAATTATCCTTCAATATGTAGATAACTCCAAACCATTGGCTCCAAACCTTCACTATTCTAACGGTTAAGTGTTGTTATGCTTCATTCGTCAGTCAATCCGCAAATTGAACATGCACACACAGGGTAACTTAACGTTACATCAAACCTTAGCTCTCCATTGTGGCAGGCAGTGCTACTCTCTCCATAGATTGTTCGTAGTCAAAAAGAAACCGTTCCGCTTCTTCGGGGGAGATGAACGATTTGTTTGCTCCGTTGACTTTGATCCGCAGAGTTGCAGGGTATATCATAAAGGTGTCGATTCCTCGTTGACGAAAGTTGGCTCGCACGGCTTTGAAGGCGCTCCTCCTCCGGGTTGTCCCTCCGCTGTAGTCGGCGTAGAATTCCAAGCGTGTGCCGTCTGGAAGTGATGGTTTGGCCTTCCTCGCGCCTTGCAAGATCGCTTGACGGTCAGGATACCGGAGAAGTCGGAAAATCATCGTGCTGGCTTGGGAGGACTTGGCTTTGTACACTCGGTGGGCTCTATCGATCTCCAGTGGCATTGTGGCGCTTGTCTCCAGCTCTGGAATCCATTTCGGCAGCATAGCTTTCAGGTAACCAACGGCATCGTCTTTCTCAACACCCACAGGAAGGTTTACTAAGCGTACGTTGTTTCGCCTCCCTCTGTCTTCTAATTCGTCAGTCTTTAATTGCAGCTTGTCCAACTCGGTACTGCAGACGTTAGCATCCTTTTTAACCTGACGTACTGACCCCTGAAGAGTGTCCACTTTAGTGGTTAGTGCTTCAACTTTAGCAGCTTGACTGTTTATATTGTCTTGCAAAGAGCGTAGCAAAGCTCCGTTTTCGGACACACAGGCGCTGAGAGGAGATAGTGCTTTGTCCAAAGCCCCTGTTAGCATGTCACTCACCACCAGGCGTAGCGATTCTCGTTCAGCTTCTATTGTCTGCTGGATTAGCAATGCTACATCCTCGTGTGGCGAACTAGCTTTAAAACGTTTCTTCATCAAATCTTGTTGCTTTTGTGGTGAACTCGCAGGATTTTTGCTGGCCATCTTTGAGATAACTTTAAGTAATTATACTGAATTAAAACTACACTTAAAAACGATGAAAAGTCGCAAGAAGGGAATTTTTTGGCAGGAGCTCAGTGTGGCAAGACCATTTCGCAGCGTGGCTCACCGGAAGTCCCCGAATTCCCTTTACTTTCTATCTGCGCATCTCAGAATGACACAGGATAATGGGCGAACTAGATTTTTTTTTTTTCCCCCCGGCGCCGCGGTACGCCGGAAATCCGGCGCGGCGCCGGAACGCTATCACCCCTGTAATTAATGTGTTTGTGTGTCTTCCCCAGTGACCATGCCCTATTTAAGGAGAGGGAGTGAGAGCAGAGGGAGCTCTCTCCCCAACCAGACGACTTCTGTGCGCGCACGCGCATGTGGCTGGGAGAGGCAAAAGTTTGCACTGAAAAGTGAAAAATAAAAGTTTTGTGAACTCAGTTCTGGCCTGCTGTCCTTCTGTGTTCCACCCACCCATACAAACTGTCACAGTACATTATGATCAGACAAATCAGTATTCCAGTTTTTTTTTTGGTAAGAAATGGACACTGTGTGCTTTGGACCAAAGATGAAAAGGACCATCGAGACTGTTACCAACAACAAGTCCAAAAGCCAGGGTCCGTCGTCATATAGGGTTGTGTCAGTGCCCTTGGCAAAGGTGGCTCACTTCTGTGATGGCAGCATTAATGCAGAAAAGTACATTGAGATTTTGGATCAACTTATGCTGCATTCAAGATGACATCTTTTCCAGTGATATTCCAACAAGACAAAACCACATTCTGCACACACGGAACAAAACACCACCTGAAACGCTTCATCGCTTGGTGTCTTCAGTGTAGTGAAAAGGAATGAGGACATTATAAAAGTGATGAATGCTTTAGAGTCCCAACCTTTAACAAACAGGTTGCAAGAATCTACACTGAAATGTGTTCATTTTGAAAAACCAATAAAATTCATGAGGTAAAACATGAAATACAATACCATGTAACCAGTACATGGATGAGGAGAAAGAAAAGTTTTAATTACAGCTTTTTGTGAAACAATGGCCTTCTATTGAGGTATTTCACCCACGTGACCAAGTCATGTGATGCTGCCATTTTGGACGGCACGGCTTGAATCAGTTTGAATGCGAGGAAGGCGACAAACGAAAAACATAAAAGAAAAAGGAGCGAGATGCAGAAAACACCTTCACTATCCAGCGACGCAGGGCATTTACAGGGCGAGCAGAGGGAGAGGTATTTGCAAAAATTGAGGTTAGCAGGCTTAGAGAACGACGTTTACCTGCTTCCACCAGGATTGCTCACTGACGTACGGAAGTACACGAAGCCCTCGTCTTTACCTGACTTCGGCCCAAATGATCTGTATACCTATGTCGTTAAAAACCCATCGCCATACACAGATATTGCTCTGAAAGCGTATAAGAGTTTGGATGCCTAAAAATATTTTGTGTCAGGCTGGGTAACATGCCTACATCAGCGGGTCGTCCCTGGAGCCGGTGGTCGCCATCTTATTACAGCTAAGGTTTGTTCACATTTTTCATTTACTTTCGGTCCTCAGGATAAACAAAATGTTATTAAATGTCATTGAAATAACTTCTTAGTCTGTTGAGACATGGCCCGTTATAAATTTGCTGTTATCAGGCAATGACCAAGAACTGTATTATTAGGGTCGGTGTCTGTGTTGTAGCAGTGTACTAGCAGCTAGCTGTTAGCACTAGCTAATGTCAACAACAGTAGCTGGTATGTTACTGTAGCAATGTTTACGTTCAGTCATTTGGATGACTGTTAAAACCTTTCAGTCTCAAGTTTTTCCTTTACTGGATTTACTAGTTTACTGAGCTAGCGCGCTCGGGCAAGCTGGGAGCTGGCGCGCGCTAGCTCCCCGGCAGCCGGCGCGCGCTAGCTCAGTAAACTAGTAAATCCAGTAAAGGAAAAACTTGAGACTGAAAGGTTTTAACAGTCATCCAAATGACTGAACGTAAACATTGCTACAGTAACATACCAGCTACTGTTGTTGACATTAGCTAGCTTGACGTTCAAAATGGCGGACACCGGGGCGTCACGTGACCCTGTGACGTCAGGTGAAATACCTCAATAGGGAGGTGTGCGTGAATGCAGAGTCTGAACCAAGTGTGGTGGGATCATGGCGTGAACAGCTTCACTGAAACGGATTTCATCCAAAATTTCAGGATGTCAAAGGCGACTTTTAACCATATTAGTCAACACCTCTCCACAGCACAGAATCATGATCTAGGGTGACTGAAAAGTCACATGAATTCCTGTTAAGACTGGAGGTTGCGCACACACACCCCACACACATAATAAAGTATCTGATTTAGGAACACCTAAAGTGACCAAAATCAGAACTGAAAAGATCTAATTCTGTGTGGTTTATGCTGTTCACTTTTTTTTTTTTTTGGGGGGGGGGGGGGGGGGGGGTACAAATGTGAGCGAGTGACACACAGACAGACACACAAAGATAAACAGAGACAGATTTGGGTCACTTTTGCCTGAAGTGTAACAAAGGCTATGTTCACATCACTTCATGACTACAACAGCGCTGTTCTGTAAGTAAAGCCCATGGTGAGGCGGGCAGCAACAGCAGGAGTAATGCAGGGGTAACAGCAGGGGTTACTCTCGAGTTCCTGTGATGTTTATGGTGTCGCTCGGCTGCTCCACTTTCCATTCCCGGCTCGTGGAGCCTCGCGTTAAACCCTGAGCTTTAGCCGCCAGAAACCCGCAGACTCTCCGCCGCTAATTTTTTTTTCTCTCGGACCAAAAAAAAAACAAAACACCCCACCACACCCCGTCTCAGTGTTTCACAGCGGGTCCCTTCTTCAGCAGTGTGCTGGGATTCCGAGGGTCAGCGCAAAGGCAAGACAGCTCTCTGACGGACAGTAACCCGAGCTGCTCCAACTTCAGAACACACACACACAGCTACAGTGAAGGTAAAGATCTCGCTCTCTCTCTCACACACACACACACCATTTACAGTAATGTCAATAAAGATCAACATTAAACACCACTTATAAGAGGGAAAAATACGAGAGCCGCTTACCCTAGACGTGCCAACACACACACACACACACACACACAGTATAAACTGCAGTGTCAGTTTGCCGAGCTCGAGCCACATTTGTTATTTTCGGACTGTTACGAAACTCTTAACACACTCAACTAAACGCATCATAAAATACATTTAGCTTTATTTACATGACCAGTCGTGTTAAAACCCTGAGAACACAGTTTGTAAAGTAGCTGAGAAGAGCAAACTCTTGGCACACATTAATTCCTGACCGCACTCGCGTTTGCTCAAATAAACACAAGCCGTTAGAGGAGCTGCTGAAGTTCCTGCAGGGAGACACACGCTTCACATTCCTCAGGAGTAAATCCATTTACAAAACACTGCTGCAGAAACCTTTCAGTTTGTCTGTGTTAAAGCAGAACAGGCGGTTACTGAATCTTACAGCTGACTGATCAGTCAGACCCGAGTGAACCTGGAGAAAACTCTCAACAACTAACTTTCCGCTTCTCTCACAAATCAAACAAACACAGTACCATACTACACACATCACTCCAACTTATTTTTCAGTTCGTTTATTATTACCTTCATCAAAACTGTTACTTATATGATTTGTCCCCAAGAAATCCCGACTTCTCCGTCCACTGCGCTCCGCCATCTTGTTCAGTTCAAATATCCAGCGTGACGTTCGTAGCGCGTTTCCCTCTTTGAACTTGATCTTGCTTGGCCACGCCCCAACGACATGGACGCGCCAATCACGGTGTGGGGTGTGGCCTGAAAAGGATATTGGTCATTGGTTATTTCTCTGTCATGAACCGCCACCTAATGTCCTGCTGTTCAATTCATATTTCACAAGAGGCTTAAAAAAGTGTCATGAAATAAATGTCTTATCCTGTGCAGGGTTGAGGGCAAACTGGAGTCTATCCCAGCTGACTATGGGCGAGAGGCGGGGTACACCCTGGACAGATCATAACAGGGCTGACACATAGAGACACACAACAATTCGCACCTACGGTCATTTAGAGCCACCAATTAGCCTAACATGCATGCCTTTGGACTTTGGAGGAAACTAGAGCACCCAGAGGAAACCCACACAGACACAGGGAGAACATGCAAACTCCACACACAAAGGCTCCCATCGGCCACTGGGCTTGAACCCAGAACCTTCTTACTGTGAGGCGACAGTGCAAACCACTACACCACCATGCCGCCCCTATTGTGTACATCCATCCATTATCTGTTGCCACTTATCCTGTTCTACAGGGTCGCAGGCAAGCTGGAGCCTATCCCAGCTGACTATGGGCGAGAGGCGGGGTACACCCTGGACAAGTCGCCAGGTCATCGCAAGAAGCATCTCTTCAGTGGTTGGTAATTTACATTCAAGTAGCCTAAGCATGTTGTAATCTACTGACATAGTGCCACAACCTCAACTCATTTAAATCACACAGGAAGCATTAACTATATAGACATTCTCGACTAGCAATAATGGGGGTTATTTTGATTTACTATACTTTGATGTAAATGGTTTTCAGTAACTGAAGGAATAAAAGAATACACAAGTGTTGCCAGGCAAAACAAACCTCGCCCAGCAGCACTTATGATGAATATGAAGGAAGATATCACAAAAAAAAAGTGGAATGCTCAGTGTCGCATGTCTGAAAGCAATTTCTTTAGTCTAGTACATTTATTTCGAATGGTAAACCGAATTGTATACACTCACTGGCCATTGTAATCAGGATTCACATGCACAGTGCATGACTGTTACACTCTTACATTCTTACAGCACGATGACATAGTGGCTAGTGCCTCTATATGAGGCAGTAGCCACAACAAAAACGATTTTGACCTTTTTGGTGACCTTGAATGGATGACCCTCAAGATGTTGGAGGTTCTATTTGAATCCAGTGCCCATCTATTCTGAAAGTTTCATGAAAATTGATCCAGCTGTTTTCCCATAATATCGTTAACAAAGAAACTCAACTGAAAACAATACCTCGCCCCCTAGTGGACTCTGTTCTGGGCGAGGTAACAAGTCCTTGGATTTCTCAGAAACAGTGGTTACATTTCTCAGTTGTATTTGCAGGATGTTTTACAACAGGACAGCCCATTCTCCAGGACAGCGGAGAAATGCAACCTACCTCGTCTGCATCCTTGACATGGAAACATGGTTCCAGCCTAAATCTAATCTTAGCTATTGGACGTTACATCATAACAAACATAGCAAACAAATGAAGTGTCCTCAAACCACAAATTCACAAACTAGTTTCACCACCCCAGACACATATCATTTCAAATATTAACATCAACTGAGATCTGAACTGATCAAGTTAAACAATAATAAACAGTATCTTAAACAGTAAGCTCACCTGAAAGCTAAAACTCTACCTTAACTCTTTAGTTTTGATTCACACACTATGTTGTACATACAATTCAAGTGGATGAGCTCAATCTGGAGTTCAGCCTCTCCAAGGTATCCTTTCCAAGATAGTGGCAGTTGTTTTATTCCAAGGGGTCATCTACCTTTAACTACAGATGGCGAACTAAGGTGATGGGCTACCACAAGCCACCACAGCAGTATTAACAAACCTCGTCATAGAATCTAAAAGTCTCTGGAACAGTACTCGAGTGATGATCGCTATTCTCCTCAAAGATTGGTCTACCAAAATCTTTGCCTCAATTGGTCTACCACATTGGTCTATAATCTCCCACAGATGTTCAAATGTGTTGATCTATTGATTGTAAATGCAATAGAATATGGTTAACATAATTTTCATGCTCAACCATTAAGTGAGTCCTCGTACCCTGCATTGTGATGCTGGAAAAGACCATTCCCATCAGGATATAAATATTTCATCATGGGATAAAGTGATCAGTCAGAATAGCTTTGTATTGATTTGCAATGACCCTTCAACCTAAGGGGTCAAGTGGACACAATACATTTATGCAGAAAAAATATTCTGGAACAATGAAAGCTATATGGTTGGCCATCCATTCTGTGAGTATGATAATCTTATCTACAGTTTACCTTCTGCTAGGATTATACAACATTGTGAGGACTTCAGTAAGCTTTGTGATGTTCTGAGAAAATGGTTAAAAAGATTCAATTCAATTCAACTTTGGCAATGGTGGCAAGGAAAAACTCCCTGAGACAACATTAGGAAGAAACCTTGAGAGGAACCAGACTCAAAAGGGAACCTATCCTCATTCAGGTGATAACAGATAATGTGATTAGGAATAACTCACTTTTATGACTGTGTCCTATATGGTTAAAAGGTGCAACTGTGTTAACAGAATCTTATGAGTAACTTATAAGTATGAGCATCAGAGTCATTTCTGAATTCATTATAGTGATAACTTAAAATCTATTGTATCAAACTGAAGTTATTAACTGTCCAGTGACTGAGACTTGAGTGCAAATTGTTTTGAGCAATTGCAGTCTGAAGGCTATACAAAGAGGCCACAGTATATCAGGGCTGTTATAATGAGGTAATGTCAACATATAGTCAACATATAACTTTTAGCAATGTCATATATTGTTCTGCAGGATGTGAATTTGGCATTTCTGATAAATGGGATCCATAGGAATGAGTGAAAGACATTGTGACCAGAGCATTTATACTGGCCATATAATATTTAACAGTTATTCCATGAAATCAAGCCATATATGAGCTGATAGCCGACGAGTCTGACTTTAAACTGCAACTGGTGGTGAGTCTCAGGTCTGGGAGGACTTGAGTATTGGGGAAAGTGGAGTTACCCCTTCATCGCCATTGCTCCCAGGTCCACTCTAACCCGGAGTGGTAGCACCTGCCTGGGTTCCAGCTATGGGTTAAATAGTACATCACCAATAAGGTGCTTGCAGTAGGGCATATTTCAGCGCAATGTGGCAACAGGGTCAATAGCACACCACCTGATGGCATGCGGAAGAACCACTCAAATGGCCAATAGATGGCATCACTCAGCAAGTCATTTGTAATTGTGGGGCAACTTTCATACCCGTCAGGTCTGTGGCATTTTTGTGCACCACTTGGCATTAGGTCTGGAGGTCCAGAGAGACAACACAATGGGGGCATGACATTGTTTGTCTTATCTTACTGTGTAAGGTGCTTCATTAGGAAAGGAGAATAAGTCTGGTGTGCTCTGGTGCAGGCCTCATGGCCCATCTGTGTTTCTGTGCATCCGAAGGAAGCAGTTATCACCGCTAGTGATGGGCAGCCCATGACGATAGCTGATGAGTCACGTAGTGCCAAGCCGACTATAAGCCATGTATGACGAGATTGAGTGGAATAGCTGTTTTATTCTATCCACATTCACTGAATTTTGAGAAACAGAGCATTTTTATTTTTTGCAAATTTGATAAATAAAAACTTCATACAAAACGTCTGACAAAATTATTTCCGCTTACAATGTAAACAAACCAGCAAAATGACAGTAGCAATTTGTGAAAAATACTATAATGATCTTGAAACATAAAAAAAGATACGTTCTTACCATCAAATACTTTTATTCCATATTTTGTTGCTTTTTTGTATTTTTTGGGGTTTTGTTTTTGAGTAGAGTTTTTATTTTGTCCTAAGTTGGTTCAGCAACATGCTCCGCCATTTTGTTTTTTTCTACTCACAGTATATGAGCTGATAGCCTAATAATAGAGTAGCCAATCAGAGCATGTGATTGCTCATATCTAGTGAATGTGGATAGAGTAAAAAGACATATACATGATCAGCAATGCTGTTAATATTGAATTCATCCTTCCTTTTTGAAGATAATATTGTTAATTATTTACACAACAAAAATTGTGACCAGATGAAATAAATCTCACTCATTACTTTCAATTAAACATGATGGCCGAAGAGCAACTGCTGTTTATACTGCAGAGCAGTTATCTGCTTGATTTTCTAGTGCTACGATCATATGTGTGATAAACCTTGTACGGCACAGAAAAGAGATTCTCTCTCTTTCTCTCCAGTCAGCCTTTCATGGAAGGCTTAGGTCATTTGACTTGTACATCCTTTTAGTTATACCACATGCAAAGCAGCTCACCTGTAAATATTCACATATTCTGCTCTGCTACCCTGGGACGGCACATTTTCCTATAGGCCATCCCAACCTGTGTACAAATGTGTTTGTCATCCCATTTGAAAATGGAAAATATTGAAATATGTTGTTTGTTGAAAACTCCAAGTAAGATAAGATAAGATAGCATTTTATTATCCCACAAGGGGAAATTTACATTGTTACAGCAGCAAAAGAGCAGCAAAATATAGAAAGAAAAAAGATAAGGCAGTGAAGTAGTGCAAAAAGTACGAAGTATAAAAAGGTATATATAAAAAGAAATAAACTACAAATTTAAGGATAAAAAATTAACAAATTTGCATAAATTAACAGGTTTGCAGATATAGTAGAATATAAATATTTTCAATATTACATTTTTTGTGAAATTAAACTTTAACTTATAAAGTACAATCCCAAATCAGAAAAAGTTGGGATTGTATGGAAAATGCAAATTAAAAAAAGAAATCAGTGATTTCTAATTTTACTTAAACTTGTATTTCATTAGAGACAGTATGAACACAAGATATTTAATGCTTTGTCTAGCCAACTTCATTTAATTTGTTAATATACATCCATTCCTTCATATCAGGCCTGCAACACGTTCCAAAAAAAAGTTTGGACAGGGCCAATTTAGGGCTAGTAATGAGGTAAAGTAATTAAATAATGTTGTGATTTGAAACAGGTGACGTCAACAGGTGATTGTAATCATGATTTGGTACAAAATCAGTATCCAGGAAAGGCCTAGTCTTTGAGGAGCAAAGATGGGCTGAGGATCTCCAGTTTATCAACGAATGCATGAGGAAATGAATGAAATGTTTAAAAACAATGTTCCTCAAAGAAAGATATGAAGGGATTTGGATATTTCACCCTCTACAGTGCATAATATCATTAAACAATTCAAGGAATCTGGGGGACTAATTGGTGCATAAAGGTCAAGGGCACAAGCCTAATCTGAACACCCGTGATCTCTGATCCCTCAGACAGCACGGCATCAAGAACCATCATTCATCTATAGCTGATATAACCACATGGGCTCAGGGTTACTTTGGCAAACCTTTGTCAAGCACTACCGTACAGAGTTACAGCCACAAATGTCAGTTAAAACTTTACTGTGCAAAAAGGAAGCCTTATGTTAACTGTGTCCTGAAGTGCTGTCAACTTCTCTGGGCTCGGACACATCTGGGATGGAACATCACACAGTGGAAATGTGTATTTTGGTCAGATGAATCAGTATTCCAGGTCTTTTTGTAAGAAATGGATTCCATATGCTCTGGACTAAAGATGAAAAGGCCCATCCAGACTGTTACTAACAAGAAGTCCAAAAGCCAGGGTTTGTCATGGTATGGGGTTGTCTCAGAGCCCTTGACAAAGGTAACTGACACTTCTGTGATGGCAGCATTAATGCAGTAAAGTACATTGAGATTTTGGAGCAACATATTTTACCTTCAAGATGACATCTTTTCCAAGGATATTTCAACAAGATCACGCAAAACCACATTCTGCACACATTAGAAAAGCATGGTTGCGGAATAAGAGGGTGATTGTCCCCAGTAGAGAATGTGTGGCGAATTTTGAAATTAAAAATACAACAACGATGACCCCGTATGTCTGTGTCTATGTGTCGACCCTGTAATGACCTGGCGACTTGTCCAGGGCGTACCCCGCCTTTCGCCTGTAGTCAGCTGGGATAGGCTCCAGCTTGCCTGCAACCTTGTAGAACAGGATAAAGCAGCTAGAGATAATGAGATGAGATGACCCTGTACTGCTGCACATTTTAAAATCTGTTTGCAGGAAGAATGGGACAAAAATAACACCTGAAACACTTCATCACTTGGTGTCTTCAGTCCGTAAACATCTTTTAAAGTGTTGTGAGCTGGAATGGCAACATTACAAAGTGGTAAATACTTTACAGTACCAACATTTTTTTTAAATGTGTTGCAAGAACCAAAACTGAAATGTGTTTATTTTGAAAAATACAATACAATTCATGAGGTAAAATGTCAAATAATGTGCTGTTGTATTGTTTTAAATGCAATACAGGTCAAAAATGATTTACAAATCATTGTTTTCAGTTTTAAAGTCAATTTCAACATGCCATCCCAATGTTTTCTGAACTGGGGTTGTATAAGTTGTTATCTATTATCAAATGTTTTCAATGCCAACAGAAAGACTGCTGAACTACTGAACTGCCACACAATGTGACATTTTATAGATTTTATTGTATACAAATAAATCAATTATCAGAATCAGAATTACTTTATTAATCCCCGGAGGGAAATTCAAATTTGCTACCAAGCTCCTGAATCAGAGAAGTAAACACGTCTAAAAATAGAAGATAAAATCGTCTGAAAAAAGAATACAATAAATTTAAATAAGTTCAATAACTTAAGTAAAAGCAAAATGAAGTGATTTTATATACAAGGATACACTATACATGGTAAGACAGTGTTCCACAGTTATACAGTGGCATTGTACAGCTTGACTAGGTTGACGTGGGGCGGCCTTGGGCTGAGGTGCCCTTGAGCAAGGTACCAAACCCCTGACTGCTCCCCCGGGCGCTCTGGGCTGCCCACTGCTCTGGGTGTGTGTGCGTGTGTTCATTGCTTCAGATGGGTTAAATGCAGAGGATGAATTTCACTGTGCTTGAAGTGTGCATGTGACGAATAAAGGGATACAGTAAAAAAAAAAGGGATACTCTTTTCTTCTCTCTTGACTGCAACAGGTAGGAATGATTTCCTGTGTCTCTCAGTTGTGCAGCATGGAAGAATCAGCCTTTTACTGAACGTGCCCCTGTGGCTGATCAGCTCCTCATGTAGAGGGCGGGAAGGACAGTCTAAGATTGTTTTTATTTTGGACAGTGTCCTCTTCTCCAACACCACTGTCGGAGAGTCCAGTTGTTGAAGGCCGGCCTATAACATGGCCGGCCTTCCTGATGATCTTATCGAGTCTGTTAGTGTCTTTCACCTTCAAGCCGCTGCCCCAGCAGACGACAGCGTACAGGATGGCACTGGCCACCACAGACTCATAGAACATCCGCAACATCGTTCGGCAGATGTTGAAGGACCTCAGCCGTCTCAGAAAATAGAGATGGCTCTGGCCCTTTTTGTATACCGTGTCCACGTTTTTGGACCAGTCCAGTTTATTATCCAAGTACACCCCCAGGTACTTATATTCCTCCACCACGTCCACACTGACCCCTTGGATGTTAATAGGGTTCACCGGGGTCCTGATTCTCTTCAGATCAACCACCAGTTCTTTTGTCTTCGTCACATTAAGCCTGTAGGCGGTTCTTCCTGCTCCACGTGACAAAGTTGTCCACCACCGTCCTGTACTCGCTTTCATCACCACCAGTAATACGTCCAACCACTGCAGAGTCATCAGAAAATTTCTGGAGGTGGCAGGCCTCCATGCAGTAGTTGAAATCAGTGGTGTAGAGAGTGAAAAGGAAAGGAGAAAGGACAGTCCCTTGCAGAGCCCCGGTGTTGCTGATTATGTTTAGCTTGTCATAATAAAATACCAAGTGTAATGTAGTACAATGAGGATATTTAAAACATCACTTCTAAGTAGCATCAGGTACCCAAATGTGTGCAGAATGTATTTACAAATCACTGTGAATTAAGAAAAAAAGCTTGACTTTTAAGAACTTTTTGAATCATCTTATCCAGGCATAACTGGGACCTAATTTTATATTGATCTTGTCCTCAGTGTCCTGACATTATTTACATACTTAACATACTATACCTGTATATAGTAAGCAATTTCCTTAGAACAGGCTGCTGACAGTATGGACAGTAATGTAGCCTAGTCTTATGAATCTTGATTTCTGCTGAGGTACATAGATGGTAGGGTCAGAAATTTGGCACCAACAGCAGGAATCCATAAACCGAACCTGCCTTGTGTCAACAGTCCAGGCTAGTGGAGGTGATGCAATGGTGTGGGGATTATTTTCTTGGCACACTTTGGGCCTGTTAATACCAATCTTCACTTAAATGCCACAGCCTATTTGTTGTTGCTGACCATTGTTCTCTTCATGGCCACAATTTACAATTTGTGAACTGTTCAAAAGGTAACTTTGTGTGTGTGTATTGCATCATGTCTTTTTGCACTGTCAATACAAATGTCACCTTATCACTGAATGCTGCTATCACTAGCCACTTTACTTATACTACTGGAGTATTGATGCCAATATACTTGAGCTGTATGTGTATGTATATATATACACATGCATACATATGTAGGTATATATATATATATATATATATAAATATAATATAATATATATATAATATAATATAATATAAATATAATATAATATAATATAAATAATATATATAATATATATATATATATATACATATATATACACACTTATTATAATGCCAATTATGCACAATATGCCAATTATGCCAACATACTTGAGCTGAATGTATGTATGTATGTATGTATGTATGTATGTGTGTGTGTATATATATATATATGTATGTATATACTGTTATTATAATAATGCCAATTATGCACAATATGCCAATTATGCCAATAATGCCAATATACTTGAGCTGCGTGTATGTGTATGTATTGCTGCTTTTCCACTACAAACGCGGCTGAGTCGGGCTGAGCCGTGCCGTGCTGAGTTGGGCTGAGTCGAGCTATTGAAGTTGCATTTCGACTACAACCGCGCTGAACCGTGCTGGCTGGAAGTGGGTGGACACATTGGGTGGAGTTAGCGAAAGTGGGTGGACGTCACGTGATGTCGTTAAGCAGCGCAAACAGTGACATCAGTGGCCTTTTAAGCGGTAGTCTCACGACCCGGATAGTAAACAATAAACATGGAGGACATGGAGTCGTTAGTGTTGCTGGTCTTGGTGCTGTGACTTGTTGTCACCGACAACGCCAACAGATACTGGCAAGAGCGTATAGATGAGGTGAGGCGCATAAGGCTTCAGAAATTCTCGTAATTCGTAATTATTCTTCTTCCGGGTTTACGGTGTTTACAGATCCCAGCGTGCTCGCGGGGCGTGTGTGGGCATGTGAGGACACTCCTCCTCACCAATCAGTGCACAGGGGAGTGTCTGCTCACGCCCCCAGCCTCACTCGGCTTGCTTTGGCTCGCTTCAGCCCCACTTCAAAACGGTGCGAGTTTTATGGCCCTTTTCCACTACCCTTTTTCAGCTCACTTCAGCTCGCTTCAGCTCACTTCAGCCCGACACGGCTCGCGTTTCGACTACCAAAAAACAGCACGACTCCGCTCGCTTCAGCCCTGCTTAGCCCCTAAAACTCGCACGGTTTTGGAGTGGGGCTGAAGCGAGCCAAAGCGAGCCGAGTGAGGCTGGGGGCGTGAGCAGACACTCCCCTGTGCACTGATTGGTGAGGAGGAGTGTCCTCACATGCCCACACACGCCCCGCGAGCACGCTGGGATCTGTAAACACCGCAAACCCAGAAGGAGAAGAATTACGAATTACGAGAATTTCTGAAGCCTTATGCGCCTTGCCTCATCTATACGCTCTTGCCAGTATCTGTTGGCGTTGTCGGTGACAACAAGCCACAGAACCAAGACCAGCAACACTAACGACTTCATGTTTATTGTTTACTATTCAGGTCGTGAGACTACCGCTTAAAAGCTCACTGATGTCACTGTTTGCGCTGCTTAACGACATCACCTGACGTCCACCCACTTTCGCTAACTCCACCCAATGTGTCCACCCACTTCCAGCCAGCACGGTTCAGCGCGGTTGTAGTCGAAATGCAACTCCAACAGCCCCGCTCGGCTCGACTCAGCCCGACTCAGCACGGCACGGCTCAGCCGCGTTTGTAGTGGAAAAGCGGCATTAGGGGCTAAGCAGAGCTGAAGCGAGCCGAGTCGTGCTGTTCTTTGGTAGTCGAAACGCGAGCCGTGTCGGGCTGAAGTGAGCTGAAAAAGGGTAGTGGAAAAGGGCCATTAGTGTGTATATATATATATATATATATATATATATATATATGTGTGTGTGTGTGTGTGTGTGTGTGTATATATATATATATATATATATATATATATATATATATATATGTGTATGTATATACTGTAACTATAATGCCAATATACTTGAACTGTAATTATGTTACACATGGTTGCACATCACTGGATGCTGCTACTATCAGCCACTTTATTTGCCCTTAAGGTTTTATCTACTGTGCTTTGTCTTGGGTGTATTCACCATGCAGGACCTATACAAATGTGTCTGTATATAGTAACTAGTAGTTCAATAGTAGTTTTTGTATTTTGTATATACCTTTTCTTTTTATTCTGTGTGTGTGTGCACTTTATGGAGCAGCTCTGAATCTCGTTATACTCTGTGTGATGACAATAAAGGCTTTCTATTCTATTCTATCTTCTAATGGCTACTTCCAGCATGATAATGCACCATGTCACAAAGCAAAAATAATCTCAAACTGATTTCATGAACATGACAATGAGTGCAATGTCCTTCAGTGGCCTTCTCAGTCATCGGATCTGAATCCAGGACAACACCTTTAGGATGTGGTAGAACGGGAGATTCGCATCATTAAAGCGCATCTGACAAATCCACATTAATTGTGTTATGCAAGCAAGTCAACATGGACCAGAATTTCAAAGGAATGTTTCCAACATCTTGTGGACGAATTGAGGCTGTTTTGAGAGCAACGGGAAGCCCTAACCAGAATTAGTATAGCACCGTGGGCGGCACAGTGGTGTAGTGGTTAGCACGGTCGCCTCACAGCAAGAAGGTTCTGGGTTCAAACCCAGCAGCCGGTGAGGGCCTTTCTGTGTGGAGTTTGCATGTTCTCCCTGTGTCTGCGTGGGTTTCCTCCAGGTGCTCCGGTTTCCCCCACAATCCAAAGACATGCAGTTAGGTTGATGTGGGGCGGCCTTGGGCTGAGGTGCCCTTGAGCAAGGTACCTGACCCCTGACTGCTCCCCGGGTGCTCTGGGCTGCCCACTGCTCTGGGTGTGTGTGCGCGCGTGTGTTCACTGCTTCAGATGGGTTAAATGCAGAGGACAAATTTCACTGTGCTTGAAGTGTGCATGTGACGAATAAAGGTTTCTTTCTTCAATTCCTAATAAAGTGGCTAGTGAGTGAATGCGACTCATAATAGTCCATAACAAGTACAATTGAGGTATTTCACCTGACGTCACAGGGTCACGTGACGCCCCGGTGTCCACCATTTTGGACGGCAAGCTAGCTAATGTCAACAACAGTAGCTAGTATGTTACTGTAGCAATATTTACGTTCAGTCATTTGGATGACTGTTAAAACCTTTCAGTCTCAAGTTTTTCCTTTACTGGATTTACTAGTTTACTGAGCTAGCGCGCGATGGCTCCCGGCTCGGCCGGCGAGCGCGCGATGGCTCCCGGCTCGGCCGGCGAGCGCGCGATGGCTCCCGGCTCGGCCGGCGAGCGCGCGATGGCTCCCGGCTCGGCCGGCGAGCGCGCGATGGCTCCCGGCTCGGCCGGCGAGCGCGCGATGGCTCCCGGCTCGGCCGGCGAGCGCGCGATGGCTCCCGGCTCGGCCGGCGAGCGCGCGATGGCTCCCGGCTCGGCCGGCGAGCGCGCGATGGCTCCCGGCTCGGCCGGCGAGCGCGCGATGGCTCCCGGCTCGGCCGGAGAGCGCGCGATGGCTCCCGGCTCGGCCGGAGAGCGCGCGATGGCTCCCGGCTCGGCCGGAGAGCGCGCGATGGCTCCCGGCTCGGCCGGAGAGCGCGCGATGGCTCCCGGCTCGGCCGGAGAGCGCGCGATGGCTCCCGGCTCGGCCGGAGAGCGCGCGATGGCTCCCGGCTCGGCCGGAGAGCGCGCGATGGCTCCCGGCTCGGCCGGAGAGCGCGCGATGGCTCCCGGCTCGGCCGGAGAGCGCGCTAGCTCAGTAAACTAGTAAATCCAGTAAAGGAAAAACTTGAGACTGAAAGGTTTTAACAGTCATCCAAATGACTGAACGTAAACATTGCTACAGTAACATACCAGCTACGATGTTGTTGACATTAGCTAGTGCTAACAGCTAGTTGCTAATACACTGCTACAACTACACCGACCCTAATAATACAGTTCTTGGTCATTGCCTGGTAACAGCAAATTTATAACGGGCCATGTCTCAACAGACTAAGAAGTTATTTCAATGACATTTAATAAAATTTTGTTTATCCTGAGGACCGAAAGTAAATGAAAATGTGAACAAACCTTAGCTGTAATCAGATTGCGACCACCGGCTCCAGGGACGACCCACTGATGTAGGCATGTTACCCAGCCTGACACAAAATATTTGTAGGCATCCAAACTCTTATACGCTTTCAGATCAATACCTGTGTATGGCGATGGGTTTTTAACGATATAGGTATACAGATCATGTGGGCCGAAGTCAGGTAAAGACGAGGGCTTCGTGTACTTCCGTACGTCAGTGAACAATCCTGGTGGAAGCAGCTAAACGTCGTTCTCTAAGCCTGCTAACCTCAATTTTTGCAAATACCTCTCCCTCTGCTCGCCCTGTAAATGCCCTACGTCGCTGGATAGTGAAGGTGTTTTCTGCATCTCGCTCCTTTTTCTTTTATGTTTTTCGTTTGTCGCCTTCCTCGCATTCAAACTGATTCAAGCCGTGCCGTCCAAAATGGCAGCATCACATGACTTGGTCACGTGAGTGAAATACCTCAATAGGAGAGGCGGCATGGTGGTGTAGTGGTTAGCACTGTCTCCTCACAGCAAGAAGGGTTCGAGCCCAGTGGCCAACGGGGGCCTTTCTGTGTGGAGTTGGCATGCTCTCCCCGTGTCTGCGTGGGTTTCCCCCACAGTCCAAAGGCTAACTGGTGGCTCTAAATTGACTGTAGGTGTGAATGTGAGTGTGAATGGTTGTCTGTGTCTATGTGTCAGCCCTGCAATGACCTGGCAACTTGTCCAGGGTGTACCCCGCCTTTCGCCCATAGTCAGCTGGGATAAGCTCCAGCTTGCCTGCGACCCTGTAGAACAGGATAAGCGGCTAGAGATAATGGATGGATGGAAGTACAATAAGAATTTTATCTGCTTATTTCTATGTGAGAATACAGGTGGGAATAAAACACTACATGAGCCAAATGGGATTTGCCCACTGAATCTGGAGAACTCATAGCCTATTCCCCACTGTAGAGACTTGTGAAGCCATCTGGCTACCATATTACCACTCCCATCGTGTGTATTTGGCTTGTGTGTTAAACCGTGGTATCCGATCAAATTTGCCCCAGGAAAAGTATCTCCTGACTTTTTCCCCCCTTTCATTACCTCCTCTTATTTTCTCAACTTTACCCACATTCCTTACATATCTTTATCGCGTTCCCCTTCACTGTTATTGTTTTTTTTTTCCTTTTCCAGGTTAGTCTCTGATCATTTTTTTTAATGGCTCTTTTTTACTAGAGCGGCGGTTACAGTTATTGACAGTCCATAATTATGGACACCTTTTCAGATTTACCAATAAAAAACAATTTTACAAAAGTGAGCTTCAGTTACAACAGTTATTATTGGTTAATCAATCAACCGGAAGACACCCCACCCCCCCTTTGATCTTGTCGTCTGATGACAGCTCATTGCCTGAGATTGAATTTTTTTCAGCATGATCAGCAAGTTGAGAAAAACCCAGATGTTATCATTGCAGGTAAGCATGGTGGAAAGATCATGGACATGTTTTTACTTGGCAAACTCACCGATATTTCATAATCTCCTTGTCGAAACCTACTTTGTTTCGTATTGTTTCATTTGACAGTCGCCATTTTGTATTTAAACACGCATTTGAGAAGTCACGTGAGGTGTCGATAATAGTGATCACTTTCACTGGTGTCCACCATTATCGGCACCCTGTGGACTTAAAGGAACAGTCCACCGTACTTCCATAATGAAATATGCTCTTATCTGAATTGAGACGAGCTGCTCCGTACCTCTCCGAGCTTTGCGCGACCTCCCAGTCAGTCAGACGCGCTGTCACTCCTGTTAGCAATGTAGCTAGGCTCAGCATGGCCAATGGTATTTTTTGGGGCTGTAGTTAGATGCGACCAAACTCTTCCGCGTTTTTCCTGTTTACATAGGTTTATATGACCAGTGACATGAAACAAGTTCAGTTACACAAATTGAAATGTAGCGATTTTCTATGCTATGGAAAGTCCGCACTATAATGACAGGCGTACTAACACCTTCTGCGCGCTTCGGCAGCGCATTGATACTGAGCTCTGTATCAATGCGCTGTCGAAGTGCGCAGAAGGTCCTGCTTCTCGCCCATGGTCAGCTGGGATTAGGCTCCAGCTTGCCCCTCACGACCGCGCACGGGATAAGCGGTTACAGATATACCAAACAAATAAACAAACAAAAGATCGTTAAGGTGTCGATAATTGTAGCTGCCACTCTAGTAAAAAAAAGAGCCATTAAAAAAAATCAGAGACTTAACTGGAAAAGGAAAAAAAAACAATAACAGTGAAGGGGAACGCTATAAAGATATGTAAGGAATGTGGGTAAAGTTGAGAAAATAAGAGGAGGTAGTGAAAGGGGGGAAAAGTCAGGAGATACTTTTCTTGGGGCAAATTTGGTCAGATACCACGGTTTAACACAGAAGCCAAAAACATGCGATGGGAAT
Organism: Neoarius graeffei; assembly: GCF_027579695.1. NCBI lineage: Eukaryota > Metazoa > Chordata > Actinopteri > Siluriformes > Ariidae > Neoarius > Neoarius graeffei. The sequence goes on from NC_083575.1 coordinate 49,195,909, forward strand.
GGTAATATGGCGGCCAGATTGCTTCACTCGTCTCTACAGCAGGGAATGGCCTATGAGCTCTCCAGATTTTATGTAGAGCTCAGCGGATTTGCCACACAGTCAGGTGTCGCGTTATGATGACGTATGAGTCGACTCTTTCGGTTCCCAATTCGCTCGTTGTCATTTTCTCCAAAATGAATCAAGCTGTTGGTCTTTACCCATCGATTGTTTAAATTTTAATTAAAAAAAATCATTATCATCAGTATCATACTTAGTATCGTAAAAAAAATCTATGTAAGTATATGCAAAAGTACTTTATATGGATTAAATACATATAAAGTGCTAGATATTTTTGTGGCACATGCTGCTTCGGTCACACAGAGAAGAGAACCAAACAGACATTTTATTCTCGCTATTAATTCTGATCAATTTTCAGTGAGAACTTTCTCAATTTTCGACGAGAAGAAAAAACTAAATTGCATATCTGCTCCAATTGTTCATTGAAAAGAGTCGGTTCAAAGAGTCGACACATCCCTAGCTGGTTCAGATCTCTGAAGTCGGCGAGCTATGACAACTGACTGACTTCAAAAACAGTTAGTTTGGGTTAGCAGATTTATATTGAGATGTCTGAGGTGAAGAAAGACGTGTTAACTTTAGTATCTAGTCAGCGGTCTGTTGAAAAATGGACCCTGCGGTCTCAGAGTGTCAGTGTAGAAATCATCTCTCTAGGCTGTGTCATAACCGCCATCAAAACACTTGACCGGAAGGGACAAAGTGCGGATATAGTCTTAGGCTTTGATGATGTAGAAAGTAAGTTCACCACAGGTTTTTATCATCAGTAAATCAACTGGAAGTAATCATTATGTAGTGTATAGATCACATGACATGATCTTCCAAATCCTTTGCACTCGTCATCACTTGGCTCTGAGTTTAACAGTAAACACATGCATTGTATTGTGCAGCCTCCAAACGTCCTGGTTTTTGTTAACATTACAGGCAAAATACAAATAAAAGTCTCCACAACACGTACACACAGTTCTACAATGTGTAAAGTTTAAACTGGTTCAGTCCACAACACTGAAATACTGTGTGCTGTAAGTTTTACAGAGGTGTAATTTACTCCACCATTAATAATTTTGTACATTAAGTTAAACTTGTTCGAAAATTAGACTACGTAATGTAAAATGATGGTAAGATTTTGAATTTTTTTTAATAGGTTATCTCACGAACCCTCGCTATTTTGGAGCTGTAGTAGGCCGAGTTGCTAACCGAATAGCTAAGGGTCAGTTTGTAATTGAGGGGAAAGTGTATAACCTGGCTATCAATAATGGACCCAATTCCCTACATGGTGGCACCTGGGGCTTTGATAAGGTAAGTCAACGCAAGTGACCCAAGTTAAACTATGACACAATAAATAAACTCATTCTTGTCTGAAACGGTGTATTGGGTTTATTTAGAAACAGCTCCTGTGCGTTAGTTTTTGTTAAATAAATTTTGCACTGTAATGCTCAGGCTGTGTGGAGTTGTGAACCTGTACCCAATGGAGTGAGACTGAACCACACCAGTCCTGATGGTGATGAGGGTTATCCTGGCAATCTGAAGGTTTTTGTCACCTACACACTGGAGGAAAACACACTCAGTATACAGTACAGTGCCCAGACTGACCAAACTACACCAATCAACCTGACCAATCACTCTTATTTCAACCTGGCTGGACAGGTGAGACAAGACACTTGCTGTAAATGTGTTCATCCATCCATTATCTGTAACCGCTTTATCCTGTTCTACAGGGTCGCAAGCAAGCTGGAGCCTATCCCAGCTGACTATGGGCGAGAGGCAGGGTACGCCCTCGACAAGCCGCCAGGTCATCACAGGGCTGACACATAGACACAAACAACCATTCACACTCACATTCACACCTACGGTCAATTTAGAGTCACCAGTTAACCTAACCTGCATGTCTTTGGACTGTGGGGGAAACCGGAGCACCTGGAGGAAACCCACGCAGACATGGGGAGAACATGTAAACTCCATACAGAAAGGCCTTTGCCAGCTGCTGGGCTTGAACCCAGAACTTTCTTGCTGTGAGGCGACAGTTCTAATCACTACAAACACCGTGCCGCCTGACAACAATATCAACATGGCAAATTTTAAACTAATTAATGAAGTGCACAAAATGGACAATGCCTCCGTAAATAGTTGAGTGACCCCATTTCTGATATTTACCTTTGCCAACTTTGTTGGAGGTTATATTTTCATCTCTGTTCATTTGTTTGTGTTTTCCCAACATAACTCAAAAAGTCGTTTTGAAAACCGTAAAAATACATTTTGATTTAATTTTGAGGAAAGGTGAGCTATGGGCCAAGGAATAATTGATTAGATTTTGATACAAAGCCGAATATGTGGCCTTGTGGAGGTATGCGCTCTATCAACTACCCTTATAGTTACCTTGATTTCAGCACATATGATTTGTAATGGGGTGGCACGGTGGTGTAGTGGTTAGCACTGTCGCCTCATCGCAAGAAGGTCCTGGGTTCAAGCCCAGTGGCCGACGGGGGCCTTTCTGTGTGGAGTTTGCTTGTTCTCCCCCTGTGTGTTTTTCCTCCGGTTTCCCCCACAGTCCAAAGACATGCAGGTTCGGCGAATTGGTGGCTCTAAATTGACCGTAGGTGTGAATGGTTGTTTGTCTCTATGTGTCAGCCCTGTGATGATCTGATGACTTGTCCAGGGTGTACCCTGCCTCTCATCCATAGTCAGCTGGGATAGGCTCCAGCTCGCCTGTGACCCTGAACAGGATAAGTGGTTACAGATAATGGATGGATGATTTGTAATGATTCAGTTACTACTCATTGAAAGGCACTAAACTGTAACTTTCCTTGTTACTGGGGTGATGCCCTTTATATTTTATACATTTCCTATACATCCTATCAGGGAACATGGATATAGCGCATCTTTAAAAAAAAAAAAAAAAAGACTGAAGCTATATAATTGGACCATAGTTACATTTTAGAGTAAAGCTTTTAGAGGTGTTATATACACTGTGTACTATATACACATTTCTCAGTAAAAGATGCATACTATAGGTTAAAAATAAATTTTAAAAAAAGGTACAATTAATCCCCTTTTTTCTGAGGGTGCTGGCTAAAGTGCAGAATGTCAGAATAAATTCCAGAATATTTACACCCATTTTGAAGAACAAAATCAGCAGTACCGCTTCTCCTTTTCTTCTCAGGGTGCACCAGACATTTATGACCACGAAGTAAGCATCTCAGCAGAGGCGTACCTGCCTGTCGATAACAACATGATCCCTACAGGTCACTCATTATTGAATGTTATCTTTAATCAAAACTATTTCTTTGCCTTTTACACAATAGTTTTCACATTTTTAAGCAACACAAAAAGAAAAGCACAATGTTTGCCTCAGGTAGGAAGAAAACTGAGTACGTCCACAAGAAATCTATAAAACTATAACAGGATTTCCATGAGATGCTTGAGTGCTTTAGAGGTGTGATTATAACATGGCCTCTTTAGAATGATTAAGCCATGAGGATCAATTTCTTAGCTTTACATTACTATAATAGTCATTACGTTCATATATCAGTTATCTGTTACAGGGAAGTTTGATTTATGGGTCGACATTTACCTTTTCTCAGAATTTTACCTTCACAGATAGTTAAATTTACAGCACATCTATTCAGTGAGCTTAGTGAATTTGTTATTCATCTCTCTTCACAGGAGAAATTAGACCTGTAGAAAATTCACTCTTTGACCTCCGCAAACCGGTTCTTCTTGGGGCTCGACTCAAGGAACTTCCTGGCCCTGGGTTTGACCACAATTTCTGCCTTTGGCTTCCAGGACAATCAAAAGAAGAGATGAAGTGTGCAAGGTAAAGTAATTCTCATCTTTACTTCCATATGGTTCCTTGTCGATCTTTACTACGACTATGCATCATCTAAGAAACATCTATGGCTCTTGCTATAGAGTGGTGCATCCTGGGACAGGGCGTGTTCTGGAAGTGAGCACCACCCAGCCTGGCATTCAGTTCTATACATCCAACTTCCTGGATGGGACAGTGGGAGGGAAAGGAGGGACGTCATACCTAAAACACAGTGCTTTTTGTCTGGAGACACAAAACTGGCCAGATGCTGTTAATCAGGTAATGAAATTCAAGATAATGTTAAACTTATGTACTGGTGCTGTAAGATTGTCCCAATGTATGGCCTACTTGTCCACTTCTTTATGATGTAGATTCTTCATAGAATCATGTTAAGCTAGAACCACCCAAGCTCAGATTAATGTTGCCATACTGTGCTCTGTTCCCTTCAGCCCCAGTTTCCTGAAGCGCTGCTGAGACCAGGAGAGGAGTACACTCACACTACACGTTTTACTTTCTCAGTGGCCTGAGACATACATGTACACAACACAGTGCAGAGTGTTTTGGGAACAAAAGCATCATAGCACAAAGATCGTTAAATGGTAGAGCGAGCAGCACAATTACACACACTCTCCTAGTTAAGATGCTCCTAACATTAACAGGCTTTTGAGAAACTCACCCCAGATCAGTACAGCAATCTTACCAGTTGATAGATCAGTTTCATCAAAGTTAAAGGTAGACTGCCTTTCAAATTTTTCAAGTGTAGGTCATAAAAATAATTTCCCCCGACACCCAAATCATTTTTGTTTAGTGGACCAAAAGCTGCTGAATTAAAATCAGACTTCTAATTTTATTAGTTAAAAAAAAAAATAAGAACAGTTAATGAATTTAGGGCCACGTGGCCTAAATTCTCTGCTATTTTTGCCTGCTTCAGCATGACCCAATTCAAGATACTACATCACGCATTATATGGTGTGCTTTCCCCGTTCACGCAAGGCATTGTGGCATACAAATTTGAAACAGGAGAGAAAAAAAAAAAATGGAGAACGTGAGTGTGCGCATGAAATGTGAAAGACCGACTACAGTAACGGAAAGCGAGAAAAGACGTTGTGTTGCGAAGGAAAGGAAACGCAGGACCAAACTAATAAATATCAGCGTCAGCAAGCACCTCGGTGTGATCAGCTGCTCGTTTAGCGACAGAATCATGTAACTGTCAGTGCACGGTCAAAGGTAAACCTGTAGATGCCAGTAATATAATAGTATGGATGCCAGCTGCCGTAAAACCCAAGAGAAGGAGCAGGTAAACCTGCGCATGCGCACACGGACTTCCTCTGTCTGCTCAACTGTGTGAAGCGAGTGATTTCATACACATGAAAATCACTCGCTTCACACAATTGAGCAGACAGAGGTTAGAGTTGTTAGAGTTATTTGCTTGAGAATCCCCTCAAATTAAAAAACTTCCCAGCCAAAGAATGGCCTGTTTTTTTTTTTTTTGAGATATTACAGAGATAAACAGATCACAATTACCAAATTTCAGAGGGAAAACTCTCTCATTCGTGTGTGTATATATCAGATGACTCGTAAATGAGCTGCTGCGGTCTTTTTGAAAGCACACCACTCTCTGCAATCTTCTGCCATCCTTAGCGATGTCTTGTTGCCATGTTTGTAGGGGTCTGCCTCTTCGTCTCTTTCCGGGTGCTTTTCCTTGGATGATGACTTTCTCTAGTCCTTCATGTCAGATGGCATGGCTGAAAAAAAAAACATCTTTCTTTTCACAATTTGTTCTCGGAGCGTCATCTTGGTGTTCAGTGTTTCTAGAACCCAAACATTGGTTTGATGCTCTCTCCATGAAGTTCTAAGCAAGTACCTGTATGCCCACGTCTCGAATGCATCTACCTTCTTCTCAATTTGCTTGGTCATTGCCCATGATTCGCATCCGTAGGTGGCAATAGCAAATGCGGTTGCTCGGATGAGGAAAGAAGGAACTAAATTTCACCAGTTTTATGAAATCGAAAGGCCGTCTAGCTTTAAAGTGCGTGATAAAATCTGCATGACTGCATTATAAGTTTCAAGCACTTTGTGTTTTGATGAAATGTTCACAGATCAGTTTCAGTAAAAAAAACCAAACAAACCCTGTTTAATTTGAAGACACTGATACATTTCACTTTTTTTAAATCTGATTTTTATATCAAAATAAAATGTTCAATTATTATAAAATAATATTCAAGGCATTCTATCAGTTGACTTTTCCATTCATTGTCTAACGTTAATTGTGAAAAGGCAGAGAATATCTAAAGAGCAACCATATTATTCATGCTAAATTTCAAATAAATGTTCCATATAGTAAGTCCTTTTTATGCATATGATTCTTGTTTTTATTTGTGTACAGCCTCCACCTAGCATCCAATATGGACTCATCCAAATTACAGTACATGTGTAAATCACATGAGGGGTGAATCCGTATTTTCCAATTTAAATATAAAAATAACACTGTTGTACAAAAGGCATACATGGTGGATATGATGGATGCTTCGTTACTTTGCATGCGATGGATATGGATGTGAGAAATGTGTGTATAATCCTGCATGTTACTGGGTTGAGATGAGAGATACTATAGTGTCTATGATACGGGAACCTCGTGGGCAGGTGATCAAGTCTATGCTGGGGTTCTTGATTTTCTCCTCTAAGAGCTGGTCAAGTTCCCAGCGCAGCTCCTTCACCAGCTCAGCAACCTACATGCACAAAAAAAACCCCTCACCTTTCATATTAGATGAAACACTTTCAGTACACTAAATCCTGATGAGCAACACCACTTTCTTTATATTGCGTCTGTAGCTGAAGGGAATTTCATGCATCACACAAAGATAAACTCTGAGAACGAGCCTGCTTACTTCATGTGATGCGGCAGTGAATCGGACCCAGCCGTCATCCAGAGAGATGATGAACTCGCCATGTTGTAGTTCCACATTGACCTGCCCCCCACCAAACAGCACCATGGGATACACACATACCATAGTGCAGTCTCGGATAAACACACGGCTGGTCTTCACTTTCTCGTGGTAGACCAGGTATGGGCTGTCATAATGACGCACCTGTAGAGAAGAAAAACAGTGAATGAAGCCAATCTGCTTAACACCTACAGTGGGAAAAAAAAAGTATTTAGTCAGTCACCAAGTGTGCAAGTTCTCCCACTTAAAAAGATGAGAGAGGCCTGTAATTTTCATCATAGGTATACCTCAACTATGAGAGACAAAAGGAGAAAAAAAAATCCAGAAAAATCACATTGTCTGATTTTTAAAGAATTTATTTGCAAATTATGGTGGAAAATAAGTATTTGGTCAATAACAAAAGTTCATCTCAATACTTTGTTATATACCCTTTGTTGGCAATGACAGAGGTCAAACGTTTTCTGTAAGTCTTCACAAGGTTTTCACACACTGTTGCTGGTATTTTGGCCCATTCCTCCATGCAGATCTCCTCTAGAGCAGTGATGTTTTGGGGCTGTCGCTGGGCAACATGGACTTTCAACTCCCTCCAAAGATTTTCTATGGGGTTGAGATCTGGAGACTGGTTAGGCCACTCCAGGACCTTGAAATGCTTCTTACGAAGCCACTCCTTCGTTGCCCGGGTGGTGTGTTTGGGATCATTGTCATGCTGAAAGACCCAGCCACGTTTCATCTTCAATGCCCTTGCTGATGGAAGGAGGTTTGCACTCAAAATCTCACAATACATGGCCCCATTCATTCTTTCCTTTACACGGATCAGTCGTCCTGGTCCCTTTGCAGAAAAACAGCCCCAAAGCATGATGTTTCCACCCCCATGCTTCACAGTAGGTATGGTGTTCTTTGGATGCAACTCAGCATTCTTTCTCCTCCAAACGCAACAAGTTGAGTTTTTACCAAAAAGTTCTATTTTGGTTTCATCTGACCATATGACATTCTCCCAATCCTCTTCTGGGTCATCCAAATGCTCTCTAGCAAACTTCAGACGGGCCTGGACATGTACTGGCTTAAGCAGGGGGACACTTCTGGCACTGCAGGATTTGAGTCCCTGGTGGCGTAGTGTGTTACTGATGGTAGCCTTTGTTACTTTGGTCCCAGCTCTCTGCAGGTCATTCACTAGGTCCCCCCGTGTGGTTCTGGGTTTTTTGCTCACCGTTATTGTGATCATTTTGACCCCACGGGGTGAGATCTTGCGTGGAGCCCCAGATCGAGGGAGATTATCAGTGGTCTTGTATGTCTTCCATTTTCTAATAATTGCTCCCACAGTTGATTTCTTCACACCAAGCTGCTTACCTATTGCAGATTCAGTCTTCCCAGCCTGGTGCAGGTTTAGAATTTAGTTTCTGGGTGTCCTTTGACAGCTCTTTGGTCTTGGCCATAGTGGAGTTTGGAGTGTGACTGTTTGAGGTTGTGGACAGGTGTCTTTTATACTGATAATGAGTTCAAACAGGTGCCATTAATACAGGTAACGAGTGGAGGACAGAGGAGCCTCTTAAAGAAGTTGTTACAGGTCTGTGAGAGCCAGAAATCTTGCTTGTTTGTAGGTGACCAAATACTTATTTTACCGAGGAATTTACCAATTAATTCATTAAAAATCCTACAATGTGATTTCCTGGATTCTTTCCCCCCATTCTGTCTCTCATAGTTGAAGTGTACCTATGATGAAAATTACAGGCCTCTCTCATCTTTTTAAGTGGGAGAACTTGCACAATTGGTGGCTGACTAAATACTTTTTTGCCCCACTGTACTCTATGAAATCATCTGGAACAGAACCGTGTGTGGCATGTTACCATAAAGTTGACCGATGAAGGATGGATGTGAACTGCTCCGTCGTTTTTAGTGAGGAAGCGCAGTTCCTCAGCTTTAGGCTTAATTTTCATTGCCCCTTTACTTGTCGGCTTATATTTCCCCTGTGGAGCTTGCACCTACCAGACACGAGCACATTTCACAGGAAAATATACCAAGCATAATCCTGATTAGTTAAGGAGAGGAAAAAAAATGTTAAGGATACAAACCTGGACAACATTGGGGTAGAGGGCTGCACACAACATTGCGGACATCAGCTTTGTGTTATCAGAATTTAGATTAGCCTTTTCGAGAGACAAACACAGCAAAAGTATGTTTATTAGCTTGGCTTTGTATCAGCAGTGGTCAAAATCAGCCTCATTTTAACATTTATACAGCACTGTCTATCCCAAGCACGAACTGCCCTTTCTACCTTTCAAGAGACAGATATCTTAATAAGCATTCACAAAGCATTACCTCATAGCCTGTAGCCTCTAACACACCATCTGTTCCTTTCGAGCTCATTCTCTCAATGTCTCGGACTTTCAATCCTTCCTTTACAAAGCCGATATCAGACAGGAGCTCAGCAAACTGCCTCTTCAGACATGCTATTTCCTATAAGGCATAGTACGCATATGCAAACATCCTTAATTAGAGAGCAATTCTACGAAATAAATTTGAAAGGAATTAGCCAGCAGGCAGTCAGACTCACCTGTAATCCCCGGATAGACAGGAAGTTCTCTCTGCAGTACCGATATCCAGCCTGTGAACCACTCTGTGCTGCAGTACACCAACCCTATCACACACACACACACACACACACACACACACACACACACACACAATAATTACATAGTCACTGGTGTATTTCAAATTCAACAGATATTAAGCCATCAGATCTCAATTTGATAAATTATTTATAATAAAAAGCATTTTTCACGGGAATCACAACAACCTTATATGCCTGTAGCAGAGCAAGATGGTCACTGTTGGCAAGTGAAAAACTGAGTTTCCTCTCATTCGCCTCCTCCCTTTTATCCCATGGAGAGACCTGAGAAAAGAGATACAGTGGCAGGATGATGATGACGACCGAGTAGAACTGAAATCAGAGCACAGGCTAATCCTCACTTACAAATGGGCTCTTGAAGGCCAGGCTAGCAGCAATGGTGAGGGCTGGGTCCAGGCAGCGGAATATGGCACCCAGCAGCATCAGTTTTCCAATGCGCACGTCCACCGGAAGGCAGGCAAGATGCCAACCAAGAGGAGTGAGACACTCGGCTTCAGTAAGTGCACCAAGAGCACAGAGTCTTTGCTTAGCTGCCTCCAGACTGCCCTGTGCTGGAGGTTCTATGAGCCGAGAAAACACAGAGTGCAGGGGAGACTTGGAGAACATCTCCAACACTTTAATCCTAAAAACAAAACAAAACAAAAGGAACAGGTGCTGAGGTATGTAATAAAATAAAATAATTAAAACAACATCATCCACATACATTTCTCTCTCATTATTTATATATGAAAGTTAACGCTGGCTAAAATAGAAAGGTGTCAGCATTAACTTTTTCAGCAGTTTGCGTTACAGTAGCTCTTCTCTGGGGTTGGAGGATTGGACCATACAGGCTAGCCTTGGTGCCTCATGCGAATCAGTGAGCTTTGGCCACCCATTACCCTGTTATTGATTATCCTTCCTTGGACCACTTTTGGTACGAACCACTGCGTACCAGGAACACCCCACAAGATGTGCCATTTTGGAGATGCTCAGACCCAGTCATCTAGCCATCACAATTTGGCCCTTATTAAAGTTGCTCAGATCCTTACACTTGCCCATTTTTCCTGCTCCCAACACATCCACTTCAAGAACTGACTGTTCTCTTGCTGCCTAATATATCCCATCCCTTGACAGGTTCTACTGTAATGAGATAAGCAATATTATTCACTTAACCTGTCAGTGCTCATAATGTTATGTCTGATCGGTGTATATATACACAGTACTGTGAAAGTCTTAGGCACATGTAAAGAAATGCTGTAGACCAAAAATGGCTTAAAAATAATGAAACGTTTCAACATTTAAAAAACAAAACAAAAACCCAGCAGTAAGCCATAAATGAAACAAAGTCAATATTTGGTGTGAGATAACCCTTTGCTTTAATAAAAATAAAAAGTACTCTCAAGTACAATGAGTGCAGTTTTATGCGGAAATGAGCTGTAGGTTTTACTGAGCATCTTGCAGAACCAGCCACAGTTCTTCCGGACACTTTGGTGGTCACACTTGCTTCTTAAATTTTGCAGCAAAACCCAGTAGCCGCCTTTTTTTTTTTTTTTTAAATCTGAAAAGCGGTCTCTTATGTAATATGCTGCTCAGATACAAACTTTTTTTTTTGTCCTGCAACATTCAGTTTTGTGTTGGAAAACGAACATTTGGAACTCTAAAATGTTTTTGTACTGACTCGATAATGTAGAAGTCATAAAATAGAAATCTATAACAGTTTGTATGAAAAAATAAATAGGGTGCCCAAGACTTTTGCACAGTTCTGTACATTTCATTCATTCATCTTCAGTAATTATGTATTTTTTCAGGTTGCAGTGGGTCTGGAACCTTTCCTGTGAACATAGTTCCCCCAATCCATCACAGGTCACTGTGCATTCACACCTTGGAACAATTTAGCATAGCCCATCCACCTACTAGCATGCCTTTGTTTAGTTGTAGGAAACTGGAGAACCTGGAGGAAACCCATGTTGATGTGGGGAAAGCATGCAAAATTCCATAGTCTGTAACCCGTAATGGTAATAAAAATTGCAATGTGGTATACAAAGGTGTTCACAGACTTTTGGACTTGCTTTTAAAAAAAAAAAGCTATTCTGATTTACAGTGATTTTACTCATCCTTTCTACTCAGCTTTGAAGAAGCTGCCAAGGTAAAAGTTTTCTGTGAGGAGACCTTATTTTGTTTAGCAGTCATGGAAGGAGACTCCAGTGTCGGTGTCCAATCAGAGGTAAAGCTGTTCCTTAAAAACGGTCTTCATGGTTTTTTTGGTAACACAACAAGCAACATTTCTGTCTTATTAATTTCAAGCAACAGGAAAAAATAAAATAAAAAATAAATAAAATCAAAAGACAGGCTGGTGAGGGAACGGCTACTATGAATGTAAATGATAATAGGAAATAACTTGTTTTGTGGACATTAACTATAATCACAAATGGCTAAAAAGTATGACGTCTTTCTTTAATAAATAAAAGTTGTAATCAGTGGCAAAATGTTGTGGTATATAACAGTTCTAAACAAGAAATTAATATTGAGTCAGTGATATTTCAAACACAATAAGGCCAAAATGTTCTGTTTATTGTTGCTTTGCGAGCAGAAATAGATCCCAAAGAAGCCGCACTCAGTTTATAGCCTGTTGGCATCCCTTCATCTGATGAGTTTTCATTTAAAAAAAAAAAAAAAAAAAAAATTATATATATATTATATACAGTGGTGCTTGAAAGTTTGTGAACCCTTTAGAATTTTCTATATTTCTGCATAAATATGACCTAAAACATCATCAGATTTTCACAAGAGTCCTAAAAGTAGACCAAGAGAACCCAGTTAAATAAATGAGACAAAAATATTATACTTGGTCATTTATTTATTGAGGAAAATGATCCAATGTTACATATCTGTGAGTGGCAAAAGTATGTGAACCTCTAGGATTAGCAGTTCATTTGAAGGTATAGTTAGAGTCAGGTGTTTTCAATCAATGGGATGACAATCAGGTGTGAGTGGGCACCGTTTTATTTAAAGAACAGGGATCTATCAAAGTCTGATCTTCACAACACATGTTTGTGGAAGTGTGTCATGGCACAAACAAAGGAGCTTTTTGAGGACCTCAGAAAAAGCGTTGTTGATGCTCATCAGGCTGGAAAAGGTTACAAAACCATGTCTAAAGAGTTTGGACTCCACCAATCCACAGTCAGACAGATTGTGTACAAATGGAGGAAATTCAAGACCATTGTTACCCTCCCCAGGAGTGGTCGACCAACAAAGATCACTCCAAGAGCAAGGCGCGTGAGAGTCGGCAAGGTCACAAAGGACCCCAGGGTAACTTCTAAGCAACTGAAGGCCTCTCTCACATTGGCTAATGTTCATGAGTCCACCATCAGGAGAACACTGAACAACAATGGTGTGCATGGCAGGGTTGCAAGGAGAAAGCCACTGCTCTCCAAAAAGAACATTGTTGCTCGTCTGCAGTTTGCTAAAGATCACGTGGACAAGAAAGAAGGCTATTGGAAAAATGTTTTGTGGACGGATGAGACCAAAATAGACCTTTTTGGTTTAAATGAGAAGTATTATGTTTGGAGAAAGGAAAACACTGCATTCCAGCATTAGAACCTTATCCCATCTATGAAACATGGTGGTGGTAGTATCATGGTTTGGGCCTGTTTTACTGCATCTGGGCCAGGACAGCTTGCCATCATAGAATAAAGTTAACGTTTTGGAATGGCCAAGTCAAAGTCCTGACCTTAATCCAATCGAAATGTTGTAGAAGGACCTGAAGCGAGCAGTTCATGTGAGGAAACCCACCAACATCCCAGAGTTGAAGCTGTTCTGTACGGAGGAATGGGCTAAAATTCCTTCAAGCCAGTGTGCAGGACTGATCAACAGTTACCAGAAACATTTAGTTGGAGTTATTGCTGCACAAGGGGGTCACACCAGATACCAAAAGCAAAGGTTCACATACTTTTGCCACTCACAGATATGTAATACTGGATCATTTTCCTCAATAAATAAATGACCAAGTATAATATTTTTGTTCACTTGTTTAACTGGGTTCTCTTTATCTACTTTTAGGACTTGTGTGAAAATCTGATGATGTTTTAGGTCATGTTTATGCAGAAATATAGAAAATTCTAAAGGGTTCACAAACTTTCAAGCACCACTGTATATGAAAAGTATAATTTTCAGCCGATGTTGCTAACACTACTGTAGTAACTGTTTAGAACTAAAGTTCTGTCTCACACCACATCATTCATTATTAGCTCATCTGGCCAACAGGCGATGAGCTAATGCCATCATGTGTTGTCCGACATCTGTCTGGCATTGTCCACATTTCATGAAAATTGCTTCTTCTCTCTCAGTTCTTCACCGATTTTGATTCTTTCTGGCATGAAGGTAAAGGTACCTAGGGTGCATATAAATTCTACCCAGATTTGCTTAATTACAATTATTAATGAAGTTATGGACTAATTAAGCCTTAATGAGCAGTTCAACAAAAATCGCTTCTTCTTGGTCAATTCCTCGCCGTTTTGGATTCTTTCTGGCAAATAGGTATATTCCTAGGGTGTATATAGCTTCTATATATATAGCTTGCAACATTTTTTGCGCAAGGTGGCCCACTTTAGTTCGTTCCTTCTGGATTAGACAGGGCTGGAGTGAACTACGCCGTCATTGACAATCTTGTTTTCCTGTAACAGCATTCCCTGGTGTGTTTTAGTCCCTGTGCATCTATGTATTGTGTCTGTTGCATACTTGTGTTCCTGATTAGTATTCCTACACATACACCATCCACCTTCATTTAGAATGTATTGTGTGGCATAGACTATGAGTTAAGAAGACCGCAAAGTGGAACACTGGTGAAAATTTACAGGAGATTCCGTGAAACGTGAACCGACCACATACCTGAGACAGAGCTGCTCCAGTGGAACTCTCTGGATCTCAGGCAGCTGTTGTTGGCTCAGATGGTGAGTGAAGCGATGGCTGGTGAACAGATGGAAGCAGACTCCAGAGGCCACACGGCCAGCTCGGCCTCTCCTCTGCAAAGCGTTAGCACGAGACACCCACACATCCTCCAGACTCTCCATACTCCGACTGGCATCGTACCTGAACATACACAGACCATTTAAATAAGAGTGTATGCTTACAGTACAATCCAAGTCATGAACCATGCAGCATTTCCAACCTCTTACCTCTTCTCTTTCATTCTGCCAGAGTCGATGACATACACTACATCATCAATGGTTACTGACGTCTCTGCAATGTTGGTAGAGATGATGATTTTGGTCACACCCTCTGGTGGCTGTGTGAACACTGCCTGCTGCTCTTCGTTGGACAGAGAAGAGTGAAGTGGGTACACCACACACCTATAAACATTATACAATAGTTTTCAGACATCAAGTCACAGAATGCTCAATTGATATAATTGTGTCTATATGTATACATACTTTTTAGCTCTTCTGTTAAACATTCTATTGGCTTGCAGCTGCTCATATAACTGCTTTATTTCAGCTAATCCAGGCAAGAAGACCAGAACAGCACCTACACAGAAGAAAATAGTGACGATCATCAAGGTCCAAGCAGAATTGCAGAAGTCACAAACAATGGTGGAATTAGGAGTGGTTCAACATCTTCAACAGCATACAGTGCTCAGCGTAAATGAGTACACCCCCTTTGAAAAGTAGCATTTTAAACAATATCTCAATGAACACAAACAATTTCCAAAATGTTGAAAAGACAAAGTTTAATATAACATCTGTTTAACTTATAACGGGAAAGTAAGGTTAATAATATAACTTGGATTACACATTTTTCAGTTTTACTCAAATTAGGGTGGTGCAAAAATGAGTACACCCCACAACAAAAACTACTACATCTAGTACTTTGTATGGCCTCCATGATTTTTAATGACAGCACCAAGTCTTCTAGGTATGGAATGAACAAGTTGGCGATATTTTGCAACATCAATCTTTTTCCGTTCTTCAACAATGACCTCTTTTAGTGACTGGATACTAGATGGAGAGTGATGCTCAACTTGTCTCTTCAGAATTCCCCATAGGTGTTCGATTGGGTTCAGATCAGGAGACATACTTGGCCACTGAATCACTTTCACCCTGTTCTTCTTCAGAAATCCAACAGTGGCCTTAGATGTGTGTTTAGTCATGTTGGAAAAGTGCACGATGACCAAGGGCACGGAGTGATGGTAGCATCTTCTCTTTCAGTATAGAGCAATACATCTGTGAATTCATGATGCCATCAATGAAATGCAGCTCCCCATAAGGACACTGCCACCACCATGTTTCACTGTAGGCACCATGCATTTTTCTTTGTATTCCTCACCTTTGCGACGCCATACAGTTTTGAAGCCATCAGTTCCAGAAACATTTATCTTGGTCTCATCACTCCAGAGTATAAAGTCCCAGTAGTCTTCATCTTTGTCAGCATGGGCCCTGGCAAACTCTAGACGGGCTTTTTTGTGCCTGGGCTTTAGGAGAGGCTTCTTTCGTGGACGGCATCCATGCATGCCATTCCTCTGCAGTGTACGCCGTATTGTGTCACGGGAAATAGTCACCCCAGTTTGGCTTTCTACTTCTTTAAATAACTGCAGCGAACTTGCATAGCAGAAGAACTGAAACAGTTCATGCAACATGCCTCCAAAACTCCCCAGAGATGCCTACCCCAAATTTTGAATTTCAGTATTCTTGAAAACATTTTTCAGTATTTTGGAATGACTTTCAGTAACATTAATTTATGCGCATTTCCATTATAAAGAGGTGTATATACCAATATGTTTAACATTTAAATTATTAAAAAGTACTGTTTTGTGTGAATTGAATAAACAAAACACGAGCAGCCATCTCAATTGAATTTCCACTCAATAAATTTCTAGAGCATACAATTTCTCACATTTTTCTAAATACAATAGTGTTCCCTGTTTGCAGACATTACGGTTGACTACCAATCATTGGTACTGAATGTAACTCCTCAAAAGTATTATATTATATTGCCTGGCAAAATGTTCTACCTGTTAACGGATTCTAATAAAATGAAAAAAAAATTTCTTATTTCATGCAAAAGAGAGTCCGACATTATCATCTTAATGTCCCAATATATAAATACTTAAGCATAATGCTTCAGAAGAGACATTGAATAAAATGACATTTATAATTGTATTTAAAACAGTGGAATGATCCATTTTTTGCCACAATCCCAACAACACTAATCATAAAATTCTGTTTTTGATCATACTACATGTACATTTGTACTTGCAACACTGAAAAGACTTTGAATTAAAGAAGTACAGCCAGTGTTTGATATTTCAGTGAATAAAAATCAGACATGTAAAAAGAAACTGAATAAGTTTAACTCACATTTCATGGCACTAACTGGCAAGTTCAACTCCAAGCACAGGTCAACCATCACCGCTTCAGCACGTGTCACGTTCCGTGTCTTTTCATCCACAGGTTTCGTAAAAAACTGCTGGATACCCCCAGATTTACTTTCCACCTGACTCGCCATTTCAGCATACTCCATATGTTTTTTGGAGTTGACATGCCACCTGCAGTCATCGCGACCACCATGAGTGATGTTAATGTCAGTTCTACACAGTTTGCAGTGCGCGTATCCATTGCCCTTTTGACTGGGTGTAATGCACGGCCATTCTACCATATATCGTGGGAGGAACACCTGAGACCTGTGTTTCACTTGTCCTGATACTGAGCGTTTCATTTCCACTATTGAGAAGCAGCACCATGCGTGTGATGTCGAGTGAAAATAGCGCGAACAAATGTGCGGTATCTGCGCATGTCACGCACAGCATGTGCGGTTGTCATAAAAATAAATAGCCGTGAATCGCGCATGGATTGAAAAAGTCGCTTGGACATTTAAAAACAACTCACTGGAATTTAAGACTTTATAATAATTCCATACAGAATAACACTGTTTGCCGTAACATCGTATTTACGTAACTTTTCCGTACAAAATACGGCCAATCCGTACTAGTAGGCATCTCTGACTCCCCCCCCCCCCCCCCCCCCTTTCATCAATGTGTCAGATCCTGGCATTTCTTACATGCACCACAATAGATGAAATGATTACCTGGAGGGTAACTGTGGTCTCCATTTACAATCCACTCAAGTAGACTCTCCAAAAGATCCATGTTGATTTTATTTAGGTCCATCGCAGCCAGAGTTTTCAACACAGGTTTTGAGCAAGCTTAGGAGTAAAAACGCATATGAGTACAAACCATGAGTCAGCTAGAAGAAAATGTTTGGTTTTGGATATAAATAAGTGTTCTAGCTCAGGGACATAAACCAAACCACTACATGACTGAAATATTCAGCTGTGTTTGGTCACCACTCCAAAGTGAAACAGAAATGTATCACTGAAGAACTGAACCAGTGTAGTTGTACATCTCCTTACCTGGATATCGGAGTGCGAGCTCCTGCACACCGAGTTGTTGGTCAAGGATGGAGTCTTTGACTACATCTTTCTTTACAAAGGAGCTAAATGACCAATCATCATCATCATCCATGTTCATCACAGCAGGCTGTACTTTCCCAGCCCTTTGATTGGGTGGGCCATTCTGCTTTGCCAATTTCCGGTATGGGCTGCCATCCTCCATCACATATCTGACACACACACACACACACACACACACACACACACACACACACGGAACAACCTGCATATCAGTGTTAGGTGTTAAAAGTTTGAAAATCCAGCTCATATGTTTCCTTGTCATTGGCTATCAGTTTAATTTATGACGGATATTTGTTTATTAGACAATTCTGATCCAACATCTGAATTTATTCTATCCATATTCACTGGATATGAGCAATTGCACACTCTGGTTGACTACTCTATTATTAGGATATCAGCTCATATACTATGAGGAGAGAAAAACAAAATGGTGGCGCACGTCAACTCAGATACATCACTGCATCATCAAGTATTTAAAAGAAACAGAAATAGCCAAAATAATATAGACCCCCATTCCACACTCAAGCCCAGTTGGTGGCAGTAATGCACCTTTAAGTTGGTTTGCCATCTGCCAAATAATATAAATAAATAAATAAATAAATAAATAAATAAAACCCTAAAGAAGAAGAAAATGGCAGACCGTGTTACTGAACCAAGCAAGGACGAAATAAAAACTCTACTCAAAAACAAGCCCGCCCAAATAAAAGCAACAAAATATGGAATGAAAGTATTTCATGGTATCTTATTTTTATTTTTTAATTTTTCACAAATTGCTACTGTCATTTCACCGGTTTGTTTACATTCTAAGCGGAAATGTTTGTCGGATGTTTTGTATAAAGTTTTTATTTATGGAATTTGCAAAAAATAAAAATGCTCTGTTTCTCAAAATCCAGTGAACGTGGATATAATAAAATAGTTATTCCACTCAATCTCGTCGTATATGGCTTATAGCCAACTCAATGCTCCGCGCCTTGTCGGCCATCAGCTCATGTACGACGGGATTTTGTGCAATAACTGTTAAATACACTGGCTTGCATATGTATTAACTAATTTTTGAATTTATCCTCCAAAGTTACAAAAATCGCTTCATTAGTAAACATAAAACATACTGTAGATTTTATATCTAAAATGCTTCAACTTTATTTCCAGTATTTATGCCTATTCTCATAGTTACACAATTCTGACGTTTATATTAAGTTTCTATGAATTGCTTTTTTATTTTTATTTGTTTTAATTCGGTTAACTTTTGAGATGATAACTGTTGTTTGTCCTATGCAATCTAGATAAAGTTGCATGAAAATGGTTCAAACAGAGGTTTAAAAAAAAAAAAAAGTATTTGCTTTTATCTACCTGGTCATCGCGATGGCGTCTTCAAGGAAAAATTGTTCCACTGGGAATGTACGTCCTGAAGGTGAATAGTGACATTAGTACGAGTGAAATTTATTTGGGAATTGTACAATAAAAGCAGTATAATGTAGATATTTAGACAGTGCCTAAAAGCGGAGCTCCTGATGAGTGTATGAGCAAAATATTTACAAGGGCACAAAATCAACCAATAGAATATTATTCTTTTATTCGCATATGAACCATTGAGATGTGTTATGTATTTCACATCAGTAAATTGCTGCATTGTCTTGTGACAGTGATACTAATAATGAGCTATGCATCACAGTTACAAATACATATTTATTCCTTTCTTTGACACCACATGCCAGAAACACCACCATATTTATTATGGTGTGACTCTGCTGGGTGCCTGGTGGACAGCAGTGAGACAGCGCTTTCACTTTACATAGTTACTATACATTTACGATTGAATATCAAACTTAATATGTCAAACAACTGTCTGGTTACATCTTTCACAGCCACACGCTCTGGAGCTCGGTGCGCGCAGCCAGACTGTAAAGCATGCACCTGTTCCTAATTAGAGTGCAATCATATAAGGACTCTGAGTAGCACACAGACTGCAAAAGCTTATATTCTGTATCGTTTTTCTGGTTTTGACTGTGTTTGTGTTTTTGGACTGTGAGCATCATAGTTCCTCAGATATCCTTTCTGTGCCTCACTGCCTGTTATTCGATTCTGCCTTCGTCTCTGTTTTGGATCCGTTTGCTAGTGTGCCTTCAATAAAACTCTTCCTGTGATTACATCTGTCCATCACCCTTTTATACGAAACCGTCGTGAATCTTTTCCATAAAATGTGTTAGTAAATAATCCCACGTTATTTCTGAAAAAGCAAATAAAAAAAAAAAAAAAAAGCGCTGGATAAAAGCCATCTCTCTTATGTAAATAAAAGATACCAAATTTCGTTATCTGGTGGTCAAGTGTGTTGCCTTGCACTTATGGTCAGGTTCTCTGCAGTGGTACACATTCGTCTTACCTACATACAGACATCATGTGGTCAAGCCATCAAAAAAAAATAATAATCAGGTTGATGCATTTCTAAACTATGCGACTCTGCTCTGTGCGCTTTGCCCGCAGGGAGCTCCACTATGAATGTACATAAAGGAGTTCTTGCCTGGTATGTGGATAGTGGGGCACTTGTGGAAATACTGGGAGAAGAGACCAGCATTGAGAGTAGCACTCATCAGGATAATCTTCAGGTCAGATCTTTGCAACATCAGATCATTGAGAACCAGCAACAGGAAGTCACTGGGAAGGTCACAGCAGTCACAAGGTGCTCATTATGTGGGTGTATGTGTGAGATAACGAGCACAGTTTCCCCTCACCTCTCCTCTGTGCGTTCATGAACTTCGTCTACTATGATGTGTGTGACTCCACGGAGCTGAGTGTCTCCCTCTAGCCTGCGCAACAAAACACCAGTGGTGCAGAACAGCAGCCTAGTGCAGGAGGACTGGATACATGCAGACACAAAGATGAGTAGCATGCTATAGATGCACAATGGTGTAACATAAGGAAAAAAAATTAAAAATTCAGGTTTTGATTTTATGTACTGAAATAACTATTAGGCACAATTTTTACAATATCTATATAAATTAGTTTTTACCCATTTTAACCTTGAAATCAGCATTTTAATGATTACCCATAATGCATTGTTTATCGCGCTAAAACAAGCAAAAATGTCATAAGACAGTGGAAATACTACCTTTACTACCTTCATGTGTCGTCTTTCTCGATCGCACGTGCCTAGAAGCGTACCTTCTAGAACATTCCTGGGTGGTCACGGACTGTCACGTAGCCTAGTTCGGTTGTGAAACTCGCTAGGATGGAGTATTTTCACGAGTTTAGTGGCAAACTTTTGCGCTGCAATTTCTCTATTCTCGAAATTTGTAACCTGAAACCCTACAAGAAATGTTTCATAATGTTTGGGATTTTGAAAAATGCTTCTAGCAAGTTTATTTCGCTGTATTTTTTCCGTGAAACTTGGCATAAATCATCCTTAAGTGATGAGCATGACATTGTTATTTTGGTATGGGTCACGGAGTTAGTTGGAAGCGGGAGAAATGAGAGTTTCTCAACTACAGCAGCACTTCTCACCATAGATGGCTGGCGTGTTTCACAGCGTTTGGGATTTACCAAATTGACTAAATCTCTAGATCTACTGAAGGTACGAGGATATAAATCACCAGGATTCTAATTTACTGGGTGAAAAGTATTATATATTTTTTTGAAAAAAGTTTATTCGCGGGCGGCACGGTGGTGTAGTGGTTAGCGCTGTCGCCTCACAGCAAGAAGGTCCTGGGTTCGAGCCCCGGGGCTGGCGAGGGCCTTTCTGTGCGGAGTTTGCATGTTCTCCCCGTGTCCGCGTGGGTTTCCTCCGGGTGCTCTGGTTTCCCCCACAGTCCAAAGACATGCAGGTTAGGTTAACTGGTGACTCTAAATTGACCGTAGGTGTGAATGTGAGTGTGAATGGTTGTCTGTGTCTATGTGTCAGCCCTGTGATGACCTGGCGACTTGTCCAGGGTGTACCCCGCCTTTCGCCCGTAGTCAGCTGGGATAGGCTCCAGCTTGCCTGCGACCCTGTAGAAGGATAAAGCGGCTAGAGATAATGAGATGAGATGAGAATGAGTTTATTCGCGCTACAAGTCCATGAAAGTTGGAATTGTTTGTGAAGGGGTTAGTTAGATTTTGGTAGCATGACGCGCACAACAAGCAAAAGAAAAAACAAATTTTCTTCCGAATTTCCTTGCTTTATCAAAATTATTTTTTGATACATTAAAAAACTGTTTATAATATTTAAGCGATTTTTTTATTATAGAGAATATTTGATCAAAACTTTCAAAACAGCATTCAAAGTGATTTTTCACGGGTGTAAATGTTACGCGTGACGTCCATAATTACGTTAAATTTTAAGAACTAAAATTCTGTTAAAAAGTCTAGATTTGTGCTATCATTCTGGGGTTTTGCTGAATAATGCTTTAGGGAGTTATCTTGCAATGCTGAAAATTCAATGAGTTTTGGTGAAATTCTAGAAAAAGTTATTTACATTTTAACGCGCCTGATAGCAATTGTGCTCACACAGCGTGCTACTCATAAAAAGATTGCCAGTTTTAGCCAAAAAATTTCAAGCCCAAAAGTTGCACAAAACTACCTAATACAAGTCTAAAAAGTTTGGGTGTTGCAAAAGCGAGACATTTTTCATCAGTCTTTGCTTAATATTTTTCATAGCCAGAATGGTTCTGTACACAGTAGATACACTAATGGCACATTCACCATCCCTTTGTTTGAGAGAGAGAGAGAGAGAGAGAGAGATAGTTACTCTGACAGTCTCCAAACGGATCTGGTACCCAGTGGAGTGGCCCAGAGTTTCGGCCCGTTCCTGAGCGACCCTGGTTGCCACGGCGATTGCAGAGATACGGCGAGGCTGAGTGCATATGATGTTGGCTACGCTCTCCTTTCGTCCACTCAGAGAGTCATCCAGGATAAACTGAGGGATCTGAGTGGTCTTACCACACCTGAGATTGAAAACACACAGCTCACTGTAAAAGGCCTTTCGAACACATTTACACAACCAATAACACAACGTCATGTTCCAACATACCCCGTCATGCCACTGATCACCAAAACCTGATTCTTCTCCAGAGCATCTAAAATGTTCTGTCTCTTTTCCCACACAGGCAGCTTGACTCTCTGCTCCTGCATTGACGCATAGCGCCTGGAAGACTGGCAGAGACATCAGACTTAATATACAAAACGCACAACCCCGTTTCCAAAAAAGGTGGTCAACTCAAATAAAAAAAAAAAGTTATGTTTTGCAAAATCATGGAAACCCTATATTTTGTTGAAAATAGTACAAAGACAATATATTTTGAAACAGACATTTTATTGTTGTTTGAAAAAAAAAATATGCTCATTTTGAATTTAATGCCAGCAGCGTTTCAAAAAAGTTGGGACAGGGGCATGTTTACCAGTGTGTTGCATCAACTCTCCTTTTAACAACACTGTCAACTTTTGGGAACTGAGGAGATCAATTGCTGTGGCTTTGAAAGTGAAATGTCCCATTCTTGCCTGATATAGGATTTCAACTGCTCAACAGTTTGGGGTCTCCAGTCATATTTTTCACTTCATAATGCAGCAAATGTTTTCAATGGGTAACAGGTCTGGACTGCAAGCAGGCCAGTTTAGCACCCAGACTCTTACACTGTGGTGTCATGGAATGGTAATACGTGCAGAATGTGGCTTGGCTTTGTCTTGCTGAAATAAGCAAGGCCTTCCCTGAAAAAGACAGCAGCATGCTGCTCAAAAACCTGTAAATATCATTCAGCATTAATGGTGGATAGAGCTGCACACTTTGCAAAAACTGTACAAATTACAGTGGATTAGCAAACTGATCAACTGGTCAAACGATTTAATTAAACAGTTGAACTCATTCCTAAGATTTGTAAGTTCATTCACAAGAACACTAAAAATTGAGATAGATGGCTGGAACCCTGATTATTTGCAGTACGAGAGGTCCCACAAGCCTCCACAGGGTTCTCCCCATTTGAATTATTGCACGTAACATCTTGAACGTCATCAGGGAAAATTGGGAGAAGGGACCTTCTACTATTAAAAATGAAATGCAGTATGTTCTTGACCTGAGAGTAATACTCCACACACAGTGAGTTACCTAACCCAGGAGAACTTGCTACAGATACAAGAAGGCAATCCTGGCTGTATATAATAGAGGAGCTCAGCTACGGGTATTTGCACCAGAAGATAAAGTGCTTGTTTTACTACCCACGTCGAGCTCTATATTACTTGCAAATTGGCAAGGTCCCTTTGAGGTCACATGGCAAGTCGTGCGTCAGCTGCGGGTGGTGAGGAGTCAGGTAGAACTGGAAGATAACACGTGATGAGTTTCACCTGTATTTGATTACTGGCAATTTATGTGTCTCTCTTGTGTTCTTGCAGAAAAAAGTTGGTAACCAGAGAGAGAGAGAGAGAGAGAGAGAAACCCAGCGCTGTGTGTGCATAAAAAAAATAGTCACTTGAAAGTGATATTAAAACAAAAAATAAAATGCTTTGAGTTGTTAAGGCTGTCTTCCACTTCCTCATTCCACACGAATCCCAAGAGTGCTACAGTTGCCTTCCCAGACGTACAAGCTACTCATGTCATGTGCACTAATGCACCCCCATACCATCACAGATGCTGGCTTTTGAACTGTGCATTGATAACAATCCAGACGGTCCCTCTCTCCTTTAGCCCGGAGGACACAGAATCCATGATTTCCAAAAAGAATTTAAAATATTTATTTGCCAGACCACAGGACAGTTTTCCACTTCGCCTCAATCCATTGTAAATGAGCTCAGACCAAGAGAAGGCAGCGGTGTTTCTAGATATTGTTTATATATGGTTTCTTCTTTGCATTGTAGAATTTTAACTTGCATTTGTAGATGCAGTGACGAACTGTGTTCACAGGAGATGGTTTTCAGAAGAAGTGTTGCTGAGCCCAGGCAGAGATTTCCACTACAGAATTGTGTTGATTTTTAATCCACTGTTGCCTGAGGGCCTGAAGATCATGGGCATCCATTGTTGGTTTTCGGCCTTGTCCCTTTCATACAGAGATTTCTCCAGATTCTCTGAATCTTTTAATGATATTATGTACCATAGATGATGTGATCCCCAAATTCTTTGAAATTTTACAATGTTATTCTTAAATTGTTGCACTGTTTGCCCACGCAGTCTTTCACAGTGCAGTGAACCCCTCCCCATCTTTACTTCTGAGAGACTCCGCCACTCTGGGATGCTCTTTTTATACCGAATCATGTTAATGACCTGTTGCTAATTAACTTAATCAGGTGGGTTTTCTTTTTTTAAAGCATTACATAACTTTTCCAGTCTTTTGTTGCTCGTCACAACTTTCTTAAAAACACGTTGCTGGCACTAAATTCAAAATTAGCATACATCTTTTTCAAAACACGATATGTGTTCTCAGTTTCAACATCTGATCTGCTGTTTTTGTACCATTTTTAATCAAATATAGGTTTTCCATGATTTGCAAATCCATCCATCCATTATCTGTAGCCGCTTATCCTGTTCTACAGGGTCGCAGGCAAGCTGGAGCCTATCCCAGCTGACTATGGGCGAGAGGCAGGGTACACCCTGGACAAGTCACCAGGTCATCACAGGGCTGACACAGAGACAAACAACCATTCACACTCACATTCACACCTACGGTCAATTTAGAGTCACCAGTTAACCTAACCTGCATGTCTTTGGACTGTGGGGGGAAACCGGAGCACCCGGAGGAAACCCACGCGGACACAGGGAGAACATGCAAACTCCACACGGAAAGGCCCTCGCCAGCTGCTGGGCTCGAACCCAGGACCTTCTTGCTGTGAGGCAACAGAGCTAACCACTACACCACCGTGCCGCCCGATTTGCAAATCATCACATTCTACTTTTATTTACACTTCACACAGCATCCTGATCTTTTTGGAAACGGGGTTGTATTTTCCTGATTCCAGGCATCCAGATACAAATGCTCTGTAGCTATCAGAGTTAGTGAGGTGGGTAAAAAGTGACTGAACACTAGTAAAAGCGGTTACCGGTTTTCTCTTGAACTCGCGACAAAGTTTCTTGTTCTCCTGCAGCACCTGTTCATCTCTCATCTCAGTATTTTTCTCCATCCTCTTTCTAAAGTTCACATAGCTCTCATTCTCAATGGGAATGCTTTCTTCAGCATTTTCATCATATTGCTCATCTTCGATATCTTCTGTGTTGTGTTTATCTCCTGTATTCACACACACACACACACACACACACACACACACACACACGGTACCATATATACATACAGCTCAGCCAGCAAACATTGTAGCATTGTTGATACAATTACATAACTATTAAGTTTCCAGGAAGTAATACCTACACTAAAAATATTTAAAGGGCTGATGACACGAACATGACTCTATGCAATTTCTTAAATAAACCATACAACATGACAAACATGTTAGATTTCTGTTATAATTACGTGAAAAGAAGCTGTTGTTACGCGAATATCCAACTTTTAATTGCACAGCGCAAGAAAACTGGGTCCGTGGCTCGCGGCCATGTTGTGACGTCAGCGGAAGAACATGCTGCGGTTCACTGGCTGTCTACTCAACGGAAATGGCGCATGAAAATGCCGGTGAACTCTCTAGCTCTTCCTCTTCTGGGAGTCTAGAATTGTGTTGTGAGTGGGATAGATCGGAAGAATCAAGTGATGACGAACACAGGCGCATCCAACCGTACAGGTTTGAACCTGTTACTGTGCAATCTGAGAGCGACTCCGACCCCGAGATGGACAGCGGACAGCCCAGCATTGAACACCACAAGGTTGGATAACAAGGATTGGTAGGTCAACCCGTATTTGTTCAAAATGTTACGGAATCAATATTTTAATATTGTGTATTGTTGTCTTGCATGTGTAAACACTGCTTATATCATGTAAGCCGTATGCTATACTGAATACATAGTTCCTAATGGAGCATGCAAACGGCTAACATAATAAGCTTATGACTATGCCTGATCCGTGATACATTTAGGATAATATTGGCAGGCACGTCTTCTAGTTTATGGCTTCTTAGTTTTATCCTTGAATGAAGCAAAATATTTGATAACCTACATCAGCGTAAGCAAATGACAATCTGTAGCCTACTTGTCTGGCTAAGTTAGCTTTCCCTCAGCGTTTGCTTTGAGAAACAAATTCTTTCAACTTGGCAATAAGAGACCACAATGCAAAGGCAAAATACTACAACTGCTACTACAAATCTGTCACATCAACAAACCATGAATGTGTACTCTATGATGTGTACTCTATGAGCGCTCTGGAGCGAGTCACTTCCAAGATGGCCGCGCAGACTGCATGGTTACTATTTTTAGCATCATGTCGGAGCACTCTATAGCTCTACGTACCTTTATCTTATGTCGTTTCTCAACACATGTTCTGACAGGAGGACTATCTTTGGAGGAGTCGCCTTGTCCCAGGCGACTGCTGGATCCGGCATAGCTACTAGTAGACCCCCTCCGGAATACTGTAGGCACTGCTGATGGTAGCAGCACATGTTTGTGCTGAACTGAACACCCAAGAGATTCTTTTAAGCTGGGAAGGGTGTCAAAACAATCCAAATCGAAGTGTTCAGAGCACAGGACGGATGTTGGTGAGGGCTCCCACTTGTCACGAGTGCGCCTGACTTGCTTCACCCACTTCGCATGCAGCTCGGGATCTCTGGGAAACTTGAATAAACTTACCCCATCCTTGTGGGTTTTGAAGCAAAAGCCAGCAACACAACGCGAAGGCATAATAACTATATATTATAATAATGTATAATAATAATACTAATAATGATAAACTGAACACCTCTCGCATCAACAACAAACTGGTAAGTTAGGAGGAAGATTCTTTCGCTGACGTCATATAGCTCCTCCTCCTCCTCCCTCGTCTCCTGGGTGCTGCAGCCCCGTCAAATTTGCCCAAATAGCCGCGTTTATCATAACTTGTAAAATAGGCGCCTTCGTGAATTAATATATGGATCATCGGGAATTACTTTTTATGTTATAAAACATCGCCAAAGATGTCAAAAACGTGTCATCAGCCCTTTAAGTAATTGTTGTGTCCAAAGCAGAAGGCAGCTGTATTGATACATAGCTGCTTCATGAGTCAGTGTCTTAGAAGGTAGCACTTTAATAGCTATATAGGTCTCCGTGTGCTTCAGCAATGTCATGTTGCTAAGATATAGAAACACGATCATGTCTACTAGTCGCAAAAGCTCAGTTAGGCCAGACGGAAAAAAATTATTTCATAAGACTATTTTATGATCGCACCAGCTACCCATCATCTGAAATTCAGCCATAATTAAAAACAAAAACACTAGAACTAAATGTGCAGGATTATGTACACTATACGGCCATAAATGTGTGGATACCTAAACATCACACCCATATGTGGGCCTTCCTCAAACTAATCGCCACAAAGTTGGAGGCGCACAATTATATTGGTTGAATCTTTGTATGCTGTAGCATTAAGATGCTATGCTTATCTTGTAAATGTGGCATTAGGTCAATAGATAAGACAACGAAATTCATAATTGCGATTATGCACGTGACAATTCTCAGTTAACATTTCATAATTCCATTTTCTTTCAGACACACTGATTATGATTCATTTGAACAGCAGATGCCTTACCTTCTGTGTGCATGGCTGCGAGTTTGGTGTTCTGTGCTGCATTAGTAACTCGTGACGAAACTGTTGTACTGCTCGGTGTACCGTCAGCTGAAGTGCACTTGCTACGAATTTTTGTTGCAGTAATAACGGGTGTGGCTAATACAGGGGGTGGAGCACTATATTTGTGATGTGAAGCTGAAAGGAGCTCTCTGATTGGTCCTTCTTCCTCAAGACAGGAGACGAGGGTGTAGACCACAGGCTCGCCCTCTCGTGCTGCTGAAAGTGATTGGCCAAAGAGATACTCTGTCACGTTAAGGCGTCCTGCTCCAGAGATTGCTTCATTTGTGGTACTGAAGGCAGCTAATGGTGGCTGAAAGGGGTAGCAGTTTCCTTGAGGAAAGCGGACCTCCAGCTGGTAAACAGGGCAATCAGTACTGCTAAAACCAGGCTGGCTAGGCCCATATGGGTCTCTGTGATGGCTCGAGTCAGTTGGTCTTTGGTGTATGAAACGGCACTGCTTCCCAAATTTACATCCCGATCCTTTTAAGTAGAATTTACACACCTGAGTGGATGAAGACCTGCTCACCAGTCCTTTCTTGGTCGACTCTGATGTGCTGTTACGGCCCTCAGTCATCCACAGCAGATCCAGGCGGATTGTCCAGACTCGGCCATTGATTCGCTCACAGAAGCGCTCTCCATAAATGGCAGTTAAAACATCAGCCTCCTCTTGGCGCAGGGCAATGCATTCCTCGTATGATGGAGGGTCAGGCACCTGAAGGTCAAGAGCAGTCGAGCCAAAACGTTCAGTGAACATCTGAGAGAAAAGGAGTTCCAGTGTTGCTCCAACTTCCCCCTGCCCACCACTTTCTACTGCTTCCAGAGCTCGCCTGCTCCGCTCACGGTCAAAGCCATACCTAACACCAACAAACATAAAACCGTTGTTTAGAACCCTAGAAATGAATTAATTGGACAAAGTTAAACACTTAAAATGTGCAAGATTCAGTTTCCATTGCTTGTATGTAATATAATTCATATTAACTCATTAACCGTATTACAACCCCGATTCCAAAAAAAAGTTGGGACAAAGTACAAATTGTAAATAAAAACAGAATGCAATGATGTGGAAGTTTCAAAATTCCATATTTTATTCAGAATAGAACATAGATGACATATCAAATGTTTAAACTGAGAAAATGAGAAAAGAGAAAAATTAGGTGATTTTAAAATTTCATAACATCACATCTCAAACAAGTTGGGACAAGGCCATGTTTACCACTGTGAGACAACCCCTTTTCTCTTTACGACAGTCTGTAAACGTCTGGGGACTGAGGAGACAAGTTGCTCAAGTTTAGGGATAGGAATGTTAACACATTCTTGTCTAATGTAGGATTCTAGTTGCTCAACTGTCTTAGGTCTTTTTTGTCTTATCTTCCATTTTATGATGCGCCAAATGTTTTCTATGGGTGAAAGATCTGGACTGCAGGCTGGCCAGTTCAGTACCCAGACCCTTCTTCTACGCAGCCACGATGCCGTAATTGATGCAGTATGTGGTTTGGCATTGTCATGTTGGAAAATGCAAGGTCTTCCCTGAAAGAGACGTCATCTGGATGGCAGCATATGTTGCTCTAGAACCTGGATATACCTTTCAGCATTGATGGTGTCTTTCCAGATGTGTAAGCTGCCCATGCCACACGCACTAATGCAACCCCATACCATCAGAGATGCAGGCTTCTGAACTGAGCGCTGATAACAACTTGGGTCGTCCTTCTCCTCTTTAGTCCGAATGACACGGCGTCCCTGGTTTCCATAAAGAACTTCAAATTTTGATTCGTCTGACCACAGAACAGTTTTCCACTTTGCCACAGTCCATTTTAAATGAGCCTTGGCCCAGAGAAGACGTCTGCGCTTCTGGATCATGTTTAGATACGGCTTCTTCTTTGAACTATAGAGTTTTAGTTGGCAATGGCAGATGGCACGGTGAATTGTGTTCACAGATAATGTTCTCTGGAAATATTCCTGAGCCCATTTTGTGATTTCCAATACAGAAGCATGCCTGTATGTGATGCAGTGCCGTCTAAGGGCCCGAAGATCACGGGCACCCAGTATGGTTTTCCGGCCTTGACCCTTACACACAGAGATTCTTCCAGATTCTCTGAATCTTTTGATGATATTATGCACTGTAGATGATATGTTCAAACTCTCTGCAATTTTACACTGTCAAACTCCTTTCTGATATTGCTCCACTATTTGTCGGCGCAGAATTAGAGGGATTGGTGATCCTCTTCCCATCTTTACTTCTGAGAGCCGCTGCCACTCCAAGATGCTCTTTTTATACCCAGTCATGTTAATGACCTATTGCCAATTGACCTAATGAGTTGCAATCTGGTCCTCCAGCTGTTCCTTTTTTGTACCTTTAACTTTTCCAGCCTCTTATTGCCCCATCCCAACTTTTTTTTTAGATGTGTTGCTGTCATGAAATTTCAAATGAGCCAACATTTGGCATGAAATTTCAAAATGTCTCACTTTCGACATTTGATATGTTGTCTATGTTCTATTGTGAATACAATATCAGTTTTTGAGATTTGCAAATTATTGCATTCCGTTTTTATTTACAATTTGTACTTTGTCCCAACTTTTTTGAAATCGGGGTTGTATTAAATTAACCATATTCATCCGCCAGAACATATCTGTAACAGTGCCATCTCATCAGATCGACAGTAACAAGATGGCTGCTCAGAAATTCTGCTTAGAGCTGTTCTTCATCTCACACTTGCACATCTTTCAGATATAAAACTCAGCTATAGTATTTATTAATTGCAGTCCATTCTAGAAAATGATCTGGAGTGTTTGATAAAGGCAGGGCAGGAGGAGTTAAAACCTGACACTGTACTAAGAATTTGAACTTTGGAAGCTAGTGGTGCTGTAATTCCTCAACGTGTTTATTTTGTTTCAGAAATTTTTAGAGTTCCCAGGAGGCAATTATGAGTTTAAAAAACATGTATGCTTTTTACATGTCAGAGTTGTTTAATTATTCTAATTCTATTACAATATTTATCTGTCTGTCCAGCATCTTAAATTAACAAGGAGAGAGAATCCCTGTAACTTTATTACAGAGAAGCTAAGATTGTGGTAAAACTGTAGGTTGAATTCAGGTCTCATTAAATTACAGAGCTTGAACTATATGGCTAATACACTGATTATGGCTAATGTATGACCTTAAAATGTTAAGATACACAAAGAAACTCTTTATAAATAAAGCCACCGTGATGATGAGTACCTGCAGAGCGTGCCTAAGGCAAACAGGGAAGCAACAGGTTCTGGTTTGGCAGGTGTTTCTTCCTCATTGTCTTCTTCACAAACATCATCTTCTGCACACCCAACACCATCATCCTGAGTGATCCAGAACTGACCTTCTTCACGATGGTCCAGCTCATCAAACTCCTCCTCCTCCTCCTCCTCTCCCTCATAGTCTGAGCCACTGAGTAAATAATAATAATAATAATAATTAAAGCCGCTAGCGGCCTTGACGGGCCCTCGCCCATGTGGTTCCGCAACCCAGGACATTCCGCCACCCAACAAAACAGTCACATGTCATATATTCATCAAATGTTCAAAGGTGATGTGCATGTTGCAAATGCCATGACTGCTTGACGGATGAGAGACAGACAGACAGACAAACACTAAAGTATGTGTGTGTGTGTGTGTGTGTGTGTGTGTGTGTGTGTGTGTGTGTGTGTGTGTTTCTGTGGTGTGAAAATGTACATTTATATATGTACAAAACTATACATGTGTCTCCTCCTTATCTCCATCTCACGCTGTAATCTTAAGTCATCTTAGCTTCCCTGTGTCTGCAGTGTGTGTGTGTGTGTGTTGCTAGGACAACTATCATGATTCATGTCATTTTTGTATTGATCTAAGGGTTCTGAGTAAGGTTCTGGCCATAAGTTCTGAAGATATTTGTTTCAATTAGGGGGCGCTATGAAGTCCCTGGGCCACGCCCGGGGCCAAACGTCTGTGGCTGAGAAGCGGTTACAGTGACTGATGTGTGTATCAATTTTCATGAGTTTTCGTGCATGGGGAAATGCCTCAAATAAGGTCAAATGCGACAGAAAAATAATAATAATAATAACCCCCAGGGGCGAAAGTGCACAAAATTTGGCTTACATGTCAGGTGAGCTATGAAGAGTTTGCGTATGAAGTTTGATGACAATTGAGTAAATAGAAGATGAGATATAGATTTTTGA
Organism: Neoarius graeffei; assembly: GCF_027579695.1. NCBI lineage: Eukaryota > Metazoa > Chordata > Actinopteri > Siluriformes > Ariidae > Neoarius > Neoarius graeffei. The sequence continues at coordinate 49,228,611 of NC_083575.1, forward strand.
AGAATAAATGTTTTGGTTTTTCCCATGTCAGTAGGTGGCGCTATGCTGTACATGAGCGATTATGAGTTGGAGAAATAAGTGTCTACAACAGCAACGCACTATCACAAGGAAGTGGTGTGAAGGAAAAGCATTATGGAATTATTTAACAAAAACCCGTTTTGGAGCAATTGTGTCGGCCAAAAACAGCGCCCCCCATGGACGAAAATTCCCAAAATGTGGTATACATGACATGGGACGTAGTAAGAGGGTGGCCGTGAAGTTTGACCAAATTTGAGGAAAGATTGGATTTTTTGCCCAAAAATAGCGCCCCCAGTGGCGAAATATCACAGAAATTGGGTAACATGTCAGAAGCCCAATGAGTGATTTGCGTGTGAAGTATGAGCAGTTTTGAGCAATTAGAAGATTTATGAATTTTTAAGCATGTAAAATTTTGCATTGAAAATTGATTGACATATAACTTCTGAACGGTTTATGCTACGTGAAACCTATTGAGAAACTTTTGTCAGCCATGTCTGTAGATGATGTGTATCAATTTTGGCGACATTCCTATGAACGGTGTAGGAGGAGTTGCGCCGTCTTCGTGGCCATGCATTTCGCACAAAAGTGAAAGTACCTCACTTCCTGTTGGGCGTGGCTAATGCATTGGCATTACATTTTTGTCCGGCTTAGTGAGATACATATGCGTACCAAATGGCATGCCACTACTACAAACTACATGGCAACCAGGCACCTTAATGCGGGAGGCCAAAATCACAACGAGTTAGGGGGCGCTATAGAGGCCCTAAGGCCCGCCTGGATCTGGGCTTCTGGTTCTCAGTAGCGGTGGCAGTCTAAGAAAAAGGAGCCAAATTTCGTGCGTTGTCGACCATGGCAAGCGCCCCAATAAGGGTCTTGTAAAGAGTTTGCTTGCCAAGTTTGACAAATCAGAAGCTGCAATATCATTTCTGCCATAACCAGCACCCCCAGGGGCGAAAGTGCACAAAATTTGGCGTACATGTCAGGTGACCTATGAAGAGTTTGCGTATGAAGTTTGATGACAATTGAGTAAATAGAAGATGAGATATAGATTTTTGAAGAATAAATTTATTGGTTTTTCCCATGGCAGTAGGTGGCGCTATGCTGTACATGTGCGATTATGAGTTGGAAAAATAAGTGTCTACAACAGCAACGTACTATCACAAGGTAGTGGTGTGAAGGAAAAGCATTATGGAATTATTCACCAAAAACCCGTTTTGGAGCAATTGCGTCGGCCAAAAACAGCGCCCCCCATGGACGAAAATTCCCAAAATGTGGTATACATGACATGGGAGGTAGTAAGAGGGTGGCCGTGAAGTTTGACCAAATTTGAGGAAAGATTGGAATTTTTGCCCAAAAATAGCGCCCCCAGTGGCGAAATATCACAGAAATTGGGTAACATGTCAGAAGCCCAATGAGTGATTTGCGTGTGAAGTATGAGCAGTTTTGAGCAATCAGAAGATTTGTTATGAATTTTTAAGCATGTAAAATTTTGCATCAAAAATTTATAGACGTATAACTTCTGAACGGTTTATCCTACGTGAAACGTATTTAGTAACTTTTGTCAGCCATGTCTGTAGATGATGTGTATCAATTTTGGTGACATTCCTATGAACGGTCTAGGAGGAGTTGCGCCGTCTTCGTGGCCATGCATTTCGCACAAAAGTGAAATTACCTCACTTCCTGTTGGGCGTGGCTAATGCATTGGCATTACATTTTTGTCCGGCTTAGAGAGATACATATGCGTACCAAATGGCATGCCACTACTACAAACTACACGGCACCCAGGCACCTTAAAGCGGGAGGCCAAAATTACAACGACTTAGGGGGCGCTATAGAGGCCCTGAGCCCCGGCCAAGTTTGGGCTTTTGGTTCTGAGTAGCGGTGGCAATTCTCGGAACTGGTGCCAAATTTGGTGCGTTTTCGCCCATGGCAAGCGCCCCGAAAATGGCCCAACAGCGGAGAAAAATAAAGAAGAAGAAGAAGAAGACGGAAGAATAATAATAGTGAACTCTTACAAGAACAATAGGGCCTTCGCCCTATAGGGCTCGGGCCCTAATTAAAGCCGCAAGCGGCCTCGACGGGCCCTCGCGCCAGCGGCCAAGGGGGGCGGGGGCATGCGTCCCCGCGAAATACCTTCCACAGCTTCTTCGGCAAGAGACATTACCACAAGGTAGTGGTGTGAAGGAAAAGCATTATGGAATTATTTACCAAAAACCCGTGTTGGAGCAATTGCGTCGGCCAAAAACAGCGCCCCCCATGGACGAAAATTCCCAAAATGTGGTATACATGACATGGGAGGTAGTAAGAGGGTGCCCGTGAAGTGTGACCAAATTTGAGGAAAGATTGGATTTTTTGCCCAAAAATAGCGCCCCCAGTGGCGAAATATCACAGAAATTGGGTAACATGTCAGAAGCCCAATGAGTGATTTGCGTGTGAAGTATGAGCAGTTTTGAGCAATTAGAAGATTTGTTATGAATTTTTAAGCATGTAAAATTTTGCAGTGAAAATTGATTGACGTATAACTTCTGAACGGTTTATGCAACGTGAAAGGTATTTAGAAACTTTTGTCAGCCATGTCTTTAGATAATGTGTATCAATCTTGGTGACATTCCTATGAACGGTCTAGGAGGAGTTGCGCCGTGTTCGTTGCCATGCATTTCGCACAAAAGTGAAATTACCTCACTTCCTGTTGGGCGTGGCTAATGCATTGGCATTACATTTTTGTCTGGCCTAGTGAGATACATATGCGTACCAAATGGCATGCCACTACTATAAACTACATGGCAACCAGGCACCTTAATGCGGGAGGCCAAAATCACAACGAGTTAGGGGGCGCTATAGAGGCCCTGAGGCCCGCCTGGATCTGGGCTTCTGGTTCTCAGTAGCGGTGGCAGTCTAAGAAAAAGGAGCCAAATTTCGTGCGTTGTCGACCATGGCAAGCGCCCCAATAAGGGTCTTGTAAAGAGTTTGCTTGGCAAGTTTGACAGATGAGAAGCTGCAATATCATTTTTGCCATAACCAGCACCCCCAGGGGCGAAAGTGCACAAAATTTGGTGTAGATGTCAGGTGAGCTATGAAGAGTTTGCGTATGAAGTTTGATGACAATTGAGTAAATAGAAGATGAGATATAGATTTTTGAAGAATAAATTTTTAGGTTTTTCCCATGTCAGTAGGTGGCGCTATGCTGTACATGAGTGATTATGAATTGGAAAAATAAGTGTCTACAACAGCAACGTACTATAACAAGGTAGTGGTGTGAAGGAAAAGCATTATGGAATTATTTACCAAAAACCCGTTTTGGAGCAATTGCGTCGGCCAAAAACAGCGCCCCCCATGGACGAAAATTTCCAAAATGTGGTATACATGACATGGGAGGTAGTAAGAGGGTGGCCGTGAAGTTTGACCAAATTTGAGGAAAGATTGGAATTTTTGCCCAAAAATAGCGCCCCCAGTGGCGAAATATCACAGAAATTGGGTAACATGTCAGAAGCCCAATGAGTGATTTGCGTGTGAAGTATGAGCAGTTTTGAGCAATCAGAAGATTTGTTATGAATTTTTAAGCATGTAAAATTTTGCATCGAAAATTGATTGACGTATAACTTCTGAACTGTTTATCCAACGCGAAACGTATTTAGTAACTTTTGTCAGCCATGTCTGTAGATGATGTGTATCAATTTTGGTGACATTCCTATGAAGGGTCTAGGAGGAGTTGCGCCGTCTTCGTGGCCATGCATTTCGCACAAAAGTGAAATTACCTCACTTCCTGTTGGGCGTGGCTAATGCATTGGCATTACATTTTTGACCGGCTTAGTGAGATACATATGCCTACCAAATGGCATGCCACTACTACAAACTACATGGCACCCAGGCACCTTAATGCGGGAGGCCAAAATCACAACAACTTAGGGGACGCTATAGAGGCCCGGAGCCCCGGCCAAGTTTGGGCTTCTGGTTCTGAGTAGCGGTGGCAATTCTCGGAACTGGTGCCAAATTTCGTGCGATTTCGCCCATGGCAAGCGCCCCGAAAATGGCCCAACAGCGGAGAAAAATAAAGAAGAAGAAGAAGACGGAAGAAGAAGAAGAAGAAGACGGAAGAAGAAGAAGAATAATAGTGAACTCTTACAAGAACAATAGGGCCTTCGCCCTATAGGGCTCGGGCCCTAATAATAATAATAATAATAATAATAACCAAGCCTCTGTGCAATGTGAATTCATACAAGGGACTTTTCAAAACTTCTGCTTAAATTTAGGTTTGATATAGATTTCCTACCTATGTGGTGTTAAGATGTGACCATTCGATTAGTCATTAACAGTTGATAGATACAACATCTCCATATAGCCACGAACCTGTTTGGAGTATTGTACTCCTGACTCTGAAGTTCTTTCAGTAATTCCTTTACTTGTAGCCGGTTTTCTGAGGTCATATGTATCTTCTGTAGGGGCAGCTTGAACTGGCCTTCTTCACCCTGCCTGGAGCCATCTCTAAAAACACCCTGAAAGCTGCCCCGTCCCCTTCCTCTACTGCCACCACGGCCACTACTTGTAAAAGCCCCTCGTCCTCTTCTTTTAGAGGAAGGTTTGCCAGAGGGACCTGGTCCAAGATCCAGGCTAAAATCATCGTCCAAGCCATGGAATACTTTCCTTCCGCCTCCACCTCCACGATTAAAGCGTCCTCCACCCCGATTGGGCTTCGCTCGCCTTCTCCCGGTCATGTCCTTTCAGCAACTAAGACAGGGAGATATATACCACTCATGAGTGACAGCATTAAGTCAGCTTGCACATGTCTATGGTATTGGGAGATTTTATTATACATTTATTACACACACACACACACACACACACACACACACACACACACACACACACACACACACACACGAGTGCATCTCAAAAAAAAATTAGAATATCATTAAAGTTCTTTGTGTGTAATTTAACTCAAAAAGGTAAACTCTCATTCTATATTCATAATACATCAAGTAAAATATTTCAAACTTTGTTTTAATTTTGATGATTATGGCTTATGAAAAATCAGAAATCCAGTATCTCAAATATTAAAATATTTCATTTTGAGTTTGAGTAAAACAGTATAAAATGATGTGTGTATCTCCGTCTAGTTCAGTACACGCAACCACAATCATGGGGAAGACTGCTGGACAGTTATCCAGAAGTTGATTATCGACACCCTCCACAAAGAGGGTAAGCCACAGAAGGTCATTACTGAAAAGGCTGGCTGGAAAAGATGCACAAGCAACAGGGATGACTGCAGCCTTGAGAAGATTGTCAAGAAAAGTCGATTCAAGAAACTGGGAGAGCCTCACAAGGAGTGGACTGAGGCTGGAATCAGTGCATCAAGAGCCACCACGCACAGACGTCTTCAGGAAAGGGGCAACAACTGTCACATTCCTAATATCAATCCACTCCTGAACCACAGACAACATCAGAAGCGCCTTACCTGGGCTAAGGAGAGAAAGAACTGGACTGCTGCTCAGTGGTCCAAAGTCTTCTTTTCAGATGAAAGTAAATTTTGCAATTCATTTGGAAATCAAAGTCCGAGAGTCTGGAAGAAGAGTGGAGAAGCACAGAATCCAAGGTGTTTAAAGTCCAATGTGGAGTTTCCACAGTCTGAAGATCTGGGGTGCAACGTCATCTGCTGGCAGCATAGTGGTGCCGTAGTTAGCACTGTTGCCTCACAGCAAGGAGGTTCCAGGTTTGAACCTCATGACTGATGGGGCCTTTCTGTGTGGAGTTTGCATGTTCTCCCTGTGTCTGCGTGGTTTCCTTCGGGTGCTCTGGTTTTGCCCACAGTTCAAAGACATGCAGGTTAGGCAAAATACCCAGCCACTGGGGTTGCACAAGCCAGTGCATACTTAGTGCTGGTCCCAAGCCCAGATAGATTAGGGAGGGTTGCATCAGGAAGGGCATCCAGTGTAAAACCTATACCAAATCCAACAAAAACCCCATCCATTGCCATGATTAGTAGGACTTAAGGCAATTAATGTGACTAAAGATTAAAATTAAAAGCTGGTGTTGGTCCACTGTTTTTTTTTTCAAGTCCAAAGTCAACACAGCTATCTACCAGGAGATTTTAAAGCACTTCATGCATCCATCTGCTGACAAGCTTTATGGAGACACCAATTTCCTTTTCCAGCAGGATTTAGCACCTACCCACAGTGTCAAAACTACTACCAAATGGTTTGCTGACCCCGATATTACTGTACTTGATTGGCCAGCCAACTCGCCTGACCTGAATCCCATAGAGAATTTATGGGGGATGAGAAACAGCGGACCCAAAAATACAGACGAGCTGAAGGCTGCTATCAAAGCAACCTGGGCTTCAATAACACCTCTGCAGTGCCACAGGCTGATCGCCTCCATGCCACGCTGCACTGATGCAGTAATTCGTGGTAAAAGAGCCCCAATCAAGTATTGAGTGTATAAATGAACATACTTTTCAGAAGTTGGATATTTCTGTATTGTAAATACTTTTTTTGATTGAGCTTAGGAAAGATTCTCACAATTTGAGATACTGGATTTCTGATTTTCATGAGCTATAAGCCATAATCATCAAAATTAAAAACAAGGCTTGAAATATTTCACTTTACATGTAATGAATATCGAATATATGAAAGTTTACCTTTGTGAATTAAATTATGAAAAAAAAATGAACTTCACGATATTCTAATTTTTTTTGGACATGTGCGTTTGTGTGAGTGAAACACTTTGAATGTAGATGAAGGGTATCTGGTGGTTTAACCCATCTTCATGTGATTTAGCCCCATGTTTAAAATGTGAATAAAGTTGATCAAACATGCGCCTATGATTGATCAGTCTAGATCTAAAGAGAACAGAGCTTTTTTTTTAAATATATTTTTTATTAATGAAAGACACAAAGTTACAAGCTTAGATGAAAGACATTTGTTTTTCTCTTACATTTCCAAACTACAACCCCCTGCCCACCCTTCCACCCCCCACCAGAACCTGTGCGTCTTCGTATGTCACCAGTCAAACAGAAGACAGTAAGGCTACATCCACACGACAACGGCAACGAGATTTTTTTTTTTTAAATATCGCGTCCACATGGGCAACGGATCAGTAAAATATCAGGTTCATATGGCAACGCAACGCTTGCTGAAAACGATACAATACACATGCCACACCTCTACGCGCGCTGTAAGACGGTCCCATCGGAGACACCAGAACAATAGAAGTAGACGCATGCGCATAACTGCGCATGCGCACAGTGATTATCCCTGTCACTGTCACACGCACACACTTTCTCACTCCCTATCCTATGGATATAGTCCCTTTAAATCACGTGCTCGTTTTTTGAATGGAGACGCGGAAAGAGGAATGAACGGGGGTAGATGGAAGCCGGTGCGCCAACATTCTGATATCCTCCAGAATTCTTTAATGGTCCGGAATAAATTGAATGCTACACGTTGGATTACTTTGTTCTTCTACGCCCTTTTTGAGGAATGTATTGTTGGACTTAAACCAACATCTGAAGAGGTGAAATCACTCCTTTTTTTTCTCTATTTTTGCTGGCGGGATTGACTCTGCCCTAAGGGCTATTCTCTCTCTCTCACTTTGCACCATTACACAATAAATATTCACAGTGAAAATATTTTGTAAGCGCGTTTCATGAACCAAGTTATAGGATTTGTTGACAACTCGCATAGAGTTCGTTACACTTCTACCCGGCGTGAAGCACATGTGGTTGTGACGTCATCGTAAACAAATCCGTTCTACTCATCCAGATGACTTCGCAACGGCTCCGTTGCCAGATTTTTTCACTCTGGAACCCGTTCTCAAAAGATTTCGTATTGGGGCACCCACAACGCCGGTGCCGTGTGGACGCCAGGCCGAAACGATAAACAATTTTATCAGATTCACCTGAATCCGTTGCCGTGTGGACAGGGCCTAAGTCACTTGTACAATTCTTATACAAAAACAAGACAAAAAAAAAAAAAAAACATATATACATTATCCAGTAATACCAAACCATACCAGTGGTACATCAAACAATATTGCAGACTTCTTTAGGTCTATGTCATCAGACTATCTTGGTGCTTTACATGTCATTACAGAGACACAGGAAGGGTCTTGAGTTTTTCAAAATGTGTTATTACAGGGTTCCAGATACCATAAAAAAGGTCAACAGACCCTCTAAGTGCATACTTAATCTTTTCTAATTTCAGATACATCATAAGATCAGTCAGCCATACTGATACTTTTAGTGGGTATGGGGATTTCCAATTTAAAAGAATTTGCCGTCTGGCAATCAAAGTTGAAAAGGCTAATACATCTTTGTACCCAGAAAGCCTCACAGAGTCACCTGACACAGTTCCAAAAATTGAGGTGTACATATTGGGCTCATATTCTATTTCTATAATTTTAGATATCGTTTTATACACCCCTGACCAAAATTGATCCAAACTTGGGCATGACCAAAACATGTGAGTCAATGTTGCTGGAGCACTATGACATCTACAATGTTCATCCATGCCTGAACATATTTTTGCCAATTTAGCTTTAGAAAAATGCATCCTGTGTAAAACTTTAAATTGGATTAAACTTAGACGAGCACAGGATGTAGTCCCATTGACCCTATGTACGGCTTCCTCCCATACACTAACCGGTATTGCCTCTCCAAATTCATCATCCCACTTTGCTCTAATCTTATCCAGGGTATTATCACCATGGGAAGTGATATTACAAATTCTAGAAATAAGCCCCTTTAAATTAAAAGACACATCCAAAATATCCTCCAAAACAGATGGATCTGGTTCATTTGGAAAATCAGTCGTATTACTACGAATAAATTGACGAATCTGTAGATATCTAAAATGATTTGAACGGGGGAGATTAAATGTTTCACACATCATTGAAACTTGCAAATACACCTTCCTTATAAAAATCTTTAAATCTGACAAGGCCTTGTCTACCCCATTTCAAGAAAGTGGCATCTATTCTAGCTGGAATAAATGAGTGATTATGACAAATTGGGGCTTGAATGGAGAAATTAGGTAGATCCCCATGTTTTCTAAATTGTTGCCAAATACGTAAGGTATTAATAACCGTTGGATTTTAAGTATATGATGAACTAGCCAGAGGGATTTTAGAAGTCACTAAGGCTGAGAGCGAAGTTGAAAGGCAAGAATTATTTTCAGACTCACACCAGCCCACATCTGATGACTGACACCAATAAAGGATTTTCTGGCAGTTTGCTGCCCAATAATAAAATTGTAAGTTTGGCAAGCCCAAGCCTCCACTGGAGCGATGTCTTTGAAGAAATCTCTTTTGAATTCTAGGCACTTTACCAGCCCATATAAAAGATGATATATGCCTATCCATAGATAGAAAAAATGATTTGGGCAAATAAATTGGAAGACACTGAAAAAGATAAAGAAATCTAGGGAGAACATTCATTTTAATACAGTTAATCCTACCAACCAATGACAAATTAACGGCATTCCATCTCTGGAAATCAAACTTTAACTTATCTACTAATGGAGTAAGTTTTTATGGTATAGCTCAGGGAATGTACGACTTAAATGAATACCTAAATACTTAAACCCATCTAGACTGGTACCAAAATCCAGAATTGTGACACCCAAAGGCATTTTTGAGACAAAGTCGGCAAACAAACAAACAGTCTTATTTTGTCAATTTGGGTGTGCCGAATTCAAATCTGCAATATGCCGAGCTCTATCTGACCTCTGTTGACCTCTAGAGGTCATTGAACTTTGGGCCTGTAAACGTCTCAGCTGAACCCAGTTTCTCAGCTTTCTAAGGAATGAAATGTACTAAAATGATTAATGAAGTTAGCAAATGGCCTTGTTTGTTAAATGTTTGGGTGCTGAATTCATTTTTCATTTGTAAAACGACATATGACCTCTGATAACCTCAAGGTCATTAAACTTGGCCTATAGGCCTATGCATTTAACGGCATTTTTAAACTGACTTTACTCCCCCAAAAAGAATATGAACAGACAAAAAACAAATAGAAAGGAACAAATACAACATTAAATGCCAGTCCATGTACATGTGACTTACTTTTCACAATGAGAATGCCTCGGCGATCACCTTACATAACATTGCATTACATTTAGCGGTTATTGTTTATACAAAGCTACTGAAAAAAGGACAGATTCAGCAGCATACAAAATGTGGGGGCATACAGGGTATACAGGTTAATCAGGGTTAGTATATATGAGAGTTTTTTTTTCTTTGTTGTTTGTTTTTTGTTTTGTTTTAAACGGGGTAAAGCCTTTACAAAAAACAAACAACAAAGAAAAAAACTCATATATATACTAACCCTGATTAACCTGTATACCCTGTATGCCCCCACATTTTGTATGCTGCTGAATCTGTCCTTTTTTCAGTAGCTTTGTATAAACAATAACCGCTAAATGTAATGCAATGTTATGTAAGGTGATCGCCGAGGCACTCTCATTGTGAAAAGTAAGTCACATGTACATGGACTGGCATTTAATGTTGTATTTGTTCCTTTCTATTTGTTTTTTGTCTGTTCATATTCTTTTTGGGGGAGTAAAGTCAGTTTAAAAATGCCGTTAAATGCATAGGCCTTATTGAGGTTTTTCACCCACGTGACCAAGTCATGTGAGGCTGCCATTTTGGATGGCACGGCTCGAATCAGTTTGAATGCGAGGAAGGTGACAAACGAAAAACATAAAAGAAAAAGGAGCGAGATGCAGAAAACACCTTCACTATCCAGCGACGTAGGGCATTTACAGGGCGAGCAGAGGGAGAGGTATTTGCAAAAATTGAGGTTAGCAGGCTTAGAGAACGACGTTTACCTGCTTCCACCAGGATTGTTCACTGACGTACGGAAGTACACGAAGCCCTCATCTTTACCTGACTTCGGCCCACATGATCTGTATACCTATGTCGTTAAAAACCCATCGCCATACACAGGTATTGCTCTGAAAGCGTATAAGAGTTTGGATACCTACAAATATTTTGTGTCAGGCTGGGAAACATGCCTACATCAGTGGGTCGTCCCTGGAGCCGGTGGTCGCCATCTTATCACAGCTAAGGTTTGTTCACATTTTCATTTACTTTCGGTCCTCAGGATAAACAAAATGTTATTAAATGTCATTGAAATAACTTCTTAGCCTGTTGAGACATGGCCTGTTATAAATTTGCTGTTACCAGGCAATGACCAAGAACTGTATTATTAGGGTCGGTGTCTGTGTTGTAGCAGTGTACTAGCAGCTAGCTGTTAGCACTAGCTAATGTCAACAACATCATAGCTGGTATGTTACTGTAGCAATGTTTACGTTCAGCCATTTGGATGACTGTTAAAACCTTTCAGTCACAAGTTTTTCCTTTACTGTATTTACTAGTTTACTGTAATTATGATCCGGCAGCTATTTACACCGGATCCAGTGTAAATAGCTGCCGGAGCACGCTCCGGCTTGCTCCCCCTCAAGTTAAGCAGCGCGCTCCGGCTTGCTCCCGGAGTGCTGCGGCCGAGGTTCTGGAGCACGCTCCGGCTTGCTCCCGGGAGCAAGCCGGAGCGCGCTGCTTAATTTGAGGGGGAGCAAGCCGGATCATAATTACAGTAAACTAGTAAATACAGTAAAGGAAAAACTTGAGACTGAAAGGTTTTAACAGTCATCCAAATGACTGAACGTAAACATTGCTACAGTAACATACCAGCTATGATGTTGTTGACATTAGCTAGCTTGACCTTCAAAATGGCGGACACCGGGGCGTCACGTGACCCTGTGACGTCAGGTGAAAAACCTCAATAGGCCAAGTTTAATGACCTTGAGGTTACCAGAGGTCATATGTTGTTTTACAAATGAAAAATGAATTCAGCACCCAAACATTTAACAAACAAGGCCATTTGCTAACTTCATTAATCATTTTAGTACATTTCATTCCTTAGAAAGCTGAGAAACTGGGTTCAGCTGAGACGTTTACAGGCCCAAAGTTCAATGACCTCTAGAGGTCAACAGAGGTCAGATAGAGCTCGGCATATTGCAGATTTGAATTCGGCACACCCAAATTGACAAAATAAGACTGTTTGCCGACTTTGTCTCAAAAATGCCTTTAACTCCTTAAATAAGCACTTTTTTGAATTTTGGTACCAGTCTACGTTAAAACAGTATAATTTCACAAGTTCACTGGGAGCACTGTAGAACGCGTCTCACCCCCACATCGCCAAACCCGGAAGTCCAGAGCTTTTTTTTTTTTTTTAAGGGAAGTTTGAACTCTAACTTTTTGACTGGATTTTTCATTTGACTTACGTACATTACAGGCATTTAGCAGATGCTCTTTTCCAGAGCAGCCTGAGGAGCAGTTGGGGGTTAGGTGCCGTGCTCAAGGGCACTTCAGCCATTCCAGGGGCGTAGCTAGAATTTTTCAAACGGGGTGGGGTGGGGGGTCACACACTGACTGGCAGCCTGAGTACATACCCGCAGGTTTGTAAATGAAAAACCACATTGAATACATTTGAGAAAATAACGCGGTCTTTGCATCATTCTTTCATCTCATGTTGCGAGTTATTGAGATGTCGGACAATGATTAGGCCAAATCAGCTTTATCCGGCAGTGTATGGACAGCAGCTCGACATCTTACCCTAGTCAGCTGATGCAGATCTCTCTATTCTTGTTGTCTTACTGCTCATCGGCCAAAATGTTTCTAAGTAAAAGGCGTCATGGATGACGAATGGCAAAGATGCCAACGATCTTGTTAATGTCGATCACTCTGCCTTAGTGTATTCTTCCACGTTTTCTTGATGTTGCGCTCTACAAACGGCACACTAAAACTTAGCTTCGAAGCCACAAAATGCAACTTTGATGGAAAAAAAAAAATATATATATCAAATTGCTTACCTCTCTTCACGTTGAAAGGAGGAGGAAAGTTTCGCTTGTTTTGACATGGCGAATTATTAACACAAAAGGAAATACTTATAATTCGCAACTAAAAAGACTGCAGCTACACTGGCAGCTTGACCGTGCTTTCTAGTGCGATCGTGTTGCGCAGAACTGGGCTTTCGCACCCAAACCACAGGAAGTCCATAACAAGGTTATAGAAACCCTAATGAAGCTGAGGTGACAATCTAGTTTAAAAAAAAAAAAAAAAGCTAGAAAAATTACAGTGGCCGCTTTTCTAATATTCTTATGAAGCTCTTGAAAAAAAATGTATGGTCCAACGGGGGGGGGGGGGTCCACGGGCACCCCAGGACCCCCCAGCTACGCCCCTGCATTCCTACTGGTCCAGGGAATCGAACCGGCATCCTTTTGGTCCCAAAGTTGCTTCTAGGCAATGGCTTCCCCCATAGTCTACCCCCATGTAAACTAACTTAAAGTAGCTGTGAAGAAACACTGACTTGTGAACTGGATTGCATGTTTAAATCTACGCAGCTCGACAGAGCATTTTCAGAGCACATTCTAAATTTTTAATAATTTCTAAAGATGTGATGGTCATTGTAAGCATAATATTTCGGTTCGCAGGTGGTAATTCAGCACGATGTCGAATTCTCATCTTTAGTACCGATTGACGTAAACGGAGTGTTTTCACCGACGTCACCAAAACACAAAAGTCCTGGATGTTTACATAAACAAATAACGCTTACATTTCACACAGGAAAAAAAAATAAAATCGCAATTTTCGTAATGGCATCGGCCAAAGAAACTTGCAATAAGAAAACAGAAGCTGCTAGAAAGTATGTAGAAGGCTTAGAGCCCAGTGTAAGAGCCCACTATCTGGAGAAACTGCAGTTAATCAACAGCCTGGAGCCATACGAAATGGGAGAGGAACTGAGTGAAGACAATGCATTGCTTCCTGCTGTGACATACCCAGACATCAATTACTACTTAACTTTTTCGCCAAGTCCATACACTGCTGAGGATCTGAAGTGTTTCAAGGGACTAGAAGCCTATAACCAGATGTGCTGTGGCTGGGTAAGGGAACAAAAAGCACAGAAATTTGGTGACAAATCTCTGGTGAAAGCAAAGGTGTGTACTGTGTACATTACATGTACAGTGATATACTGTAGAGCAAGAGTGCACATCCCCTGTGGGCCGACCTCAGCTAACAGCAGATGCCCGATTGTGATTTTAACTTTAGCTTACTCTCAAGAGAACATACAGAAGCACTATCAGGGCTAGACAGTAGAAATATAGTGTCGTTTAATTTTAAGACCTTGATCAAAACTTAAAAAAAAAAACAAAAAAAAAAAAACTCATACCCAACACAAAGCGAACTGAACATACGCTTATGTTGTCCGGATTTTTGTCAGTCAGATCCTGGTTTAGTTTGGCAGAGATGACAACACTCCTGACAATTTTCTGGTTTCCTCTCCGATTTTCGATTATTTTAGGTAACCGGTAGAAGTGCAGATGTTTCTCACGATCGGAGTGATTATGGCAACCCAATAACCATTATTTGGTTAGTTTATCAAAAAATTCATGAAGATTGCTTTGTTGTTGATGTGTCCAATGCCTCCAATATGGCCAACTTCCGGTTTGATGACGTCACGTGGCAACACTCTATAATAACCGGTAATAATTTAGAGCGATTTTGAATTCCTCTTTAGTATGTTTAACCCTTGTATGGTGTTCGGGTCTGTGGGACCCGTTTTCATTTTTTATCAAAGGAACAATGATACGATTAATTATTTTTTCAAACTCAGACTCCTTGGCCTTGGCTCATTTTCTGTGAAGAACATATACTGTATCAGAACACATTTTCGATGACGACACACTGTACACCCCCTCTACACATTTATATTACATACAGGATGTTCGCGTCCACTGGACCTGGGGCTAATAAAAAAGTGTGTACCTTCGCTCTGTCCTCCTCCTGTCTGGGCCTGCTGTTAGTTAGTGTGTGTGTTTTGTGTTTCTGCCCCTGCCATTCAAGCACCGACACCTGTCTGCTCTCACATTCCTACACATTTTACCCTCTGTCTTGCAGGAACCAAGACAGGAAGTTCCCATAAATTGGGGGCAGGACACAATAAATATAGCTTTTCCAATGTGGCTCCTTATCACAACTGATCAAGATGGCCAAAAGATTCTCTGCTCAGATGGACTTGCAAATGATTTTGGAAGAGAGAGAAGCTTTTGATGATGATGATGTAGAGGAAGACGTTTCAGAACGTGAGGATCACATTTCTGAAAATTCAGAGTCTGACAGTGACTTTGAAGAAGAGGATGAGATGGGGCATCAGCCGGTCCCAAAACGAAGACAAGCATGGGGATGGTGTGTTGTATAGACTGACATGGTTATTGCATGTGTTCAGCTTGTGTTGTGCAAACTGAACAGAATGGATTAAATTTCTAATGAAGTCCAAAGAAATAAAAATCAGTTGGGTGGCATGGTGGTTAGCACGGTCACCTCACAGCAAGAAGGTTCCGGGTTCGAACCCAGTGGCCGGCAAGGGCCTTTCTGTGTGGAGTTTGCATGTTCTCCCCGTGTCTGCGTGGGTTTCCTCCGGGTGCTCCGGTTTCCCCCACAATCCAAAGACATGCAGTTAGGTTAACGTGGGGCGGCCTTGGGCTGAGGTGCCCTTGAGCAAGGCACCTGACCCCTGACTGCTCCCCGGGCGCTGTGTGTGGCTGCCCACTGCTCTGGGTGCGTGTGTTCACTACTTCACATGGGTTAAATGCAGAGGATGAATTTCACTGTGCTTGAAGTGTGCGACAAATAAAGGTTACTTCTTCTTATGAAAAACCTTGCTTCATTTGTAAATTTGAAGATAAACATCTTTGTTTCCACTCATATCTTGACTGTAATTGATTTTCTTTTTGTAAACTTACATTTTATTAAGGGCGGCACAGTGGTGTAGTGGTTAGCGCTGTCGCCTCACGGCAAGAAGGTCCGGGTTCAAGCCCCGTGGCCGGCGAGGGCCTTTCTGTGCGGAGTTTGCATGTTCTCCCCGTGTCCGCGTGGGTTTCCTCCGGGTGCTCCGGTTTCCCCCACAGTCCAAAGACATGCAGGTTAGGTTAACTGGTGACTCTAAATTGACCGTAGGTGTGAATGTGTGTGTGAATGGTTGTCTGTGTCTATGTGTCAGCCCTGTGATGACCTGGCGACTTGTCCAGGGTGTACCCCGCCTTTCGCCCGTAGTCAGCTGGGATAGGCTCCAGCTTGCCTGCGACCCTGTAGAACAGGATAAAGCGGCTACAGATAATGAGATGAGATGACATGTAATTTAACAAAGGTAAAGAGCAAATATTAACCATATATGCCGTTTATGTTGCTTGTAATTGGGGTGAAGTAAACATCTGTTAAGTATTTAATGTAAAATTGTTTGCGTTGAATTTAAAGCACCAAAATGCAGCGGGTCCACCAGAACCACCAACACTGGCTGAGGAACAAAAATACGAACCACCACACCGGGGTTAATCGTGTCACATATCAGATGTTAAACAAACAAGCAATAATCCTTCCTCCACAGTGCGATGAAAAGCCGAACTGAGGCGCTTCACGCCAGGATTTTGTTGCTGACGGTATTAATTAATTTATTAATTAACTTCGGCATGAAATCGACAGACATGTAAACAACAGAATCGAAACCATTCGTATTTCTTAGCAAAATCACAAAAAACTCAGTTTCACTTCTGCTACTCGTTATATTTTGGCTTTTGTTGATCTTTTGAAGATCATCTGAATTTGAATAAAAGCTATTCGAAACAGAATTAAAAACTGCATGCAATGCCTTCTTAAATCACGTCCGGTGTTTTCGCCTCACGCACAAGATCGGATTAATTTAGAGTCTGTTTATTAGCAACTAGCTGAAGCCATAGTACAAACAATTCACTTTAATGATGGGGGCTAAAACACCATAAACCAGCTGAAGGACTAGAGCTGAAACCCCCAGCATGCGATACAGAGCCATAATAAATTCTGACCAAAAATCTGCATTGTTTACATTAAATCACCAATTAAACATTTCTCTCTACTAATACTAAGGTTTCTTTTACTGGACCGAGATTTTACTGACATCAACTGTTTTATTAAATACCACAGAAAAAATAAATAGATACTTACAAATCATTTCCAGATAATATATTCCCAAACTCACCAGCGGTTCCAACGAGTAGGATATAATTTTAGGCACCGGCATTGGTGTTACGTTGGTATTACTTCCTGTTCACGCCGGTGAACCCAAACTTCAAAATAAGAGTCGTTTGTTCTCAAGCTTTGTCTTTTCAAATTTGCATTCCTCAACGTTGCTAAATGATGATCCGTTTTCCAATTGTATAATAAATTTTTTAGTCGGAGGATTTATTTGTTTATTTAAAATCATTCTAACTATCCTGACACTGGCCCAAGTGACCGAATAAAGTCCATTTCCGCTTCAGAATCCCTAATAAAAAGCACGACATTCAGCTGTGTTAAAATAGTCCGACATACACCAGTTCAGAAAGTCGTCTATATTACATTTACTCTCGACACTACACTTTGTCTGGCTTGTTCTTGAATATTTGTTGAGAAAGTGGGCTCAGGGACTTGAGTTGCTCTGGTGTCGTATGCGCACTTGGTTGCAGGGTTGATTCACTGGAATGATCCACCTACAGCTTGAGGGAACTTTAAAATATGGGTCATTAGCCTTTCAAAAAGGTCATTTTGCAGTCTCTTGTGGCGCGTGATATCTCGACGTAGTCATGCGGAGCTCATCAACTTTGTCTAAAGGTAATGTTTGCATAATATGTTTATATAATATTATACTATGTGTAGCTGTACAGGTTCCTTGTGAATGACCTATAAGTATATGGTTAACTATCTGAGCCTGTCATGCTGAAGGTAGCTGCTCGTGTCTGTCTCCTGTAGTCACTGTGTGAATGGAGTGGACACCGTGTTCTAGCAAAAACACCTGCAGCAGTCAGGGAGATTACTCAAGAAAACGTTATTTCGAGTTAGCATGGGTTACCTGACCTTCACTTTGTGAGGACCAGGTGTAAAACTCCTTTGGATCCTCAGGATTACCACTATTCTTGACACAAAGGGGATTAAAACAAAAGATATGGTTAAAAATCTTGGTGTCTTCATTGACAGCGAGCTAAACTTTGACAGTCACATGAAAGCAATCACTAAATCGGCATTTTATCACCTAAAAAACATTTCCAAACTAAGAGGACTTGTGTCAAAAAATGATCTGGAAAAACTTATACATGCCTTCATCTCTAGTAGGGTTGACTACTGCAATGGCCTTTTCACAGGCCTGCCAAAAAAGACCATCAAACGACTTCAGCTGGTTCAAAATGCAGCGGCTAGGGTTCTCACACGAACAAAAAGGACAGAGCACATTACTCCAATTCTAAGGTCCCTTCACTGGCTTCCAGTAAGCTACAGAATTGACTTTAAAGCATTGCTGCTGGTGTACAAATCTCTAAATGGTACAGGGCCCAATTACCTCTCTGATATGTTGCAGCGGCCTAACCCGATCAGATCTACCAGATCGCAACAGAAAAATTTACTGGTAAAACCTGTTGTTAAAACAAAGTGTGGTGAAGCAGCTTTTAGCTACTATGCAGTCCAGCTATGGAACCAACTGCCAGAGGACATTAAAAATGCTCCTGCTGTTGGCAGCTTCAAATCTAGATTAAAGACCAAGCTGTTCTCAGATGCTTTCTGCTAACTGATTACAGTTTTTCTCAAATGCTAACACATTTCACAAACGTTTCCTCTATGTTCCCCAATGTCTAAACACAACACCCTTTTCTAAAGCTACATAAACACAACCACACCTTCTCACTTCAAAACTAGAACTTTCACACCAAAAGAGCAGCTCGAAGCTTTCAAAAATGTAAACACTATACACATCATTACACACTACAGCAAAACAATTGAAAACACAATGCTCAATTTGTGAGGAGGTTCTTTGTTTCATAACTGCCAATGCATATTTTTTGAAACTTTACAGTAACGG
The DNA here is from genome assembly GCF_027579695.1 of Neoarius graeffei. Lineage (NCBI taxonomy): Eukaryota > Metazoa > Chordata > Actinopteri > Siluriformes > Ariidae > Neoarius > Neoarius graeffei. The sequence continues at coordinate 49,247,542 of NC_083575.1, forward strand.
ATCTTAGATCTCTGTAGAGGATTAGGCATTTAGATTTGTGAGTTTCATATGAAGAGTATAAATCTATAGAAAATACTGCATGTACACTACTGTAACAACTCAATGCAAAAACAATCTATTGCACACAACAGTACTCTTGAAAACATGTTCAGGGTGTGAAGGTTTTTTTTTATTTACTTTATTCACACCACACACACCACAATCACTGTGCGGCATCATGTCGCTGAGCTGCATCGGGCCACATCACCTCATCCACATCGCAGGCTATATTCTCTCTTGCCAGGCACCGCGGGAAAAACGCCCTGGAATGGCGCATCCATCCTTGGAAGGCCTCCACTGGGATGTCACCACAGGCCAGCTCCATTGCCCTTAGGAGGTTCTCTCTAGTGTATGGTTGTCTGTCATAAACCTTCCATCTCCACGATGAGAAGAACTCCTCTATAGGGTTCAGGAAAGGGGAGTAGGGTGTCAGACAGACGTTTAAAAACTGGTTACTGTTGGTGGTGAACCACTCTCTGATTTGGTTTGTTCTGTGGAAGCGGACATTGTCCCAAATGATCACATAAATGGGATGTGCGGGCCCAGGATGGTGGTGTTGGCGGTCCAGGAGGATGTCTCTTAGCTCCTCTAGGAAGGTGAGGAGACGTTGGGTGTTGTAAGACCCAAGGACAGCATGCCAGTGGACAAGCCCCTCCGAACCCATGGCCGCACAAAGAGTAGTATTACCCCCCCGTTGGCCAGGAACCTCAGTGATGGCTCTTTGGCCAATGATGTTATGGCCTCTTTGCCTTCATTTCTGCAGGTTGAAGCCAGCCTCATCCAGGAAGAGGTACTCATGAGGTCTGGCCATCACGTCCAACTGTAATATCCTCTGTGAAAATGTGAAAGTGCACAGGTGTTCAGAACAGTCAATCAGGTAGCACAGTATTGTCCAGAAGTAATGTAGGCCACTGAGCAACACAGTATGTCCACTAACTGTACTGTGAAGATGGATGTATACTTACTTGCACATACTCGTAACGTAGGTCTTTGTGTCGCGCAGAGTTGCGCTCAAAGGGAACCCTACAGACCTGTTTCATCCGTATCTTTTGGCGCCGGAGAACTCTGTCTATTGTGGCCAAGCTGACATCATCAATGCTCTCAAAGTTGACATTATCGGCAATGACTTTGTCTCTGATCTCCCGGAGTCTGATGAGGTTGTTCTCACGAACCATATCCACAATGAGGGTTTCTTGTGCCGCTGTAAATATGGCAACCCTCCCACCTCTATGTGGCATTCTTTCAACTCTAAAGAAACATGTGTTGTCAATTGACATGTTTTACAATAACAATTGATTTGAAACCAATAGACTACTTTCACAGGCTTGTAAAACTGTATTGTGACAAAGAAAGCAATAGAGTACAATACCTGTTGTGTTGTCTGAATGCCCTGATAATGGTGGCCACGGTGAACCTACTCAGGTTTGGATGGACTCTTAGTCCTGCTTCAGCCATTGTCATGCCATGGACAGTGACATGGTCAATGACTGTTGCTTGCCTCTCGTCCGTAATGATGGTGTGAGGTTGTCTTGCTCTCCCTCCTGGACCTTGTCCTCTCCCTCCTGGACCTTGTCCTCTCCCTTGTTGGCCTCCTCCTCTTCCTCGTTGGCCTGGACCTCTTCCTCCTCTGATTTGAACTCCACTTCCTCGTTGGCCTGCTCCTCTTCTTCCATGGCCAGCTCTTCTCCCTCCATGGTCAGCTCCTCTCCATCCTCTGACTCTGCCTTCATCCATTGTGTTTGTTTGGAATCTTCAGCAAACTGTGCACTCTGAACTTGCTTTTATACATGTGGTCACAGCATTAGCAACAAGTGTCTTCAATTTTGAGTCGTTGTGTGTAATTAATGACGCCAGGTGTGTTCACTGTGTTCAAATATTGCTGACTGTGGCAAGCATTTTGCATCACATGAGCTTTCATTTGAGAATATGAGCAGAGTTCTTTTGCAACTTGTGTTTTAGCAAGGAAAAATGTGTTTAGATTTATGAGAACGGAGGATTGTGTTTTGTGAATTGTCTTCATGTGAAATGTGTTTATGATATTGGCAAATGATAGCTAGATTTAGTAAATGTGTTTAGACAACTGGTCATTTGGTTTAGAGGACTGGCTTTTGTGTTTTAGCATTTGAGAAAAACTGTAATATCATCTTTACGTTTTAAACTTTACTTAACTTTTACAGTCTCTGCATGTTTTAAACTTTACTTAACTTTTATTCTATTTCATTCTGCTGTTTTTTACTGAACTTTTACTTCATTTTATTATTTTATTCCTACTATTGTTTAATTCTTATTATTTTTTTCTCTCTTCTTCCCCATTTATTTTATGTAATTTAATTTTCTATTGTTTACTGTTTTGCTTTTACCCCTGTAAAGCACATTGAACTGCCACTGTGTATGACATGCGCTATATAAATAAACTTGCCTTGCCTTTGATATGGCAAGCAAATACATGGGTTTCGTTTATTTACTGCTACTATGTTTATAGCAGCAGTGAAGGAGAGGCCTGTGTTTGAGATGCAAGGTTAAAGGTGACGCTTGTATCTTCATGTTTATGTCCCTGAGACCTGAAACCCCCCTAACAGCACTGTTGTTGTTCAACAGGTGAAGTGATCACGGCTTTGTCCGTCACTGCTGGAGCCATGGCTGTGGGTTTCCTGATCCATAAAACATTATTCTCCAAAGCCAAATGCGCGAAGCCCAGAGTGAACCTGGACCAACAGAAAGACAACCCCAAAGTGGTGCATGCTTTCGATATTGAGGACCTGGGTGAGAAGGCTGTCTACTGTAGATGTTGGAGATCTAAGAAGGTAATACATAAGAAATTGGCCCAAACTGACTGACCGATATCTGGATTTAAGTATGGCTTAATACTGACCACTCAGTTTAACACCTGCCTCATAAAGTCAATTGTGTTTTCAAAAAGTGCCACGAACACCAATGAAACAAACAAACAAAAGCAATAAATATCCCTGTATGGCACATTCATCGAAAGCGTGTTTCCACGTCCTGTTGAAAAGATAACATTTCCATTTAAACATTTAAACCAGCAGCTTTTTAAAGCTACACAACTAATACATCATATACATCATATCACCCTGGGGGAAAAAAGAAAAGAAACCAAATTATCATTCAAATTATTTCTATGCCGTTTTGATTGGTTGAACAAACTACAAATAACGGTCTGCTCATGCGCAGTTTCTTCGCACTTTTGGCAATGTGGCTCAATTTCTTTATTTTTTGACTCGTCACAGGAACTTCATAATCAGTATTTCAAAAAATTAATTTGAATGATAATTATTGAACTCGGTTTTCACAAAATGTCATACTTTGTATTAGCCCCAAAGCATAACTACGTCATTACTTGTTTACCGCAATGCATTGTGGGGGATAGCTGGCAGTGTTCGAAATACCTGTCTGCAGGCTGCATTTTGCAGAATGATTTTCAAGATTGCAGAAGAAAAATTAAACAACCTGCAATTTTCCAGAATGAAAAAAAAATCAGGCTCGGGATACAGTGGTTCTCAATTTAGCAAACTAGCGGCGCTGTAAATAAACTGAAACCTGCGCCGCGCGAACCTGACGGTGTTTTCCAGGTCAAAGTTGAGCAATATTTACGTAATACCGACGAAAGGCGACGACGACCAAATAAGGGTAGTTGCCATTTTCCGATGTAAGATTTCGTCACTTTTAATACCCGCCGGGACGACCCGACAACTACCTCGGCAGTTTCCGCCATGCATCTCCCAGAATTCAATGCAGCACAACAAACATGGCTCCCAAGAAGAGGATTGTTTCTTCGGGGCAAGAGTCTGACAAAAACGCCAAGAAAACAAGGACGATTTTATCGTATCTCAGCAAAACCGGCAGCCAGCGTGATTCCAACAACAGCGACAGATCGTGCATCCGCGAGGGTGACAAAAATGAAGACGGTCGCTGTTATAGTTGCATACGTATATATTGGTAGATTGTGTAGGTTTGTATATATTGTATTGTTGAATTGTGCAAAATTATACTGATATTATATCCCTTTTGAAGACAGCAACAGTATTTTACCTTTATTCATAGATACTTTTGAATATTTTGTTTTCTCATACCAAGCTACACTAATACATGTTTTGTGTACATGTTTTATGTTTTTTCTTTTTTTACTGGTGCTGTCTTGCCTGTGGTGCAGACTAGCACAAAGTAAAACAGTTGCCCTGTAAGACAAAGCTCATAGGTTCAGTTCTGTAGCTCTCAGTTCTGCCATGATTAGTTTGTACCCAGTTCTCTGCTGTTAGTTTAGAGCAGTGAAGCCTCTGCAGTCGTTCTCAGTTCAGTTCATGACCTTGCACTTTGGAAGCCAGGCAAACACAATGAACCCAAACGTCTTTCCATTTGCCAGTTGGGTTTTATTCCTTAATGGCATCAATTCTTTGCATCATCGTAAGATGTAACAGAGTGTAGAATTGAAACCTTGCTTTCAATTTAAAACTACAGGTTGCAGATGCAAACACTGTGAATGAAGTGCATTTTGGGTAACAATCTATTGTTCAAGCTAGAAACTTAATCTTGACAAAATGTAACATGACGTGTAACATGAAAATGAATGTTTTGTTTCTTGAAGAACGGTTGTGTTCTATTTTTTATTGTGGTGATCCCTTTATTAGTATGTTGTGTGGAAGGATAACGTGTGGGTGTGATAACTAGTACATTTATGAATTAGTTGGTATGCTTCAAGTTGTAGTAGCCCGTAGTGTCAGAGCGAGGGGGATGAAAGACCTGTGGAGGTATCATGGAATGATAACTTTGCTGCAGAGAAGGATCTGTGAAGACTGAAATTAAAAATAGTGAGAGAATAAAGAATTGCAGTAATGCTATGAGTTGTAAAGCTAGCTATGACGTAAATATAGGCATTATTAGGTTGAGAAGGGTGTAGTATGGAGGCTTGTGTATTTGCAGAAAATATTTCCAAATTGCAGAACAAAATTTTGACATTCTGCAATATTGCCGAACACTGGAAAAAAGTATTTCGACCACTGGCTGGGGTCAGTAGTTGAGCGATATGACTGATGTCAGATTAATTTTATGTGAGAAGAGAGATTTTGCTGTGCTCTGTCATGGAAGACAATGAAATTGGTGATTTAAAGAGGTGGAGAACATGTCAAGGGTTTATAGCAGGAAAATCAGAATCCAAATCAAGCTTAGTGAAAAGATAAGAGTCTAGACCGAGTCTACCACACTGCACAACAACATCAGATCTCAGAAGGTCTTATTTCTGAGGACGTATATTGCACCAGATAAACTTTATCGAGAAAACAAATTTATCTGAATATCGGGAATTGGTGCAGAGCAGCGTTCTCATGGGGGATCCGTGGGCGAATATCGGTCCGAGTGATAAATGAGTGATTAGTTAAATAAAATTTGATATTAGGAAAAAAAAAAAAACTTTGGAAACCCCCTTGAGCTGCCATGTTGTGTTCAGTATAAATGCGTTTTCTTCAATAAATGCTGCTAGTGAGGTACACTGAACATTATACATACCCGAAAGAGAACCCTTCGTGGTTTGGGAGTTTTATCGGTCCGACAGGTTCGTTCGGCTGCCAAGTGCTTCGGCACGTTGAGAGGCAAAGGCCGAAGGATACTTCTTTGTTGCACAGGCTTTGGAATATTGCTAGTTTCAGACGATGAACGGTGTAGATTGTTATAAGCGTCTATAACCGAAGGCCATTCTGCAGACCATGGAAATATTGCTGGGTCACAGTTTAAGTATGTCTTTTTTTTTTTTTTTTTCCCCCCCACCAGAGAAATGTAAGCTACAAACACTTGTCCATTTTGATTCAGTTCAAAGGTTTTCGTTGCGGATTAAACTTATCCATTTCTTTCTTCTCCTCAACTGGCAGCTGATAAAAGCTCAAATTAGGTGTTCTCTTTGTTGTGGAGACACAGTGAGGCACACGGCAGTTCACTTTAGGCATGGTTAAAACTGGTTAGACCGAACAATGCAGTGTTTAACAAAGGTGAAAGTAAACAATATGGCGGAGCTGACCCTGGGTATTGTCCATGATGTGTTGCGGTAAACAAGCGATGACGTAGTTATTGGTTAGGATCATTATTTGCCTCTGCCTTCGGCATTGGCAAATAATGAATTGCTTACCTGCCACTAACAAAAACAATATTTTGTTCAACTTTGTCCAGTAATTGCTTATTGCTCAGCCACAGGCTGATTAAATTGGCTACTGACTCATATCTAGTATAAGCTTTTACACTTTTTTTTTTTTTTTGTATATTCGCAAGTGCCATGACAGTTATTGTAGTTTACTGTACCACATTCATTATACAGTAATATGTTCATGTCACCATTCCTCAAGCAGAAAAAGTGGAAAAGAACTCACATGCTTTAAGTAGTGGCCTTCCAGATACATGAGTTTTATGCAGGAGACTTTTTATTCCAGACACCAACCTCATGGTCAGGAGGGATAAATTGATATTTAGGAAGTAATTGGATCAGTTTAACCCCTGCATACTTGTGAAAAGAGAGCAATGAAATCTGATTTCACGGTCGTGTTAGGATGGTGTCTGTTTGCATGTGTACACACCTCATAAAGTACACTGCAACTTGCCCTCCTCAAACCATGCACATATATGGATCTTCTTGCACATTCAGTCCCCTCCAAAAGTGTTGGCAGGGCTAAGACCTGTTTGCCTTTTAATGGTTAAAGGAAAAAATAATAATGTGAGGTTTAATTTTGGGAATCTGTATCATCTTATCTGCAGTTAAACGTTTTAAGGAGAATTATTTGTAATTTTTTTTTTTTTTTTTTTTTTAATTTAAACCAAGTGTAACAGCACCACTAGTGGTCATACCAAAACCACACAATAGTATGAAGCGTAAGGTTGTGGGCTAGCTGTAAGGAGCCCTGCGCTGTAGACAGGGATACTCTCTGCTGTAGGCTCATGACCCCAGTCAGCAGCAGTTGTGTCACATGATTACATATTATGACTTGCCCGCCTAGTTCTGAGCTCCAATGGGCTAATATATTCCAGCCCATTTTGGTGATGTTTCCTGAACTGAGTTGCAGGAGTAATGAATGCGAATGAAATGGGTTATTTACACTAGTTATTTTTCTGCTAAAATATGTTTGGAGGAGAAACTGAAAGTTGATAGACTGAGTGCACATTGTCTAATCAAAGAACAAATTCCACAAAAGGACAGATAACTAAACTGTAAAGTGTAGTGGGTTTTTTTTTCTTTTTGGTTTGAACAAAAGGTTTACATCTTCTGTGTACCATGCCAAAAATTTTATATATAAACTTTTTGAAGTTGTATATCATTCACCATGCCCTTGACCTAAAAAAAAGACCACTAGCTGCCACTGGCAGAGCAAAACCTTTTGTTTCTCATATACACTGAAGACATTTGGATTTGAGGTCAAAAGATGAACATGAGCCGATAGATCAGAATTTCAGCTTTCATTTCGTGATATTTACATCTAGATGTGGCAAACAGCTTAGAACATGGTCCCACCCATTTCTTTAAGTGATCATAAATATTGGAACACTCAACGACAGGATTTTCTTGTTGTCCTGGTTTGTCCTGTTAGATACAGTGGATCTAAAAAGTGTACACACCCTGTTAAAATTATAGGTTTTGCTGATGTAAAAAAAGAAAAGTAAGACCACGATAAATAATTTAAAAACTTTTCCCATCTTTAATGTGACCTGTAACTTGTACAATTCAGTTGAAAAACAAATCTGTTGTGGGGGGGGGGGGGGGACATAATGTACAATAAGCTGGTTGCATAAGTGTGCACACTATTAAACTAATACTTTGACATACCTTTTTGATTTAATTACAGTATTCAGTCTTTTTGGGTTGGAGTCTATCAGCCTGCCACATCTAGACTTGGCAATATTTGCCCACTCTTCCTTGCAAAAGTGCTCCAAATCTGTCAGATTGTGAGGGTGTCTCTTGTGCACAGCCCTCTTCAGGTCACCCCACAGATTTTCAATTGGATTTAGGTCTCTGGCTGGGCCATTCCAAAACTTTTTTTTTTTGGGGGGAGGTCATTGTCATGCTGAAAGATGAAATTCATCTTCAGCTTTCTAGCAGACACCTGAAGGTTTTGGGCCAAAGTTGACTGGTATTTAGAGCTGTTCATAATTCCCTCCACCTTGACTAAAGCACCTGTTCCAGCTGAAGGAAAAACAGAACCCCACACGTGATGCTGCCACCACCATGCTTCACTGTGGGTATGGTGTTCTTTTGGTGATGTGCAGTGTTTTTGCACCAAACATACCTTTTGGAATTGTGGTCAAAAAGTTCAACCTTGGTTTCATCAGACCATAATACATTTTCCCATATGCTTTTGGGAGAGTTGATGTGTTTTTTTTTTTTTTTTTCTTCAAAATTTATCTGGGTCTGGATGTTTTTCTTTGACCCTACCCCATAGTCCAGACATATTGAGAATATGGGGGATTGTCACATGTAGTACACAACCAGTACTTGCCAGAAATTCCTGCAGCTCCTTCAGTGTTGCTGTAGCCTTCTTGGCAGCCTCCCTGACCAGTTTTCATCTTTTCTGTTCATCAATTTTGGAGGGATGTCCAGTTCTCGGTAATGTCACTGTTGTCCCATGTTTTCCCCACTTCTTGATGACTGTCTTCACTGTGCTCCATGGTATATCTAATGCCGTGGAAATGTTTTTGTCTCCTTCTCCTGACTGATACCTTTCAACAATGAGCTCCCTCTGATGCTTTGTAAGCTCTCTGTGAACCCTGGCTTTTGCTGGAGGATGCAACTGAGTAAATGTCTGAACTTTATTTGGGGTTAATCAAAGTCATTTTAATTGATGGCGGGTGTGAATCCAAAAAGATCGAATGCTGTAATTAAATCAAAAGGTGCTTCAACAAAGTATTAGTTTAAGGGTGTGCACACTTATGCAACCAGCTTATTGTACTTTTTTTTTGTATGTTTTCCCCCTATCAGATTTGTTTTTTAATTGAATTGTACAGGTTATAGGTCACATTAAAAATAGGAAAAGTTTTGAAGTTATTATCATGGTCTCATTTTTTTACATCAGAAAAACCTATCATTTTAATGGGGTGTGTATATTTTTTTATATCCACTGTAGATTGTTTAAACAGTGAATAGCTCTGAATGTCTACTCTTGGTTTGAGCCCTGGATTTTGTCTGTGAAGACTACATTTGTTATAAAGGATGAACCAACATGAAGACTAGAGAGCTGTCTATGGAAGGAAAGCAAGTCATTTTGAAACTATGAAAAGAGGAAAAATCTATAAATTTGCCAGTACAACAGTTCAAATTTTCCTGAAAGAAAGAAACCACTTGTGTACCAAAAACCAGACACTGAACAGGTCAGCCAGAGAAAATAACACCAGAAAAATACAAAAACAGTCAGTGTCACCAACATCCTCCACAGGGTAGGAGTATCACAATCTACTACTTGGAAAAAAGACTTCCAGAGCAGAAATATAGAGGCCATACCAGGAAAAGTTCTGGAACCAAGATTAACTTCTAGCTAAGGACCTGCTTATGATCTAAAGTATAGGAGTTTATCGATCAAGCATGGCAGAGGTGGTATCATTGCTTGGGCTTGCATGGCTGCTTCCAGCACAGGCTCAGTAATCTTTATTGATGATGATGGCAGCAGAATTAATTCACAAGTCTACAGAAATATTCTGTCTGCCAGCATACAGAGAAATGCATCAAATCTAATTCAGAAGAACTTGATCATGCAGCAAGACAGTCATCCAAAACACTGGCAACACAACAAAGCACTTAATCAGGAAAAGAAATTGAAGGTTTAAAACTGGCCAAGTTGATCACAACAATTTAACCTGACTGAGCAGCATTTCAACTCCTGAAGAGGAGACTGAAGGAAGAACCCCCTCCCCAATCAAACAACTGAAAGAAGCTGTGGTATAAGCCTGGAAATGCATCACAAAAGGAGAATGCAACAGTTTGGTAAGGTTACTGGGTTTCTGGCTTAATGCAGTTATTGCAAGCAAGGGATAGGCGACCAAATATTAAAGTCGAGCCCATATGATCCAGTCCCACAGAAGAGGTACTGTATCACAGACCCCTGAAAAAGTTAATGCCGACACCTTTCTGTTTTAGCTAGCGTTAACTTTTTCAGCAGTCTGTGCTACAGTCGCTCTTCTCTGGAATTGGACCATATGGGCTATCCTTCGTGCCCCATGCAAATCGGTGAGCCTTTGACACCCATGACCCTGTTGCCGGTTCACTGGTTGTCCTTCCTCAGACCACTTTTGGTAGGTACTAACCACTGCATACCGGGAACACCCCACAAGATGAGCCATTTTGGAGATGCTCAGACCCAGTCATCTAGCCATCACAATTTGGCTCTGGTTAAAGTCACTCAGATCTTTACATTTGCCCATTTTTCCTGCTTCCAACACATCAACTTTGAGAACTAACTGTTCTCTTGCTGCCTAATATATCCCACTGCTTGACAGAGTCCAGTGTAATGAGATGATCACCGTTATTCACTTCACCTATCAGTGGTCATAATGTTATGGCTGGTGTGTGTGTGTGTGTGTGTGTGTGTGTGTGTGTGTGTGTGTGTGTGTGTGTGTGAGAGAGAATATAAATATAAAATATAGTGCATGTATGTGTGTATAATATCGTCGCTGTTAGGTCAAAACCTGCTATGTGACATTTTTCCTTTTTTACAGGAGATGTAAAAAACTGAATAAAACTCTGAAATAACAAGCTGAGAAGCCAGTAAAAGTTGTTCTATTATTAGCTTGGTCAGTTAAATATCCATCAAAATAGCTAATTGCAACATTATATTAGCGTAAATTGCAAAAAAATCATCCTTGAGAATTGACCTAAATTGTCACATAGCAGGTTTTGAACTGACAGCGATGATATGTATTATGTATGTGACCTTAATTTACTTTCTGTTCCTTTATTATCCGTTATCTTTTGCTCACCTGGCGGCACGGTGGTGTAGTGGTTAGCACTGTCGCCTCACAGCAACAAGGTCCTGGGTTCGAGCCCCGGGGCCGGCGAGGGCCTTTCTGTGTGGAGTTTGCATGTTCTCCCCGTGTCCGCGTGGGTTTCCTCCGGGTGCTCCGGTTTCCCCCACAGTCCAAAGACATGCAGGTTAGGTTAACTGGTGACTCTAAATTGACCGTAGGTGTGAATGTGAGTGTGAATGGTTGTCTGTGTCTATGTGTCAGCCCTGTGATGACCTGGCGACTTGTCCAGGGTGTACCCCGCCTTTCGCCCGTAGTCAGCTGGGATAGGCTCCAGCTTGCCTGCGACCCTGTAGAAGGATAAAGCGGCTAGAGATAATGAGATGAGATCCTTTGCTCACCTAAAATGTGGGTGGTCTGCAACCAAAGGTGTCATGTTCTAAGCAGTTTTAATACATTAAAATGTAAATATTAGGAAACGAAAGCTGAAATTCAGAGCAGTCATCTTTGTATTCATCTTTTGATGTCAAACCAAAATGTTTTCAGTGTATTGCAAAAGAATTAGCCTTGCTGTTCCAATCCTTTCAGATGGGACTGCATGTAAGGGATACATATTCAGTACCCTTTAAAACTCAACCCCTTTTTATACCTTTTTCTTATCCTACTTCAGTATTATTTATCCTTTCATATTTCATGTGAGATTATTTCCTTATCAATTCCTTCTACTTATTCTGTATTGTGTGTTCTCTGTATGTCATGTGCATTCAAGTCAAATCGCTCATTTCTGTAACATCTGGCAAAATTAAAAAAAAAAAAAGCTTCTGAACTTTTTATACCCCTGCTCTAAAGGATGGGGGGAGGGGTATACTGCTTTATTTATCTCTGTCCGTCCATCCGAAACACCCTTTTTTCTCAGCAATCACAAATCATAGCCACTTGGTACCAAACTTCAGCTTGGGGTTCTATACCGTGTGTACCATTTTCAGGTTTGTTGCACATCGACTTCCTGTTTACCAACTGAATGTATTTACAAAACATATAGCATGGATTTACAAAATTTTCGTAACACTTTTCTCAGCAAATAACAAACTGCAACTGCTTGATATTTAGTACCAAGCTTCAGCTTGGGGTTTTATACCGTTTTCAGGTTTGTCGCACACCGACTTCCTGTTTAATGACAATGTATTTACAAAACATATAGGGTGGATTTTGATGCTATTTCAAAATGACAGTTTACCAGGATGCTATTTGAAATCCCTGGGAGAACACTGCTCTTTACTTACTTGTTTCAGGGTTAATTATTTGTTGAAGTCAACATTCATAAGTGTCCTATTCCTTCGATTGCTTGCATTCTTATATAAGTGAGACCGGGGGAATATGTAAATGAGCAGTAGCTCACAGTTGATCTTGTTTTTCTCTGTCTTTCAGTTTCCGTACTGTGATGGTGCCCATGCAAAACACAATCAAGAGACTGGGGACAACGTGGGCCCTCTGATCATTAAAAAGAAGGATGCATGAGTGTGAGAGTTGATGTACTCATCGTAGATGTTTGCAATCCCATTGAAACAATGACAGATTGGTATACATTTGCCTCACATCTGCAACTAAGCTCGTTGTATGATTAAGTTTTCTTGTCATAGCTGCTTGTGTCTGAATGTTCATCATTAACATGGTCTCATTCTCTATCTTGTCTTAGTGTAGGTGTACACTATATATTGAGGAATATATTTTCCACCCAAAAGTTCAATAATTACAGTTGACTACTGATGTTGGTGATGAAATTAATACCACATTTTTCTGGTTCTTATTCTGATCCCTGAATGTTTCTCAGTTGATGGGTGAAATTACTGTAACCAATGTTGACAAAAGCACTTAAGTGTGAATGTGGTGTGATGGAGTGTACAATTGAAAACCATGAAAAAAAATAAATGAACTGTAAGAAAAAGTGAATGTCTGGATCACGGTTTCTTTCTCTGGAGAATGTTCCATGGTGGAATCTTATCCAGACACACACATGTAAGCAAGTCACAAAATCTTGTTTCTGCTAAAGTATAAACCTTTAATTGTGTTTTCTATATGAACCAAAAAACGCTTATAAAATTTGAGATCTGAAAAGTATGGTTTAATACAAACATTAAGCACTGATGATATAAATATGAGTGAGTGATGTAAAACAGCAGGGTGAAATCAGATTTGGTTTATTTTCTTAGCTGAACACCTTTGTGTTCTTGTAATATACCAGGATATAATTTAGGTTTCGTGGTAATTCTGATAATTATGATGTGTATGAATGTCTCACAGATTGGAATGGGAGATTTTTTTTAAACTAGGCCTAAACAACCTGTTTGCTTAAGTTCATTGGATAACACTTGATTTAACTTTGGCAAACATGATTCTGTGATGTTTGACAGATTGTGCAATTGTCTCTGGTTTTCTTGTAAATACAGTTCAGGTTTTTGTGATCACCTCTGTGTGTAATCTGTACAACATATCCACCACTGCAGTTCTTCTTTTCCCTCTACTGACAATAGACTTTCATGTGCTGTATTAGGTTTACATAAGCAATAAAGCTACAATATGTCTGACAATCTTCTGCATGGCAAAGAGTAATTTTTAAATACAATATGTACTTTGCACTTGAAAGCAGTAAACTGCAAAGTGCTTTTTAGATATGGATTCTTAAAAGGCATGACATATGAGATTTCAGGAACAAGCCTCTCAGGGATAAGACAAGGTAGTAGCTGAGAAGCTATGCTCATGTATGTATTGGAATTACATACATGTTTCAGGAAAAATGCCTAATTTTAAGATTTGAGACGGCACTGGTTAAAGTTGCAAATGATCTCCAACCCCAAATCAGAAAATGTTGAGACAGTATGCTGAAATTGAAATTCAGACTGATAACTATGATTTGTAAATAATCTTTGACCTGTATTGCACTCAAAAAAGCATATTATTTGATGTTTTACTTCGAATTCTATTATATTTTCAAAATAAACACAATTTTGATTCTGCAATACACACAAAGGTGGAATGGTTTATAATGTCCTTCCTTCTCACAACATTTAAAAGTTATCTAGGGATTGAAGACACCAAGTGATGAACCATTCCACGTGTTTTGTCCCATTCTTCCTGCAAACAGGTCTTAAGGTCTGCAACAGTACGGGGTTATGTTTTGTTTTTGTTTCAAAATTCACCACACATTCTCTATTGAGGACAGAGGGGACAGGCACGGTCTTCTTCCACAGCCATGCCTTTGTAGTGTGTGCAGAATGTGGTTTTGTGTTGTCTTGTTGAAATACCTCTAGAAAATATGTCCTCTTGAAAGCAGCATATGTTGCTCCAAAATCTCCATGTACTTTTCTGTGTTAATGCTGCCATCACAGAAGTGCAAGTTACCAGGGAACTGACACAACCCCATACCAGGACAGACCCTGGATTTGGGACTTGTTACTGGTAACAGTCTGGTTAGTCCTTTTTGTATTTGGTCTGGAGCACAGTGTGCATTTCTTCCAAAAAGAAAAAGACCCTGGAATACTGATTTGTCTGACCACAATACACATTTCCACTGTGTGATGGTCCATCCCAGATGCCTCCAAGCCAGAGAAGTCAACGGCACTTCTGTACGCAGTTAACATAAGGTTTTAACTGGCATTTATGGATGTAATGCCATATTATAGTGCTTGACAAAGGTTTGCTAAAGTAATCCCAAGCTCACATGGTTATATCAGCAATAGATGAATGACAGTTCTTGATGCAGTGCTGTCTGAGGGATGGGATGTCATGATTGCACTTAAAAAAAAAAAAGAAGCAAACAAAAAAACAGATAAATGAAGATTAGAACTGTGTTGAAATGTGTGAAAAAGCATGACCTTACCCATTGTGATGAACCAGTTTGATCACTTGAGGCGATTCTGTTCAGTCTTAGGACTGTATCAAGCACAAAAACTTACATCTGTGCCATTGATTTGGACAATTAACTGGCCATCAAAAAATTTATGTCCTATTGTTTTGGGATAAAGGGGAGGGGTATTCAATGAGAAGAGTAAAAAATTCCATTCAATGAGAAGAGTGAAAACCCCTCCCATTGCCATCTCTTAATCCCATCAAGTCAATTCACAATGGGTAAGGTCATGTTTTTTCACACATTCCAACACAGTTCTAAAACTGCTTCTTACAACAGCTTCATTTATCTTGTATTTGACTTTATTTTGGTATTTGACTCTATTCAGTGTGTCTTGAAATTAAATCAAATCAAATCAAGTTTATTTGTACAGTGCTTTTAACAATAAACATTGTCGCAAAGCAGCTTTACAGAATTTGAACGACTTAAAACATGAGCTAATTTTATCCCTAATCTATCCCCCCTCCTTGTACTGTTAACTCTTGTACTGTTTTACTTACTGTAGTTCAGAACCACAACCAACTCTGTTACTGTGTTACACAATTACTCCGTAATTTTGCTCCCACTCCAAATTTTACTCTCTGAACTAAAAATAGAGCAAAATTAACTATTTTTGAGGAAAATACTTTTAATTCTGGAAAAATTGCTCAGTCATTTTTCCTGTGTGTGCACTACAGTGCACGCATATCAACCGATTTGCTCATAATAAATATTTACACTTACTCGAGTTGATCTTCAGCTGGATCGAGTCGAAGTAAAAAAAAAAAGCGCACTGCTCATCATCAGTGTCACAGTTTTCAAGACTGATTTGAATCACTGTCTGAATCATGAATTGAAACATGAACTGAATCATGAATTGATTTGCTGTCCTGAAATTGAATCGCTGTCCTGAATCATGAATTGAATCGCTGTCCTGAATCATCTGAAGCACATAAAATCCGCATGCCATCTCGCAACAAGTTTTACCTCCAAATAGCCTAAACTTTGTCTGATAGATTTTGTTCTGTTTATGGTGGATGTTCGCACTACGAAAGAGAAACCAATCTAATTTAGGTAATTTAAAAACTATGATATTATTTGGCAATGGCCATATAGGAAAGTATAAAGTTTCTGTCAATATGTTTATCATGCTTGTATGATAAAACTTGCAAAGATATTTATCTAAATACACGACCTACTCATTCTAAACCTGCCGAGCTTCTCCGGAGAAGCACTCAACTCCAAAGGGTTAATGATATGCACCATAGATGATGAAATGTCCAAATCCCTTCATATTTTTCTTTGAGGAACATTTGTTTTGAAACTTTCTAATAATTTTCTCATGCATTTGTTGACAAACTAGAAATCCTTGGCCCATCTTTGCTAATCAAAGACTAGGCCTTTCCTGGATCCTGATTTTTGTACCAAATCATGATTACAGTTCCCTGTTGACATTATCTGTTTCAAATCACATTGTTATTTAATTGTTTAACCTCATTGCCAGCCCCAAAATGCTCCTCTTCCAACTCTTTTGGAATGCGTTGCAGGCCTGAAATGCAGGAATGGATGTATATTTTTAAAAATGAAATTAAGTTTACCAGATAAACAGTGTTGCCACAGTTACTTTGAAACAGTAATCTGACTACTGACTACTGCTTGAAAAAGTAACTTAGTTACGTTACTGACTACTTGATTTTGAAAGTAACTAAGTTAGATTACTTTTAGTTACTTGCAGCATATAGGCCTAGCACCAAAAAGGAAGACATTTTTGAGACGGGGGTTGGGGGGGGGGGGGGGGGGGGGGGGGGGGCGGTGGGGGTTTGTCTGGGGCAGATACATTTTGTAACTTTTAGATGCAAATTCCTGCATTTTAATGAATTAGATGTCTGGCTTGATGCTGCCCCTGAGACTGGGCAAGACATTGAAAAGATAGACGGTCCGGCCTAAAAGATGGACATCTGGCCACCCTACTTACAGCAGAGGCTGATCCCCCACCCCCTCAACATAAAAATGACTACCAGTTATGCCAATACTGACTTTTATTGACATCAAAAACAACAAAATGTCAAAAACATCTGGAACAATCAAAACTGACAGTGACATTTGAAAACTACTTCCTGAAAAAGGCTTTGACCTACATTTTTTAATATAATAAAAAATAAGACAGTCTTACTTGACTTTATGTAAATTATAAAGTGTCTTGTTTAAAGATAATAAAACATACAAATAAAATTGACTTTCACATAAATAACTCTTCTCATAAAAATAAAATATTATGGCACTGAAAAGCTAACAACACCTCAATGAATGAACTTTTCTTATAAGAAAGTAAAAAAGAAAGTAGCCTTGCTTAAAAATAAAATAAAATAAAATATTCTTAACTCCATATATCATCCATATGAATTACAGTAACATCTTAATGAACCTGTAGTCCCGCATTAGAGCAAGGAGTGCTTTAACAAAACAAGACAGAACCAAAATCATCTTAATGAGCCTGTAGTTGTCCCGCATTAGAGAAGCAAGGATTTATGCAAGAAACTGTGGACTGGGGCCGGTAAACCAGTGGTTGTACCGCATTAGCAGAAGCTTCTCGAACCTCTGGTCAGACAGTCTGTTTCTTCTTGGTGTGAGCACCAAGCCCCCCAGACTAAACAGACGCTCCACAGGAGCACTGGATGGGGTTGGTGTGTTGTACTTCAAGAAGATCCTCTTTATGTTGACAAATTGATGCAGAACCTGAAGATCATTTGACGAACTCAGGTACATCATCACTTCTTTCTCTGCAGAGTAGGTCTCCTCTGGCTCTGCCTCAAAATCAAAAAAGTCCACCTCACCTTGGTGGACAGGTGCGTTGGCGACACTGGCAGAGCTCTGTGGTGGAGGAGCAATTGTGCAGCATTCATCTTGGAGAAGCTGTCTCACTTGCTCCCTCCTATCTGCATCTCTCAGCCATCTCAGCTTGAATTTTGGGCAACTCACAGCTGCGAGAAGGGCACCTCTGTCGTCCAGGAGATTGGCAAACCGTGTCTGCACTGCCTGAAAAAAAAAAGATTGCTATGTTTAGGATATGTGCAATAACATATGTGTCTGTGAATAGTGACAATAAGGGAATTCTATTCCATGTATGCCAACAAAGCCTTATAAAAATAACAATTGAATTAACAATACATCATGTAGTATCCATAAATTAATTGTTTTATTATTTTCTGGAATTTGCATTTTATTCTTGTTTTGCCATAATGAATATTCTGTATTCAGCAATAGTATGGTAGAATAAATTTCAGATAGGTTAAATATGGACCATACCTGCACTATGGCATCTGGAAGGCCTGCAGTCATGCTGGAGAGGGTGTCTTTCACGGCAAGAGTCCTCTGCATCAGAGCTTCCAATGTGGGTAGCAAAGTCCCATAAGGACAGTCAGCTTGTAGAATGTCCAGTGCAACAGTCAAAGGCTTTGTGGCAGTGCAATACTCATGTAAGAACTGGTACTCTTTGTCCTTGAAGCATTTTACTCCCAACTTGGTGCACAGAGTATTCAGCTCATGCATGGGGATTTCTGTAACTCTTTTTACAGAGTCAAAAAAGGAGTTCCACCTTGTCGATGTTGGGACTAGGAGCTTCCTCTTGCTCACCTCCTCCACTGCCTCTGATGCAGTGCTGGACCTACTTGCCTTTGTCCACAGAGCAGAGCATTTTGCTGTGCTGCTCCTGTACACAACCTTGACGTCTGCAATTGATGTTAAGTATTTGTCGACGTCATTTGTGGTAATGAGGTTGACTGTGTGTGAGGCACATCTGTGGTGTGGAGGAAGGGCAATCTGGGCCTCAGCAGCATCACTCTCCTGCTCAGCTGACAATAGGTCTGACATGGGTACAAACGTGACTTCATCGAGGGACTCTTCTTCCATCTCGTCGTCATCAGATGGAGCCTGATAAACTCGAAATGCTTTCACAAAATTCGAGCCGTTATCTGTCACTGTCGCAACGACTTTATTTACAATCCCATACGACGAGTGGATGTCTTCAATTTCTTGACCTATCACGTCATATGTGTGTCTGCCCCGTACTCTCCTACATGCCAACGCGGCCTTTTTTCGTTCTAAAGTGTCTCTACTAAGCCAGTGCAGTGTGACCCCCATGTAGCTCTTATTATTCACTGTCCAGATATCTGCTGTTGTTGATACGAAGTCGACATCACGTAGTGCGGCTCTAAGATTTTCCTCCATCGTTGAGTATTCCCTGTCCAGGTAGCTAGCAAAGGATGTTCTATGAGGCAGCTCAGTGCCTTTACTGGTAGGAATCCTACAAACGATGGCACGAAATGAGGGCGAGTCGACTGTGTTAACAGGCAGCATCTCTTCAACCACATAACGTCCAACTAACTGGTTCAATTCCGCACCACTTGTTGGCTTTGCGCCGAAATCAAGCTTCATCTGTTTAGGACTGGGACCTCCCGTGTCTTTTTCTTTCGCTGCGGGTTGTGCTCGCTCCTTTAAGCTTGTTGAGGCGTGCTGTTTATCAAGGTGCTTCTTTAGGTTAGACGTGGTATTTTTGAAAGTTGAGAGTACTTTCTCGCCAGGGCAGAGCGTGCATCGGACCCTGATGTTACCATCATTAACTGAAATAAAATCGAAATAGTGGCTGTACTTCCAACTGCTAAACGTGAACCGCTCTTCCTCCATAGCACACTAACGTTGCAGCTAACTCTCTCTCGCGCCGCGGAACAGAGATCTGAGGAGATAGAATATTTGCTACAAATGCACGTTGAGCGGCGTATTCTACAGAGTGAAGACGAGCCATTTAGGCTAATAAAATATGCCCCCCCCCCCCCCCCCCCCCCCCCCCGAAATGCGAAAAAGTAACGCATCTAATATTAGATAAGTAACTGTAGTCTGACTACTGGTTTTGAAATAGTAGTTGCGTTAGACTACTCGTTACTGAAAAAAGTAGTCCGACTACAGTAACGCGTTACTAAGTAGCGCGTTACTGGCATCACTGCAGATAAAATATGAAATATCTTTGGTTCATCCTGTCTGCAGTGAAGTACAAGTAAATTTAGAAATCACTGATTTCATTTTTAATTTGCATTTTTACTTGCATTTTATTCAAGGGACAGCACGCTTGGAGACAAAGTGAGAGAGGCAAGCTTGAGATAGTTTGGACATGTATAGAGGAGAGATCCAGGGGATATTGGGAAAAGAATGCTGGAGATGGAATTGCCAGGTAGAACGAAAAGAGGAAGCCCAAAGTTGAGATTTATGGATTTGGTGAAGGAGGACATGAGGATGGTTGGTGTGACATCAAAAAATACGGAGGACAGGAGGAGATGGAGGGACATTATCTGCTGTGGTGACCCCTAACGGGAACAGCTGAAAGAAGAACAGCAAAAAGATGATTTTCTATACCATCCCAACTTTTTTTCTGATTTAGGGTTGTAGCCTCTGTTAGATTCTCCTTTTATCTTAGTATAATTGTGAAGCAGGGTGTTTATTAGCCTGGATGTTATTTGACTAGCATACTCGTGTACTCACTGTAAAACATTTCAGATTGGTTTAACTTGGAAATGCAAGTTAACTCAATTTGACGATTCAACCGATGACTTAAAAACTCAAGTGGACTCGACACACACGGAGTGGGCTAAAATCTCAATTAGTCAAGACAACTAAGTAATTCAAGTCTAACCTTTGAAAACTTGCACAAATTACTTCAAATTAAAACACTTTTCATAGCTCATTGAGTTAAAGAGAAAAAGTAAGTGGACATAACTAAAAAAAGCTGAAATGTTTTACTGTGCTACAATTCACCCTTTAGTTGCTGGTATTTCTCCACCATCTGAGACCTACCAACTTTTAACAGTGAATCTCCCAGCCTGTCTACTTGACACCAAAATGTTTTGTTCTTTACCAAATATAACCTCTTTTCATTGTAAACATAAGCAGGGATAGATCAGACATGAGCTAAACATGAGGTTTTCCCTGTGACAAACCTTATACCCAGGTCAGATGGCAGGCTGCAACTAGTTTTATAACTAGTTAGATAACAAAATCGCAGGTAGACGCAAGAATGGTCTTGTGTCGACACACGATGATGCAGATAATGACAGAGTGTTGCAGAAGGTCTTTAGTAGAGGCAGGTTGATGCAAGTGGATCACGATTTGTTTGCATTTCAGCTGTGATTTGCTTCCAATCAGTGCAAATAGCAGGTTGACGCATGTAGAGGCAGGCAGTCATGCAACACTTGAGCGACCAATTGCAGGTTGAAGCAGATAGTGGCAGCTAGACTCAGGCTGACTCAGAGGAAGACAAGTCTTTAGAGATGGCTGTGATGCATCACAAGTAGATGCAGAATGCCCCTGCAGATAGTTTACAACAACAACCTGCGAGCAGTCTTATGGCCTTATATTTTTAAAGGTTTTCTGTGCGCTGCGTCAACCTGCGTCTAGCTGCGTCTGCTTCCGACTCATTGATTCAGCTTAAAAACTCTGTGTCTTGCAATATGTCTGACCACAACGAAGGATTTGACACAAAACGCCTGCGTCCACCTGCGATCGGTCGCCACCAGACTGATCACAGGTCACAGCATGCGTCTTTCTGCCATCTAACCTGGTCATTAGAGTGAGTACAGATATTAGTCTCTTTGAAACTCATGTAGATAACATACTTCTTATACTGTATCTGAATTACATTGCAAAACATGTTCATTAGAAACACAATGTGATTAACACTGATGGTTCTTTAGGGGTCTAAATAAACTCTAGTTGGTCCAGAATTTAGAGTCTTTACCAAAAGGTTTGACCATGTTTTTCCCATCTTATTTATACTATACTGGCTAAAATGGATAGTAGAATTTAATATTGATTAAGTAAGGAATAACACAATGGACCATGCTTTTATATGAAAATATCTCACAGTGTGATATGATTCAATGTCAAGCAGCAGTGTACAACTCCACTAACAATAAGCAATACCAGACAATGTGCAATATAATGTGCAACATCTCTCCTGCCGCCCCCCACCTTTCCCCCCTCCCCCTTCCTCTCTTCCCCATATCTTATTATTTTTATATTTGTATATGTAAATATTTAATTTATTTTAATTTATCTAGAAGTTTTCTCTATTTCTTTTCTCAGTTTATCTGTAATGATGCTGCTGGAATCTTAATTTCCCTGAGGAACCTGCCCAAAGGGATCAATAAAGTTTTATCTAATCTAATCTGATCTTTAGAATTTTCTATATTTCTGCATAAATATGACCTAAAACATCACCAGATTTTCACACAAGTCCTAAAAGTAGATAAAGAGAACCCAGTTAAACAAATGAGACAAAAATATTATACAACCCCGATTCCAAAAAAGTTGGGACAAAGTACAAATTGTAAATAAAAACGGAATGCAATAATTTACAAATCTCAAAAACTGATATTGTATTCACAATAGAACATAGACAACATATCAAAAGTCGAAAGTGAGACATTTTGAAATTTCATGCCAAATATTGGCTCATTTGAAATTTCATGACAGCAACACATCTCAAAAAAGTTGGGACAGGGGCAATAAGAGGCTGGAAAAGTTAAAGGTACAAAAAAGGAACAGCTGGAGGACCAAATTGCAACTCATTAGGTCAATTGGCAATAGGTCATTAACATGACTGGGTATAAAAAGAGCATCTTGGAGTGGCAGCGGCTCTCAGAAGTAAAGATGGGAAGAGGATCACCAATCCCCCTAATTCTGCACCAACAAATAGTGGAGCAATATCAGAAAGGAGTTCGACAGTGTAAAATTGCAAAGAGTTTGAACATATCATCATCTACAGTGCATAATATCATCAAAAGATTCAGAGAATCTGGAAGAATCTCTGTGCGTAAGGGTCAAGGCCGGAAAACCATACTGGGTGCCCATGATCTTCAGGCCTTAGACAGCACTGCATCACATACAGGCATGCTTCTGTATTGGAAATCACAAAATGGGCTCAGGAATATTTCCAGAGAACGTTATCTGTGAACACAATTCACCGTGCCATCCACCGTTGCCAGCTAAAACTCTATAGTTCAAAGAAGAAGCCGTATCTAAAGATGATCCAGAAGCGCAGACGTCTTCTCTGGGCCAAGGCTCATTTAAAATGGACTGTGGCAAAGTGGAAAACTGTTCTGTGGTCAGACGAATCAAAATTTGAAGTTCTTTATGGAAATCAGGGACGCCGTGTCATTCGGACTAAAGAGGAGAAGGACGACCCAAGTTGTTATCAGCGCTCAGTTCAGAAGCCTGCATCTCTGATGGTATGGGGTTGCATTAGTGCGTGTGGCATGGGCAGCTTACACATCTGGAAAGACACCATCAATGCTGAAAGGTATATCCAGGTTCTAGAGCAACATATGCTCCCATCCAGATGACGTCTCTTTCAGGGAAGACCTTGCATTTTCCAACATGACAATGCCAAACCACATACTGCATCAATTACAGCATCATGGCTGCGTAGAAGAAGGGTCCGGGTACTGAACTGGCCAGCCTGCAGTCCAGATCTTTCACCCATAGAAAACATTTGGCGCATCATAAAACGGAAGATACGACAAAAAAGACCTAAGACAGTTGAGCAACTAGAATCCTACATTAGACAAGAATGGGTTAACATTCCTATCCCTAAACTTGAGCAACTTGTCTCCTCAGTCCCCAGACGTTTACAGACTGTTGTAAAGAGAAAAGGGGATGTCTCACAGTGGTAAACATGGCCTTGTCCCAACATTTTTGAGATGTGTTGTTGTCATGAAATTTAAAATCATCTAATTTTTCTCTTTAAATGATACATTTTCTCAGTTTAAACATTTGATATGTCATCTATGTTCTATTCTGAATAAAATATGGAATTTTGAAACTTCCACATCATTGCATTCTGTTTTTATTTACAATTTGTACTTTGTCCCAACTTTTCTGGAATCGGGGTTGTACTTGGTCATTTATTTATTGAGGAAAATTATCCAATATTACATATCTGTGAGCGGCAAAAGTATGTGAACCTTTGCTTTCAGTATCTGGTGTGATCCCCTTGTGCAGCAACAACTGCAACTAAATGTTTCCGGTAACTGTTGATCAGTCCTGCACTCCGGCTTGGAGGAATTTTAGCCCATTCCTCCGTACAGAACAGCTTCAACTCTGGGATGTTGGTGGGTTTCCTCACACCAACTGCTCGCTTCAGGTCCTTCCACATTTTGATTGGATTAAGGTCAGGACTTTGACTTGGCCATTCGAAAATATTAACTTTATTCTTCTTTAACCATTCTTTGGAAGAACGACTTGTGTGCTTAGGGTCGTTGTCTTGCTGCATGACCCACCTTCTCTTGAGATTCAGTTCATGGACAGATGTCCTCACATTTTCCTTTAGAATTCGCTGGTATAATTCAGAATTCATTGTTCCATCAATGATGGCAAGCCGTTCTGGCCCAGATGCAGCAAAACAGGCCCAAACCGTGATACTACCACCACCATGTTTCACAGATGGGATAGGTTCTTATGCTGGAGTGCAGTGTTTTCCTTTCTCCAAACATAACGCTTCTCATTTAAACCAAAAAGTTCTATTTTGTTCTCATCCATCCACAAAACATTTTTCCAATAGCCTTCTGGCTTGTCCACATGATCTTTAGCAAACTGCAGATAAGCAGCAATGTTCTTTTTGGAGAGCAGTGGCTTTCTCCTTGCAACCCTGCCATGCACACCATTGTTGTTCAGTGTTCTCCTGATGGTGGACTCACGAATATTAACATTAGCCAATGTGAGAGAGGCCTTCAGTTGCTTAGAAGTTATCCTGGGGTCCTTTGTGACCTCGCCGACTATTACACACCTTGCTCTTGGAGTGATCTTTGTTGGTCGACTACTCCTGGGGAGGGTAACAACGGTCTTGAATTTCCTCCATTTGTACACAATCTGTCTGACTGTGGATTGGTGAAGTCCAAACTCTTTAGAGATGGTTTTGTAACCTTTACCAGCCTGATGAGCATCAACAACGCTTTTTCTGAGGTCCTCAGAAATCTCCTTTGTTTGTGCCATGATACACTTCCACAAACATGTGTTGTGAAGATCAGACTTTGATAGATCCCTGTTCTTTAAATAAAACAGGGTGCCCACTCACACCTGATTATCATCCCATTGATTGAAAACACTTGAATTTAATTTCACCTTCAAATTAACTGCTAATCCTAGAGGCTCACATACTTTTGCCACTCACAGATATATAATATTGGATCATTTTCCTCAATACATAAATGACCAAGTATAATATTCTTGTCTCATTTGCTTAACTGGGTTCTCTTTATCTACTTTTAGGACTTGTGTGAAAATCTGATGATGTTTTAGGTCATATTTCTGCAGAAATATAGAAAATTGTAAAGGGTTCACAAACTTTCAAGCACCACTGTACTCCAAAGACTACATATCACATGTTTAAAATGAGAAGTTTACCACCATGTTGTATCACCTCTTCTTTTAACAACACCCCGTAAATGTTTGGGAACTAAGGAGACCAGTTGCTGTAGTTTTGAAAGTGAAATGTTGTCCCGTTCTTGCCTGATATACAATTTCAATTGCTCAACAGTTCTGGGTCTCTGTTGAATTTTACGCTTCGTAATATGCCAAATATTTTCAATGGGAGACAAATCTAGACTTTAGGCAGGGCAGTTTAGCACCTGGACTCTTTTACTACGGAACCATGCAGTTGTAATACATGCAGAATGCAGTTTGGCATTGTCTTGCTGAAATAAGCAAGGCCTTCCCTGAAAAATATGTCATCTGGATGTCATCTGGAAGCATGTTGCTTCAAAGCCTGTGCAGTAATTCAGCATTAATGGTGCCTTCCCAGGTGTGCAGGATACTCAAGCCATGTGCAGTAATGCCCCCCATACCATCTCAGATGCTGGCTTTTGAACTGTACACTGATAACAAGCCGGATGGTTCCTCTCCTCTTTAGCCAGGAGGACCCAGTGTCCATGATTTCCAAAAATAATTTAAAATTTTGATTCATCAGACCACATGACAGTTATCCACTTCAGTTCATCATAAATTAGCTCAGACCTAGAGAAGGCAGTGTTGTTTGTACATGGTTTTAACTTGCATTTGTGGATGCAGTGATGAACTATGTTCACAGATGATGGTTTTCTGAAGGGTTCCTGAGCCCAGACAGTGATTTCCACTACAGACACATATCTGTTTTTAATGTAGTGCCCCCTGAGGGCCCAAAGATCATGGGCATCCAATGTTGGTTTTTGACCTTGTCCCTTGTGTACAGGTATTTCTCCGGATTCTCTGAATCTTTTAATGATATTATGTACTGTAGATTATCTCATCTCATCTCATCTCCTCTAGCTGCTTTATTCTGTTTTCCAGGGTCGCAGGCAAGCTGGAGCCTATCCCAGCTGACTACGGGTGAAAGGCGGGGTACACCCTGGACAAGTCGCCAGGTCATCACAGGGCTGACACATAGACACAGACAACCATTCACACTCACATTCACACCTACGGTCAATTTAGAGTCACCAGTTAACCTAACCTGCATGTCTTTGGACTGTGGGGGAAACCGATGCACCTGGAGGAAACCCACACGGACACGGGGAGAACATGCAAACTCCATACAGAAAGGCCCTCGCCAGCCACGGGGCTCGAACCCAGACCTTCTTGCTGTGAGGCGACAGCGCTAACCACTACACCACCGTGCCACCCCTGTAGATTATGTGAAATCTAAATTCTTTGGAATTTTACATTGAAGAACGTTATTTTTAAATTGCACTCTTTGCCCATGCAGTTTTTCACAGAGTGATGAACCCCTCCCCATCTTTACTTTTGAGAGAGTTGGCCTCTCTGGAATGCTCTTTTCATACTCAGTCATGTTATTGACCCATCGCCAATTAACCTAATCAGGCTTTTTTTTAACATTACCCAATGTTTTTCAAAGAAGAGGTGATAATGGTAGTAAACATGTCCTTGTCCCAACATTTTTGAAACATCTTGCTGGCACAAAATTCAAAATGAGCATATATTTTTCAAAAAAAACAATAAGATTTCTAAGCTTCAACATTTGATATGCTATCTTTGTACCATTTTCAATGAAATATAGGGTTTCCATAATTTGCAAATCATCACATTCTGATTGTTAGGACTGGGACTGTTTTGGCCTCTAGAGGCCGCTGTTATTTCCTGTTTTTTGTCTATGTTTGTTTTGGCCTCTAGAGGTCGCCACTGTGTCCTGTGTTTTGTGTTGGTGTTGATTGCCTGTTTTCATTAGTGTCACCTGTTTCCAATTTATTTTGTGTATTTATACCCCCTGAGTTCAGTCCTCTTGTCACGGAGTCTTTGTGCTGTTATGTTTAGCTCCAGTTACCTCTGTTCTGTGTTCCTTGCCGTTGTCTCTTTGGTTTTGCACTTTGCTTTTCTTTTTGGACTTTTTGGACTTTGTGTTTACTGTTTTTTGATCTTCTGAGTGTTGGTATTTTGCCTTTTCTTTTCTAGTTTTTTGCTTTGGTATTTAACTTTGACCTTTTGGATATTTTATTTTTCCCTTCATCTTCTGAGCGTTTTTTGGATTATATTTTTGTTTGGACTGTAAATATTGTAAATAAACTTTTTGATACTTTTCTACTTCCGCCTCACGCCTCTGCACTTGAGTCATCCCCCTGGTGGCCTAGTGGGGGTTTGCTGGATTATCACACCAACAAACCAGGTTCGAATCCCAGCAAAACCCTAACAGAAAGACTCCGTCATGACCGACTCAGCAGAGGCTGCTTCAACTGTCTACCTGGCCAACCTTCAGGGAATTATGGCAGCTTTGACACGCTTCGGAGTGACCATGGACGCTCATGGATGAACGCTCACCAGCCAACGTGAGGCCCTTGCTTGCCATGAGGAACTGCTTCAGCAAATTGGGAAAACCCTGGCACAGCTGACACCTCTGCCTGCATCTCCTGATCCTGTTCCTGCTCCAGTGCTTCCTGCCACACTGTCTCTTTCACCTCGCGAACCCAGCCTTCCTGCACCACAGAGGTATGATGGTGAGTGCCGGGAGTTCCTTACCCAGTGCCAA
This sequence comes from Neoarius graeffei, assembly GCF_027579695.1. Taxonomy (NCBI): domain Eukaryota; kingdom Metazoa; phylum Chordata; class Actinopteri; order Siluriformes; family Ariidae; genus Neoarius; species Neoarius graeffei. The sequence goes on from NC_083575.1 coordinate 49,275,465, forward strand.
CTCACCTTTGAGCTCCAGCCTACCACCTACACTACGGATCGCCGCAAGATCGCCTTTGTGATAACCTTGTTAGCTGGTAAGGCATGAGCTTGGGCAACAGCTATCTGGCAGAGACGGGGACCCGAGTGCTCTGATTTTGAACTATTTACTGAAGAGATGCTTCGGGTCTTCGACCAGGTGGACATCAGTACCGACGCAGCCAGAAAGCTCATGTCCATCCGGCAAGGAGGAAGCGTCGCAGATTACGCCATCTCGTTCTGGACACTCGCAGCAGTAAGTGGATGGAACGAGACTGCCCTGGTGTCAGCCTTCCACCATGGTCTGTCTGACCCCATCAAGGATGGCCTGGCCTCTATTGGATGCCCATGTGACCTCGAAACTCTCATCTCACATTCTACTCGTCTGGACAACAGGATGAGAGAACGCCGCCAAGTCCTGAGCCCCCCCAGCCTCCCTACCTCTACCTGGAGCCCGTCTGTCTCCTCCAGTGACTGTCCAGAACCCATGCAAGTGGGTCGTACTCGCCTCTCCGCATCTGAGAGGGAGCGCAGAAGGAGGGACAAGTGCTGCATCTACTGTGGCAAGCCTGGTCACTTCCGAGCATCATGTCCCGAACTCTCAGGAAAAGGACCACCCCGTCCAGCTGAGGGAGGGTTGTGATGGGGCCTACCCTCTCTCCCGGACTCCCTGGCCAAGGAATCTACATCCCAGTCTCCATCTCCTGGGGTGAGTTTGTCCACGCTTGTCAAGCTTTGTTAGACTCAGGGGCGGCTGGGAACTTTATGGATATTCACTTCGCCCAAAGTATCAATGTCCCGACTGCACCTCTTGAAGTCCCACTGTCTGTGTCTGCCCTCAATGGCCAAGCGTTAGGTGATGGAAGAGTCACCCAAGTTACTTCTCCAGTCTTCCTCCAGTCTCAAGGTCACAAGGAAGAAATATCCCTGCACCTGATTCCTTCACCTGAGTTCCCAGTTATTCTAGGCCTTCCTTGGCTTACTCGCCACAACCCTCGCATAGACTGGGTAACAAGCCAGGTTGTGGAATGGGGCCCTGCATGCCATGCCTCTTGTCTGCTCTCTAGCTCTCCTGTGTCTCCTGCCGAGCCCCCTGATCTCACCGAGTTATCTCAAGTTCCCACAGAGTACTGGGATCTCAAGGAGGTCTTCAGCAAGAGCAGGGCCGCCGTTCTTCCTCCGCACCGGGCCTACGACTGTGCCATTGACTTGCTCCCTGGGACTACCCCTCCTCGTGGCAGACTGTTTTCCCTCTCTCAGCCAGAACGCAAGGCCATGGAGGAATACCTTAAAGACGCCCTGGTCTCTGGGTTCATTCGACCCTCCACCTCACCTGCTGGTGCCGGCTTCTTCTTTGTTGGCAAGAAGGATGGGGGGCTCTGACCATGTATTGACTACAGGGGCCTGAACAAGATCACTGTGCGCAACCGATATCCCCTTCCGCTGATGTCCACAGCATTCGACCTGCTCCAAGGCGCCACCGTCTTCACCAAGTTGGACCTACGGAACGCATACCACATCATCCGTATCCGACAGGGAGACGAGTGGAAGACTGCCTTTAACACCCCGTCTGGGCACTACGAATACCAGGTGATGCCCTTCGGACTCACCAACGCACCAGCTGTTTTTCAGGCCCTAATCAACGATGTCTTGAGGGACATGATTAACCTGTACGTTTTTGTCTACCTCGACAACATCCTTATCTTTTCCAAGACTGTGCAGGAGCACCGCCACCATGTCCGCCAGGTTCTCCAGAGGCTGCTACAGAACAATCTGTTCGCCAAGGCCCAGAAATGCGAATTTCATGTTCCTGAGGTCTCCTTTCTGGGTTTTATTGTACGGACAGGCCAACTCCAAATGGACCCAGCCAAGACCCTGGCCGTCCGGGACTGGCCCACTCCCAAGTCCGTCAAAGAGGTTCAGCGGTTCTTAGGATTTGCTAACTTCTACCGCAAGTTTATCAGGAACTTTAGTTCTGTAGCAGCACCCATGTCGGACCTCACCAAAGGGACAGGTGGATCTTATGTCTGGTCTCCTTAGGTGGAAAAGGCGTTCAAAGACCTCAAGGACTGCTTCTGCACGGCACCCATTCTGGTCCTCCCGGACACCTCCCAACCATTCATCGTGGAGGTGGACGCCTCGGACAGTGGTGTCGGCGCGGTGATCTCTCAACGTTCGGAAGGAAAGCTGCACCCCTGCGCTTACTTCTCCCACCGCCTGAGTCCTGCGGAGTCCCGGTACGATGTGGGGGATCGAGAACTGCTAGCGGTCAAATTGGCCCTTGAGGAGTGGAGGCACTGGCTGGAGGGAGCGCAACATCCATTCCTGGTTTGGACTGACCACAAGAACCTGGAGTACCTCCAGCAAGCCAAGAGACTGAATCCACGACAGGCTAGGTGGGCCCTGTTTTTCAGTCGGTTTGACTTCACCCTCTCGTACCGCTCGGGCTCCAAGAACACCAAACCTGACACACTGTCCAGGCTGTTCTCTGCCACTAACAGGGAGAGTGAAGTCGGGCCTATTATCCCTGTGTCCCAGATTGTGGCCCCTGTCCGCTGGGGTATTGAGGAGGCCGTCCGACGAGCCCAACGCCAGGACCCTGGTCCTGGGACGGGGCCACCGGGCCTCTTGTAAGTCCCACATCAAGCCCGGGCCAAGGTTCTCCAGTGGGGTCACTTTTTCCCTCTCACTGCCCACCCGAGAGCTCAGAGGACCCTGGACTTCCTGAAAAGACGCTTCTGGTGGCCTAACATGGAGAAGGAAGTAAGGTCATTTGTCCTGTCCTGTGAGGTCTGCACCAGAACCAAGAACCCGCAACAGTGTCCCCAGGGTCTCCTGCATCCTCTGACCATTCCCTGGCGTCCCTGGTCCCACGTGGCAGTCAACTTCATCACGGGTCTCCCTGAGTCTCAAGGTAATACTGTCATTTTGGTTATAGTCGACAGATTCTTGAAGGCCTGCCGCTTCATACCACTGTGCAAACTCCCTTCTGCTCTTGAAACAGCCAAACTTATTTTTAATCATGTCTTCCGAGTCTTTGGTCTCCCACAGGACATCGTCTCAGACCGAGGGCCCCAGTTCTCCTCCCGAGTGTGGCACGGGTTCTGCAAGGTCATCGGAGCCACTGCCAGCCTCTCCTCTGGGTTTCACCCACAGTCCAATGGTCAGACGGAGAGGCTCAACCAGGACCTGGAAACCACCCTGCGAGGCCTGGCTATGGATAACCCGACATCGTGGAGCACCTGGCTGCCATGGGCAGAGTATGCCCACAACACCCTGCAGTCATCGGCCACCAAGCTGTCGCCATTCCAGTGCCAATTCGGGTTCCAGCCACCTCTGTTCCCGGACCAGGAGGAGGGCGCAGGGGTGCCCTCGGTCAACCGATATGTGAGACGGTGTCGCAAGACCTGGAGCAAGGTCAGGAAGACCCTCATCCAGACCTCCAGAACCAACCAGACTCAGGACAACCGCCATAGAAGACCTGCACACGCTTTCCGCCCTGGGCAGCTGGTTTGGCTGTCCACTAAGGACCTTCCACTGCGGGGTGAGAACCGCAAGCTTGCTCCTCGCTACATTGGCCCCTTCAAGGTGGTGCGCAGGGTGAACCCTGTCTCCTACCGGCTCCAGTTGCCCCGGACTCTGAGGATCAACCCCACATTCCATGTTTCCCTGTTGTGGCCCGTACTGACGTCCACGTATGCCCCTGCCCCTAGGAACCCCCCCCGAATCTTCCAGGGTCAGACTGTGTTCACCGTGCATCGCCTGCTTGACTCCCGCCGGGTCCGCGGCGGGCTGCAATATCTTGTGGACTGGGAGGGCTATGGTCCTGAGGAGCGCTGCTGGGTTCCCGCTCGGGATGTCTTAGATAAAGAACTGTGTCGGGACTTCCATTCGGCCCATCCAGATCGCCCTGGGAACGTCAGGAGACGCTCCTGGGGGGGGGGGTCCTGTTAGGACTGGGACTGTTTTGGCCTCTAGAGGCCGCTGTTATTTCCTGTTTTTTGTCTATGTTTGTTTTGGCCTCTAGAGGTCGCCACTGTGTCCTGTGTTTTGTGTTGGTGTTGATTGCCTGTTTTCATTAGTGTCACCTGTTTCCAATTTATTTTGTGTATTTATACCCCCTGAGTTCAGTCCTCTTGTCACGGAGTCTTTGTGCTGTTATGTTTAGCTCCAGTTACCTCTGTTCTGTGTTCCTTGCCGTTGTCTCTTTGGTTTTGCACTTTGCTTTTCTTTTTGGACTTTTTGGACTTTGTGTTTACTGTTTTTTGATCTTCTGAGTGTTGGTATTTTGCCTTTTCTTTTCTAGTTTTTTGCTTTGGTATTTAACTTTGACCTTTTGGATATTTTATTTTTCCCTTCATCTTCTGAGCGTTTTTTGGATTATATTTTTGTTTGGACTGTAAATATTGTAAATAAACTTTTTGATACTTTTCTACTTCCGCCTCACGCCTCTGTACTTGAGTCATCCCCCTGGTGGCCTAGTGGGGGTTTGCTGGATTATCACACCAACAAACCAGGCTCGAATCCCAGCAAAACCCTAACACTGATTTTATTTACATTTTACACAGCATCCTAACTTTTTTGGAATTATGGTTGTACTTCACCAAAGTGTATTACTTTTATTTCACCTCAAAGTGTGTTTTTCTGTATACTCCACAGTGCTTTTCTAATGATTACAATATTAAATTTATGAATCAGTGCCAAGTCACCCTGTTTAATGGTTTATAGTTAGATGTAATATTGTGGAACATCCACAAGACAAATGGGTTCATATTATCATTTGTTATAGCAGTGATAGTCATTCCTTCATCAGCATCTCATTTTATCTCTCTCTTGCTTAAAACAATGTTGCTTGTCATTTTACTGAGAAATGAGAAAGTGCAATCTCCTCTATCCTAAAGACTTTCCTGTGCTGGGAAATTTTATAAAGCACCATGACTTTTGCATTCTGTCAGGAATGCAGGTGACAGACATAAAAGTGGCAGAGAGTTTATTCAGGCAAGCTGGCAGACAAATCCAAATCATGAAGCAAAGAGTCAAAAAGCAGGCAATGGTCAGGCAAGGAACAAACTGGATATCACAGGCAAAGACAAAGAGTCTAAACCCAAATACAGAACAATATCAACAACCAGGAAGTCAACACTGGTATAAAGGCTTGGTAAAGTCAGGCAAGGGAACATTGAGCGTTATATACACAGTGATGATTAGGTGAGATAAGGAACAGGTCTAGTGATAATCAGTATTCCGGAGATGGAAGGTGGTGCGGTGTAGGTTGGGTATCATAGTCTGTGGCAGCCATGTTTGAAGGCCGCTGTGAACTCTGACAAGTGGAGTCTTGAATGCGAGCAGGTGCAGACGTGACACATTCACAACCAAGACTCCTTCCATAAATGTTACATTAAAGACTCCTAACTCTTTCTTAAAAACAACAACATGTTTTTAATCAGTAATATTATTAGTTTGAATTATGTGATGTGTCTACCATGAAAGTCCCTATAAATGAGGTGTTACTATAGAAACAGTATTCCATTAGAGCAAGTGCATTAATATAAACCAATTGTTCATGTAACAGCCAAAAATACTGTCTCATCCATGCTGTTAACCAAAAATAATGCACACCTTCTGGCGAGACTGAAGTGAGAATTCAACCATGCTGTAGTAACAACAACACACTACTACTGATCTACACTGATCAGCCATGACATTAAAATCACTGACAAGTGAAGTAAATAACACTGATTATCTCATTACGATGGCACCTATCAAGGGGTGGGATGTATGTATTAGACAGCAAGTTAACAGCCAGTTCTTGAAGTTGGAAGCAGGAAAATGGGCAAGCATAATGATCTCTGGCCAAATTATGATGGTTAGATGACTGGGTCAGAGTATCTCCAAAACAACAGGTCTTCTGGCATAGACACAGACTGGTCAGAGTGCCCATGCTGACCCCTGTCCATCACAGAAAGTGCCTACAATGGGCACGTGAGCATCAGAACTGGACCATGGAGCAATGGAAGAAGGTAGCGTGGTCTGACAAATCACATTTTCTGTTACATCATGGGAAAGGTCATATGCGTGTGTGTGTGTGTGTGTGTGTTGCTTACCTGGGGAAGAGATGGCACAAGGATGCACTATGAGGTGAAAGCAAGCTGGTGGAGGCAATGTGATGCTTTGGACAACAATCTGCTGGGAATCCTTGAGTCTTAGCATTCATGTGGATGTTACTTTCACATGTTCCACTGTCCTAAACATTGTTGCAGACCAAGTACACCCCTTCATGGCATTGGTATTCCTGAATGGTAGTGGATAATGCACCATACCACAATACGAATATTGTTCAGGAATGCCTTGAGGAACATGACAGAACATTAAAGGTGTTGACTTGGCCTCCGGGCGGCACGGTGGTGTAGTGGTTAGCGCTGTCGCCTCACAGCAAGAAGGTCCTGGGTTCGAGCCCCGGGGCCGGCGAGGGCCTTTCTGTGTGGAGTTTGCATGTTCTCCCCGTGTCCGCGTGGGTTTCCTCCGGGTACTCCGGTTTCCCCCACAGTCCAAAGACATGCAGGTTAGGTTAACTGGTGACTCTAAATTGACCGTAGGTATGAATGTGAGTGTGAATGGTTGTCTGTGTCTATGTGTCAGCCCTGTGATGACCTGGCGACTTGTCCAGGGTGTACCCCGCCTCTCGCCCGTAGTCAGCTGGGATAGGCTCCAGCTTGCCTGCGACCCTGTAGAAGGATAAAGCGGCTAGAGATAATGAGATGAGATGAGACTTGGCCTCCAAATTACCCAGATCTCAATCCAATCAAGCACCTGTGGGATATGTTGGACAAAGAAGTCTGATCCATGGAGGCCCTATCTCACAACAGGACTTAAAGGATCTGCTGCTAATGTCTTGATGCCAGATACCACAGAACACCTTCAGAGGTCTTGTGGTGTCCATGCCTCTATGAATCAGAACTGGGAAAGATGTGCCCTAATGGTTAGAGAAGCAACTTTGGGACTGAAAGGTTGCCAGTTTGATTCCCTGGACCAACAGGGATAGATGAAGTGCCCTTGAACAAGGTACTTAACCCCAAACTGCTCCTGAGGCTGCTCTGGGTAGGTTGTATGTTGCTCTAGATAAGAGCATCTGCTAAATGCCTGTAATGTAATTGTTTTTGGGGATCTACACAATATTAGAGGTGAGTGGTTTTAATGTTATGGCTGATCAGTGTGTGTGTGTGTGTGTGTGAGAGAGAGAGAGAGAGAGAGAGTCATCTCTCACCTCAAGTCAGCTGGCAGCTGGGATTAGCTCGTGCAACCCTGATGGAAAATTGGTATTGGTAATGGATGGATAATTAGCTGTATTTAACTAAGTTAACCTGTTTCCTTTGGTAACAGCATTGACTGGCAGCAAGTGAAATTCTAGCTAATGATAAACACTTCAAAGTTAGATTGAAATGAGACTGAATGATGAATACTCTTCTTTCAGTAATACAACTGATATAAGTTATGTTTAAGATGAAAACGTGACATTAAATCAAGTCAGATCAGTTTATTTGTAGAGCACATTTACAACCCCGATTCCAAAAAGTTGGGACAAAGTACAAATTGTAAATAAAAACGGAATGCAATAATTTACAAATCTCAAAAACTGATATTGTATTCACAATAGAACATAGACAACATATCAAATGTCGAAAGTGAGACATTTTGAAATTTCATGCCAAATATTGGCTCATTTGAAATTTCATTACAGCAACACATCTCAAAAAAGTCGGGACAGGGGCAATAAGAGGCTGGAAAAGTTAAAGGTACAAAAAAGGAACAGCTGGAGGACCAAATTGCAACTCATTAGGTCAATTGGCAATAGGTCATTAACATGACTGGGTATAAAAAGAGCATCTTGGAGTGGCAGCGGCTCTCAGAAGTAAAGATGGGAAGAGGATCACCAATCCCCCTAATTCTGCGCCGACAAATAGTGGAGCAATATCAGAAAGGAGTTTGACAGTGTAAAATTGCAAAGAGTTTGAACATATCATCATCTACAGTGCATAATATCATCAAAAAATTCAGAGAATCTGGAAGAATCTCTGTGCGTAAGGGTCAAGGCCGGAAAACCATACTGGGTGCCCGTGATCTTCGGGCCCTTAGACGGCACTGCATCACATGCAGGCATGCTTCTGTATTGGAAATCACAAAATGGGCTCAGGAATATTTCCAGAGAACATTATCTGTGAACACAATTCACCGTGCCATCCGCCGTTGCCAGCTAAAACTCTATACAGTAAACCTCGCATATAACAGACCACTTGGGACCAGCCATTTTTGTCCGTTATATGTGAAGTCTGTTGTATGCATATACCGTACTTTGTCTGTTATATGTGTATGCTGTACTTTGTCTATTATACGCATATAGCAGACTACTGTTCATTATACACTCAGTCACCTTGAAGGGAGTGCACACTGTTCTGTCTGTTTTGACCATGTATGTTCAATCACTGTAACATACACATGTACATGTATGTGATAGTTTGATTATTTCAAAGAAATTAAAGTCCTTTTGCCATTCATTAGGTATCTTTATTCTTTCCTACCAGCACTGTACATTTAACAGTTAATCCAGAATATCCTAACTCACTCCATATAAAGAAAAGAAGCAATTATGGTCAAATGCCCTGAGACTCCGACCCTATATCATCAAAAGACCAAAAAGAAGCAATTATGGTCAAATGTCTGAGACTCCGTCCCTACATCATCAAAAGACCTAAATGAATCAATTACTAGTCAAATGCCCTGTGACTGCAAGATGATTGACCGAAAAAGAGAGTTCTCACAATTCAAAACACTGCAAGATACACTGAATCTACATGTATGCGAAGTTGAATAGAGTGTTCATTATGTAACACTGTGAGGAATGATTCGGCAGTAAAAACAACTTCCATCTGTGTACTGAAGTACTTGGATTACAAACACATAAAGTTTATACAGAGGATCAGTCCCGCACACCTTAACCCCTCTGTGGCGGGTTAGAACACAACTTATGACTGCACAAAGTCCAAAATTGAGCTTTGCTGAAGCCGCTTTGGGGCTTCATTGGTTAACAGAATCTCCATTTTCTGTGCGAGTTTGAAGACGTCATCTGTGTCTGAAGACTCTGGCATGGTGAGAGCAAAATGCCGAATGACATCTACAGCATCATAAGTCGCTTTGACTGATGGGGGTGGAGGTGGTTCAGCGGCTCCCTCATCAGCTGGACCATCCCCTTCATTGCCAGCTATCTCAATATCAGAATCGGCACTATCCAGGGACTGGACAGACTCCACGATCTCTTGGTCAGCCATCACTTCATAAACCTGGAATGAAACAGAGGACAAGATAAGACATTAAAATCTGCAATGCAAGATTATGATATTACTACGCACATGTAAGTTAGTAAGGAAAGCAGAATGCAATGACCCTTTCAAACAAACAGTTCGGCCTTACAGACTTGCCTCATTTTCATCTGCATCAATGTTGAGGTAATTGTCCATGTTTTCTGGCATCCTTTCTCCAAGAAATTCCCTCAACCTGTCCCACACATTTCTGAATTCTCGATGATCTTGTTGGTCAGTGTCCGTGGCGTCAGTTGGTTCGACCATTTCTACTTCTCGGGGTTGTTCATCTTCGTAAATAGAGATAAAGCCCACCTTCCTGAAATGAATCGGAAATAAATATTATAATTCATCGTAACAGTTTGCAGATTAAACCTTTTTATCTTAAGGCTAAACATGCTAAAATAATCTGTGCGCTTGAACTATGATCCGTGTATTTTGTGGCTTAGTCATTTTGCATCTGAATATTTTTTAGGATGACTGTTACGCTGGGGCGGAAGTTTTTAAAAACCCATTAGATATTAAAAATGGTACTTTTATTAAACCAACAAAATGAAATTGTCACTCCTAACATTTACAAAATTCAAACCTGGCGCGCAGTGGTTTCAGAAAGATTATATAGATGCTAGAGCTATTGCCGCCGCTGATGCTAACCTACACTACCTTCTAAGCACATTAAGAAACGGTTTTTCTAAGTCATAACTTAACCATTAGCCTTGATACACCATGACTTAGATTTCGCCCAAACTTTTTTATGGGTAGACGCATGGTGCCAGGTGGACAAAATCACATTTCTAGCACTCAGCACCCCCTTCGTCATTTTGGGGGATTCTACAGGGGTTTCCATAAAAAATGGACTTCCCTGATTATCATGCAAATTTGTAGTGGAGAGGTGTATGCACCCTTATATCTATAAAAGAATGAGGTTCACTCAATACATTTGTTGCAATCACTCATGGAAAAAGCCTGTCAGCAGCCAAATGTCATGACTTTCAGCGCCCCCTATGTCATGCGCCCTGTGTCAACTTCGAAAATAACACCACCAAGCAAAACCCTAGGCCTCATAGATATGCTCCCATGAATATCATGGAGGTTGACTCAGGGTGCAATGAAATATTTCCGTTTGAAAACCAAATTTTCATAAATGATTTTTTATGGAAACCCCTGTAGAACCTTCAAAAATGACAAAGGAAGTACAGTACTGACTGCCAAAAGTGTCATTTTCCTTACTAGGGACAATTCGCCTCATTTTCCTTACGAGGGACAATTTGCCTATCTCGGAAAAAAATTCGGGCAAATCTGAGACATGGTGTATCACACTCTACCTGAGTCTTAGAAAAATTGTCTCTTAACCTTACCTGTAGACATTGATGATCGTACTAGTCTTGACGTTGGCCCATGCGGTCTTTATTGCAAACAACGCATCTTAGAGGTCCCATTTGAACTGTTCATCCTTTTCTGTTGCCTCCAACCTCCTTGTAGCAAGAATCCTTCAATAGTAGAACTTCAGGTTCTTGATGATCCCACCATCCATGGGCTGGGTAACGCTTGTCGTATTCGGCGGCAGAAAAAACAACTCGATGTTCTGTAGGTCAACGTCAGGATGAGCTGGACAGTTGTCCACAATCATGCAGATTTTCCTGTTTCCACGCACCATACAAGAATCAAGCTTCTTCAGCCACTCTTCAAACAAACGACTGGCCATCCAGGCCTTTTTGTTTGCGGTATATTCCAGGGGTATCTGCCTGCAACCTTTGAATGCTCGTGGCTTCTGACTCTTACCGATAATGAACATCGGAAGTTTGTCCGACCCATCCATGTTGGTGGCAACTAATAGGGTAATCCTGGTCTTTTTCTGCTTACCCCCATGAACTGTTTCCCCTATAAAGCCCAGGGCATTCTCTGGTAACATCATATAAAACAGACCAGTCTCATCGGCGTTATAAATATCTTCTGCTTTGTAACGCTTCAAGATATTGGCTAACTTCCCTGTCTGCCAGTCAGTAACAACATCTTGATCCACAGAACCGGCTTCCCCACACTTAAGCACCTTTCCAATGCCCCATCTTCTCTTGAAACAATCGACCCAGCCCCCAGATATGGTGGTATCCTTATGTCCAAGCTGGCAAGCAAAATACTCAGCCTTCAGCTGAAGCATTTCTGTATCAATTCTTATGTCTGGCAAGGGTGCCTTTTGGCAGAACCACACTAAAAATGCCGCATCCACATCTTCATAACTGACTTTCCGAACACGCTTGACGCCGCCTGCATCCTTGGCCACTTTATCAGGGTTTTCAATAATAGAAACGATCTCAACTTTCTTTCTCAGAATGTCAGATAATGTTTGTTTTTTTATATCAAATTTGGCAGCTAGTTCTACTTTTTCCATTCTGGATGACTCTCGGCAAACTTGACAATATCGTATTTCTCTTTGTATGTCCATTGCTTACGCTTATTCGACGCCATTCTGTTCCAACCAACATTCAAAATCAAAATGGTTTTACACTTGTTCCCAAACCAGGCAGTGCAGGAAAAGGAATGGGACTTTCCTACAAAAGCGCGGCAAAACTATCTGAGTGCTGATTGGATGGTGTCGGGGAAACAGGCTGCATGACGTCACTTTGATTGATATTGCAGATTGGCGACCAGACTTAGCATGCTGCGCTACATCACACTGTGCATTGTGTGTTAAAAACTCTTCGTGGGGGAAACGGCATTGGTGTCCATTGTATGCGAGGCTATTTTAATGGAAATGCACTAGACTGGGACCAGAGATTTTGGTATGTTATATGCAATTGTCCGGTATATAAAGGCTGGTATATGCGATTGAAATTTAAAGGAGTTATAGTTAGACGGGTCTGGGACCACGAGAATCAGTACGGTGTAGGCGAATATCCGGTTTATCCGAGGCCGTTGTATGCGATGTTTACTGTAGTTCAAAGAAGAAGCCATATCTAAACATGATCCAGAAGTGCATACGTCTTCTCTGGGCCAAGGCTCATTTAAAATGGACTGTGGCAAAGTGGAAAACTGTTCTGTGGTCAGACGAATCAAAATTTGAAGTTCTTTATGGAAATCAGGGACGCCGTGTCATTTGGACTAAAGAGGAGAAGGACGACCCAAGCTGCTATCAGCGCTCAGTTCAGAAGCCTGCATCTCTGATGGTATGGGGTTGCATTAGTGCGTGTGGTATGGGCAGCTTACACATCTGGAAAGACACCATCAATGCTGAAAGATATATCCAGGTTCTAGAGCAACATATGCTCCCATCCAGACGACGTCTCTTTCAGGGAAGACCTTGCATTTTCCAACATGACAATGCCAAACCACATACTGCATCAATTACAGCATCATGGCTGCATAGAAGAAGGGTCCGGGTACTGAACTGGCCAGCCTGCAGTCCAGATCTTTCACCCATAGAAAACATTTGGCGCATCATAAAACGGAAGATAAGACAAAAAAGACCTAAGACAGTTAAGCAACTAGAATCCTACATTAGACAAGAATGGGTTAACATTCCTATCCCTAAACTTGAGCAACTTGTCTCCTCGGTCCCCAGACATTTACAGACTGTTGTAAAGAGAAAAGGGGATGTCTCACAGTGGTAAACATGGCCTTGTCCCAACTTTTTTGAGATGTGTTGTTGTCATGAAATTTAAAATCACCTAATTTTTCTCTTTAAATGATACATTTCTCAGTTTAAACATTTGATATGTCGTCTATGTTCTATTTTGAATAAAATATGGAATTTTGAAACTTCCACATCATTGTATTCCGATTTATTTACAATTTGTACTTTGTCCCAGCTTTTTTGGAATCGGGGTTGTAACAGCAGACATTGTCGCAAAGCAGCTTTACAGAGAAATAAAGACTTTAAACATATGAACTAAATTTATCCCAAATAAATGTATTTATCCTTGAGCAAGCCTGAGGCGCTGGTGACAAGGAATAAAGAAACCTTGAGAGGAACTAGACTCAAAAGGGGACCCATCCTCATTTGGGTGATAACAGATAGCGTGATTATAAATAACTTGCTTCTATAACTGTGTCCTATAGAGTCACAAAGTACAATTGTGCAACCACTAAATTCATTATAGTTTTAACATGAAGTCTATTTTGTTGACATTATCGAATGTTTATTGATGGAGACTTGAGTGCAAAACTGTTCATGACAATTGCAGTCCTAAAGTTATCATGGCAATTATAGTCCTCAGCCATCATAGCAAAACTAAGTTTTGGGAGTGCCAAATGGGGAAGTCATGGCCTAATGGTTAGAAAATCAGCTTTGGGACCAAAAGATCATTGGCTTGGTTCCCTGGATCAGCAGAAATAGCTGAAAGGCCCTTGAGCAAAGCACCAAACCTGCAACTGCTGTTCATTGTATGTTGCTCTGGATAAGAGTGTCTGCAAAATGTAAGTGATTTTTACTTTTTAATACTTGGGTACATTTAAACATTTGTACATTCAGTTTAGCACATTATTTGGCTGGAAATTTTCACTTACATAACCTGCACCTAATTAACTGCAATACTACAATGCTCTCTACTGACATGCTCACCTGGCATGCTGAAAGCACATTTTCATATTTACCACAACATTGTTGAATTATTGAATCTGATTGGTCAGCAGGTATTGATTATTATGACGGCATGATACTGACAGTCTTTAGTATTGCTTGTACCACATCAATTTTTGGCAGCAATTACAATTTGTACAAATGGAATATGTCATGATTTTTGTCCTTTTACAGTTACATTAAACATTGGTGAACATCCATAAAACAAGTTTGCTCTTACCATTTCCATTTTAGCACCTATAAAATGCCTCTCTCTCTCTCTCTCTCTCTCTCTCTCTCTCTCTCTCTCTCTCTCTCTCTCTCTCTCTCATTTAATAAGGCAGAAAACACAACTTGTAATGTTACCTAGAAATCACAAAGCGCTCAGTCCTGAATTAACAGCTTTACTTTTGACTGTTACAAAGCCCTGACACCGGAGACTCCTTCCATTAATATTATTATTATGAGTTTATTTAGTAAAATAATGTGCACAATAGGGGCCGCATGGTGGTGTAGTGGTTAGCACTGTTGCCTCACAGCAAGAAGGTCCTGGGTTTGAGCCCAGCAGCTGAGGGCCTTTCTGTGTGGAGTTTGCATGTTCTCCCTGTGTCTGTGCAGGTTTCCTCTGGGTGCTCTGGTTTCCCCCACAGTCCAAAGACATGCAGGTTAGGCTAATTGGTGGCTCTAAATTGACCGTAGGTGTGAATGTGAGTGTGAATGGTTGTTTGTCTCTATGTGTCAGCCCTGCGATGACCTGGCGACTTGTCCAGGGTGTACCCCGCCTCTCGCCCATAGTCATCTGGGATAGGCTCCAGCTTGCCTGCAACCCTGCACAGGATAAGCAGTTACAGATAATAGATGGATGGATGTACACAATAGGGGCTGCATGGTGGTGTAGTGGTTAGCACTGTCGCCTCACAGCAAGAAGGTCCTGGGTTTGAGCCCAGCGGCTGACGAGGGCCTTTCTGTGTGGAGTTTGCATGCTCTCTGTGTCTGCGTGGGTTCCCCCCCACAGTCCAAAGACATGCAGGTTAGGCTAATTGGTGGCTTTAAATTGACTGTAGGTGTGAATGTGAATGAGAGTGTGAATGGTTGTTTGTCTCTATGTGTCAGCCCTGCGATGACTTGATGACTTGTCCAGGGTGTACCCCGCCTCTTGCCCATAGTCAACTGGGATAGGCTCCAGTGACCCTGCAGTGCACACGATAAGCGGCTACAGACAATGGATGGATGGATGGATGTACAAAATACAAGTATAGTACATGTTAAAATACATGGATAGCACAAAGTGTAAACACTTATTTCCATTGTGGTCCAAGTACATCAAGTGCCAAAAGAGGGGAGGAAAAAAAAGTGACCAGGAGGTATACAAAATAAAATATGGCATGAAAAGGATGAGAAAAATGACTGCAAATCTTTGTACAGTCTGCACTATTGTCAGAGCTGCTGCTGTACTAGGAGTCAACACCTTCTGACCAATTTTTGAGGAGACAGTTAGGAAGCAGGGCCTCAAGATTGCTACTGACCCAACCCATGTTTTAAATAATGAGTTTGAGCTGATGCCCTCTGGTAGGAGGAATAGGCTGCCAATATGCAAGCTAAACAGATGCAAATTTTCATTAGTACCTATGTCCATCAAATTAATTAATAAGAGATGACAGGAATAGTTGCAAGGTTTGAAGTAGGGTAATAGTGCAATAGGCTAATCTCTGTAGGAATGTGATGACATGTATGTTGGAGGTATATTTATTTATTATTTTTAGAGGGATGTGCAATATTTTAATAGGGATATTGGGCGGCACGGTGGTGTAAGTGGTTAGCACTGTTGCCTCACAGCAAGAAGGTTCTGGGTTTGAGCCCAGCAGCCGGCGAGGGCCTTTCTGTGTGGAGTTTGCATGTTCTCCCCGTGTCTGCGTGGGTTTCCTCCGGGTGCTCCGGTTTCCCCCAAAGAGATGCCGTTAGGTTAATATGGGATGGCCTTGGGCTGACGTGCCCTTGAGCGAGGCACCTAACTCCCAACTGCTCCCCGGGCGCTGTTAGCATGGCTGTCCACTGCTCTGGGTATGTGTGTGTGCTCATTGCTCATGTGTGTGTGCATGTGTGTATTCACTGCTTCAGATAGGTTAAATGCAGAGAGGAATTTCACAAGTGTGTGATGAATAAAGTTGTGCTTTCTTTTCTTTAATATTTTAATTGTTTGTGCAATATTTTTGATAAAGGGTTGTACAATATTTGTATTAGGGCAATAGTGTAATAATTCCTGATAGAGGGCTGTGCAGGGCGGCACGGCGGTGTAGTGGTTAGCGCTGTCGCCTCACAGCAAGAAGGTCCGGGTTCGAGCCCCATGGCCGATGAGGGCCTTTCTGTGTGGAGTTTGCATGTTCTCCCCGTATCCGCGTGGGTGCTCCGGTTTCCCCCACAGTCCAAAGACATGCAGGTTAGGTTAACTGGTGACTCTAAATTGACCGTAGGTGTGAATGTGAGTGTGAATGGTTGTCTGTGTCTATGTGTCAGCCCTGTGATGACCTGGCGACTTGTCCAGGGTGTACCCTGCCTTTCGCCCGTAGTCAGCTGGGATAGGCTCCAGCTTGCCTGTAGAACAGGATAAAGCAGCTAGAGATAATGAGATGAGATGAGGGCTGCGCAATATTAGGGCAATGGTGTAATAATTGTTGTGTATTTATTATAGGATGCGTTTTTGTGGAGTGTGTGTGTGTTGGGGGGCTGTACAAAGACTGCCATTAGGCAGTAGGTAGGACTGTATGTTCAGTGTAACTACTGATGTTTTTTGTTGGTGTTGTTTGATGTGTATGCTATGTGTGACGCCAGTGCTCTTGTATGCGCAAGACAAATTTCTCTGCAAAGAGACAATAAAGATCAACTTAACTTAATCAGACTGAAGAATTCAACAACGCTGTGTTCGGCAGTAAAATGCCACCATTTAGTGAACGAAACATTTCAGTTGAGTTTGTATAACTCTGGAATGTGGTAACACTTCCTCTTTTTCTGGAGCTGTCCCTCAAGTTAAGTAAGCAGCAGGACTGATTGTGTCCCTCAGTGAGTGATTATCGAAACTGTACCGAAACCCGTGCAGTGTAGTGAGAGTCATGCAGGAGTTGGGGCGTGAAGTGTGAGTGGTTCAGAAGGTTAACACCAGAGATTAGTAAAGCACTTTAGCGCACAGGACAGTTAGGAAGTGACTGCTGTGCTTTCAGGAGGAAGTGGGATGTAGGCGCTCGCATGGAGGAATCTGTGGAGCTTTAAATCTTTAATATGACGTCGCTCAAAGCAGCCCAGGACTTTATCTATACTGCCTTACATCCACGCGAGATATGACATAAAGTTCAGAGTTAAACAGCGTGATTATGATGTGATAGCCGGAGGTGAGAATGGCCACAGAGAGTCGGGTGGTAAAGTCATCGCGCCCAGGCGCCGGTGACGGACTGCAGAGTGAAGCCACAGCGGAAGCGAAGAGCAGGGAAGCGGAGCGCGCGCGGACTCCAGTGCCGCTCTCTCACCAGGTGGCTGGACACAAGCAGGGCATCCATAAAGGCGGTCAGTGAAGCCCTTCACCCCTTCCCTTCATGTTTAGTTATTCACCTTAAATCACATTATATACTGTGCTTTGTTCAGCGCAACTAATTATGAGAATGGATTAAAATCAGAATGAAATGAAAACCTACACCGAGGTCCTCTTTAACAGCTCTAACACATCCCCTCAGTTTCTGTTTAGAAGAGCCTCAGTGTTTACAAGTGTGTTAACAGCTGGTCTCACAATTCTCCTGAAACTTCCTTCACCTTTTTAAAACGGTGTTTTGTTTTGATTATGTGTGTCTGTAAAACAGAGGTAGCAGCGTTATCTAGTGCCATAGTTTAAAAGCACCTGAGAAGCACAGTGTGTGTGTGTGTGTGAGAGAGAGATTTGGTGTTGCATCACAAAAAAAAAGCCCTAAACATTTTAGATTGTCAAAAATGTCTCAATGCAATATCCAACCCAACCCCAAGATTTCTGTTTTTCAGGGTACACGTTTACATTTATCTAGAGTATAAGATCCTTCCTACACAGTTTATTTAACCTGTGAAAACATTTCAATCATCCATCCATCTCATTATCTCTAGTCGCTTTATCCTGTTCTACAGGGTCGCAGGCAAGCTGGAGCCTATCCCAGCTGACTATAGGCGAGAGGTGGGGTACACCCTGGACAAGTCGCCAGATCATCACAGGGCTGACACATAGACACAGACAACCATTCACACTCACATTCACACCTACAGTCAATTTAGAGGCGCCAATTAGAATAACCTGCGTGTCTTTGGACTGTGGGGGAAACCGGATCACCTGGAGGAAACCCACGCGGACACGGGGAGAACATGCAAACTCCGCACAGAAAGGCCCTCGCCAGCCACTGGGCTCAAACCCAGGAACTTCTTGCTGTGAGGCGACAGCGCTAACCACTACACCACCGTGCAACCACCATTTCAATCATTTATTATTATTATTATTATTATTATTATTAACTATTTATTAACTGAGCGCGAGGTCTTTATGGCAAAATATCAGCCTGAGGTCTTGACAGTAGGCTTGGTCTGTACTGTCAAGACCGAGGTCTGATATTTTCCCGTAAAGACTGAGCAAGCAAGGTTAATAAGGAGTTTATTATATGGCCTTTTTATTTTTAAGATTAAAATAGATGGTCATTATAATGAGGCATGATGCTGCTTTCAATCACATCATATTTGTAACGTAGTTGAGTCACTCATGCAGAATAAACAGCTAGCGGTTTCAAAACTGAATTTCTGTTATCGGTTTCTGAATGCTGTTCTCTGCTCTTTTATTGAATAACTTGGTGACTCTTTTCTGTTTTTGTGTTTCGGCCATTTTTGATTCCGTTTTGATTTCCAACTAATCTTTTGTCGTTTTGTTTTGCCACCTGATAATAAATCAATTTAATGTAATTTGTTGTAGTTTTACCTTATGTCCAGCTCTGTTTTCATGACTGTTAAGTATTTCCTGATGTTTCTTTGTGTGTGTGTGTGTGTGTGTGTGTGTAATTGCTTAGGTATCCTACAGCACTTTGATGGAACAGTACTCAAACAGCTGCAGCCTCCACCCAGAGGCCTATGTGAGCTGCACTTCTACACACAGGTATTACCCACCACTCAAAACTTGACAATGAAACAGCAGTCCCACAGTTCACTAAATCCATTGTATCACAGTCCTTACACACATACACTTATTTGTTTGCACAAATACTGTATAGGTTACTCTTTGTCAGCCTTTACCTGAATGTGTTTTTTTAGGTGTTTGCTGAAGATTGTAAAGATCTGCACCTACTGGCTTTACAACAACATGTACCCAAATACTATGGCACATGGTCAACTCCAGATAAACCAAATGGTGAGATAAGATATGCCTGTCTAGTATTTATCTATTTAAAACCTGAATTTAATGATATAATTTTAATGGTCACCAGCAAGATTAGTGTTAGTTGTACATTATATGGCCAAAGGTTTTTGGACACCTAACCATCACACCCATATGTAGTTCTTCCCCAGACTCTTGCCACAAAGTTGGACTCACACAATTGTATTGGAAGTATTTGTATGCTGTTGTATTGAAACTTCCTTTCACTGGAACTGCGGGACCCCGACCTGTTCCAGGATGACAGTGCCCCAGTGCACAAAGTGTCACAGTTTACCAAGTTTGGTGTGGAAGAACTCAAGTGGCCTGCACAGAGTCCTGACCTCAACCCCACTGAACACCTTTGTGATGAACTGAAATTCTAACTGTACTCCAGGCCTCCTCACTTAACGTCAGTGCTAATTCTCACTGATGCTAAAACTAGTGCTAAAACCCACTAATGCTCTTGTGGCTGAATGGGCACAAACCCCCTCAGATGCTTTCCAAAATTTAGTAGTAAGCCTTCCCAGGTATGATCAGGTCAACCTTTGGCCATATAGTGTGCAAGAAACAGCTCCAATTGGTAACACATTTTTACCTAAGTTTGCTTTGCTTTAGGTTATATACTGCAAATTAATGTTGATGTGTGAGTAATGACTGATTTAACGAGGTTATATTTCAATGAGGGGGCGGCACGGTGGTGTAGTGGTTAGCACTGTCGCCTCACAGCAAGAAGGTCCTGGGTTCGAGCCCCGTGGCCGGCGGGGGCCTTCCTGTGCGGAGTTTGCATGTTCTCCCCGTGTCCACGTGGGTTTCCTCTGGGTGCTCCGGTTTCCCCCACAGTCCAAAGACATGCACGTTAGGTTAACTGGTGACTCTAAATTGACCGTAGGTGTGAATGTGAGTGTGAATGGTTGTCTGTGTCTGTGTCAGCCCTGTGATGACCTGGCAACTTGTCCAGGGTGTACCCCGCCTTTCGCCCGTAGTCAGCTGGGATAGGCTCCAGCTTGCCTGCGACCCTATAGAAGGACCCCCCTCAGATGCTTTCCAAAATTTAGTAGTAAGCCTTCCCAGGTATGATCAGGTCAACCTTTGGCCATATAGTGTGCAAGAAACAGCTCCAATTGGTAACACATTTTTACCTAAGTTTGCTTTGCTTTAGGTTATATACTGCAAATTAATGTTGATCTGTGAGTAATGACTGATTTAATGAGGTTATATTTCAATGAGGGGGCGGCACGGTGGTGTAGTGGTTAGCGCTGTTGCTTCACAGCAAGAAGGTCCTGGGTTCGAGCCCCGTGGCCGGCGGGGGCCTTTCTGTGCGGAGTTTGCATGTTCTCCCCGTGTCCACGTGGGTTTCCTCTGGGTGCTCCGGTTTCCCCCACAGTCCAAAGACATGCACGTTAGGTTAACTGGTGACTCTAAATTGACCGTAGGTGTGAATGTGAGTGTGAATGGTTGTCTGTGTCTATGTGTCAGCCCTGTGATGATCTGGCGACTTGTCCAGGGTGTACCCCACCTCTCGCCTATAGTCAGCTGGGATAGGCTCCAGCTTGCCTGCGACCCTGTAGAACAGGATAAAGGGACTAGAGATAATGAGATGGATGGATGATTGAAATGTTTTCACAGGTTAAATAAACTGTGTAGGAAGGATCTTATACTCTAGATAAATGTAAACGTGTACCCTGAAAAACAGAAATCTTGGGGTTGGGTTGGATATTGCATTGAGACATTTTTGACAATCTAAAATGTTTAGGGCTTTTTTTTTTGTGATGCAACACCAAATCTCTCTCTCACACACACACACTGTGCTTCTCAGGTGCTTTTAAACTATGGCACTAGATAACGCTGCTACCTCTGTTTTACAGACACACATAATCAAAACAAAACACCGTTTTAAAAAGGTGAAGGAAGTGTCAGCCCTGTGATGACCTGGCGACTTGTCCAGGGTGTACCTCGCCTTTTGCCCGTAGTCAGCTGGGATAGGCTCCAGCTTGCCTGCGACCTTGTAGAACAGGATAAAGCGGCTAGAGATAATGAGATGAGATGAGATATTTCAATGAATAATGATTTCATTGGTTAATGATTTATCCTGCTGTCTCTTCTCAGTGAATGTGCTATGTTTGCATAGTTGACATCATATCTAACAGGAACAGGATGGAGTGGTAGTAGCCCTGTTTTATCTGTGATTGGAATATAAGCTGAGAGGGACATCGTGGTTAAAGTATATTCCTTGTAATAAGTCAATGTACAAGTCAACATTTAAAGATTAAATGTTTTGTGTGTGTGTATGTGAGAGAGAGAGAGAGAGAGAGAGAGAGGGAGAGATATGTAATTATAAGTTTGGTG
Organism: Neoarius graeffei; assembly: GCF_027579695.1. Lineage (NCBI taxonomy): Eukaryota > Metazoa > Chordata > Actinopteri > Siluriformes > Ariidae > Neoarius > Neoarius graeffei. The sequence continues at coordinate 49,297,140 of NC_083575.1, forward strand.
TACTCAGTCTTGGGCTCTTGTGCATATATGTTAATGGATAACTTTTGGCCAACTTTGAACTTTAAACCATCCCAGTAAGAGCACACAATAAAGCACTTTGTCACGGAGACTCTAATCAGTTGATTCTGTTGAGGATTGGCTTGCCAGTGACTATTAACTTCTTGACTAAAAATAATTGCCTTGTTATAAAGTCTTATCAGAGTCTCACAGCAGAGAAGCTGCAGCCCAGCCCTCTGAAACTGCACTGATGTAACAGATAAAAGACTATCACAAGTTTTCTGCACACGTTGAACAAGAAATAGTAATTAATGTGCATAGTAATAACTCTGTGTCAAAGTTGTGCAAATGCCAGCCTGTTGTGTTGCTGAGTCACTTTTTCATGACACTTTGTTCTTTGTTCTGTCACGAAGCACACAACGAATCACAACAAATCCAAATATGTTGACACACTAAATACCTGAAAATGTTCTCTGCCACGATGCATTTTCTTTTTTAGAGCTGTATCTGAAGTTGGAGGATGTCGCTGGGAGGTTTTCATGTCCATGCATCATGGATGTAAAAATTGGGAGAAAGAGCTATGATCCGTTTGCCTCACAAGAGAAACGAGAAAAGCAGATTAGAAAGTATCCTCTCATGGAAGAGATTGGGTTCTTGATTCTAGGAATGAGGGTGAGGCTATGTGTATTTTCCATATATAATCTTCATGGACTTGTACATTATTTGCATTATTTTCTAACCAATATTTGATAATCTATTTTTTGTTCCTTACATACCTTTTTTGTCTTCTGGCCACTCGTGAACTTGCCAAATGGTCATTAGTTTTGTTCTCAGATTTGGGTTGCAGCTATAAAAATGTTGGCAAACATAATGTTTCATAAAAAAACTCAAATGATTAAAACATCACTTTTAAATATTTTGGCATGGCAATAGTATCTCACTGGGCTGCGACAGCCCGCGACTAGTTGGAGACACAACAATTGCGATAAAATATGCAAATTAGCAACAATTTTCACTTGGAATCACACTGAATTGATATTCGCATATTTTACCACAATTGCTGTGTCTCCAACTAGTCACAGGCTGTCGCAGCCCGGCTTTCCCTCGGCAGGCAGGGAAGTAGAGGAAGCCTCACGGAAACTGACTTGAGAAGGGTTCGCGACGGCTTTGCGACACCAGCGATGCATTTGTGGCTATTTTGAGAGAAATTTTGTCGCACAAATTTTTTGAACATGTTCAAAATTTCAGCGACGAAGGAGCAACACTTTGCGACTCATGCAAGGAAATTGAGAAGCCCCGTGAATGTTTCAAGACACTTTTGAAACTCTCTCGTGAATGACGTTCGCAATTTGTCGCAAGCTGTCACAGCCCAGTGAGATACTAGCTTAAGAGCTGCCCTGAAATGGACTGAATTCCCCTCAAGCATGTATTCCTACCTTGGATAAACATTGTCTGTTCTGATGAACCTTGATTTCTGCTTGAAGTAGTAAAAGTTCAGAACAATTTTCAAAGTTTCCAGTAAATCAGGATATTTTGACAAAAATTCCTTCATCAGTTGTGCAAGTAAAATGCTTCTGGTGTTGTAGAAAGTAAAACCAGTTGATGATTGAAAAATAGTTAATGATGTGTTAGCTTTTATCAAACAGGACACCCATTCCATTTCATTTTCATTATGTTTTCCCAGTTCATTGCTCCCATAATTACTAACAATGCAAACAGAGATGCCATTAATGGATCTCCATCTCCGTTTCCGGTTGAGAGTACGTCATGCATGTTTTGGCTGCCGCTTCTCACCAGAGCTTTTCATTTTTCTTTTTTTCCCTTTTGTTTTTCTTTTTTGTGTTTGTGTAGTTTGATGTTTGTTTTTTGTTTGAGTGTTTTGTCCACCGGTTGTGGCGTAGCTCCGGACCCAATTTTGGCATCCGTTTCCTCCAGGCCTTGGTGCACCGTGGGTGATGCCTGTGCTCCTTGCTATGGACTGCAATGAGCTCGTTGCTCTTTTTAACATCAGGGTTGTCTAGCACTCTGTGCGGCAGTGCTTTTGTGCTTGGCGCGGTGTTCTGAGCGATGTTGCCCGGTGGTGTCGCGTTGGCTGTGCAGGTGGTTTGGGACATGCCGGCACTCTGTGTGGCGGCACTTCTGTGCTCGCTTTGTGGATCCATGGCACAGTGTTCCGAGCGATGTTGCCTGGCAGCTGTACAGGTGGTGTGGGATTTATCTTCGTGCGCCTGGTGGGACTGGGGTAGCTACGCCATTGGAGTTACGTCCTGACCCTCTCTTGGTGGATGCTTTCTTTTTTTTTTTTTCTGTAATTGTAAAGTGACCTTGGGTGTGAGAAAGGCCCTATGTAAATTGAACTTATTATTATTATTATTATTATTATTATTATTATTATTATTATTATTATTATTATTATTATTATTATGTCAATTGAAGTGTCTCTTTCAGTCTTCATGTCTCCTTTTCTCATTTTCAGGTTTACCATGTAGCTTTAGAAAGCTATATTAGTCATGAAAAGTTCTATGGACGCAGCCTGACAAAAGAAACGCTTAAAACTGGTATGAATGAGACTTGAATATTCCTTCACTTGGCTGCAAAGAAAAAAGTACAAGTTGCACACATTGATTCCACTTACAGTTGATGGAAACATTTATACAACTTTCATATTATTTCTGTGCAGATATTAAGTACAGTGTTCTGCACTTACTTTTCTTTGCAGGATTCAAGAGATTTTTCCATAACGGAGAGGAGCTAAGGAAAGATGCCATTTCTTTAAGCATCCATAAAATCCGCAACATCCTGCACTGGTTTGAGGGCCAGAAGCAGCTCCACTTCTATGCCAGCTCTCTGTTGTTTGTGTATGAGGGCTCTCTTCACAGAGCCAATGCAAAGAACAGAAGTGAAGCTCTGACAGGACAGAAACATAGACAGGCTGAGCCAGAGAACAGAAGTAATGCTCACCTTACTAGCTCAAAGATGAACAGCTCCTGTGGGCAGTTAAACAGTAGCAGCATTCTCGAACCCATTCACGATATGAGGAATGTGAATGGGTTGGAGTCTCACACTCTATATCACCTGGCTGACATGGAGGCAAAAACAAACACTGTGGTTGAAGGCAAGAGTTCAGATGGAGGGAAGGAGGAAAATGTGGAGGTCAGGATGATTGATTTTACCCATGTGTTTCCCAGTAACAGCTCAGATGATGGCTACATGTACGGACTAAGGAGCCTCCTCTTTGTTCTGGAGCAGCTCCTCCAAGACTGACTATAGGTCCTCCAAGATTATACTAAGTTATATGACTTGGATAGCTCAAAACATCCATAGACTTTTTTTTCCCCTATGCTGGTTCAAGTTCATCTTGTAAGGATGTTGAAATGGTGAAGTGGAGTTACTCATCTACTATATAATTAATAGTTATTCCACGAAATCGAGTCATACATGAGCTGATAGCTGACGAGGTGCATAGTGACGAGTTGGCTATAAGCCATGTATGACGAGATTGAGTGGAATAACTGTTTTATTCTATCCATATTCACTGGATTTTGGGAAACAGAGCATTTTTATTTTTATTCTTTGCAAATTCGATAAATAAAAACTTGATACAAAATGGTCAACAAAATAATTTCCGCTTAGAATGTAAACAAACCAGCGAAATGTCAGTAGCAATTTGTGAAAAATGCTATAATAATAATTCTTGAAAACTAAAAAATATATATGTTCTTACCATCAAATACTTTCATTCCAAATATCCTATCTATCTATTGGTTCTGTTTCTGTTTCCGGTTGAGAGTATGTCGTGTGTGTTTTGGATGCCACTTCTCACCAGAGCGTTTCATTTTTCTTTTTTTCCTTTTTTTTGGTGCGTTTGTGTAGTTTGTTGTTTGTTTTTTGTTTGAGTGATTTGTCCGCCGGTTGTGGTGTAGCTCCAGATCCAGTTTTGGTGTCTATTTCCTCCAGGCCTTGGTGCACCGTGGGTGATACCTGTGCTCCTTGCTATGGACTGCAATGAGCTCATTGCTGTTTTTAACATCAGGGTTGTCCAGCGCTCTGTGCAGCGGTGCTTTTGTGCTTGGCGTGGTGTTCTGAGCGATGTTGCCCGGTGGCGTCGTTTGGCTGTGCAGGTGGTTTGTGACGTACCAGTGCTCTGGGTGGCAGTGCTTCTGTGCTCGCTTTGTGGATCCATAGTGCGGTGTTCCAAGCGATGTTGCCCAGCGGCGTCGTGGCAGCTGGGCAGGTGGTGTGGTATTTATCTTCATGCGCCTGGTGGGACTGTGGTAGCTATGCCATTGGAGTTCCATCCTTACCCTCTCTTGATGGACTGTCTTTTTTTCCTTAATTGTGAAGCGACCTTGGGTGTGAGAAAGGCGCTATATGAATTGAAATTATTATTATTATTATTATTATTATTATTATTATTATTACATATTTTGTTGCTTTTTTGTTTTTTTTGGGTTTTGTTTTCGAATAGAGTTTTTATTTCGTCCTCGGTTGGTTCAGCAACACACTCTGGCATTTTGTTTTTCTCTATTCATGGTATACTGTATGAGCTGATAGCCTTGTAGTAGAGTAGCCAATTGTTCATATCCAGTGAATGTGGATAGAATAATGATTGATTATATACATTAGATAAATTGTGTATCTGCTTATAATTAGACCCTGCTATTGCTTGTGCTAGAATACAGGAGGGATGATGTTCAGTGTAGATGTTTTTACTCTAAATCACCAAACGTACTGCCCCCCCAAAACAAACAAACAAACAAACAAACAAACAAACAAACAAACAAACAAACAAACAAACAAACAAACAAACAAACCAAACCCCAAACAGCTGTATGTGACACTGAATGTAATTTAAATGCATTTTGAAAAATAACTGGAAGATGAAAAGCAAACTTCTTTAGAGCACAGATCTGATGTGAATATTAGAGAACTTTAAAATAGGAACAAATTATATTCTTCATAACCATTCAAATTTTGCTGTTGCTTATTCTTTATATCTCACTGCAAAAGTTTCAATTATGACCTCAATCAATGCATGTCTATATTAGGAGTGAGGTGTGTATTTTTAATATTACTTAGATGATGATTCTTTTGCCTCATTTAACACATTTTAATAGTATTTTACTTAATATGTGATCTGACTTTATCTCTTAATTCTCTCCACATTCATTATTTGTGTTGATGTAATTCTTGGTGGAATCACTCGGTGGCACCAGACTCCCTTGCTTGACTATTTACTGGGCTACACGAAGTGAAAACCTTGGCAAAACTCAAGAAATAAAATCCAAGCTTCTCCAATGGCATGAAAACGTGTTATATTAAAATTTAGAACCTCAATTATTCACAAATGGGGAAAGAGCCATAATTTCAAAATATTATAATGATATTTAATGTTATAAAATAATATTTTCAGTGGAGAAACTTGTGTGTGTTACACTCTTAAGGTTTTAACATGTTATCGTTATTTAGGCCCTGAGTGACAGCTCACTGCCATTGTTATGACAGCACATGCAGCGTTAGAACCTTATGATGGAAGTGTTTGTGGGTGGAAGTGTTAGCTCATGACAGAAAGTGTATAAAAGTGATAATGTGGAGGAGATAAAGAGTTGATGGAGAGGATCATGGGAAAACTTAACATTTATAATGCTTGAATTTGAAATGTGCTTTCTTTAAATTGCTGGCAAAATTCCACTGCTGAACAAAGAAATGAAATGTGAAGAGTGAATAATATAAATTAATAGGCTTATATGACTTGGAGGATTTATCAGGAGGAAAAAAATGTGAACAAGGGTTTTATTTTAAATAGACTATCTTATATAAAAGATCACAGTGAAAACGGCTCTGCTATAGATTCCTTTATCTATTCATTTGAAAATAGAGAACAACTAGGAAGTGATGAGGTCATATAATGTTTATATAAAATATGCATTTTATCTCACAATGATATGCAAATGATATAAATGCATATACACCTTTCTTAACACCAAATATCAATTACCAATATGTACATACACTCACCATATACTTTAATAGGAAAGCATGTATACACCTGCTGCATTTGGCTGCAGCACAATGTATACATCTGCTGTATACACAATGTATACACCGGCTGTATACACCTGCTGCATGTGGCTGCAGCACAATGCATAAAATCACACAGGTACAGATCAAGAGCTCCAGTTCATGTTCACCACAGTCTTGAAAGTTTACAGTGAATGGTGTGAAAAGCAAAAAATGTCCTGTTAGTGGAGGGTCTGCAGGCCGAGACACTGTGTTGATGAGAGAGGTCATGGGAGAATGACCAAACTGGTCTGAGCTGACAGGAAGTCTCCACTCAAATATGCACTGTTTATAGCCATGGTGTGCAGAAAAAAAAAATCTCAGAAAGCACAACTCATCAAACCCTGAAATGGATGAGTTATAACTGTAGAAGACTACATCAGGGTCCAGTCCTGGCAGCCAAGAACAAGACTCTGAAGGTATCATGGGCACAGGTTCACCTAAACTACAGAAACTATTTTATGTTAAATTCTCAGAGTACCAGCAGTTTCTGAAATATGCAAATCACCCCATCTGGCACCAATAACCATGCCACAGTTAAAAATAACACTTTTCCCCCATTCTGTGTTTGATGTGAACATTAATCTGTATCTGCACTGTGATGCTGCCACATAATTGGCTGATTGCAGCCAATAACTGCAGAAATGAACAGGTGCATAGGTGTTCCTATTAAAGTGGACAGTGTGTATATGTAAACATATTAAAAGTTAATACAGGTGGCTCCAGGATCTCTGGTTCAATCCTGAACTCTGGTGACTGCTGGGTTTCACCCATGTCTGCGAGGATTTCATCTGGGTTTTCTCCCACTGTCCAATGCTTCTAGGTGGATTGACTATAGCTATAATAAACTCCCTCTAGGCATAAATGATTGTGCGTATATGTGTGTGTATGTGCATGATACCCAGCAATGGACTGGCTAAGGATCCGCTGTGACACTGACTAGGATAAAGTAGTTATGGAAATGGATGTATGAGCGTTATTACTGAATCCAGTTTTGTGAATGTTGATATAATAAATATGTAGTGGCCTGGAAAATCCCTTCACTGAGGGGAAAAAAAGCAAGTGAAAAATCTTAAATATAGTCAACTTTATCTAGTATTTTAAAGTTTGCAATAAAGCAAATATATAATTATTCAACTTATTTTTAGACATTTTAAAAACTATTTTTAACTGAAAATAATCTTGTTCCGTTGGCATATAATCTTTCTTATTTCATTTATTTACGGAAAAAAGCTAAATTATCTGCCAACAGAATAGAATATTTAAAGCTTGAAATGAATAAAAGCATCTAGAAATAGGATATTGAAATTAATAAGTTTATATTTGATTTATAATAAGCTTATAACATGAAATATTAGGTACATTTGCCATTATATCCCTCATTAAAAAATATATAATCCTGTGTAGGGATTTGCCAAGGATGGCTCATGTGACATAAAATAGTTCCACTATTGATTAAGCAATGTATCTTGTGATGTCAAAAAAAAAAAAAAATGGATATGGTGTGAGTCAGTCATGTTATATCCTGGATATACCATGAACTGACGTGACAATTTCAAGTTATACGGCCAACTCGAGTCACAGCTGTGGCTCCATGAGCATTTCTGTATGTGTAGATCTACATATCATGATTATTCCTAGTGAGGAAGACGATAACATGCTACATTGCACATGTGCAAGTTGAAGGTTGCGCCGACATCAGCAACAAACATGGCTGCCTACAGTCTTTTTTTTTTTTCAGATTTATTACTAATTTTTTGTACAACCCCGATTCCAAAAAAGTTGGGACAAAGTACAAATTGTAAATAAAAATGGAATGCAATAATTTACAAATCTCAAAAACTGATATTGTATTCACAATAGAACATAGACAACATATCAAATGTCGAAAGTGAGACATTTTGAAATTTCATGCCAAATATTGGCTCATTTGAAATTTCATGACAGCAACACATCTCAAAAAAGTCGGGACAGGGGCAATAAGAGGCTGGAAAAGTTAAAGGTATGGAACAGCTGGAGGACCAAATTGCAACTCATTAGGTCAATTGGCAATAGGTCATTAACATGACTGGGTATAAAAAGAGCCTCTTGGAGTGGCAGCGGCTCTCAGAAGTAAAGATGGGAAGAGGATCACCAATCCCTCTAATTCTGTGCCGACAAATAGTGGAGCAATATCAGAAAGGAGTTCGACAGTGTAACATTGCAAAGAGTTTGAACATATCATCATATACAGTGCATAATATCATCAAAAGATTCAGAGAATCTGGAAGAATCTCTGTGCGTAAGGGTCAAGGCCGGAAAACCATACTGGGTGCCCGTGATCTTCGGGCCCTTAGATGGCACTGCATCACATACAGGCATGCTTCTGTATTGGAAATCAAAAAATGGGCTCAGGAATATTTCCAGAGAACATTATCTGTGAACACAATTCACCGTGCCATCCGCCGTTGCCAGCTAAAACTCTATAGTTCAAAGAAGAAGCCGTATCTAAAGATGATCCAGAAGCGCAGACATCTTCTCTGGGCCAAGGCTCATTTAAAATGGACTGTGGCAAAGTGGAAAACTGTTCCGTGGTCAGACGAATCAAAATTTGAAGTTCTTTATGGAAATCAGGGACGCCGTGTCATTCGGACTAAAGAGGAGAAGGATGACCCAAGTTGTTATCAGCACTCAGTTCAGAAGCCTGCATCTCTGATGGTATGGGGTTGCATTAGTGCGTGTGGCATGGGCAGCTTACACATCTGGAAAGACACCATCAATGCTGAAAGGTATATCCAGGTTCTAGAGCAACATATGCTCCCATGCAGATGACGTCTCTTTCAGGGAAGACCTTGCATTTTCCAACATGACAATGCCAAACCACACACTGCATCAATTACAGCATCATGGCTGCGTAGAAGAAGGGTCCGGACACCCATAGAAAACATTTGGCGCATCATAAAACGGAAGATACGACAAAAAGACCTAAGACAGTTGAGCAACTAGAATCCTACATTAGACAAGAATGGGTGAACATTCCTATCCCTAAACTTGAGCAACTTCTCTCCTCAGTCCCCAGACGTTTACAGACTGTTGTAAAGAGAAAAGGGGATGTCTCACAGTGGTAAACATGGCCTTGTCCCAACTTTTTTGAGATGTGTTGTTGTCATGAAATTTAAAATCACCTAATTTTTCTCTTTAAATGATACATGTTCTCAGTTTAAACATTTGATATGTCATCTATGTTCTATTCTGAATAAAATATGGAATTTTGAAACTTCCACATCATTGCATTCCGTTTTTATTTACAATTTGTACTTTGTCCCAACTTTTTTGGAATCGGGGTTGTAGTTCACACTTCTAGTTTGGAATTTTTGATGAGGATATGAATCTAATACACCATGCACTGAGGCTTCAGTAATTATGGGTTCTCTTCGGTGACTGGCATAGTACTATTTTCTTCGGAGATGCTAATTTCAACCGGAGCCTCTCGGTGCATGGGCTATTTGATTATTATTCAAGATATTTTCACTTTCTAAGCTATTTTTTGCAGTAAATCCACATGGTGAAATTCACAGGGTTACTTTTTTTTTTTCAAATTGGCCACAGTTTAAAAACTTAGGCATTGTTTACAAAGCTTCCTAGTTTAGGTATTGAAATAAGAATAAGAAAAATAAACTGTATTATTATTTTATGAGTCTAATAATTTTATTAGTCTACTATGTGGAATTATACACTAATGTTTGTGGACCCCTGATGTCACACCCATATATGGACCTTCCCCAAACTGTTGCCACGAAGGTGGAAGCACACAATTGTATACCGTACCTCACTAATATATTGTATACCTCACTAATGCTCTTCCGGCTGCATGGGCAAATCTCCACAGTTTCATTCCAAAACCTAGTGGAAAGTCTTCTCAAATTCAAAAAGGACATATGGGTGTGATGGTCCACAAAACTTTGGCCATATCACTAAAGTCACTAAATTACCCATGAAATGGGATATGCTCAGTATGCTTAAAATGAGCTAAAATATGTATTACATATCTATTTATTCAACTAGTGTAGTGGAAATGTGGACATGGTTAAATGATATTGGTGCAGAATGTGATCTTCAGAGAGGTCTAGTGAAAGTCAGGACACAACAACAACAAAAAAGTCCTGCAGCTACTGTAGGATGTTTTTACTTTCCTGTGTGGCTGCTGTGAGCTTGAAGGGTGTGAGTATGAAGCTTGCTGAAGACCATATTCATTATCATGCACAAGCAGTGTTCCTTAGTACCTACCTGTTCAGAGGCATGGTGAGTAATTAGGCTACTAGGTTATTTATTTTCTTAGGAATTAGAACCAATTACATTTATTAAACAAAAATACAAGCTGAGTGAATGGATAAAAACTTTGGATTTAAACAAGGTTGCACAGTAGTGCAGTGGTTAGCACTGTCGATTCACAGCAAGAACTGTTCTGGTTTCGAACCTCACGGTGAGAGCCTTTCTCTGTGGAGTTTGCATGTTCTCCCCCTGCCTGTATGGGCTTCCTCTGGGTGCTCTGGTTTTCTCCCACAGTTCAAAGGCATGTGGATTAGGTCAACTGGCTACTCTAAATTGCCCAAAGGTGTGAATGTGTTTGTGAATAGTTGTTCATTTCTGTGTTAGCTCTGTGATAGTTTTGTGACCTGCCCAGGGAGTCTTGCTCAAGGTCAGCTGGGATTGGCTCAAGGCTCCCCCACGACCCTGACAGATAGATTGAAACCAGAATACAGGTACAAATTACTGCATGAAATACTCAGTCTTGTGAACTCTTGCAAACGTCACTAATTCCCAGCAGTTAATGGCTGTTTACAGCCTGTTGTTGAAAATGAATCATTGGTGAGGACTAAATATGACATGAGTGCCTCATTGTGAGGCAAGCTCGGTCTGTGAAAACAAAATGTAAATAGATCAAAGAATGTATTTATTTACTTTTATACAGCACCATGCATGTAGCCTATTTTTCCTTATACTTGTTAACCCCGCCGACAGTAGTCGGAGGGGTTATTATTTTCACCTGCGTCAGTCTGTGTGTGTGTGTATCTGTCTGTCTGTCTGTCTGTCTGTCTGTCTGTCTGTCTGTGTGTCTGCAAGATATCTCAAGAACCAATGGATCGATTTGGACCAAATTTTGTACATGTGTTGCCAATCACCCAGGAAGGAAACCATTAAATTTTGGAGGTCAAAGGTCAAAGGTCAAGGTCATGGCAGAACTTTGAAATTTTCGCCCAATGTATTTTAATAGGGAAAAGGCGGGGTTTGCACTCGTTAGAGTGTCCCTGTCTAGTTCCAGTTTAGAGTGCCTGCAATTTGCTTCAGAGATGTGAAGACGACACACCACACCCTGTCATTCCTCAGGAAGTGAAGGCAGGGAGATGATCACATTATCCAGCCTGAGCTTTTGAAATGATTATGTTCTTACATTATTCATTTCCCCTTAATGATTAATACCTTCATCACAACCGCTAACATCACCAATGCCAACTGGATAACAACAAGAAAGATGCATCCATATAGTCTGTGCAAGGAATCACTGGAACTGGCTAGATGGCTGTCATGCGTTTTGGGTCAATATAGTTGAAAATCTCTTAGTGTGTTATTCTTTTATATTGAGTGATTGAGGAAGAAGGACTACATTTCCTATAATTTTCGGCTCAGCTGTGGTGTCTTTAGAAAGTGAAGCGATGTGGTTCCTTGAAAGAAACAAAACAAAACAAACACCTTTTTCCTATCCAAGTTTTGTTTTCTCAGAAATGTATGACTTTAATCCCAGATAATTTTTGTGTTGTTTTCTCACAAATGTATGACTTTACAATTGCAGAGAATCATTAAGGTTTCTTATTTCTGTAGAAAGAGATTCTTCAGATTCTTTACAAAAAACGTTATTTTTTGCAATTCCATTTATAGGACAATTTAGATGTTAGGCTTTGAGAATCTAGGAAGTTTTGGTTTAGAGACCTTGAAAGTGCTTGAAAAGAGCTTGAATTTTATTCTTAAAAAGCAAACGAACCCTGATTAAAATAAATTGTTGAACTAAATTGTACTGTTTTGTGTATTTTTAATAACCATTGCTAATGACATACAAGGTAATTCTTTATAACTTACTTACATACATAAGGGAAATCTATTCAAGCTCCAATTTATGAGTCTGTAATTATACTAAGACTGATCTACAGTACCAGTCAAAAGTTTGGATGCACCTTCTAATTCAATGGTTGTCTTTATTTTTATTAATTAAAAGACATTTCATGTTTTAATGTAATGATGGATGTCGTTTCTCTTTCCTTAGTTAAGTGGTTCTTGACATAATATGAATTACTACAGTTGCGGAATAGGGTTATTTACTGTATGTTTATTATTTACTATTTACTGTTTGATCTCAAATGCATTAAGAAGGTAAAATGAAAGTAAAATGGAGAAAGAAGCCATTCCTTTACCCTAGTCATTCACAATAGAACTCAATAAGGCATTGAAGAGCTGTGTGAGATAGAGGGAGAGAAAAGTAGAAGGACACTCATTTCTGCCCTCTCATCTCACCTGTGATCAGGACATCTATCTGGCACAGACACTGAAAATCTCTCATGCTGATTAGCTATGTGGATCTGATCTCAGTTCTGAATATCACAGTTCACTTTCCAATATCAGAAAAAGAACATAGTCTCTCAGAGATGACAGATGGGTGAATGTGCAAAATACAGTATAATCTATTTTACAGTACTTCAAGGCAAACCTAGAGGGCTATTGAAAGTAAAGTGTGAAAACTGGTCAATACAGATTTCATATTTTTCTTAAGTTTGTTTTTCTTTTTTAATCTTTCATAACTTTTTGAATTGAGGCACATGAGGAAATACAGCTTTACACAAACTCTAATTACAGGTATGTGTTTAAAATAATCTAGTCTAAAAACAATTCATCATCCAATATGTTTACATGTACATAACTAATCTAAATATGGGAAAACAGAAAAATAACCTGTGATGGAAAAAAAATCTACTTAGGTTAGGAAATAATTTATTTCCAAATGTTTGACATGGAGCTCTGTATATTGCTCCACTGATGGAAATACATAGAAATACAGTAAAAGGAAACAATTTGTTGCCGACACACTTTCCGTTTTTGAGCTACAAAAGTCTATGTATATTTTAATTTTAAATTATATTTTATGGGTGGCACAGTGGTGTAGTGGTTAGCACTGTTGCTTCACAGCAAAAAGGTCCTGGGTTCAAGCCCAGTGGCTGACGGGGGCCTTTCTGTGTGGAGTTTGCATGTTCTCCCCGTGTCTACGTGGGTTTCCTCCGGGTGCTCCGGTTTCCCCCACAGTCCAAAGACATGCAGGTTAGGTTAATTGGTGGCTCTAAATTGACTGTAGGTGTGAATGTGAGTGTGCATGGTTGTTTGTCTCTAATGCCGCTTTTCCACTACCAACGCGGCTGAGTTGGGCTGAGCCGTGCCGTGCTGAGTCGGGCTGAGTCGAGCTGAGCGGGGCTGTTGGAGTTGCATTTCGACTACAACCGCGCTTAACCGTGCTGGCTGGAAGTGGGTGGACATATTGGGTGGAGTTAGCGAAAGTGGGTGGACGTCAGGTGATGTCGTTAGGCGGCGCAAACAGTGACATCAGTGATGTTTTAAGCGGTAGTCTCACGACCCGGATAGTAAACAATAAACATGGAGGACATGGAGTCGTTAGTGTTGCTGGTCTTGGTGCTGTGGCTTGTTGTCACCGACAACGCCAACAGATACTGGCAAGAGCGTATAGATGAGGTGAGGCGCATACGGCTTCATAATTCTCGTAATTCGTAATTCTCCTTCTTCCGGGTTTACGGTGTTTACAGATCCCAGCGTGCTCGCGGGGCGTGTGTGGGCATGTGAGGACACTCCTCCTCACCAATCAGTGCACAGGGGAGTGTCTCCTCACGCCCCTAGCCTCACTCAGCTCGGTTTGGCTCGCTTCAGCCCCACTCCAAAACCGTGCGAGTTCTGGGGGCTGAGCAGGGCTGAAGTGAGCTGAGTCGTGCTGTTCTTAGATAGTCGAAACGCGAGCCGTGTCGGGCTGAAGTGAGCTGAAGCGAGCTGAAGTGAGCTGAAAAAGGGTAGTGGAAAAGGGCCATATGTGTCAGCCCTGCGATGACCTGGTGACTTGTTGAGGGTGTACCCCACCTCTCACCCATAGTCAGCTGGGATAGGCTCCAGCTTGCCTGCGACCCTGCACAGGATAAGCGGTTATTGATAATGGATGGATTTTATTTTATTAACCACAACAGATGAGTACATTTTAGACTTGATTTTAATTTTGAATAAAACATTATCCTTCTGGTGATTGACATGCATCACAGTTGCTCAACTACAGAGAAAATTATGGATGTGTAGAGAAAGTAAGAAAAAAGTGGCTAAAGAGAGTCAAACTTAATTCTGAACTCTGCTCTGCTGATCCTACTGATAGCAGAGCTCCATACTTAAGAGAATATGGTAATGCATCAACCTGATTTTTGATGGCTTTTGCGACTGTATAACGTTTGTACATATATGTACCACCACAGAGAACCTGACTGTATGTGCAAGGCAACATATCTCATAAACATTTGACTGGCAGACAATGAAATTCTTATCTTTATTTATATAAGATAGATGGGTTTTAACCAGTGCTTATTTTTAAGTTGCTTTTAAAAAAATAATGTGGGATTATTTGCTGACATATCTTACGGAAAATATTCATGACAATTTTATTAGCTGATTAGCTTGTTGGACAGTTGACAGTTTCTGTCCCGTAAGGGCAGTAGACAGATGTAAGTGCAGGAAGAGTTTTATTGAAAACATGCTAGCAAACAGATCCAAAACATAGACAAAGGCAGAGTTGAAAAAGAGGCAGTGGTTGAGCGAGGCACAGACAGGATATCAGAGGTAAATCAATACTCAAAGTCCAAAAACACAAACAGGGTCAAAACTAGAAAAGTGATACAAAATACAAAGATGGTAACATCAGATGCAGGGTACAGAGTGTATACTTCACCAAGTCTGTGTGTTACTGAGAGTCTTTATATGTATGCACTGTTACTGCACTCTAATCAGAAACAGGTGCATGGTAATTAGTCCTAATGGTGCTGCGCACTCCAAGCTCCAATGCACGTGGATGTGACAGATGTAACCAGACAACTGTTTGGCATATCAAGTTTGATATTCAATTGTAACTATATAGTGATGATATAAAGTGAAAGCACTGGTTCACTGCTGAACACCAGGCACCCAGCAGAGTCACACCATAATAAATGCTGTGGCATTGTCAAGTCAAGTTTATTTGTATAGCGCTTTTAACAATAAACATTGTCACAAAGCAGCTTTACAGAATTTGAACGACTTAAAACATGAGCTAATTTTATCCCTAATCTATCCCCAATGAGCAAGCCTGTGGCGACGGTGGCAAGGAAAAACTCCCTCAGACGACATGAGGAAGAAACCTCGAGAGGAACCAGACTCAAAAGGGGACCCATCCTCATTTGGGCAACAACAGACAGCATGACTATAATATTAACAGTTTTAACATGAAGACAGTTTCGTTGATGTTGTAACTCTTCATTGATGGAAACTTGAGTGCAAAACCGTTCATGACAACTGCAGTCCTAAAGTTAGCAAGTCAACTGTAGTCCTTGGCCATAAAAGTATTACTGTAAGAGTCCAGAGCGTCCTCCAGGTGTGACTTTCAACTGTCCTCATGGGGCCATCCTCCACAGGAGCCATCCTCCACAGGAGCGATGCGATGAGACTCCAACCAGACACAGGGCACCAGAATGGATCAAGCAGGTCTGAGGAGCAGAAGAGGTCAGCATCTCGATCCCAGGACTGACATGTAACTCAGAGGGACAGATTTTTTTTTTGGAGGGGGGAGAGAGGGAGAGAAAACACAGGTTGTTAGGTATGCCCAATGTCACCTGAATAAGTGTAGGCAACAGGTGTCAATGTCTAAAAATAACACAAGTATTAAGTCTGTGTGGTAGGCTCGCAGAGACAAGAGTCCTGACATCAGGCATAATACACAACAATGGCATGTTAATATGGTTAAAAAAAATATCATGACCTGCTCTGGCTGGATGCTTGATTGGGTGATGGGAGCACACTCCTCAGCAATGAGACAGTTGGAATTATAGATCAGAGTGAGTGCAGGCAGATGCAGATGGGACCCTTAGGGTTGGCCAAGACAATTCAGTTACATTTCACCGGGTCTGGGACATGCGACAGAATGTCTGACGGCTGATTCCCTGTAGGCTACGAGAGCCAGTCGAGGACTCCACCCTCTCCACCAAAAGATTTCCTGTTGATTCCATGTAACTCAGAGGGACAGATTTGGGGGGAGGGGGGATTACAGTGCTAGAAGCGCATGTCCAGGCTTTAGAGAAGGTCAGTGAGCGTGAGAACAGTGTAGTTTCTGTAGGGGAAAGTCTGGATGCCCTAGGTGGAGTTAGTAATCCCCCAACTCCAGCATTAGAGCCCTTACAGCGGGGCGAATGGCTGACGGCTTGGCGGCATAAGCGTAGAGCCAAAGCTACCGCTGAGGCTCACCCACGGGAGCACCACTCTTCTCCGCATCACGTGTCGAACAGGTTTGCTCTCCTTAGTGATGCACCCACTGAGAAACCTGAAAGAGCTCTGGCTATAGGGGACTCTATCATATGGCACGTGAAATTAGCTCAGCCTTTAGGGGCACCAGCAGCTTTAGTCAGGTGTATACCGGGAACCAGGGTGCCGGACATAGCAGGTAATCTTAGGGTCCTAGGCAAGCACAGGTTCTCAAAGATAGTTATCCATGCAGGAACTAATGATATACGCCTTCATCAGTCTGAGGTTACTAAGAGTAACTTTGTAGAGGTGTTTAAATTAGCGAAGGCAATGTCCGATGCTGTAGTATGCTCTGGCCCCATCCCAATGCGGCATGGCGATGTAGCTTGCAGCAGGTTATGGTCACTGAACTGCTGGCTGTCCAGGTGGTGCTCTGAAAACAGTGTGGACTTTATAGATAATTGGGCTAATTTTGAGGGCACTGCTGGCTTGTTAGGGCGGGACGGTATCCATCCCACTCGGGAAGGTGCTGCTCTCATTTCCTGCAGCATAGGTCATAATCTCAGAACAGGCCTAGTTAATTCCTGACAATCCAGAGCCACGGCCAGGGAGCAGATGAACAGGCTAAACCGACTGTCTGCTAGCTGCACAGAGTCTTCACTCAGGGTCCACTACATCAAGACTGTCTGTTCCCTGAGCTAAATAAGAAGATGGAAATATTCAGAGAGTTTGTTCCAGTAACCTAATCAATATAAAATTAGACCATACTGACTGTACAGCCGCTGCCAGCACCTTTGATCTAAAGGTGAGGCTATTAAATATTAGATCTCTTACATCTAAAGCGCTAATGGTTAATGAACTCATTACTGATCAGAAGTTTAATGTACTTTGTTTAACTGAAACATGGATTAAGCCAAATGAATATATAGCATTAAATGAAGCGAGTCCTCCTGGATACAGTTATATACACCAGCCTCATCAAACTGGCATTGTTTCTGGTGCATGGCATGTGGTGCCAAAGAAAGGCATAAATATTTATTCATAACTGCGATGCATATCTCATGACTGGTATCGATGTCATAAGACAATGCAGCAATTTACTGATGCGAAATACATGACATTGCACAATTCAATGGTTAATATGCTATAATATTATTATTATATTCAGCCTGATTTTATGCCCTTGCATATATTTTGCTCATACACCCATTGGGAGCTCAGGTTTTAGGCAGTGCATTAAAAAATAAATAAATAAATAAATAAATAAATAAATATATATATATATATATATATATATATATATGAGTGATTCCACGCTTATGGGTACTGAAATGGGGACATGAACTTATTTTTAAAAATTCACCTAAAACCATTTCTTTTTTTACCATCAGGTCACAAAACATGTAATCTTTAATGAATCATATGTTAAAAGATAATTTTAATTTTCTGAGATGTAATAAAAACATATTTATATGCCAAAGTCAGAACGTAACAGAAGTGCTGTGGACATATATATTCTCAATTTTAACAATGTAGAATTACTTTTTGAAACATAGGAAGGTGATGTTTTAGCAAATATAATTAATAAACATGTGTAGTAGAATAAACATACACATTCTTTCAATAAGATTAACATGGTATATAGCTAGATTGTAATTAATTTGTAACAGACGCGAGATGGACAATCATAACAGAAGTAATGTAACAGACATCATTTTGGAACTCATAGGCTTGACTTTGGCATATAAATATGTTTTTATTACATCTCAGAAAATTAAAGTTATCTTTTAACATATGATTCATTAAAGATTACATGTTTTGTGACCTGATGGTAAAAAAAGAAATGGTTTTAGGTGAATTTTTAAAAATAAGTTCATGTCCCCATTTCAGTACCCATAAGCGTGGAATCACTCATATTATATATATATATATATATATACACACCAGGCCTGGAATTTCATCATTTTAGGGGCAAGGCCACTTGGCCTTTTGTGCTGTCAATTTTTTGAGGGCACGAAGGCCAAAAAAGCCAGGGCACCAAGGCCATAAAATAAAACAATGATTTTAAGTTCACGTCTATAATGAATTTAATTTAAGGACTAATGACTCTTCTGAGGAAGATTGGAGTCTCAGTTGAAACTATCAAGCAGGTAAAGAAACATCTCCTACACTATTATGTCTGAAGATAAGAAAATATTGAACACATCTAAACTTATCAATCCATCACTCACTTCAAAAATTGTAAAACTTATTCAACCTATATCCTCCCATAATTTTTGTTCAATTGACACCGAATGTGTAAGAGCATTTTCAGACTGTACTACTACGCAGATTTTTGATTAATCAAAATTGAGTCTGGAGTACATCAAAATGTTTGACTGTAAATGGAACATATACTAGCATGCAGGCTACTGATTAACCCATAAGAGCCCAGACCGATTTTTCAATCAAGGAAAATTATTGAGGAAATAAAATGAACTAAATAGATGACTAAAAAAACATTTTTGACCTTTTATTTTTTAAAATAGCACTTTCATGTCTCAAGATCTGAAATATTAAATTGCAAATTTGCAGAACACTGCAACACTATTACACTGTTTACCTGAAAGTTCATTCTATGCAAACAGTTTGAGTAAATTCCACTTTTAAAGATTAGTTTTATTGCATTACTTAAACAGTATGAGTATATGAAGAGTATATGAGGCAGTCATTGGGTGTAGTAATTTTTGCAATTTAAACAAACTTAAACTATCATGTTTTACCTCAGGCCACAGTGCTGCCCTGTTGTGATTGGCTCAAAACTCAAGACAAGTCTGTGCTTGTCCATTGATGGCTACAGAGGAAGTTGCGCCATTTTCTAATTTACACAGAGGGGGTAAATGAATAAAAATGTTAATGTTGTAATGACGCCAAAAACAATGATATAAAATCTCTTGCAATGGTGATCTCGTCAAGATGGCAGCAGTTACACACCGGTTAAACAGCAAAAAGAAACATACAATACTAGTAACAAAACAATGCATAGATTAAAAAAGTGGCTATGAACAGACAACAGCACATATCACGTATCATATTATGGCAGGAACAAGCAGTAGTAACATCCATGACCTTACGCTTAAAGCTCGACAAAGGAAAAACTTGACAGCAAGCTAATTAGCATTTGTTACTGGCTACAGTCAGTACTCGGCACGTTAAAAGTGGGTCAACATTGTAACAACATAATGTTACTGTACAAGCAATGCTTATTTAACGGTAACAAACTTAAGCCCTATATGTTGAAATTCCTATCTTATTCGTTCGTTAATTTATCACACAGACTTACCTCAGTCAACTTCTTCCCTCCTTCTGTGAAAATTCAATGTCTCAGACGTGGACACAAGTGGGCGGGGGATGCATTTGATTAAGGCTACATCCACACGACAACGGCAACGAGATGTTATTTAAAAATATATCGCGTCCAAATGGGCAACGATCAGTAAAATATCAGGTCCATATGGCAACGCAATGCTTGCTGAAAACGATGCAATACACATGCCACACCTCTAGGGGCGCTGTAAGACGGTCCCTTTGGAGACACCAGAACAATAGAAGTAGTAAGGACGCATGCGCATAAACTATTATGCGCGAGACTTCATATTAGCCACAAAGTCAGGAAAATCTGTTCGTAAAATTACATTATAATGACCAAATACAATGAAAAGTATTTTCCAGTCTCACCTGTGAAAGGTAATCCCATGTGATCTCGTTTGGATGGCAAACCTGTTGGTACAGTTAAACGCAGCTAATCTTTATTCTCCGCTTTGACCTATCCAATATGGCGGCGAGGATGATGTATGATTCTACGCGGAAGGCGGCGTCTTTAATGGTCCGGAATAAATTGAATGCTACACGTTGATGGATTCATTTGTTGTTTCTCACCTGTGAAAGGTAATCCCATGTGATCTCGTTTGGACGGTAAACCTGTTGGTACAGTTAAACGCAGCACATGAATCTTTATTCTCCGCTTTGACCTATCCAATATGGCGGCGAGGATGACGCATGATTCTACGCGGAAGGCGGCGTCTTTAATGGTCCGGAATAAATTGAATGCTACATGTTGATGGATTAATTTGCTCTTCTACGCCCTTTTTGAGGAATGTATTGTAGGACTAAAACCAACATCTGAAGAGGTGAGATCGCTCCTTTTTTCCCTATTTTTGCTGGCGGGATTGACTCTGCCCTAAGGGCAGAGTCTCTCTCTCTCTCTCTCTCTCTCTCACACTTTGCACCATTACACAATAAATATTCACAGAGAAAATATTTTGTAAGCGCGTTTCATGAACCAAGTTATAGGATTTGTTGACAACTCGCATCGAGTTCGTTACACTTCTACCCGGCGTGAAGCACTCACAGTCATGTGGTTGTGACGTCATCGTAAACAAATCCGTTCTACTCATCCAGACGACTTCACAACGGCAACGTTGCCAGATCTTTCCACTCTGGAACCCGTTCTCAAAAAGATTGCGTTTTGGGCACCCAAAACGCCGGTGCCGTGTGGACACCAGGCCTAAACGATAAGCAATTGTATCGGAGTCACCTGAATCCGTTGCCGTGTGGACAGGGCCTAAGTCTCCTGGGTGGCTGGTGATAGATTGGTGTCATTATCGCACGTCGGAGCGGTTCATGACAGGCTCGAGTCTGATCCACCACTGATGAGTTGCCCAATAAGAATCCAGAATGTCATCAAAAGACGTATTTTTTTCTCAATAGACGTAGGTGATGTTAAAGCCGATTGGCAGTCACGAGGCAAACTACAAAACCGCAAAACCACAGAGCATCAAGGCCACTTCTGGCCTTACGGCAGATATTTTTTTTCCAAGGGCACAAGGCCAAATTGAGAGGGCATGAGGGCCTTGGCCCTCATGAAATTCCTGCCCTAATATATACAGTATATAGATAGACAGATAGTGTCTTGCAAAAGTATTCATCCCCCTTGGTGTTTGTCCTATTTTGTCGCATAACAAGATGGAATTAAAATGGACTTTTGGGGGGTTAATGCCATTTAATTTACACAATATGCCTACAACTTTAAAGGTGAAAATTGTTGTTTTATTGTGACACAAACAATAATTGAGATGAAAAAACAGAAATCTGGAGTGTGCGTAGGTATCCACTCCCTTTCATATGAAACCCCTAAATAAGAGCTGGTGCAAACAATTCACTTCATAAGTCACATAATTAGTTGATTAAGATCCACCTGTGTGCAGTCAAAGTGTCACATGATCTGTCACATGATGTCTGTATAAATCAACCTGTTCTGGAAGGACCCTGACTCTCCAACAGTACTAAGCAAGCAACATGAAAACCAAGGAGCACTCCAAACAGGTCAGAGGCAAAGTTGTGAAGAAGTATAGATCAGGGTTGGGGTTATAAAAAATATCCCAAACTTTGAATATCCCAGGGAGCACCATTAAATCCATTATAGCAAAATGGAAAGAATATGGGGCGGCAAGGTGGTGTAGTGGTTAGCACTGTCTCCTCACAGCAAGAAGGTTCTGGGTTCAAGCCCAGTGGCCGATGAGGGCCTTTCTGTGTGGAGTTTGCATGTTCTCCCGGTGTCTGTGTGGGTTTCCTCCGGGTGCTCCGGATTCCCCCACAGTCCAAAAACATGCAGGTTAAGCTAATTGATGGGTCACATTGACTGTAAGTGTGAATGTGAGTGTGAATAGTTGTGTGTCTCTATGTGTCAGCCCTGTGATGACCTGGCAACTTGTCCAGGGTGTACCCTGCCTCTCGCCCATAGTCAGCTGGGATAGGTTCCAGCTTGCCTGCGACCCTGTACAGGATAAGCAGCTACAGATAATGGATGGATGGTTGGATGGATGGAAAGAATATGGCACCACTACAAACCTGACAAGAGAAGGCCACCCACCAAAACTCACAGACCGGGCAGGAGGGCATTAAGCAGAGATGCAACAAAGACACCAAAGATAACACTGAAGGAGCTGCAAAGATCCACAGCGGAGATGGGAGTATTTGTCCATAGGACCACTTTAAGCCATACACTCCACAGAGCAGGGCTTTATGGAAGAGTGGCCAGAAAAAAGCCATTGCTTTTGGACACGTTTGGGGTTTGCCCAACAGCATGTGGCAGACTCCCCAAACACATGGAAGAAGATTCTCTGGTCAAATGAGACTAAAATTGATCTTTTTGGCCATCATGGGAAATGCCATGTGTGGCGCAAACCCAACACCTTGAGAACACCATTCCTACAGTGAAGCATGGTGGTGGCAGCATCATACTATGGGGATATTTTTCATCTGCAGGGACAGGAAAGCTGGTCAGGACTGAAAGAAAGATGGATGGCACTTAATACAGGGCAATTCTGGAGGAAAACCTGTTTGAGTGAGACAGAGGTTTGAGACTGGGACAAAGGTTCACGTTCCAGCAGGACAATGACCCTAAACATACTGCTAAAGCTATCCTGAAGTGGTTTAAAGGGAGACATTTAAATGTCTTGGAATGGCCTAATCAAAGCCCAGACCTCAATCCAATTGAGAATCTGTGGCATAACTTGAAGATTGCTGTACACCAACACAACCCATCTAACTTGAAGGAGTTGGAGCAGTTTTGGCAAAAATCCCAGTGGCTAGATGTCCTATGCTAATAGAGCCATACCCCAAGAGACTTGCAATTGTAAGTGCAGCAAAAGGTGGATCTACAAAGTCTTGAATTTTTTTTTTTTTTTGGGGGGGGGGGGTTTGAATACTTATACACATTCTAGACTTCTGTTTTTTCATCTTAATGATTGTTTGTGTCACAATAAAAAACAATCTACCCCTTTAAAGTGGTAGGCATGTTGTGTAAATCAAATGGTGCTAACCCCCCCAAAATCACATTTTAATTCCAGCTTGTAATGCGACAAAACAGGACAAACACCACGGTGGATGAATACTTGTGCAAGACACTGTAATTTAGGGCTAGTACTGAGGTAAAACAATTAAATAATGATGTGATTTGAATCAGGTGATGCTAACAGGTGATTGTAATCATGATTTGGTACAAAATCAGTATCCAGGAAAGGCCTAGTCTTTGAGGAGCAAAGATGGGCCAAAGATCTCCAGTTTATCAACAAATGTGTGAAAAATTATTGAAATGTTTAAAAACAATGTTCCTCAAAGAGAGATAGGAAAGGATTTGGATATTTCACCCTCTGTGGTGCCTAATATCATTAAACGATTCAAGGAATCTGGAGGAATTTTGGTGCATAAAGAGCAAGTGCGCAAGCCTAAGCTGAACACCTGTGATCTCTGATACCTCAAACGGCATCAAGAACCATCATTCATCTATACGTAGCTGATATAACCACATGGGCTCGGGATTACTTAAATGTTTTGGAGTTAGATATTAAAGTCATAAACTTAAAACCCATATTTAGTCTTCAGCTGTACCTATTTCCATCTTTGTCATAGAAGATTAGAAGACTAAGATAATATCAGTTTATACTTCAGTCCTTCAACATTATACATACTGTAGACATCCGATACAATTGTGTTCTTTGCCAAACAGTGGCAAAAGTTTGGGGAAGGTACACATATAGGTGTAATGGTCAGGTATCCACAAACATTTGCCCATATAATGTACAGTACATTAACCAAAACGGTATAGCCGAATGACAGATGCAACAGCATTTACAGTGTAATAAGCAAGCAATTAGCAAAAATGTGTATCGCTCTGTGAAAGTAAACACATTAGCTTTTTCACCCTCCTCTCCTTCCCAAAGGCATGAACAGAAAGGGAGAGAGTGGACTTTATTGCACCTTTTCACCGCGAACATTTTTAAAGAGTCACTGGAGAGAAAAATTTGCCAAGGGCTTGCAATATTATGTGGCTATCATCATTGCAGCACCTAGCTCTTCAGCTCATAAATTCATTTCCCCCTTGGTAAATTGAGTGGAGTGTATTTTTTCACATGGTTGAAGCCCACAGTTCTGCACTAATTTTCTGACATGTTTTTGCCCCTAACAGAATGGCAAAACACATTCTCTCTCTCTCTCTCACACACACACACACACACTATATATATATATATATATATATATATATATATATATATATATATATATATACATACATACACACACACACACACACTACCATTCAAAAGTTTGGGGTCACTTTGAGATTTCCTTATTTTTGAAAGAAAAGCACTGTTCTTTTCAATGAAGATCACTTTAAACTAATCAGAAATACACTCTATACATTGCTAATGTGGTAAATGATTATTCTAGCTAAATTCTACTAAATGTCTGGTTTTTGGTGCAATATCTACATAGGTGTATAGAGGCCCATTTCCAGCAACTATCACTCCAGTGTTCTAATGGTACAATGTGTTTGCTCATTGCCTCAGAAGGCTAATGGATGATTAGAAAACCCTTGTAC
Source organism: Neoarius graeffei (assembly GCF_027579695.1). Taxonomy (NCBI): domain Eukaryota; kingdom Metazoa; phylum Chordata; class Actinopteri; order Siluriformes; family Ariidae; genus Neoarius; species Neoarius graeffei. The sequence goes on from NC_083575.1 coordinate 49,322,176, forward strand.
AATCATGTGAGCACAGCTGAAAACAGTTTAGCTCTTTAGAGAAGCTATAAAACTGACCTTCCTTTGAGCAGATTGAGTTTCTGGAGCATCACATTTGTGGGGTCGATTAAATGCTCAAAATGGCCAGAAAAATGTCTTGACTATATTTTCTATTCATTTTACAACTTATGGTGGTAAATAAAAGTGTGACGTTTCATGGAAAACACAAAATTGTCTGGGTGACCCCAAACTTTTGAAATGGTAGTATATATATATATATATATATATATATATATATATATATATATATATACACACACATATATATACACACACATATATATATACACACACACACACACACACACACACACACACACGCGCATATATACACAGTGGTGCTTGAAAGTTTGTGAACCCTTTGGAATTTTCTATATTTCTGCATAAATATGGCCTAAAACATCATCAGATTTTCACACAAGTCCTAAACGTAGATAAAGAGAACCCAGTTAAACAAATGAGACAAAAATATTATACTTGGTCATTTATTTATTGAGGAAAATGATCCAATATTACATATCTGTGAGTGGCAAAAGTACGTGAACCTTTGCTTTCAGTATCTGGTGTGACCCCCTTGTGCAGCAATAACTGCAACTAAACGTTTCCGGTAACTGTTGATCAGTCCTGCACACTGGCTTGGAGGAATTTTAGCCCATTCCTCCGTACAGAACAGCTTCAACTCTGGGATGTTGGTGGGTTTCCTCACATGAACTGCTCGCTTCAGGTCTTTCCACAACATTTCGATTGGATTAAGGTCAGGACTTTGACTTGGCCATTCCAAAACATTAACTTTATTCTTCTTTAACCATTCTTTGGTAGAACGACTTGTGTGCTTAGGGTCGTCGTCTTGCTGCATGACCCACCTTCTCTTGAGATTCAGTTCATAGACAGATGTCCTGACATTTTCCTTTAGAATTTGCTGGTATAATTCAGAATTCATTCTTCCATCAATGATGGCAAGCCGTCCTGGCCCAGATGCAGCAAAACAGGCCCAAACCATGATACTACCACCACCATGTTTCACAGATGGGATAAGGTTCTTATGCTGGAATGCAGTGCTTTCCTTTCTCAAACATAACGCTTCTCATTTAAATCAAAAAGTTCTATTTTGGTCTCATCCATCCACAAAACATTTTTCCAATAGCCTTCTGGCTTATCCACGTGATCTTTAGCAAACTGCAGATGAGCAGCAATGTTCTTTTTGGAGAGCAGTGGCTTTCTCCTGGCAACCCTGCCATGCACACCATTGTTGTTCAGTGTTCTCCTGATGGTGGACTCATGAACATTAGCCAACGTGAGAGAGGCCTTCAGTTGCTTAGAAGTTACCCTGGGGTCCTTTGTGACTTCGCTGACTATTACACGCCTTGCTCTTGGAGTGATCTTTGTTGGTCGACCAATCCTGGGAAGGGTAACAATGGTCTTGAATTTCCTCCATTTGTACACAATCTGTCTGACTGTGGATTGGTGGAGTCCAAACTCTTTAGAGATGGTTTTGTAACCTTTTCCAGCCTGATGAGCATCAACAACACTTTTTCTGAGGTTCTCAGAAATCTCCTTTGTTCGTGCCATGATACACTTCCACAAACATGTGTTGTGAAGATCAGACTTTGATAGATCCCTGTTCTTTCAATAAAACAGGGTGCCCACTCACACCTGATTGTCATCCCATTGATTGAAAACACCTGACTCTAATTTCACCTTCAAATTAACTGCTAAACCTAGAGGTTCACATACTTTTGCCACTCACAGATATGTAATATTGGATCATTTTCCTCAATAAATAAATGAACAAGTATAATATTTTTGTCTCATTTGTTTAACTGGGTTCTCTTTATCTACTTTTAGGACTTGTGTAAAAATCTGATGATGTTTTAGGTCATATTTATGCAGAAATATAGAAAATTCTAAAGGGTTCACAAACTTTAAAGCACCACTGTATAATATATATATATATATATATATATATATATATATATATATATATATATATATATATATGGACAATTTAGTGCAGTCAGTCCACCCACTAGCATGTTTTTGGGAGGTGGAAAAAACTGGAGAACCTGGAGGAATATGAACTCAGGATCACCCCGTGCATAAATTAGCCCCTTATTGTAAAATAAATAAGGAATAAAACAGCATCGGCCATGCTATTACATGAAAATAATAAATAAAAACACATAGTAATGTGTTTATTATTTGACTAAAATGTCTAATATAAGGGGTGGCATGGTGGTGTAGTGGTTAGCGCTGTCGCCTCACAGCAAGAAGATCTGGGTTCGAGCCCCATGGCCAACGAGGGCCTTTCTGTGTGGAGTTTGCATGTTCTCCCCGTGTCCGCGTGGGTTTCCTCCAGGTGCTCCGGTTTCCCCCAAAGACATGCAGGTTAGGTTAACTGGTGACTCTAAATTGACCGTGAGTGTGAATGGTTGTCTGTGTCTACTGCTTTCGTTTATTTAAAAGGGACAATGCACATTAATCAACATCTCCATCTGAATTAAAAATGTAAATGTGCCAGAGTTAGCAAATTAGCTAATTTTCATCTGTCAGCCCTGTGATGACCTGGCGACTTGTCCAGGGTGTACCCCGCCTTTCACCCGTAGTCAGCTGGGATAGGCTCCAGCTTGCCTGAGACCCTGTAGAACAGGATAAAGTGGCTAGAGATAACGAGATGAGATGTCTAATATAGAGCCCCATGAAAGGGCATGCACTTTCCAACATGCATCTAAAGCTCCTGCCAGTTCTGTTGCAAAACCATGTCTGCTGTAAACTGTTCTAACTGACCCTTAGCAGGGAATTCTTTGCAAATTTTCTGGGATGTTGCTCATTTTGATGTCTAAATTGTAGCTTGCTGGACTGATACTATAATTAGCAAACCAAAATGAATGAATGAAGTGATCTGATAAACCAAAGCAATTAACACTGGCTAAAATTTGTAACAATTTATTGACTGTATGACCTTCACTAACACTTGAAGTGGTTTGTGAAGGTGAGCTGGTCACTCCTTTTTAAGTATAATCCGCCAATAGACGGAGCAGAGCATAAAATAGCAGACATCTCCATTCAGATGGGCAACTTATTGTCGGTGGCAGAGCAGAGACGAAAATCATTCAAGAGCAGCTATTTTTACCTAAAAAAAAAAAAAAAAAAAAAGTTGAGTGTAAACGTTGACTGCTAGTTACCAGAATATTTGTTAAATTTGCTAGCTTTACTTATATTACTTTGAATAAAATGATGGATAATGCTGACTCGTCATGACTCAGACCTCTGAAAGCTTTTCCTTTTTTTTTTTTTAAATTTATTTGCTAACAAATACAAACAAATACAAAGTAAAAAGGACAGAATGAAACAAATCAATACATACACATGACATACAACAGAAGCACTGACGTAACTAACAACAATTTCAAAGGCTGGACAATACTACTAATATGTTAACAAAGAGATGTAACAGAACACATGGAGACAAATTCGACAAAGATAAACAAGAGCTATATTGCTGTATAGAGGAGGATGGGTGGGGTTGATTAGGGGTAATGAATGTGCATATGAGATAGAGGAGGGTAGGTGGGGGAGATTTGGAGGGGTGTTGGGCCTTGAATTATGGGTGGAGGGACAGTGTGTATATGTTGGGGGGGAGCGGGATATGTGAAAGTAAGCACGTGTGTGTGTGTGTGTGTGTGTGTATAAGCAGTGCTGGTCTGTGTCGGGCCAGGGAGAAGGAAGCTGGATCATAATGAAGGAGAGAGGGGGAGGGGGAGTATTATTTTATTTGCTAATCATTTGTGTTAGTAAATTTTTTATAAATAGAAATTCTAAAAATAATAGTTATTTAATAGTTAATTATGATGACTACCTGAGCACCTGTTATGGCTATGGTGCCAGCCCCCCCTGCCCAAGCTGATTCATGATGGGACGACAGAGGGGAGGGGGAGGTACTGCATGAGGCAGGGCTCCGGGCCCTGACGCCCCATGCACCGACACCAGCCCCCCATAGCCTCCGCACAACACGCCCTACCTATCCTATATATGACTGTATATGACAAGAATGTGTGCCTTCTCTAAAATGTACTGCATTAAAAGAAGAGATGTATTTGCATTAAAAGAGGCAAGGAGTGCAGCGAAGCACCTGCAGAGGTTTCCCACATGCACTCCTCCCTTACCCTAGTCTATCATGTTGTTCTTATTGCAGGTGTACAAATGGTGTGTGCTTCCTAATGTGTAGAGCATTTAAAAGAGGATAAGGCGCGCTGTGCAATACCAAGAGTAGGCAGGTATCAGAGTGCATGCGTGGGGTGGGCGGGGCGCCGAGAAAACCTCGGGACCCTGACCCGGAGGGGAACCCTGACCCATCAACCCTCCCAATGGCACCAACCAACGCCAGTCCCACCTGACAACCAGACAGGATGGGGCCGACCACGCCATCCCAGAAGCCCAGGTATAACAAGAGTAGATGAAGTGGGGGAGGGAAGATGGTAGCAGAGGGAGGGAGGGAGTGGTGGGAAAAATTAATAAATGATGTACATAAACAAACAGAGATAAGAGATTCCAGCTTCCAAATCCTCCCTTCCCTAATATGTATGGCTAAGTATTAACGATTATGGAAGGATATTTGAGTGTGGCATTGGGACTGGATCTCAGGCACAGAGGGCCAGGTCAAGTCTGTAAAAAGGTGAGGTAAGATGACCAAGGGGAGTGTGTATTCTGAGTGTGGAGTAAGTTGGGAGAGGTATGATTGTCCAATGATATATAATCTGCTAGCAGGTTTTTCCAATGGGTAATGTGGATTGAGTTCTTTGAGTTCCAGTTCATGAGGATTGTTTTCTTGGCGACAGTTAGTGCTACCAGAAGAAATTTATTGTCTGTGGTGTTAAGGTTGGTTGAAGATGTATCTCCTAGTATGCAGAGGGAAGGAGTTGCTGGGATGTGATGGCCAAGGATAGAGGTGAGTGAGTCTGTGACTTTTATCCAGAACCTATGGATTAGGGTGCAATGCCAGACAGCGTGGATGTATGTGTCTGGGGTGTTTAGCATGCAGTGGGAACACGTATCGGAGCCAAAACCCATTCTTGCCAGTTTCTGTGCAGTGTAGTGAAATCTGTGGAGTACCTTGTACTGTATTAGTTGAAGATTGGCATTTTTAGTCATTAGATAGATATTTTTGCAGATTTGGGTCCAGAAGCCGGCATCAGGAGTAATGGACAGGTCCGATTCCCAATTGTGGTATGGAAGACTTAAAGATTTTTCGGATTGTGATATAAGTTTGTATATTTTGGAAAGGATTTTTTGAGGGGAGGGTATTTTAATCAGTTCCAAGATTTGTGGGGGGATGTCTAAATTAGGTATCTGAATATTCCATTTTGCTTGAATAGTTGATTTAATTTGAAGATACTGTAAGAAGTGTTTACCCTCAATGCCATGCTTCTGGACCAAATAAGGAAAAGAGACCAGTCTATTGTCTTGGATGATATGATGAAGATGAGTGATACCCTTGCCTATCCATGTGAGAAAGTTGAGTGGTTTTTTATTGATGGTGAAATCAGGATTATTCCAGATAGGGGTGTGATTTGATAGTGTCAGAGGTGAATTAGTAAGGTCGTAAAACTTCCACCAAGCTGTCAGGCTTGATGCTATAGTTGGAGCTTTGAAAGATGGATGCTTTTTGACTGACTGGCTGCAGAAAGGTAAGTCTGAGATCTGAATATCCTTGCAAATGGTTTGTTCTAGGTCTAACCAGGTGAATTCAAGTGAAGTGGGATGTATCCATTTGTAAATGTATTGAAGCTGGTTGGCCAGTGCATAATGATAGAAGTGTGGCGCCTCTAGACCACCTAGTATTTTAGGTTTTTGAAGTGTGGTCAGTTTGATTCTTGGTGTCTTGTTTTTCCAATAGAATTTGATGATTGTAGAGTCTAGTGATTTAAACCAGGATTGGGTAGGCTGAATAGGAATCATTGAAAGTAAATAGTTAACTTTGGGTAAAACTGTCATTTTGATAACTGATATCCTGCCCATGATGGATAGTGGAAGGTTCATCCAACGCTGGAGGTCATCAGTTATTGAATTGAGTAGGGGGGTGAAATTTAGACCAAACAAGTCTGACAGCTTGGGGGAAACCCTTATCCCCAAGTATGTGATATGATTGGTGCATAGGGGAATAGGTGATAAGTGGGCCGACACATCCCAGCTGTTGGAATGTAATGGGAGGATTGCAGATTTGTTCCAGTTGATAGAATATTCAGAAATGTTGGAGAATGTGTTGATCAGTTCAATAGTTTCGTGTACAGATGTTGGGGGATTTTGTAAGAAAAGTAAGATATCATCAGCATAGAGACTAATTTTGTGATGTAAATTTGGAGTTTGAACTCCCTTGATGAGGGAGTTCTGTCAGATGGCGGCGGCTAAAGGTTCAATGAAGATGGTAAATAGTGAAGGAGAGAGTGGGCATCCTTGTCTAGTCCCCCGGTGCAAAGTGAAACTATCTGAAAGCTTTTCCTGACAGTGGTAAAATCAATATTCTTTTGAAGTTGATACAGCTTTTGCATAACAAATTTAACATTTTATGTATTAATTAATAACATTGAACTTGCAACTTTGAGATAGATGAAGTGCCATTTTAAGCATGAATAAGTGAATCCATTACTAAATATTGGGGGGGGGGGGGGGGGGGGGAAGCTCTGGCTCCAAGATCTTTCCTGTGCACATTCTAGCATTCTCCAGTTTCCAAAATTTCATGGAGACTTTCAAACTGTCCAGCAAAGACTCAACACCATAAGAGTAAATGGCCCCATGTTGTCTACTCATCGATACACTCATTGGCACAAAATTTGTATTATAAGCTTGTTCTTGTAAACTTCTATCTTGCTGCTAGTTGAAATAAACCATTGAGGCACTTGTTCATTAAATGGTCACATTGTGACATTTCTCTGCACTAATTGAGGGATGGTATCATGCAACAATATTAACAAATTCATGAGATGCAGCAGTATCAGGGGTGACTCAGCAGAACATTATGTCAGGACTAAGTGGTGAGCAGAGGTGAAGCGAGGGCCCAAGAGCAGACTCAGAAAACAGGCAGGGGGGAGGGCGCAAAAAACAACAACAACCTACCCTTCTTTCATGAAGTAGATGGCAGAAAGGCAAAAAGGTACAGCAGGGCTCAGGCAAAAAAATAAAACCCAGGCCAGGAGGTCAAAACACAGGAGAAGGTAGACACGATCAGGGACAAAAAAAACAGGACAGAAAAATCTTCACAAAACCTAATGAACACAGGGACAAGGGAAATTCAGGCAGAGGTAGCAGACACAATCCAAAAGAACAAGCAGGCAAAAACAGGGACAAAAAACTGGACAGAACAACTTGATAAAAAACAAGGAGAAATTCAGGCAGGGGGAATCAAGAAGACACAATACCAATGAGCTGTAGTGAGGCAAGGAAAGTCTACAAGAGACAGTCTAGCAAATGGAGTGGCTCCAAACAGTTCTTAAAAAGCCCTGGCTGATGGGAGAGTAGTGCTAGCAGGTGTGGGAGTGCCGCTTCAGGAAATGGCCTTCAGCAAGGCAGAACTGAATTCCTGTCCTGGATCCGGCCTGGAAGTCCCACAATCTAAGGCATGGATGGACTGAACCAGACTGTGACACATTAATCCCAAACTGAACTGGCTCTGATGGTTTGCAGGTCCGTTTCCTCAAATCTAGTGCTACAATTTAGCAGCATAGATCAGGAAGTTAGCATTTCCCAGAATGAAAATCAATTGTCAATTACAATCCTGCTGTGTGTTAAACAGTGCCACATTTGGACACATTTGATTCAATCATGTAAACTGAGCCACAGTGTGAGCTCACATTCATTAAGGAAATAAATTCAAACTAAAATAAGCAGAAAGAGAACATTTCATAACTAACTCATGGACAGCGTGGGAGTGATAGATAACAAGGCTATCAAGCTAATGAGAGAACTCAAGCTAGTAGCCATGGAGATCCAAATGGCTCAGAAAAATATGAAATATAATCATGACAGCCATAATAAGATGAAAGGAGGTGATAAGGCATGATAGGAGTCTGTTGCCAACTTTGGAGGATAAGTTATTTTGACTGTAGTCACAAGCTGTCATGCAGATAGCTACATGCAGTTTGCTCCAAGGTCCAACATATGTACACAGCAAGAAGAAAAAAGGAAACAATGGCTGTTTATCAATGATATTTATATCAAATGCTATATCTCACAGATGCCTGGTCAGTATTGAAACATTTAATCAAAATGGTAAGTTTTTGGTGTGAATTAGCCTTTTCACACACCTCTTTATGACCTCTTTATGACTATGTCTTCAATTAGACATTTCACACACCTCTTGATAACTGTGGCAGCGGGCAATGTCGAGTGTCAGCTTGACACTCATGGATGGAGAGGAGGCAGGTAGAACCAGCAGATAATATGATGAATCTCACCTGTGTCAGATTTCTGGCAATTGACTTATGTGTGTCTATTTTGTTCTTTCAGAGAAAAGTCGGTAGCCAGAAAGAGAGAACGAGAGCTGAACAGCCCAGCACCGTGTGTATGTGTGCTAGAGTGCAAAGAGTAAAATAAAGTCACTGAAAAGTGAATCCAAGCAAAATAAAATGCACCTTGAATTGTCAGATGCTGTCTCCCATTTTCTCATTTCCTCTGAGCTGCGAAAGTGTTAGAATGATGTGGCAATAGAAATTTATAGTTGCACTGATCTCAAGACATTGCCTGCAGTATGAAGTCTTGAAGTACAGGGTGTTTCAAAAAAATTGATATCATTTCACAATCTAATAACTTTGCCAATTCCCGTTCAATTGACCTCAAATTTTAACAGCATGCGCGGAAACAGGTGAAAATGTTATTGTGGTAGCGGGGGCGTGGTCAAGCGCCGGTCTGTGACAGGAGGGCAGAGTCAGGGAAGGTAAGTGGCAGAATCACTACACCTGATGTCAATTAACCTGTGTTTGTGTGTCTTCCCAGTGACCGCGCCCTATATAAAGAGAGAGAGAGCAGAGGAAGGGGCTCTCTCCTGAACCAGCCAACTTGTGTGTTCTGTGTGACTGGGAGTATATTTGTTTCTGAAAAGAACAAATAAATTGAATTATGGAACTTTATTCTGGCCTGCCATCTTTCTGTGCTCCTCCCCCTCCTATGAACTGCCACAGTGGTGCCAAAACCCAGGAAGGAGCACAGGAAAAGAACAGCCCCATGGAGTCCTCCCCCTTCGCAGACCTGGTCCACGCCCTCGCCACGGCCCAGCAGAGCCAGCACCAGGCGCTAGTCACCCTCCAGAAGGAGCAAGAGCGCCAGTTCGAGGCCCTGGTACTGGCGCAGCAGGAAGATCGTCAGGCGTTCCGGCACCTCCTCGCATCGGTGGGGTCCACCAGCGCTCCCACTGTGGGCCCGTCCCCCCTCACCCTAACCAAGATGGGCCCGCAGGACGACCCCAAGGCATTCATCACACTCTTCGAGCAAGTCGCGGAGACCTCGGGGTGGCCGATGGAGCAGCGCGTGGTGCGCCTTCTCCCCTTGCTAACGGGAGAGGCGCAGCTGGCTGCGCTACAGCTCCCCACCGACGACCGGCTGGCCTACGCGGACCTTCGCCGGGCCGTCTTCCAGTGGGTGGGGTGCACCCCTGAACAACAGCTACAGCGCTTCTGCGCTCTGCGGCTGGAGGAAGTCGGCCGGCCGTTCGCATTTGGCCAGCAGCTCCGGGACGCCTGCTGGCGGTGGTTGAGGGCCAACAACCGCGACGCCGAGGGAATCATCGATCAGGTGGTGCTGGAGCAGTTCATCGGCCGCCTGCCAGAGGGAACCGCGGAGTGGGTCCAGTGCCACCGCCCAGCGTCGCTGGATCAGGCCATTGAGTTGGCGGAGGACCATTTGGCGGCTGTTCCGACGGCAGGACAGCGGACATCCTCTTCTCTCCTCTCCTCTCTCCCCCTCTCTCCTCCTGTGTCTTGTCCTCGCCCCGTTCCCCCACTGCGGAGGCAGGGGCCGGCCCCACCCCCGGCGGCCCGTCGCACCCGCGGTGCCCTCCCGTTTTTCCCTCCTGTGTCTGTCTCTTCCCCCCCTCAGGTGAGTGAGCCCCAGGGCGCTAGTGCAGAGAGGAAGCCTGGGCCGGTTTGCTGGCGCTGCGGGGAGCCAGGCCACCTCCAACAGCAATGTTCGGCAATGGAAGTGGGTGCGGTGGTTCGGATCCCCGACGCGCCAGGAGCTGCCCTCGATCGGGCCGGATCGTATCGCATACCGGTGAGTATACAAGGGGATACATATCAGGCATTGGTGGATTCTGGTTGTAATCAGACCTCAATTCACCAAAGCCTGGTGCAAGAAGAGGCATTGGGGGGAGCACAGGGGGTGAAGGTGTTGTGTGTGCACGGGGATGTTCACAGCTACCCGTTGGTGTTGGTCCACATTTTGTTCCAAGGGGAAAAATTAGGCGGCGGTTAATCCTCGCCTCACCCACTCAATAATTTTGGAGACTGATTGGCCGGGATTCGGGGAGTTGATGAGTCATCTAGTGAAGAGTGGGTCCTGCCATAGTTCAGCAGGGGGAGGTCCCGGTGCCGCTTTGGCGGGAGCAGCTGTTGCAGAGCCGTCTACGTCATCTCCGTGTAAGAGTGAGGAGCCACAGGCTCCTCCTCCCTCTCTCAGGGAATCCCTCATGGATTTCCCATTAGAGCAGTCGCGAGACGAGACTCTGCGGCATGCGTTTGACCAAGTGAGAGTAATCGATGGTCAAATGCTCCCGTCGAACGCCACCCCGTCCTTCCCCTATTTTTCTATTATGAAAGATAGATTATACCGAGTGATGCAGGACACTCAGATGAAAGAGCAAATCACACAGCTTTTGATTCCAAAAAGCCGCCGGGAATTGGTATTCCAGGTGGCTCACTTTAATCCCATGGCTGGACACTTAGGGCAGGATAAGACACTAGCCCGAATAATGGCCCGATTCTATTGGCCGGGGATTCGCGGCGATGTCCGTAGGTGGTGTATGGCGTGCTGCGAATGCCAGTTAGTAAATCCAGCGGCCATTCCAAAAGCGCCTTTGCACCCTCTACCATTAATCGAGACCCCGTTCGAAAGAATTGGGATGGATCTCGTCGGGCCATTAGATCGGTCAACACGAGGGTACTGCTTTATTTTAGTTCTGGTGGACTATGCAATGCGATACCCAGAAGCGGTGCCTCTTCGCAATATCTCAGCACGCAGTATTGCGGAGGCACTCTTCCGCGTCATCTCCCGAGTTGGAATCCCGAAAGAGATTCTGACTGACCAAGGCACCTCGTTTATGTCACGAACACTGAGCGAACTGTATGGGCTATTAGGTATTAAGCTGATCCGCACCAGCGTGTATCACCCACAAACGGACGGTTTAGTTGAACGGTTCAATCGTACCCTCAAGAATATAATTAAAAAATTCGTAAGTGAGGACACACGTAACTGGGATAAATGGCTCGAACCCTTGTTATTTGCAGTGCGAGAGGTCCCCCAAGCCTCCACGGGGTTCTCCCCGTTTGAATTGTTATACAGGCGTAAGCCGCGTGGCATTTTAGATGTGCTGCGAGAAAACTGGGAGGAGGGACCTTCACCAAGTAAAAATGAAATTCAATACGTTATTGACCTGTGCGCAAAACTCCACATACTCACACACCTAACCCAGGAGAATTTGCGGCAGGCCCAAGAACGGCAAACCCGCCTGTGTGACAGGGGTACGCGCCTTAGGGAGTTCGCACCAGGAGATAGAGTACTCGTACTGTTGCCCACATCGAGCTCCAAATTGATCGCCAAGTGGCAAGGACCCTTTGAGGTCACACAGCGAGTCGGGGACGTCGACTATGAGGTGAGGTGGACAGACAGGGGTGGGGTGCTACAGATTTACCACCTCAATCTACTCAAACTCTGGAACGAGGTGGTCCCCGTAGCATTGGTGTCAGTGGTTCCAGAGAAGGCGGAGCTGGGTCTGGAGGTTCAAAAGGGCGCATTGGCATCGCATACCTCTCTGGTCCCCTGTGGAGACCACCTCTCCCCGACCCAACTCGCGGAGGTCACCCAGTTGCAGACCAAGTTTTCGGACGTGTTCTCGCCCCTGCCCGGCCGCACCAACCTCATAGAGCACCACATTGAGATGCCCCCGGGGGTGGTAGTGCATAGCCGCCCTTACAGGCTACCCGAACACAAGAAAAAAGTGGTTCGGGAAGAACTCGAGGCCATGCTCAAAATGGGTATCGTCGAGGAGTCCCACAGTGACTGGAGCAGCCCAGTGGTCTTGGTTCCCAAGGCCGATGGGTCGGTCCAGTTCTGTGTGGACTACAGAAAAGTCAACGCGGTGTCTAAATTCGATGCGTACCCAATGCCTCAGATTGATGAGTTGCTCGATCGGCTAGGCACGGCTCGCTTTTACTCAACGCTGGATTTGACAAAGGGTTATTGGCAGATCCCCTTGACTCCATTATCCCGAGAAAAAACGGCCTTTTCCACACCGTTCGGCTTACACCAGTTTGTCACTCTTCCTTTTGGGCTGTTTGGGGCGCCCGCTACGTTTCAGCGGCTGATGGACAGGGTCCTCCGCCCCCACGCCACCTATGCGGCCGCATACCTCAACGATATCATTATTTATAGTAATGACTGGCAGCGGCACTTACAACACCTGAGGGCCATCCTTAAGTCGCTGAGGTGAGCGGGTCTCACAGCCAACCCAAAGAAGTGTGCGATTGGGCGGGTGGAAGTACGGTATCTGGGCTTCCACTTGGGCAACGGGCAGGTGCGTCCCCAAATTAACAAGACAGCAGCAATTGCGGCCTGCCCGAGGCCCAAGACCAAAAAGGGGGTGAGACAGTTCCTGGGGCTGGCTACTATCGTAGGTTTATATCTAATTATTCGGACGTCACCAGCCTGCTGACTGATCTCACTAAAAAGGGGGCACCAGATCCGGTCCAGTGGACGGAGCAATGCCAGCGGGCTTTCTCTGAAGTAAAGGCTGCACTGTGCGGGGGGCCACTATTACACTCCCCTGACTTTTCTCTCCCTTTTATGCTACAGACAGATGTGTCGGACAGAGGGCTGGGGGCCGTGTTGTCCCAGGAGGTGGAGGGGGAGGATCATCCCATGCCGTACATCAGCAGAAAGCTGTCGGTACGTGAGGGGCGCTACAGCACGATAGAAAAGGAGTGCCTCGCGATCAAGTGGGCAGTCCTCGCCCTCCGCTACTACCTGCTGGAATGCCCTTTCACCCTCTGTTCGGACCACGCGCCCCTCTAGTGGCTCCAACGCATGAAGGATGCCAACGCACGGATCACCCGTTGGTATCTGGCACTCCAACCCTTTAATTTCAAGGTGATCCACAGGCCGGGGGCGCAGATGGTTGTGGCGGACTTTCTCTCCCGTCGGGGGGGGGAGTCGGCTGCAGGCCGGACAGCTGCCCGGCCTGAGTCGGGCGGTGGGGGTATGTGGCAGCAGGGGCGTGGTCAAGCGCTGGTCTGTGACAGGAGGGCGGAGTCAGGGAAGGTAAGTGGCAGAATCACTACACCTGATGTCAATTAACCTGTGTTTGTGTGTCTTCCCAGTGACCGCGCCCTATATAAAGAGAGAGAGAGCAGAGGAAGGGGCTCTCTCCTGAACCAGCCAACTTGTGTGTTCTGTGTGACTGGGAGTATATTTGTCTCTGAAAAGAACAAATAAATTGAATTATGGAACTTTATTCTGGCCTGCCGTCTTTCTGTGCTCCTCCCCCTCCTACGAACTGCCAGTTATGTTTAATGTTTTTTATTTTTATCTTGATAGGTATAGAAATGCCATTCACTGGAAAAGAACACACAAAATGCATTTTGTGTGTTACAGTACGCTCGAACACAGTCGAACAAGACTGTGCAGTGTAAATTTATGAGAGAATTCTCTAAAAAGGCACCAACTGCAATGCAGATTTGGACATGGCACAAAAAAGTTCAAAGAGGAAGGCTGTCTGTGTGTGTCTGTGGCTCAGGCGGTACGCATATTGAAAATTTGTGAAATCATTCTCATTCAAATTTTGAAGAATAAATATTATATTGCTCAGCATTAAGCCTGTTCAGTTTCATTTGCCTTTGCCTTAACTATGTAGTTCCTGGGATATTTACATCTCAAATAATATCAACATTTTTGAAACACCCTGTATATAAAATCTATATAATAGATTTACTTCAATCTTTTATGATGGAATTACTACATATAAGATGGCTATACCTGTGAAAGACTGGTGGCTGGTCCAGGGTGTACCCCGCCTCTACCCCAATGTCAGCTGGGATTGTCTCCAGGCCACCTACGACTTAGAATGGATAAGCGGTAAAGAAAATGATTGAATGAATGAGTGAATGAATGATGGCTATATACTGTATATTACAAAATATAATATATGCTATACATTCTTAATATTCATCACCAAACTGCTTTTTAAATTTTTCATTACCCATTTTCATCAACAATCTGAGTTAGCTTTTGCTTACTCATGAGTCCGCTAACCTATATTAAGTCTTCAATCAACCTCCTCTCTTGGCCCTCTCTGCCCAACTCTCCTCTTCTTCTGTTTCTGTGACTGCCCATGCCTATGTTGTGTGTGATAAATAGGCTTGGGCCTTGGAGGCTGCACCCACTGAAAGAGATGAACGTGGGTAACACCACCTCAGCTGTTTAGCAGCCTCTCTAAAGGGCTGAGAACAGGGGCCAGCTCATGAACAATAGATGAAGAAGAAAAAGAAAGTGGGAGGTAAAAAAAAATGGGGATGTGCATCGAGGGAAAAAGCTCTTAGTCATGCACCACTATCCATCTCTTTGCCATCCCTCCTGTCTCTGGAGACCCTCGACGCTGCATTACAGATGTACTGTATTATACACCAGATAACAACAAGGCAATGAAGACATTGGGAAAGCAGAGAGAAAAATTTGCCCTGTGATGAGAGATAATCCATACCATCTTGCTTTTTTGTTTTATTACACTGTACAGTCAGAGAGTACTTACAGTGTAAATAACAAGATGGCATCTCTGTGCAGTTTAATATCCTTTTTTTGAAAAAAAGTATTTTACTCAATTTTCTCCCAATTTATTACCAGTTAATTCTCATCTACAGCATCTATTGAAATCGAGCAGTCTATGAAAGTAAAGACCAATATGTGGCTTGTGTAATGTCATAGGGCAGCTGAGCATGGAAGAGTCAAAAGGATCAATAACTACTTTGTAACACACTCCCTTGTCACAGTCCCTGCATCTCCTTGTGTATCAGAAGGTGGATTAGACTTGTAACATCATCAGTTACTTCATGTTCTGGCTAATCAACTAAGTTTGGTGCATCCATTTTGGCGGGACCAACAGTGGATGGCATGTAGAAGGACAACATTAATAACAACATTGACTTAAACAAAATTAAGTCAAGATGCTATCACTCTTGACTTATATTATAGGATATGAGTGAATTTTAAGTAACCCCATAATAAGCAGTTGAGTGATGACAACAGTTTGGCAGCTTGTTTTGAAATTTTGAAGACATACCTTTGTTCAATTGTCTTTGATACAACAGATGTGTTTCTTATGTGTGGAGTGCACACAGAAGAGCTAAAATAATTGACCAAGATCACCAGGTTTCAACAAAGTTTCTACCACAGAAACAAACAAACAAACAAACAAAACCCCCAAAACAGAAATGCCTGAAACTAGAGCCTAGAAACTTGACTTTTGTTTGCAGAAAACAGAAAAAAAAGATACCATTACTTAATGAAATACTGAAAATAGTATTTTTATTAGGTGCAATAATGACTCAAAGGGGGTAGCCCAATGATTGTGCAATATCTCGGAAGGTGAGCCAATCACTGGACCATGAGCCTATGTCTGTTAAATGGCAACATTTTTTTTAAACTGTTGGTGACTCAAAAGAGTTAATTAGTATTTTAACAGAATTTAAAATGTATGGAGCTGTGAATGAGGACTTTATGAAGATTAACATTTGGTGGGGCTCTGCTCAACTTGCCTCTATGGACAAGTGACCCCACTGGGCTGGTTATTACTGCTCACTATTTCAGCATAAGGCCTCAGGAATTGGTTGATTAGACAAATCAGGGAAGCTAAATAAATATCTTCATTTGTCGAATGAACCAATTCCTGAGGCCTTATGCTGAAATAGTGATAAAAAAAGTGAAGATACATCTCTGAATAGCTCTGGCCCTCCAGATTCTAAATTTGACCACACTGTACAGAGAATTTACATTTTCATACACATTTCACCCAGCTGCCCCCTTTATATTCTAAAATAATGTGTAACCCTTAGGGAAAATGTATTAAAATGTTAAGTTTCCTTTGAGGATCTACATATTCAGAAACAACCACTGTATTTTGGGAGTTCTTTATTTTATTTGTAAATCTCTTTTTCTGAATATTCTGTATTAAATTCATCTTCCAGGGGGTAAAATAATATTCTATTCTAATGTAAAACATGTTGGAAGTGAAAGAAATAATTTACATTTCTGTTTAAAAATGAGCCAATCAATGGGAGAGGTGAGAGGTCACAAGATAAAGAAATCCTGTGTAGGCAAAATATACTTCCTTTCTGGCTGCCGACCTGCAGGAGGAGAGCATGTGTATGGACATTGAAGTGAATTGCGTTACATTTTGATCTCAGTCGACCCTTATGGTTGTCAGACAGACAGCCTATTTACTAAGTTACATGCGGAAGTGTTAGAGACATTTTCTGAACGAATTTGTTTCGTAGCTCATTTTGAAAGATTAGCAGCTTGCTAGCTGGGACTGTTTTGGTGCTAGCTGACTAAGACAGCCTATGACCTGCGTTCAATGAACTAGGCTGTGAGGGGAGAGTGGATTGAAGGACAGCTGGTGTTTTGCCGTTCACGGAGATTGTGGAGCTGCGGGAGAGTCGGGCCTCTGACTGCACAAAATTAGACTGCCACGACGGTGCATGGACTTTCGCTGTGCACAGATTTCTCTTCATCTGCGTGAGTTAACCTTCTTTTGTTTTGCTGCGCAGCACGCGTGAAGCGGCCAGTTACGTTATGTTTTACGGCCTCAACGCACACCAGCGACGATTCAGGCCTGCATCAGTGGGGTTTATCTATAGTGCCGGCTTAGGTTATATGTTTTTGGGCCCATAGGTTTGAAGTCTCATCTCATCTCATTATCTCTGGCCACTTTATCCTGTCCTACAGGGTCGCAGGCAAGCTGGAGCCTATCCCAGCTGACTACGGGCGAAAGGCGGGGTACACCCTGGACAAGTCGCCAGGTCATCACAGGGCTGACACATAGACACAGACAACCATTCACACTCACATTCACACCTCCGGTCAATTTAGAGTCACCAGTTAACCTAACCTGCATGTCTTTGGACTGTGGGGGAAACCGGAGCACCCGGAGGAAACCCACGCAGACACGGGGAGAACATGCAAACTCCTCACAGAAAGGCCCTCACCGGCCACGGGGCTTGAACCCGGACCTTCTTGCTGTGAGGTGACAGCGCTAACCACTACACCACCGTGCCGCCCTAGATTTGAAGTCACATCACATCACATCACATTATCTCTAGCCGCTTTATCCTTCTACAGGGTCGCAGGCAAGCTGGAGCCTATCCCAGCTGACTACGGGCGAAAGGCGGGGTACACCCTGGACAAGTCGCCAGGTCATCACAGGGCTGACACATAGACACAGACAACCATTCACACTCACATTCACACCTACGGTCAATTTAGAGTCACCAGTTAACCTAACCTGCATGTCTTTGGACTGTGGGGGAAACCGGAGCACCCGGAGGAAACCCACGCAGACACGGGGAGAACATGCAAACTCCTCACAGAAAGGCCCTCACCGGCCACGGGGCTTGAACCCGGACCTTCTTGCTGTGAGGTGACAGCGCTAACCACTACACCACCGTGCCGCCCTAGATTTGAAGTGTGTGACTAAAAACTGGTTTTGTTTAGAGGGGTTATATGTAACCTGTTAAGTTTGAATAACCTGAAAAAAAAGGGAATTTACAAAGGTATATGATTTATTTACTGTTGAATATTTTATTTCTGTTTTGATTAGGCCTACCCTTATGGTAACTGTATTTCTTATTTGATATTCCTGTGAGAAATTATTTTTAATACAAATAACTAAACCTTATTTGACTTGTGAGAATTTATCATTGGTGTAAGAATTTAGCTGTTTCAAGGCATTCACCCATGGCATTTCATTTCATGTCAAACACTCAAGAAGTGCATTACTACAGTTAAAATTTGAAGTGTTCTCATTTTATTTACATACTATTGATGACACATAAATGTACACAGTACCCTAGAGTATGTACAGGGTTTAGCAGAACCCAGGGCACCACCTGCAATAACACTTAGATAGGCTGGTGGCACTACAAATGCATTTGTAAGTGGACCCATTATTGACATTGATATGAAATCTTGGATGACTTTGACTCTAATACAATTACAAATATGATTACCAGCCCATCCAAATAAATATGTACACAGATGTCAAGGGACCTTGGTGGCTTAGTGTTATTTAGGATATTTTCACTGACATAAAGAGCAAATAAGGAATTGCTCATTTCACTGAGTTATGAATTCAAATGTGGGCTTAAATTGTTATCTGATGTTAATATTACTTTGTCCTCCATTGCTTCAGTCAGTTGTTCCTCCTTGGAAAAAAGAGCCAACCTTCAAAGTATCTAAAAAGAGTACTTGACCGTAGTGACTGCCTGTGTCCTGGATGCCCTTTATGAATTTGTTCATGTGTTTAACATTTTATAGTCGTATAGTCTGCCATTGCTATGTAATTATCTCTGCTGATTTTTATAAAGCTGGGTTTATCAACAGACTACAATTGGACTTGTCTCAACAAGTTTATAGGACAGAGGTTATTTACAATCTCTGCAGCCCAAGTGAGTAGGTCATGTGTATGACAGAAGATCTTTATACCCCAACCACTCAATGACTCCGCGATCTTCAGAGGAACATAAAGATCAGCCAGTAATTATAAAAGGACTTCTACAAGAGGGGGTTAATACTGCTGACACATTCAGAGCATCCCCACACTCTCTCTAGTGCTTAAACATGTAGATTAAAGATTCTCTTTCCACAGAGCACACTGAAACTTTCTAAGCATCTTACAGGATTTGGGATTAATTGAAAATGAATGTGCATTCTTTCAACCAAGTACAAGCCCAGTATTGTTTGAGCAACCAGTCATGAATCAGCATAATGGAATTAAAAAAAAAAATACATATAGCACAAAGAGAATATAGTGGATAGCATATCAATCAATTCCCCGATGCCATTCTGTTAAAACCACCAGTAATGGTGACCTACAGCTTGGTGACAAGTCATACTCAGCCCTTGAGCTCTGAGTAGTTCTCTAATATGGGAACAAAACACAAGGCTGATCAGCATTTTCACACTGAACCCAGCAGAGTTACTGTATGAAAGGCTGGCCATTAACTCAGCCTTGTATCTGTTTCCCCAGATATCAGCTTCAAAGAACAAATGAAGTGTATGTAAAAATAGAGGACAAGCACTCTACGTGTCTGGCCTTCATGAAGCTATTTTTACAATGAAAAAGGATTGCTAAAAGCAGTTTTAAAATATGTTGAAGATATCTATTATTTATTAACCTTGGTAGGACAGACACACATGAAGAAAGAAAGAGAGAGAGAGATTAAATATGGGATTTTGCAAAATAATAATTAATTTTTTGACAAAATTAGTTAGCCAGACTTATTTAGCTGAACAGTGAATGCAGTCTATGTTTAGGGATAAATATTTACAACAAGCGAATACCATCTTTCTTGGATGTGATCCATAATATTCTGGCTATCTAGAATGAAGTAATTATTAAGAGAACAGTCCCTTGATATTGCCACATTCATTGTAGAAATATTGGTCAACTTTGAGATTATTAGCAGTCCAAAATGGTGCAGTTTTTACTTTAAAAGCAGAAGTTTGTCAGTTCACCAGTCATATAAACTAAGTGACTGAACAACAGTGAAGCAACAGTCAGAAAATATACTTTCAGTAATGTTTGTGTGAAAACATTACACCAGAAGTTTCTACCTCTCTGCTGGCATGTAGAACGGTTAATTGATACATTAAACAAATGTCAAGCACATTACAGTCACAATTATGCTCTTTTCAACTCCCAATACTGTAAATCCAAATCACGCAATCAGAAACACAAAATAATTCAGGTGTGTTGGTAACTTGGAGATGATAAAATGTGGACTGGAAGTCCTTGAGGACTGGGTTAAAAACAGTGAAGCGTGACATTTGACTGAAAAGTTTATTTATTCTCAGGTACAGACAAGGAATTCTGCAAATTTTAGCTTTTGAGGTTTATTGATTTACATTTATTTAGTAAAGACTGGACCTTTAACAATTTTTTTTGTCTGCATATAAGTGTGTAGAGGTGTTTGGCAGTCAAACAGAGGAAAATATTTATGTCCCTTTTGATATTTCATTTTTTTTTTAATTAAAAACACTAGTTATGTTAGTTGGCCATATAAATAGAGTGAAAAAAGTGAGAGAAAGAGAGCAGAGGATAAAGAGACAGAGAGGATGAGGGATACAACCTCAAATCAGAAAAAGCTGGGACGGTATGTTGAAATTAAAAGTAAAACTGAAAACAATGATTTGTAAATAATCTTTGACCTGTATTGCACTCAAAACAATATAGCAACACATTACTTGATGTTTTACTTCATGGATTTTTTATTTAAATAAACTCACAGAAGTCGACAGCAGTTCTGGATACAGTTAACGTAAGGCTTCCTTTTTGTACAGTAAAGTTTTAACTGGCATTTGTGGCTGTAACTCCATATTGTAGTGCTTGATAAAGGTTTGTTAAAACAATCCCAAGTTCACGTGGTTATCTCAGCTGTAGATGGTTCTTGATGGCATTTAAGGGATCAGAGATCACAGGTGTTCAGCTTAGGCTTGTGCCCTTGCCCTTTACACACCAAAATTCTTTCAGATCCATCCATCCATCCATCCATCCATCCATCCATTTTCTACTGCTTATCCGGGTCTGGGCTGCAGGTGTAACAGCCTAAGCAGAGCAGCCCAGACCTCCCTCTCCCTGGCCACCTCCACCAGCTCTTCTGGGGGAATACAGAGGCCTTCCCTGGCCAGCCGAGAGATGTAATCTCTCCAGTGTGTCCTGGGTCTGCCCCTGGGGTCTCCTCCTGGTGGGTCATGCCCAGAGAGCCTCCCTTGAGAGACGTCCAGAGGGCATCTTAACAAGGTGCCCGAACCACCTCAACTGACTCCTTTTGATGTGGAGGAGCAGTGGTTCTACTCTGAGCCTCTCCTGAATGACCGAGCTTCTCACCCTATCTCTAAGGGAGAGCCCAGTCACCCTGCGGAGAAAACTCATTTCGACCGCTTGTATCTGTGATCTCATTATTTTGGTCACTACCCATAACTCGTGACCATAGGTGAGGGTGGGAACGTAGTTGGACCAGTAAATTGAGAGCTTTGTCTTTTGGCTCAGCTCTCTCCATCACAACAGACCGGTTTATGGTCTGCAACACTGCTGATGCTGCCCCTTCAGATTCATTGAATCATTTAATGATATTAGAAACCATAGAGGGTGAAATATCCAAATCTCTTCATATCTTTCTTTGAAGAACATTGCTTTTAAACATTTTAATAATTTTCTCATGCATTTTTTGACAAACTGGAGATCCTCAGCCCATCTTTGCTCTTCAAAGACTAGGCCTTTCTTGGATACTGATTTTGTACCAAATCATGACCACAATCACCTGTTGTAATCACCTGTTTCAACTCACAACATTATTTAATTGTTTTACCTCATTACTAGCCCTACATTACTCCTGTCCCAACTTTTCTGGGAATGTGTTGCAGGCCTGAAACGCAGGAATGGATGAAGTTGACCAGACAAAACATGAAATATCTTGGTTTAATACTGTCTGCAATGAAATGCAAGTCAAAATAAATTTAGAAATCACTGCTTTCTTTTTGAATTTGCATTTTCCATACCATCCTAATGTTTTCTGATTTGGGGTTGTATTATAACCATACTTACCACAACACTCTTTCTATAACAAATAGGTATTTACAGTGGTCCTCAGTAGACTTTTTAAACATTCATTTAGCTGCCTTTAGTTTACTGTATGATGTGCAAATGTTTCATACATACATTTTCCTGTAATTCATATGCCCTGCATTGGTGCATACTGGAACATGATATTCACCTATAATGCTTGTTTCTGTCACATCGTGAGTCATATTTTCAGATTTTCAGCACCCAGTTATAAAACAATGCAGCAAAATTCACCATTAACTGGTATCATATTTAGTTTCACATTTGCCTGCTGAACTTTCTAAAAATCTATATGATAATAAAAATATATTTTATAAAACTTAGGGTGACCTCAGTGAAACATAAATATGGCCTGGATAAAATGGCATTATATAAATAAATAAATAAATAAATAAATGCTTCCCATGGTTACTAAACCACTCATGAATTGTGAAGTCTGTAAATGGAGCTCAACAGTTAAATATATAATAGTTCTTTTTGGAACTTATTACTTCGAACATTTTCATATTTTTTTTTCATCAGTATTATCACCAGGGTATTTTAAAATTGATGCCAGAAATTTTGCAGATCATGTGTGCGTTTCACACTGGCATGAAGTGTCTTGTCAGAAAGAGAACGGTTGGTATATATTGAACATATCTTTCTCTTTACAGGTATGGGCTATAAGCTGTAGGCTGGTAGGTGTTCAAAATTTCAGTTTCACTCAAAATGTGCGGTATCTGCTGAATTTTGATAGGTAATTAAATGTGTGCAGTTATCAGAATTGGGATTATCTATTCAAAGTAGACATCTGCCCTCATGAAATATGTAATGTATCTCTCAAACTCTGTTTTGCCTTATAGCGATACATCTCACACTTCAAAACTTCATGTCAACATTCATGTAATACCTAAGCTCAGGTGCTGCATTAACTGTGTCAGGAAAGCAAGGTGTATCTCCTGCAAGCATTCCATATTTCCATAAAGTGTATACAGTTTGTCCCAGGAGTCAGGACATCCATTTGCTCATGTGAAATCTGATTAGTCATTGATTTACAAGCATCTGCAATGTTTGTTAGGATTAAAGTAAGAATCCACTGGCTCCAGGAAGTTTCTATTTCTTGATATAGCTCTCTATATAAGGGCCACCACTGTTCCCCCCCCCTTTTTTCTCTTTCTCTTTTTTAAATACACACATAATCATAACTGAATTTGATATTCTGTTGATGCATTCTTGTTTTAGATTGGTTTATACTTATCCTGGTCCCTAGGATACAACATACCAACCATCTGGTTTGTCTTGCAGCCTCATCTTGTGAGCGGATCCACCAAGAAAAAGCTTCAACAAAGCTAATTATGTGGTAAAGTTCACTGATTTACCTCAGAGAGGTCAGTTATGAATTAGCATGCTTCCTAGAAAGAAAGAGATCTTTTAAATACATACATTCTTCACCATAACTGAACTTGGCAGCTGTTCATGCATTTTTGTTTTAGTAGTAGGTTACTATTTTATTTCTGTTTCTGTTCCTGCACATTGTACTCCAAGCTAAGGTTGAGGTTTTTGTCTTTAGCACTCGTTTAAAATATTATTCAAATGCCATACAGAAAGCAGAAATCTTAGGGATATTTAAAACAAAACAAACAAACAAACAAACAAACAAACAAACAAACAAACAAACAAACAACAACAACAACAACAACAAAACTAAACCAAAAACCCTTCACTGTTTTTGGGGTTGCAGAAGATGTTTTGATGATTCACACAATTATTTATTTTATAAAGACATGTTTACATATTTTATATTGTCCTGAAATGGCTTTCAGTAGTTCTTAGGTGTAATTACTTTGACTGGAACATGGGTGTTATTGTTGTTACAAAAATAGATAATGATACTGGAATTAGTGCAGTTTCAAATCAGAGTTGACATAAATTCAAGTTAAAAAGTTTAGATAACTGTGACACATTTCTGTTTTGGGCAGGTTTTCCCCAAACATGCTTCTATCCAGGCAGTGCTTAGGTCCATAGATAACCCTGAGGTCTGAATAGTGATGTATTAATTTCTTATTATGTGTGCTTTGGTTAAGTCTAAGTGTGACTCTGTGTGTGAAAAATCAACACGTACTTAATAGTCCAAGTCTCATGTCCTATCTAAGGTCATTCATTTTGATTTCCACTTACGTGCACAGCAATGTTTCTTTATCAAAGCATTTCATATTCTAGTCTTGAAGAACCAGAATTTATACTATATGGCCAAAGATTTATGGACACCTGACTACCACACACATATGCCTTCTGAATGTCCAATTCCAGATTTATTCCCGCTTTGGTTCTGTTATAACCTCCACTTTTCTGGAAAGGCTTTCCACTAGAGTTTGAAATGTGGCTGTGGGGATTTGTGCTCATTCAGCCACAGTTATATTGGTTCTTTTTACTTATTGCTAACAGCATGTTGCACTGAGTATTCTCCAGCATTTATGAACCAATTACAACATTTATGCACACACTCATATATTGGAGAAGCACTTTAATTAGAATAGGACTGTATATAAGATATTTATCTCATGAGGGAAAAAGAGCTGTGCTATGCACTATTAATTTCTACGCAGGTATGTGGGAGAACCATATAAAACTCTACACAGACAATAACTAGCACTAAACCTCAAATCCTAGGTCCTGGAGTTGGAGGTATCAACACTATCTGCTGCACCACCAAGCCTTATTTGGTGAAAAATAACTAAACATGTAAACAGTTACTTTTAGTTGTTTTAATTTATTTTAATTTAAATATATTTTTAGGGTGGCACGGTGGTGTAGTGGTTAGCACTGTCGCCTCACAGCAAGAAGGTCCTGGGTTTGAGCCCAGCAGCCGGAGAAGGCCTTTCTGTGTGGAGTTTGCATGCTCTCCCCGTGTCCACGTGGGTTTCCTCCAGGTGCTCCGGTTTCCCCCACAGTCCAAAGACATGCAGGTTAGGCTAATTGGTGGCTCTAAATTGACCATAGGTGTGAATGTGAGCATGAATGGTTGTCTGTGTCTCTGTGTCAGCCCTGTGATGACCTGGCAACTTGTCCAGGGTGTACCTCGCCTCTCGCCCATAGTCAGCTGGGATAGGCTCCAGCTTGCCCGCGACCCTGTAGGACAGGATAAGTGGCTACAGATGATGGATGGATTTTTATTTTGATGATATATCTGCATGGACATAACCCCCCCAAATTCCCCTAATTTAACATATTGTCAGATTAGTTAGCTAATTAGGGCGGCACGGTGGTGTAGTGGTTAGCGCTGTCGCCTCACAGCAAGAAGGTCCGGGTTCGAGCCCCGTGGCCGGCAAGGGCCTTTCTGTGTGGAGTTTGCATGTTCTCCCCGTGTCCGCGTGGGTTTCCTCCGGGCGCTCCGGTTTCCCCCACAGTCCAAAGACATGCAGGTTAGGTTAACTGGTGACTCTAAATTGACCGTAGGTGTGAGTGTGAATGGTTGTCTGTGTCTATGTGTCAGCCCTGTGATGACCTGGCGACTTGTCCAGGGTGTACCCCGCCTTTCGCCCGTAGTCAGCTGGGATAGGCTCCAGCTTGCCTGCGACCCTGTAGAAGGATAAAGCGGCTAGAGATAATGAGATGAGATCTGCATGGACATAACCCCCCCAAATTCCCCTAATTTAACATATTGTCAGATTAGTTAGCTAATTAGGGCGGCACGGTGGTGTAGTGGTTAGCGCTGTCGCCTCACAGCAAGAAGGTCCGGGTTCGAGCCCCGTGGCCGGCAAGGGCCTTTCTGTGTGGAGTTTGCATGTTCTCCCCGTGTCCACGTGGGTTTCCTCCAGGTGCTCCGGTTTCCCCCACAGTCCAAAGACATGCAGGTTAGGCTAATTGGTGGCTCTAAATTGACCATAGGTGTGAATGTGAGCATGAATGGTTGTCTGTGTCTCTGTGTCAGCCCTGTGATGACCTGGCAACTTGTCCAGGGTGTACCTCGCCTCTCGCCCATAGTCAGCTGGGATAGGCTCCAGCTTGCCCGCGACCCTGTAGGACAGGATAAGTGGCTACAGATGATGGATGGATTTTTATTTTGATGATATATCTGCATGGACATAACCCCCCCAAATTCCCCTAATTTAACATATTGTCAGATTAGTTAGCTAATTAGGGCGGCACGGTGGTGTAGTGGTTAGCGCTGTCGCCTCACAGCAAGAAGGTCCGGGTTCGAGCCCCGTGGCCGGCAAGGGCCTTTCTGTGTGGAGTTTGCATGTTCTCCCCGTGTCCGCGTGGGTTTCCTCCGGGCGCTCCGGTTTCCCCCACAGTCCAAAGACATGCAGGTTAGGTTAACTGGTGACTCTAAATTGACCGTAGGTGTGAGTGTGAATGGTTGTCTGTGTCTATGTGTCAGCCCTGTGATGACCTGGCGACTTGTCCAGGGTGTACCCTGCCTTTCGCCCGTAGTCAGCTGGGATAGGCTCAAGCTTGCCTGCGACCCTGTAGAAGGATAAAGTGGCTAGAGATAATGAGATGAGAATGAGTTAGCTAATTAGTTGGAATTGCATTTAATTTCCCATGAAATATACTGAAACAGAAAATATATGGATAAAAATTAAAATGTCAGTCTCAGTTTTTATTAAGCTTAGGTGAAGTTGAGGTTCATCTGTGTTCATCCACTGCCTGGGGCCTTTTTTTTTTTTGAGTATTCTGTGAATTACCTACAATTCCAGCACCTTCTACAAAAAATATTGGGTTTGCTGGAATCTGTATCAATCTATATTAAAGTTTGATGGCAGTAACTATGTGCCACTTTACTCCTCAAAAATGTGACATGATATTTTAATTTATATTTAGGCTATATAGCTATCAGCAGTTTACTTGAATAAGATAATAAATATGAATAACTACAAATAGTTAATTATGAATAACTATTTAATTAGCTACCCTGCTTTTGTGTTACAGTCAAAAGCCCAGATTCCCAAGCTCACACTCTCACACACAAACATGTGAGGAGGAACATACACCGATTCAGCCTCTCATCTTTTTCTTGGCTTCATTTCAGAATGAGGAAGTACACTTGATGTTTAATGTGAATATTTCACAGCAGACTAAGCAATGACAAATTCTTGTTTGTGACATTTGTGTCCCAAACTATGGTCCTAGATGTAAGTCACAATTCACTGCTATATTCCTAACATTTACTTCCATGACAAACCTAGTTCTGATTGATTACTGTACATATAAGAAGTAGTGTATGTAATGAAACCTCTAAGTGTATATGAAATTTATCAGGGGAATTGAAAGCAGACTAATAATGGAATGTTATAGTACTAGCAACTGACCTAATGAAGATAACTCTTCATGGATCCATAAATGGATACTTTTCACTAACTAAAAATAATTACAAAAGAAAATGCAAGTGAGCAGCTTGTGTAGATACTGTATGTGGGGAAACATGCTTTCTAAAACCACTATGGCTTTCCTGCTGTTCATCAAACTGGCACTCAACTTTAACAGATCCTGAAAAAAGAAGCTGATGTTAAAAAAAAAATCTGATAGTGACTGTGCCAGTGAGGCGTGGTCAAGCGTCAGTCTGTGAATGGAGGGTGGAGTCAGGGAAGGTAAGTGGCAGAATCACTGCACCTGACGTGAATTAACCTGTGTTTGTGTCTCCCCCAGTGACCACGCCCTATAAAAGGAGATAGAGAGCAGAGAAAGGGGGCTCTCCCCAACCTGGACACTTGTGTGTGTGTGTGTGTGTGTGTGTGTGGGCGAGCGGGTGAGTGAAGTAAGCCGCTGAAAAGCGCAAAATAAAGTTTTTTGTAAGAACTCAGTTCTGGCCTGCCGTGCTTCTGTGCTCCACCCACCTTCAACTATTTCTACAGTGGTGCCGAAACCTGGGGAGGAGTACAGAAGAGAACAGCCTCATGGAGTCCTCCCCCTTCAAGGACCTGGTCCATGCCCTCACCACAGCCCAAAAGAGCCAGCACCAGGCACTGGTCACCCTCCGGAAGGAGCAGGAACAAAGGTTCGAAGCCCTGGTGCTGGCGTAGCAGGAAGATCGTCAGGCGTTCCGGCACCTACTCGTGTCGGCAGGGTCCACCATCACCACCGCCACGGACCCTCCCCACCTCACCCTAATGAAGATGGGTCTGCAGGATGACCCTGAAGCCTTCCTCACGCTTTTTGAGCAGGTAGCAGAGGCGTGGGGTTGGCTGGTGGAACAGCGCGTGGCGTCCCTCCTCCTCCTGCTAATGGGCGAGGCGCAGCTGGCCACGCTACAGCTCCCCGCCGACAGCTGGCTGGTCTACGCTGACCTCCACAGGGCCGTCCTCCAATATATGGGGCACACCCCGGAGCAGCAATGGCAGCACTTCCATGTGCTGTGCCTGGAGGAGGTCGGCCGGCCATTCGCGTTTGGCCAGCAACTCCGGGACGCCTGCTGGTGGTGGCTGAGGACCGACAACTGCGACACGAAGGGAATCATCGACCTGGTAGTGCTGGAACAATTCATTGCCCGACTTCCGGAAGGAACAGTGGAGTGGGTCCAGTGCCATCGCCCGGCGTCGCTGGATCAGACCATCGCGCTGGCGGAGGACTATATGGTGGCTGTTCCGACTGCAGGACAGCGTGTCTCCTCTTCTCCCCTCTTTTCTATCTCTCTCTCTCTCTCTCTCTATCCCCTTCTGTTCCTTGTCCTCGCCCCATTCCCCCACTGCGGAGGCGCGGGCCAGCTCCACCCCAGCCGGCCCACCGCACCTGCGGTGCCCTACCATTTCCTACTTCCTTGTCTGTGTCTTCCCCCCCTCAGGTGAGTGAGCTCTGAAACACCAGTGCATAGGGAGAGCCTGGGCCGGTATGCTGGCACTGCGGGGAGCCGGGGCACCTCCAGCATCAGTGCTTGGCGATGGAGGTGGGCGCGGTGGTCCAGATCCCCGACGTGCCAGGGACCGCCCTTGATCGGGCTGGAGCGTATCGCCTACCGGTGAGTATCCAAGGGGATACGCATCAGGCTTTGGTGGACTCTGGCTATAATCAGACCTCAATCCACCAAAGCCTGGTGCAAGACGAGGCATTGGGGAGAGCACAATTGGTGAAGGTGTTGTGTGTGCACGGGGATGTTCACAACTACTCTTTAGTGTCGGTCCACATTCTATTTCGAGGGGAGAAATTTAGAGTACAGGCGGCGGTTAATCCTCACCTTACCCACTCGATAATTTTGGGGACTGATTGGCTGGGATTTAGGGAATTAATGGCACATTTAGTGAAGTGTGGGGCCTGCCATAATTTAGTGGGGGGAGGTCCCAGTGTGGCATTGGCGGGAGCAGCTGTCACAGAGACGACTATGTCATCACCGCGTCAGAGTGAGGAGCAGCAGGCTCCTCCTCCCTCTCTCTGGGAATCCCTCACGGATTTCCCATTGGAGCAGTCACGAGACGAAACTCTGCGGCATGCGTTTGACCAAGTGAGAGTGATTGATGGTCAAACGCTCCAGCCAAATGCCACCCCGTCCTTCCCCTATTTCTCCATTATTAAGGATAGGCTATACCGAATGATGCAGGACACTCAGACTAAGGAACCGATAACACAGCTTTTAATCCCAAAAAGCCACCGGGAATTTATAATCCAGGTGGCTTACTTTAATCCCATGGTCGGACACTTGGGGCAGAATAAGACAATAGCCTGAATAATGGCCCGGTTCTATTGGCCAGGGATTTGTGGTGATGTCCGTAGGTGGTGTACGGCGTGCCAGGAATGCCAGTTAGTAAATTCCGTGGCCATTCCAAAAGTGCCTTTGCACCCTCTGCCATTAATCGAGACCCTGTTCGGGCCATTAGATCAGTCAACACGAGGATATCACTTTATTTTAGTTCTGGTGGACTATGCAACGCGATATCCGGAAACAGTGCCTCTTTGCAATATCTCAGCATGTAGTATTGCAGAAGCACTCTTCCGTGTCATCTCCCAAGTCGGAATCCCCAAAGAGATTCTGACTGATCAAGGCACTACGTTTATGTCATGCACACTGCATGAACTGTATGGGTTACTGGGAATTAAGCCTATCTGCACCAGCGTTTATCACCCACAAATGGATGGCTTAGTTGAACGGTTCAATCGCACCCTCAAGAACATAATTCAGAAATTTGTAAGCGAGGATGCACGCAACTGGGATAAATGGCTCGAGCCCCTGTTATTCGCAGTGCGAGAGGTCCCACAAGCCTCCACAGGGTTCTCCCCGTTCGAATTATTATACGGGCGTAAGCCGCATGGCATTCTAGATGTGGTGCATGAAAATTGGGAGGAGGGACCTTCAACAAGTAAAAATGAAATTCAATATGTTATCGACCTGCGCGTCAAACTCCACACACTCATGCACCTAACCCAGAAGAATTTGCGGCAGGCCCAAGAACGTCAAATCTGTCTGTACGACAGGGGCACGCACCTTAGGGAATTCACACTGGGAGATAAAGTACTTGTGTTGTTGCCCACGTCGAGCTCCAAATTGATCGCCAAGTGGCAAGGACCCTTTGAGGTCACACGGTAAGTCAGGGATGTTGACTATGAGGTAAGGCAAACGGACAAGGGTGGAGTGTTACAGATTCACCACCTCAGTCTGTTAAAACTTTGGAATGAGGAGGTCCCCGTGGCGTTGGTGGTGGTGGTTCCAGAGAAGGCGGAGCTGGGGCCGGAGGTTCAAAAACGAAAATTGACATCGCCCACCACTCCGGTCCCCTGTGGAGACCACCTCTCCCTGACCCAACTCACGGAGGTCGCCCAGTTGCAGACAGAATTTTCTGACATCTTCTTGCCCCTGCTTGGCTGCACCCACCTCATAGAACACCACATTGAGACGCCCCCAGGGGTAGTAGTGCGCAGCCACTCTTACAGACTGCCCGAACACAAAAAATAGGTGGTTTGGGAAGAACTCGAGTCCATGCTCGAAATGGGCATCATCGAGGAGTCCCACAGTGACTGGAGCAGTCCGGTGGTCTTGGTTCCCAAGGCCGACGGGTCGGTCCGGTTCTGTGTGGACTATAGAAACGTCAATGTGGTGTCTAAATTTGATGCGTACCCAGTGCCTTGTATTGATGAGTTGCTTGATCAACTAGGCATGGCTCATTTTTATTCGACACTGGATTTGACATAGGGATATTGGCAGATCCCCTTGACTCCGCTATCCCGAGAGAAAATGGCCTTTTCCACACCGTTTGGCTTACACCAGTTCGTCACACTTCCTTTTGGGTTGTTTGGGGCGCCCACTACATTCCAGCGGCTTATGGATAGGGTCCTCCACCCCCACGCCACCTACGCGGCCGCATACCTGGACGACATCATTATTTATAGTAATGACTGGCCGCGGCACCTAGAACACCTAAGGGCCGTCCTTAGGTAGCTGAGGTGAGCGGGTCTCACAGCCAACCCGAAGAAGTGTGCGATTGGGCAGGTGGAAGTACAGTATCTGGGCTTCCACTTGGGCAATGGGCAGGTGCGTCCCCAAATCAATAAGACAGCAGCGATTGCGGCCTGCCTGAGGCCCAAGACCAAAAAGGGGGTGAGACAGTTCCTGGGGCTGGCTAGCTACTATCGTAAGTTTATACCTAATTATTTGGATGTCACCAGCCCGCTGACTGATCTCACTAAAAAAGGGGCACTAGATCCGGTCCAGTGGACGGAGCAATGCCAGCGGGCTTTCTCTGAGGTAAAGGCTGCACTGTGTGGGGGGCCACTGCTACACTCCCCTGACTTTTCTCTCCCCTTTGTTTTGCAGACAGACACGTCGGACAGAGGGCTGGGGGCTGTTCTGTCCCAGGAGGTGGAGGGGGAGGACCGTCCAGTACTGTACATCAGCCAGAAGCTGTTGGTGCGCAAGGGCAGGTACAGCACAATAGAAAAGGAATGCCTCGCCATCAAGTGGGTGGTCCTCGCCCTCTGCTACTACCTGCTGGGGCGCCCTTTCACCCTCTGTTCGGACCACGTGCCCCTGCAGTGGCTCCACTGCATGAAGCATGCCAACGCGTGGCTCACCCATTGGTATCTGGCACTCCAGCCGTTTAAGTTCAAGGTGGTCCACAGGCCGGGGACGCAGATGGTCGTGGAAGATTTCCTCTCCTGTCAAGGGGGTGGGAGTCAGCTGCAGGCCGTATGGTCTGCTCCCCGGCCTGAGTCAGGCGGTGGGGGTATGTGGCAGCGGGGGCGTGGTCAAGCGTCAGTCTGTGAATGGAGGGCGGAGTCAGGGAAGGTAAGTGGCAGAATCACAGCACCTGACGTGAATTAACCTGTATTTATTTCTCCCCCAGTGACCGCACCCTATAAAAGGAGAGAGACAGCAGAGAAAGGGGGCTCTTCCCAACCTGGACACGTGTGTGTGTGTGTGTGTGGGCGAGCGAAGTAAGCTGCTGAAAAGCGCAAAATAAAGTTTTTTGTAAGAAATCAGTTTTGGCCTGCCCTGCTTCTGTGCTCCACCCACCTTCAACTATTTCTACAGTGACTTACAGGTTTGAGCTTGAACAGTCATATTAATACTATAAAGCTGCTGAGATGACTGAACAACCAAGCTGAGCAAAACCGAAAGTATTACTGGTCAGTGTATCAGAGGTATCAGAGTCAATACACTGAAGAGCAGCCCTGACATAAAGAGAGAACTAGAGGAGAAGTGATGCACTCTGAGTTCTCCTTATCCAAGTATCTGTTCATTCATCATTCTGCTTTGTAAGGAAGCAGGTGTTGAGATGCCGCTTTGTCCCTCAGCCAAATGATCTGTAGATGCAATGTCACAACTCAGACAAACCTATTCAGACAAAATCCATTTTAAACACAGAGTCTCCAGGCCTTCCAAATTTCTTTGCTGAAGCTAAATGTGCACGAATAATAAATGAATGAAAGCTGACTGAAGAGTAGTGCCAGCAAATGTCATGGAAAATGTAACAAAAGGTGAAGTTAAGCTCAGTACTCATGATTCAACAAAAGTACTGTTTCATTATTAGTATATACAGGGTGTTTAAAAAAAATGATATTATTTGAGATGTAAATATCCCAGAAACTACATAGTCTAGGCAAATGAAACTGAACAGGCTTAATTTTGAACAATATAAGATTTATTCCTCAAAGATTGAATGAGAAATTCAAATGTATGTGGATTCCATGAACAATTTCATAAATTTTCAATATTTGCGAACCCGCTTGACCATCTCTTCCGATGCTGGTGGTCATCCAGATCCTTTTGCCCTGCACAGACAGTCTTCCTCTTTGAACTTTTTGTGCCGCGTCCAAATCTGCATTGCAGGTGGTGCATTTTTAGAGAATTCTCTCAAATGCATTCTGCACAGTCTTGTTTGACTGTGTTTGAGCATACTTTAACACACAAAACGCCTTTTCTTTTCCAGTGAATGGCATTTCTATACCTAAAAAGATAAAAACAAACAAAAAAAGCATTAAACATTAAATTTTGACCTGTTTCCACACATGCTGTTAAAATTTGAGGTCAATTGAACAAGAATTGGCAAAGTTATTAGATTGTGAAATGATATCAAATTTTTTGAAACACCCTGTATGAGTATTTTACAAAAATGTTGTCCTTCCTATGCTGTCAGATCTTTGTTTTGGTCTGTCTGACACAAGCACTCTCATATACCTGACACTAGTGAGAGAACACCAAAACTTAGACCTCCTACATGTACAGTTTTAGAAGCAAGGTAGTAGTGTGTGGTTGTACTAGCAGGCTATAAATGAGAAACTGGGGAAAACAGTGAGGATTTAATCTCATCTCATCTCATCTCATTATCTCTAGCCGCTTTATCCTTCTACAGGGTCGCAGGCAAGCTGGAGCCTATCCCAGCTGACTATGGGCGAAAGGCGGGGTACACCCTGGACAAGTCGCCAGGTCATCACAGGGCTGACACATAGACACAGACAACCATTCACACTCACATTCACACCTACGGTCAATTTAGAGTCACCAGTTAACCTAACCTGCATGTCTTTGGACTGTGGGGGAAACCGGAGCACCCGGAGGAAACCCACGCGGACACGGGGAGAACATGCAAACTCCGCACAGAAAGGCCCTTGCCGGCCATGGGGCTCGAACCCAGGACCTTCTTGCTGTGAGGCGACAGCGCTAACCACTACACCACCGTGCCGCCAGGATTTAATCTACAATTGTAAAAAAAACTACAAAGGCAATTGATTTATTAGTTTTAATACATCACTTCTTGTAAAGTGGCATAAGAAAGATGTAATGGTTACAGCACAGTCTATGCCATAGAACAGCCAATGATCTTCTGTCATTAAGTTTTGACAAGAGCACAAAAACAATAGGCTTGATAAATTCATGAGCAGTTCCTAGGAATTCGTGGACTTGCTCAATTTATCCTATTTAAGCTGCCAGGCTTCCAGATTTGATCCTCAGCTTGGGTTGCTTTCTGTGTGGAGCTCCTGTGCAATATTTTTCCTGTGTCTATGTGGGGTTTCTCTGGGTTCTTTGGTTTCCTGCGTCATATGAAAAATATATAAACCACATACCAGTAGGTGGACTGGATAATATAAATTGCTCCTACATGTGAACAAGTGTATAAATGTGTGTGCATTGTGCCTTGTGATAGACTTACATACTATTCAGGGTGTATTCCTACCTCATACTGTACAGTGGTGTCTGAAAGTTTGTGAGCCCATTAAAATTTTCTATATTTCTGCATAAATATGACCTAAAACATCATCAGATTTTCACACAAGTCCTAAAAGTAGATAAAGAGAACCCAGTTCAACAAAGGAGACAAAAATATTATACCTGGTCATTTATTTATTGAGGAAAATGATTCAATATTACATATCTGTGAGTGGCAAAAGTATGTGAACCTTTCCTTTCAGTATCTGGTGTGACCCCCTTGTGCAGCAATAACTGCAAGTAAATGTTTCTGGTAACTGTTGATCAGTCCTGCACACCAGCTTGGAGGAATTTTAGCCCATTCCTCCATACAGAACAGCCTCAACTCTGGGATGTTGGTGGGTTTCCTCACATGAATTCCTCACTTCAGGTCCTTCCACAACATTTCGATTGGATTAAGATCAGGACTTTGACTTGGCCATTCCAAAACATTAACTTTATTCTTATTTAACCATTATTTGGTAGAACGACTTGTGTGCTTAGGGTCGTTGTCTTGCTGCATGACTCACCTTCTCTTGAGATTCAGTTCATGGACAGATGTCCTGACATTTTCCTTTAGAATTTGCTGGTATAATTCAGAATTCATTGTTCCATCAATGATGGCAAGCTGTCCTGGCCAAAATGCAGCAAAGTAGGCCCAAACTATAATACTACCACCACCATGTTTCACAGATGGGATAAGGTTCTTATGCTGGAATGCAGTGTTTTCCTTTCTCCAAACATAACGCTTCTCATTTAAACCAAGAAGTTCTATTTTGGTCTCATCCATGCACAAAACATTTTTCCAGTAGCCTTCTGGCTTGTCCACATAATCTTTAGCAAACTGCAGATGAGCAGCAATGTTTCTTTTGGAGAGCAGTGGCTTTCCTCTTGCAACCCTCCCATGCACACCATTGTTGTTCAGTGTTCTCCTGATGGTGGACTCATGAACATTAACATTAGTCAGTGTGAGAGAGGCCTTCAGTTGCTTAGAAGTTACCATGGGGTCCTTTGTGGCCTCATCGATGATTACACGCCTTGCTCTTGGAGTGATCTTTGTTGGTAGACCACTCCTGGGGAGGGTAACAATGGTCTTGAATTTCCTCCATTTGTACACAACAGGGGTGATTTCTCAGAGATAACAAGGGAAGCCGAGCTATAAATAAACAAGGGGACAAGGGGAGCTTCTCTCCCCAAACTGCGGCATCTATGATGTTGAATTCTCATTAAAACAATAACTTGCATAGCATAATATATGCCCAAGATTGTATTTACGTTCATAACTATCCTGTAACTTATTTGAGTGATGTCTGATGAACTTGCAGTTCGCTATGAGAATCACCTTTGCTGCCAGGCTGTAACCAGCGTTGCCAGATACTGTTGACGTTTTCCAGCCAAAATATGTTCAAAACCCGCCAAAATGCACTTAAAACCGCCCAATCTGGCAACACTGGCTGTAACCTTTCTTATTTCAATGGGCTGTATGGCTGGCAGCCGGGTATCCGTTGCAGTCTATGAGAGGGCTCTGAACAGCCAATTTCGGCTAGTTGTTATTGGTTAAAATCGACAAAATCGTCACTTCCAGGGAAGCCGGGCTTCTCTGGGACTAAACGAAACAGTGGGAGGGACAAGAAGCCAGGCTGATGAAGGATTATTGGAGGTAGTGTTTGAAAGACATGAGGAGGGTGGGCTCTGTACTTCGGCGTCGGCGAGGAACACGGAAGTATGATCAGTCAGTCCCCAGCGGATGTCGAGAAAGTGTAGTCGTGTGCCAAAGCGCTGTCCGACTTTCTTTTCATATAAACGTTTCTTCTCATTGATGTCTCTGTACATTACTCTGTAAATAAATGTAAATATTACTCGTTGTGCTCCGTTAACTTTCATCCATTCTATCAGTTTGATCATTCGCGAATTCACTTGTTTATTTCATTTGTAGTTCAATCTGGTTGTAGGCTAGCTTGAGCCTTATTGGGATCTGCAGTGCTAGCTGTTCACAGAAATTGGTGAAGTCTCTGGAAAGCACAACCAGCTAGTATGACAGGGTCACAGACCATTTTCTGGAAAAGGAGCGGAGGGCAGAATTTGTGTATAAATAGTGTGCATCATATAATGTTCATGAATCTGAAGTGTGTATATTGTTCAGTAATGTTAAGAGAATGGTGGGCTCTGTGTTATAGGTTATACCTGGGTATAATATTCAAGGTTCTGTGTTTTGCATAGCCTACCTGGTTATGAATTTCCAGACTGTGTTGCAGAAGATGTTCAAGGATGTGTTGCACAGCTGGGTGTTGTGTTAAAGACTCTGTGTTGCATATCAGGGTATGATGTTCAAGGCTCTTCGTTGAATAGCCAGTGATTTTTGGATGTTTGATATTTTTGATTAAGGATATGAGGCACTAGCCTGGCAAGCCAGACTATAACATGAAATGTACAAGCAAAAATACTTTCTGCCACTAGGTAGGGTTGTCTAGTTCACTATGCTAATGAGCACACCTTTCTATGCTTTGATATCCGGCCTACAGGTTTTACGATGAATGCGTAAAATGGGCTTCCCGTTTTAAAAACCAGCAGCTGCCACTGGTACACAATATGTCTGACTGTGGATTGGTGGAGTCCAAACTCTTTCGAGATGGTTTTGTAACCTTTTCCAGCCTGATGAACATCAACAACGCTTTTTCTGAGGTCCTCAGAAATCTTCTTTGTTCGTGCCATGATACACTTCCACAAACGTGTTAAGATCAGACTTTGATAGATCCCTGTTCTTTAAATAAAACAGGGTGCCCACTCACACCTGATTGTCATCCCATTGATTGAAAACACCTGACTCTAATTTCAGCTTTAAATTAACTGCTAATCCTAGATGTTCACATACTTTTGCCGCTCACAGATATGTAATATTGGATCATTTTCCTCAATAAATAAATGACCAAGTATAATATTTGTCTCATTTGTTTAACTGGGTTCTCTTTATCTACTTTTAAGACTTGTGTGAAAATCTGATGATGT
This sequence comes from Neoarius graeffei, assembly GCF_027579695.1. Taxonomy (NCBI): domain Eukaryota; kingdom Metazoa; phylum Chordata; class Actinopteri; order Siluriformes; family Ariidae; genus Neoarius; species Neoarius graeffei. Next base: position 49,359,900 of record NC_083575.1, read on the forward strand.
TTTAGGTCATATTTCTGCAGAAATATAGAAAATTCTAAAGGGTTCACAAACTTTCAAGCACCACTGTATCAAGTGTTCCCAGGATAGCCTCCAGATCCAAGGCAATTCAATCTAAACTAAGAGAAGTGGTTTGTGAAAGGGGGTGAATGAATGAGTATTGAAGCTATGAAAACGATCAAAATGCGCATTTCTATATAGCTTTCACCAGCATGCACAGTACAGTTTGGACATACTCATTCATAGGTTCTTCTGTATTTTGACTAATTTTTACATTGTAGAATAATAATGAAGATGACAAAACTTTGAAATAATACATCTAACATACACTGAATTATGTGGTTAACAAAAAAGTGTTAAAAACAAAATATGTTTCATATTTTAGATTCTTCACAATAGCCACTGTTTACCTTGATGATGCTTTGCACACTATCTTTATCTTAACCAGCTTCATGAGGTAGTCACCTGGAATGCTTTTCAATTAACAGGTGTACCTCGTCAAAAGTTAATGAGTGCAATTTCTTGGCTTCTTAATGCATTTGAGATCAAACAATAAATAGTAAATTAAAAAATACAGTAAAGAGCCCTATTCCACAACTGTAGTAATCCATAGTATGTCAAGAATCGCTCAACTAACTAAAGAGAAACAACATCCATCATTACTTTAAGATATTTAGTATATTAATTAATAAAAAAAAAAACAAGAAAAAAAAAATTGAAGTAGAATTTGTGTCCAAAATTTGACTGGTACTCTAAATATTAGAGAAAGTCTTTCTGTGGGTGACCTCCACTTCCTCGTGGTTACATCAGGGGGTGTGTCAAAAGGAAGAATGAGCATTGGAGTTGTTTTTTAAATAGCTCAAATGGACTAGCTTCGTCAAACATTTCATGTTAATTGGGATACATATTTCAAATAATTGGCTATGAACATACACAATGAGTAAATGAATGTGCAATTAGTAAGTGCTCCTCTTTGTATGAGAGCTATGACTGTGCTGTCTGTGATTTAAGATGGAAGGATTTCATCTGATGAGATTTCATGCAGAGCTGCCACTGCTGCAACAGAGTAAGCTTTAGGGAGTCCTTGAAAGGGCAATGTGTTGTACTTAATTAAATTCTAGCACCATGTTTGTGCTAATCAAAGCAATTGGCTTGTCTCTCAAGGCTGGACAAGACAAGCAGAGAGTCTTGCTCCTCCAACATTCTGAAGCTAATATGTGCCAAGGTGAGAAAATGAAGAATGAATTATTAAAAGGGAAATAAAGAGGACCAGACATAGATTGGAAAGGAAACAAAAAAGCAAATAAAGTAAAATAAAGGAATTTTAAAAAATATTGGATTAACCAGTGGCTATTAATTTCTATACGCCAGAGGTACCCTTACAAAAAAGAAGTTTATTCAAGTGTGCTTCTAGTATACTTCTTTTAAACTAAAAATAAGAGTATGCTTTCAGTTTACTTTTTATTTACTTATCAGAGATATACTTAATAAAGTTATACATAAGTATACTTGGCTCATACTGAAAAGTATATAGAAAATCTAAGTATATTAATCTGATACTTAAACATTTGATCAAGAGATACTTAACAAAAGTGTAATAAAGTATTTAAATATTTGTGCCTTATAGACAGCATTGTTGACTCTTAGGTATGTCTGTAATTCCATATGTTTTTTTTTTTTTTAATTTCTCCTGAGTGGGATAATTAGATTTATTTATTTATTTTTCTTTAGAGCTTGGATGTCAGTTTCAGTTGTCATTGCTATGTTTTCATACTTTGGCATTTAATACAATGTTGCTTTAAATTTTGGTCCTTAAAGAAAATGAATATGTTCTTAATCGAGATGGGATCGAGATGCTAACCTCTTCTGCTCCTCGGACCTGCCTGATCCATCCTGGTGCCCTGTGTCTGGTTGGAGTCTCATCGCATCGCTCCTGTGGAGGACGGTCCCATGTGAACAGTTGAAAGTCACACCTGGAGGACGCTCTGGACTCTTACAATAATGCTTTTATGGCTGAGGACTACAGTTGACTTGCTAACTTTAGGACTGCAGTTGTCATGAACAGGTTTGCACTCAAGTTTCCATCAGTGAAGAGTTTATAAACTGTTAATGTTAGTCATGTTGTCTGTTGTCGCCCAAATGAGGATGGGTTCCCTTTTGAGTCTGGTTTCTTTCGAGGTTTCTTCCTCATGTCGTCTGAGGGAGTTTTTCCCTGCCACCGTTGTCACAGGCTTGCTCATTGGGGATAGATTAGGAATAAAATTAGCTCATGTTTTAAGTTGTTCAAATACTGTAAAGCTGCTTTGCGACAATGCTTATTGTTAAAAGTGCTATACAAATAAACTTGACTTAATCCTGAGTATCTGTTGTTATTTTGTGAATTCTTACCTTTATAACTTCATTGTAACTTAAGGTACAAAACACTTAAGTTGTCTACTGGTAGTGTGCATGAGGTAAGGGTTAGGGCTAGAAAACTAATAGTATACAGTTAGGTCCATAAATATTTGGACAGAGGCAACATTTTCCTAATTTTGGTTCTGTACATTACCACAATGAATTGTGAACAAAACAATTCAGATGCAGTTGAAGTTCAGACTTTCAGCTTTAATTCAGTGGGTTGAACAAAATGATTGCATAAAAATGTGAGGAACTAAAGCATTTTTTTAAACACAATCCCTTCATTTCAGGGGCTCAAAAGTAATTGGACAAATTAAATAATTGTAAATAAAATGTTCATTTCTAATACTTGGTTGAAAACCCTTTGTTGGCAATGACTGCATGAAGTCTTGAACTCATGGACATCACCAGACACTGTGTTTCCTCCTTTTTAATGCCCTACCAGGCCTTTACTGTACCGGTTTTCAGTTGCTGTTTGTTTGTGGGCCTTTCTGTCTGAAGTTTAGTCTTTAACAAGTGAAATGCATGCTCAATTGGGTTGAGATCAGGTGACTGACTTGGCCATTCAAGAATATCCCACTTCTTTGCTTTCATAAACTCCTGGGTTGCTTTGGCTTTATGTTTTGGGTCATTGTCCATCTGTATTATGAAACGCCGACCAATCAGTTTGGCTGGATTTGAGCACACAGTATGTCTCTGAATACCTCAGAATTCATCCGGCTGCTTCTGTCCTGTGTCACATCATCAATAAACACTAGTGACCCAGTGCCACTGGCAGCCATGCATGCCCAAGCCATCACACTGCCTCCGCCGTGTTTTACAGATGATGTGGTATGCTTTGGATCATGAGCTGTACCACGCCTTCACCATACTTTTTTCTTTCCATCATTCTGGTAGAGGTTGATCTTGGTTTCATCTGTCCAAAGAATGTTCTTCCAGAACTGTGCTGGCTTTTTTAGATGTTTTTTAGCAAAGTCCAATCTAGCCTTTTTATTCTTGAGGCTTATGAGTGGCTTGCACCATGCAGTGAACCCTCTGTATTTACTTTCATGCAGTCTTCTCTTTATGGTAGATTTGGATATTGATACACCTACCTTTTGGAGAGTGTTGTTCACTTGGTTGGCTGTTGTGAAGGGGTTTCTCTTAACCGTGGAAATTATTCTGCGATCATCCACCACTGTTGTCTTCTGTGGGCATCCAGGTCTTTTTGCATTGATGAGTTCACCAGTGCTTTCTTTCTTTCTCAGGATGTACCAAACTGTAGATTTTGCCACTCCTAATATTGTAGCAATTTCTCGGATGGGATTTTTCTGTTTTCGAAGCTTAAGGATGGCTTGTTTCACCTGCATGGAGAGCTCCTTTGACCGCATGTTTGCTTCACAGCAAAATCTTCCAAATGCAAGCACCACACCTCAAATCAACTCCAGGCCTTTTATCTGCTTAATTGAGAATGACATAGGCAAGGCAAGGCAAGTTTATTTATATAGCACATTTCATACACAATGGCAGTTCAATGTGCTTTACAGAAGTAAAACCAAAAACAGTAAACAATAGAGAAATAAAATTACATAAAATAATTTTATTTTTATTCTGAATTAATTAAAAGAATTAAAAAAATTAAAAGAAAATAGGAATTTAAACAATAGTAGAAATAAAATAAAGTAGAAATAGGAGGAGAAAAAACAAGCAGAATAGAATAAAGAAAATAGAATAAAGTTAAAATTAAAGTAAATTTAAAACATGCAGAGAAAAAAATTATAAAAAAAGAAGACAATATTAAATTATTTAACAGAAAGCATCTGAAAACAGCTTGGTCTTTAACCTAGATTTAAAACTGCCAACAGCAGGAGCATTTTTAATGTCCTCAGGCAGTTGGTTCCATAGCTGTACTGCATAGTAGCTAAAAGCTGCTTCACCATACTTTGTTTTAACAACTGGTTTTAATAGTAAATTTTTCTGTTTTGATCTGGTAGATCTGATTGGGTTAGGCCGCTGCAACATATCAGAGAGGTAATTGGGCCCTGTACCATTTAGAGATTTGTACACCAGCAGCAATACTTTAAAGTCAATTCTGTAGCTTACTGGAAGCCAGTGAAGGGACCTTAGAATTGGAGTAATGTGCTCTGTTCTTTTTGTTCGTGTGAGAACCCTAGCCACTGCATTTTGAACCAGCTGAAGTCGTTTGATGGTCTTTTTTGGCAGGCCTGTGAAAAGGCCATTGCAGTAATCAACCCTATTAGAGATGAAGGCATGTATTAGTTTTTCCAGATCATTTTTGGACATAAGTCCTCTTAGTTTGGAAATGTTTTTTAGGTGATAGAATGCCGTTTTAGTGATTGCTTTCATGTGACTGTCAAAGTTTAGCTCGCTGTCAATGAAAACACCAAGATTTTTAACCATTTCTTTAGTTTTCATCCCTTTTGTGTCAAGAATAGTGGTAATCCTGAGTCTTTCATCTTTTTTTCCAAATAGAATTACTTCTGTTTTATCTGTGTTCAGCTGAAGAAAATTTTGTGACATCCAGCTATTGATTTGATCGATACACTGGTAGAGACATTCAAGGGGGGCATAATCATTAGGTGATAGAGTGAAATAAATTTGGGTGTCATCTGCATAGCAATGATACAAAATTGAATTTTTATTGATAATTTGCCCAAGTGGGAGCATATAAAGGTTGAAAAGTAATGGTCCAAGAATCGACCCCTGGGGGACACCACAGGTCAAGGACATTGATGTTGAGGAACAATTTCCCAGGGTAACAGAGAAGCTTCTATCTTTTAAGTACGAATTTAACCAATTGATAACTTTACCAGTCAATCCAACCCATTGTTCAAGTCAATATAGCAGTATGTTGTGATCAACAGTATCAAAAGCTGCACTGAGGTCCAGTAATACCAGGACCGATGTTTTGCCTGCATCAGTATTAAGATGTATGTCATTTATAACTTTAATCAGCGCTGTTTCAGTGCTATGATTGGCACGAAATCCTGACTGAAAATGATCAAAACGGCTGTTTGCTATCAAGAAGGCAGTTAATTGATTGAAGACAATTTTTTTCAAGGATTTTCCCAATGAATGGTAGATTTGATATTGGCCTGTAGTTACTTAATACTGAAGGATCCAGATTATTTTTTTAAGAAGGGGCTTTACAACGGCTTTTTTTTAGGGACACAGGAACAACGCCAGTCTCCAGGGATGTATTTATAATTTGAAGCACATCTGTAATTATAAGATGAAGAACAGACTTAAAAAAGTTGGTGGGCAGAATGTCCAATTCAGATGTTGAGGAACTGAGATTTTGTACAGTTTTTTCAAGAGTCTCATAATCAATTAAACAAAATTCTGACATTGTGTTGAAGTTATCTATCTGTGTCATTGGTGATTGCAGTTTTTCAATTTTTTGCAACTGAGATATATTATGAGGAATATTCTGCCGTATTTTATCAATTTTACCTTTGAAAAAGGATGCAAACTCATTGCATTTATTAACTGATGAACTTTATTAAGTTCAGGTGCTAATTGTGGTGGGGGATTAGTTAGCTTCTCTACTGTTGAAAATAGCACACGGGCATTGTTCATATTCCTGCTGATGATGTTAGAGAAGAAAGACTGTCTTGCTTTACGAATTTCATAATTATAATTACAAAGCATCTCCTTATGGATTTGATAATGAATGTGAAGTTTAGATTTGCGCCATTTTCTTTCAGTCTTTCTACATTCTCTCTTTAGCAGTTTAACAGCCGGGTACTGCTTCCATGGTGCTTTCTGCTCATCATTGACTATTGATTTTGAATGGAGCAATATCATCCATAATTTGGGTCATATTTAAATTAAAAAATTCCAGTAAATCATCTACAGAGTCTGACATTTTGGTTGATTTCTGTGAGAGAGCTTGCTCAAAGAGAGTACATGTGTTGTCTTTTATGACTCTCCTACCTATAGTCGTTGAGCTATTCTGAATGTGAGGAGACATAGAAACATCAAAGAAAACACAGAAATGATCAGATAAGGCCAGGTCAACAACAGTGTTAGAAACAGTAAGACCCTTTGTGATGACGAGGTCAAGAGTATGACCACAAGAGTGGGTCAGCCCCTGTACATGTTGTACTAGGTTGAAGTTGTCAATAATTGCAAGTACAACCCCGATTCCAAAAAAGTTGGGACAAAGTCTCATCTCATCTCATTATCTCTAGCCGCTTTATCCTTCTACAGGGTCGCAGGCAAGCTGGAGCCTATCCCAGCTGACTACGGGCGAAAGGCGGGGTACACCCTGGACAAGTCGCCAGGTCATCACAGGGCTGACACATAGACACAGACAACCATTCACACTCACATTCACACCTACGGTCAATTTAGAGTCACCAGTTAACCTAACCTGCATGTCTTTGGACTGTGGGGGAAACCGGAGCACCCGGAGGAAACCCACGCGGACACGGGGAGAACATGCAAACTCCACACAGAAAGGCCCTCGCCGGACCCGGGGTTCGAACCCAGGACCTTCTTGCTGTGAGGCGACAGCGCTAACCACTACACCACCGTGCCGTTGGGACAAAGTACAAATTGTAAATAAAAATGGAATGCAATAATTTACAAATCTCAAAAACTGATATTGTATTCACAATAGAACATAGACAACATATCAAATGTCGAAAGTGAGACATTTTGAGATTTCATGCCAAATATTGGCTCATTTGAAATTTCATGACAGCAACACATCTCAAAAAAGTTGGGACAGGGGCAATAAGAGGCTGGAAAAGTTAAAGGTACAAAAAAGGAACAGCTGGAGGACCAAATTGCAACTCATTAGGTCAATTGGCAATAGGTCATTAAACATGACTGGGCATAAAAAGAGCATCTTGGAGTGGCAGTGGCTCTCAGAAGTAAAGATGGGAAGAGGATCACCAATCCCCCAATTCTGCGCCGACAAATAGTGGCGCAATATCAGAAAGGAGTTCGACGGTGTAAAATTGCAAAGAGTTTGAACATATCATCTACAGTGCATATCATCATCATCAAAAGATTCAGAGAATCTGGAAGAATCTCTGTACGTAAGGGTCAAGGCCAGAAAACCATACTGGGTGCCCATGATCTTCGGGCCCTTAGACGGCACTGCATCACATACAGGCATGCTTCTGTATTGGAAATCACAAAATGGGCTCAGGAATATTTCCAGAGAACATTATCTGTGAACACAATTCACCGTGCCATCCGCCGTTGCCAGCTAAAACTCTATAGTTCAAAGAAGAAGCCGTATCTAAAGATGATCCAGAAGCGCAGACGTCTTCTCTGGGCCAAGGCTCATTTAAAATGGACTGTGGCAAAGTGGAAAACTGTTCTGTGGTCAGACGAATCAAAATGTGAAGTTCTTTATGGAAATCAGGGACGCCGTGTCATTCGGACTAAAGAGGAGAAGGATGACCCAAGTTGTTATCAGCGCTCAGTTCAGAAGCCTGCATCTCTGATGGTATGGGGTTGCATTAGTGCGTGTGGCATGGGCAGCTTACACATCTGGAAAGACACCATCAATGCTGAAAGGTATATCCAGGTCCTAGAGCAACATATGCTCCCATCCAGATGATGTCTCTTTCAGGGAAGACCTCGCATTTTCCAACATGACAATGCCAAACCACATACTGCATCAATTACAGCATCATGGCTGCGTAGAAGAAGGGTCCGGGTACTGAACTGGCCAGCCTGCAGTTCAGATCTTTTACCCATAGAAAACATTTGGCGCATCATAAAACGGAAGATACAACAAAAAAGACCTAAGACAGTTGAGCAACTAGAATCCTACATTAGACAAGAATGGGTTAACATTCCTATCCCTCAACTTGAGCAACTTGTCTCCTCAGTCCCCAGACGTTTACAGACTGTTGTAAAGAGAAAAGGGGATGTCTCACAGTGGGAAACATGGCCTTGTCCCAACTTTGAGATGTGTTGTTGTCATGAAATTTAAAATCACCTCATTTTTCTCTTTAAATGATACATTTTCTCAGTTTAAACATTTGATATGTCATCTATGTTCTATTCTGAATAAAATATGGAATTTTGAAACTTCCACATCATTGCATTCCATTTTTATTTACAATTTGTACTTTGTCCCAACTTTTTTGGAATCGGGGTTGTAGTTCTTTGGCATAAATGTTATCAGTATTATCAACATGCAAATTAAAATCCCCAGATATAATTAGACAATCAAACTCTAAGCAAATGACTGATAACAGTTCACCAAACTCTTCAAGAAAGACTTTGGCTGAATGTCTCGGAGGCCTATAAATAGTTAATAATATGTTAGGAGAGCATGTAACAAGTGCACATAAGTGTTCAAAGGACATAAAATCACCAAGTGAGGATTGTTTACATTGAAAAGAGACTTTGAATATATTTGCGATCCCTCCACCTTTCCCTTGTTGGGTAACATTCAAAAAATTTAAATTTGGGGGAGCTGCTTCAATAAGGGTGGAAGCACTATTTGCTTGATCCAGCCAGGTTTCAGTTAGAAGCAAAAAATCAAGATTGTGTTTGCAAATAAGATCATTAATTAAAAATGACTTATTTAAAAGTGATCTAACATTCAGAAGAGCTAGCTTTACAGAAAATCTAGAAATAGATTTTGCACTCTGATGTTGTTTTAAAACAGGAAGGAGATTAGATTGGTTCACCCCCAGGGTTAAATGTGCTCTATGTTTTCTGTTTCTTATCAACACAGGAATAGAGCTGGATGGCATAGGCACTAGCTGGTTTTCAGCACTACATCCATTTTCAGGGACCCAGAGTACATCAAACAAGACTTTCTAAATGTTCCATTTGGTTTGAGGGTGAAAGGATTGGAGATGACATGTATCTTTTGGATGGTGAAAAAGATTTGTAGCCAGCTGAAAGTCCTGGGCGAACTGGGTACACTGCTTGTCGCGACAGATGTGGGCTCGAAAAAGAGAGTGTAGCCATTGGGAGCAATTTTTTCATGCTATTTGGGAAATCCATCCGAGGAGAAGTGGAGTCGTCTGTCCTTGAATGTTGGGAGTCTTGCAAGTCAGATGTTTGTGTGTCCTCGATGACGACTTGCACAGATGATTGTTTAGGCTTTGTAACTATGTCAGTCTGCGACATCTTATCAACTGTTTTCCTCGGTGCTGGCTGAGAAAAGATTGCAAGTTTGTAGTGGTCTGCTAAGACTTTGGCTCCAATCCAGCTGAGTTCAGTGCTATTTAACTTGTAAAATTCTCTGCGATTCCAGAAAAGATTAAAATTGTCTATGAAGTTCATACCAAATGAAGAACAAGTTTTTCCAAGCCAGGTGTTAAGACTGAAGAGTCGAGAAAAACCAAAACTTCCTCTCGCTGGGAGTGGGCCACTGATAAAAGATTGAATTCCAGTCTTATAGAGCTCAGAAAAAAGTTTTCTGAAATCATCTTGGACAAACAGCTGTTCTCTGAAAACATCATTTGCTCCCACATGCACAACAATACGTTTAATAGTTTTATGCTCGGACATGAGCTTCAAAATGCTGTCTTTGGTGTCAGAGATGGATGCATTTGGGAGACAACAAATAATCATCCCATAACCTTTTAATTGTCTTACAGTGGAATCACCAAGAACAAGGGTTGTGGGATCAGGTGGTGTTATGAGCTGATTTTTACCTCTTCTCACAGCTCTTTGATCTTGGTGCGATCTCTTTTTACTATGTGTTTGTCCACTTGAAAGATCCTCTTCCACATCCCTGAGGCATTCAAATTTGTTCTGAATCCTTACGGGCTGTGGATTTTCCATAGGATTGTAGATCCTATTGTAATTTGTAGAATGAGCTGGTGTTGAAGTAATCACTCTTCTGTTTTTATTTTTGGGCTTACCACCTATTTTTTGCCAGTTTTCTGTACTCACATTTTGCACAGTTTGATTGGTGAGTTCATCCACAATGTCCTCGGTCTGTCGGAGTGCAATCTCTGCATTCTCAGCCACTGTTTCTGTACTCCTTTCCTGAGATATCGCTTTTAATTCGTCCGTCTTTGGCAGAGCATTAATCTTTGATTCCAGAATAGAAATCCTCTGTTCTAGTTCCATGCATTTTCTGCAGGATTTTTTGCTTCTTGGCATTTTGAATTAAAAACTAACTTCTTATAAAGATGAAGGGGGGGGGGGGGGGGAAGTGGAAATTAAATTAAAATTAAATTAAAAGCTTATAAAGATGAAAAATAAAATGAGAAAAAAAGGTGAAAATTTAATGAGAAAGTAAAGTATAAAGATCAAGAAAGCAGGAGCAAAGCAAAGAAGCGTCCTACTTGCTTGAGTAGGAGGAGCAGAGCTGGCATAATGAAGGAATTGCCCACACCTGCCCATGAAATAGCCTTTGAGTCAATTGTCCAATTACTTTTGGTCCCTTTAAAAACAGGGTGGCACATGTTAAGGAGCTGAAACTCCTAAACCCTTCATCCAATTTTAATGTGGATACCCTCAAATGAAAGGTGAAAGTCTGGACTTTATGTCCATGTCCATTATATAACTAACTTGAATATGTTTCAGTAAACAGGTAAAAAAACAAAATTTGTGTCAGTGTCCAAATATATATGGACCTAACTGTACCTAGAAGAGTAATTGCTTCAAAACTAAAAAGTGGACTAGACTGTGGCAGTAGGGGTGTGGCCTAGCATCAGTTTGTGAATAGAGGGCGGGGCCAGGGAAGGTGAGTGGCAAAGTCAATGCACCTGTGTTTAATTATTAATGTTGTGTCTGTGTTGTTGCAGTGACAGAGGATAGAAAAGGAGGGAGAGAGCAGAGAGAGGGAGGCTCTCCTGACCAGAACGTGTGTGTGTGTGTGTGTGTGTGTGTGTGTGTGTGTGAGTGAGTGAACAGCAAGTGAGTAAAGCTGAAAAGCAAGAAAATAAGTAAAATAAAGTGTGTGTGAGAGAACACCAGCTCCCGCCTGCCGTGCTTCTGTATTCCACCCACATCAGGGACTTATTACATAGATGTATATAACCACTAACTAATAGTATATTTCCAATATGCTATAAAGTATACTTTTGTAAACTAAAATGTGGACTAGAAGTGTGTAACAAGTAAACCAATAGTATATTTCTAGTATACTACAAAGTATACTTTAGTAAACTAAAAAGTGGACTAGAAGTATAAAACAAGTAAACTCAGTATATTTTCAGTATAACTATAAAGTATGCTTTTATAAACTAAAGAGTGGACTACAAGTATAGAACGAGTAAACTATTAGTATACAAGTTTACTTGTGGTATACTTGCAGTGCAAAATAAAAAATACTAGTTGTTTACTCAAAGTTTACTTCTCTTAGACTTAAAGTATACTTTTTATAAACTAAAAGTGGGCCAATTTAGTCCCAAGATGTATTAGATTAGTTTACCTACAAGTATACTGTAAGTACACCGATATCAGTATACTTGGTACACAAACATATACTTAAGGAAATATACTTTAACTTTACTTAAGTATACTTAAAATGAACTTGAAGTATACTTCTTTTTGATAAGGGTAAATACTGAAAGTCATATAGATGTTTTTTCTTTTTATAAATTACACATGGTGACACACTAAAGTAACTAGGCTACAATCTAAACTTTTGTGAATTAAAGTAAGGTGGCCGAGGGTGACCACAACGACCACCACCCACCCTGCCAGGAACACTCCTGAGCAAGCCATCAGAACTGCCACAGTGCTGGACAGAGGGCCATCACCACGGACGACCTCTGGGACCACTGCTGCGCAGACTACCAGGAGGGCTGGACCCATGTCACCTGGGACGGCCCCTAGGCTGAGGGGCGGGCTTCTCTGGATGACACTGATGGAACTCCACCAACCCCGGATATCTTGTGCGGGAACCCAGCTATGCTCCTCGGGCCCATAGCCCTCCCAGTCCACAAGGTACTGCAGAGTCCCTCCTCTCCTTCTGGAGTCCAGCAACTGGTGGACAACATACACTGGGGTGCCTTCTACATACACCAGAGGTGGGGGTGTGACATTGGGTGTGGCCTCATCCAACGGACCTGAGACAACAGGTTAAGAGAGATGCATGAAATGAGTTAGAAACACAGTAATGCACAGGCAGATCTAATTTGTAAGTAACTTCATTAATTCACTGGAGAATTTTAAATGGACCTATGTATTAGGTAATAATTTTCTACCTCCCTCAGGAAACCTGAAGTCCCGGGTCGACAGCCACACTCGATCCCCAGGGAGGTAGGTAGGTGTGTCATCTCTATGACAATCCACTAGACTCTTGTCGGCAGAGGACATTCTCGATCTGCTAGTGGGCCTGTTCCCAGACCTGTTAGCTCTGTTGCATCCAACTGTCAACAGCCAGGTTGTCAGAGGGCATGGCAGACCATGGCATTAAGGGGGGGGGGGGGGGGTTGGTAACCCAGCATACATTGAAAGGGTGTGAGACGTGTAGCAGAGCTAATTAACGAGTTTTGGGCCATTTTGGCCCAGGGCAAGTAGTTGGACCGGTCGGCTTGGTTTCCGTGACAGTACAGTCTCAAAAATTTTCCCAGTTCTTGGTTTACCCTTTCACATTGACCATTAGACTGGGGATGGTAACCGGAGGTGAGACTGATGTTAACTCCCAGTCTCAAAGAAAGCTGACCATACATGTGAGGTGAATTGAGGCCCTTGTTCAGACACTATCTTCTGGAATACCAAATATACGGAACACATAGTTAAAAAGGGTTTCAGCTGTCTGAAAGGTGGTAGGTAGGCTAATGAAGGGAATAAATCTAACTCCAAGAGAACCTATCAGCAATGGTCAGAATGACTGTAGTTCTGTGAGGGGGGCAAGTCAGTAACAAAGTCTACCACTAAATGTGACCACGGATGAGAAGGGACAGGCAAGGGCATGAGTTTACCAGCAGGGAGAGTTTTGGGTGTTTTGCATTTTGAACAGGTGGTGCATGAGGAGACAAACCTATGGATATCTGATAACATATTTTCCCACCAATATCTGCCAGACAATAACTGGTGTGTATGTGTCTCTCCCGGATGGCCAGAAAACAAAGAGGAGTGGGCCCATGTAATTAACTTGTCCCTGCATTGAGTGTATACATATTTACTTCCTACAGGGAAAGATTCAGGGGCAGGAGTGACCGATAGTTCTTGGTTGATCTCTTCATCTATTTCCCATTTAATGGGGGCAACCACAACTGACGGGGGTAGTACATTAACTACCTCAGGGGAGGATTCAGGACTGGGATATATACACACAAGACAGGGCATCTGCTTTAGTAATATGGGAACCGGGATGATAGATGAAAAAATCAAATCGGGAAAAGAAGAGGAGACCACCGAGCCTGACGGGGCTTGAGCCGTTTAGCTGACCATAAATATTCAAGGTTCTTATGATCCGTTAACATGAGGAAGGGATGCATAGCTCCCTCTAGCCAATGGTGCCATTCTTTGAAAGCTAGTTTAATGGCCAGCAATTCTCCATCTCCGATACTGTAATTACATTCGGCAAGGGTCAGTTTATGGGAGTGGAAGGCTATTGGATGTAATTTGCAGGGGTCACCTACACATTGGGACAGCACAACTCCGGTGCCTACCTCAGAGGCATCCACCTCCACCATGAAAGGCTGAGTGGGATCAAGATGCTTCAGAATGGGGGCAGAGGTGAAGGCTACCTTGAGGGATTCGAAGGCTTCCTGCACCCAGGGATTCCATGAGAGTTTTTTGGCATTTCCTTTCAATAAGGTGGTAAGAGGAGCTGCTAGACTACTGAAATTGCAAATGAAACAACGGCAGAAGTTAGCAAACCCAAGAAATCGCTGGAGCTCCTTTATGGAAGTAGGAACGGGCCAATTTGTTATGGCTTCTACTTTCTTATCATCCATTATGACACCCTCCGGACTGATGATGTAGCCTAGGAAAGAAGTCAAGGGGAGATGAAATTCACACTTCTCCCCTTTAACATACAGCTGGTTCTCAAGCAGACACATAAGGACTGAACGGACATGATGAATATGAGTTTCAAGATAAGGGGAGTAAATAAAGGTCGATGTAGGCAATAACATTTACCAAGCATATCCCTGAGGACGATTTACAAACGCTTGAAATACAGACGGGGTGTTACACAACCCGAAGGCCATGACTAAATACTCATAGTGCCCCCTAGTGGTAAGAAATGCTGTTTTCCATTCGTTACCTTCCTTTATATGGACCAAGTTGTATGCACTTAAGTCGAGTTTTGTAAATAAATGCGCCACAAAGTTGTTCTAGCGCTACGGGGACTAAAGGCAGCAGGTAAGAGCAGGGTTTAGTGATCTGATTTAACCCACAATAGTCAATGCAGGGCCTAAGTCCCCCATCTTTCTTGTTGATGAAAAAGAACCCTGTAGCTGTGGGAGAAGTAGAAGGACGGATGAAACCCTGTTTTAAAGCCTCCTGAATAGACTCTTCCATAGCTCTCTCCTCTGCCTGAGTGAATAAATTCTAGTCTTAGGTGGAATAGCATCATCTATTAATTCAATGGAACAGTCATATTCTCTGGGGGGGGGGGGGGGAGTTTGGTAGCACTTTTCTTACTAAATACTTCTAACAAGTCACTGTATTCGGGAGGCATGGAAACTATGACATTGGGGCTTTCTATAGTCATTGACGATACCAAAACTGTGGGAAGCACTAGACAGTGGTCATAGCAGTAACTGGACCACGAGAGTATTTCTTTATCAGACCAGGATATGACGGGGTTATGTTTTCTAAGCCAGGACAAACCTAAAATAATAGCATACTCAAGAATTCAATACAAAAACGAATCTCTTCAGAATGTAAGGCACTGACAGTCATCTTAATCGGTTTTGTGACCCAGTTAACAAGTCCTTCTCCCACGGGATCCCCATCGACAGCAGTCAATCTCAGCGGCTCTTCCAGTGGCTCCACAGGAATCTGGAGTTGCTCCACCAGCTCAGTGTGGATAAAGTCCCCTTCAGCTCTGGAATCAATTAATGCTGAGAACACAAAGACAGACTGAGAGCAGTTAACTGTCACAGGTAGGAGGAAGGACTTGGAGACCAACCCCTTAGTGGGTGCACTCACCACATTAGCGTGCTTTCCCAGGGTTGGTGCCAAAGTTCTGTGTCGACAGATTTGACAGTCATGTAGAATGTGACCCACAGTTCCGCAATAGAGACACAGCCCATCATGGAGATGTCGTTACTTCTCCTCTGCAGACAAATGGAATGAGTCACACTGCATGGGTTCTAGGGATTCTGGATGCTCATGAGTCAGGGTCAGAGGTGGACATGGGCGGCAAGGAGTCAGTGCAACAGCTGGAACCATAGGGGATTTACAAAGACCCCTCCCAGGCTTCATTTGGTCTATGGGAATGGCTAATGAAATCAGCTTCTCTAGTGAAAGACAGTCATCCTTACACACTGCTAGTATGTCGGAGTTCAATCCATTGTGAAAATGTCACTAGTAAAGCCGGCTCATTCCAACCACTCCCAACTCCAAGAGTGCAAAATTCCAAAGCGTAGTCAGAAACTGAGCGATTACCCTGACGTAAACAGGTGAGTAATTCCCCTTGAGAGCGGCCCTCATTTCCATTATCAAAAACTGCTCTAAATTCTTTAGAAAACTGTCATAAGTGTCAGACTGGACAATGGGCCAAACTGTGGTAATCCAGTCTAAGGCCTTGCCTGTAAGGCCAGAAATCAAAAGAAATACGAGCCTTGTCAGAGCTCAGAGGGTAATTCGCAAAAAATATCGCACATTGTAACAGAAATCCTGTACACTGATTAGGTGCACCACCAAATTGATCTGGTTTACTGACAACAAATAAACTGGTATCAGCCGTGGAGGGAGCAGCTTGGTTAGTAACCATAGGTGAGCCGGGGGAGCTGAGTCGTTGGAGTTGGGTGGTGATTTCTCTCATGCTTTCAACAGTCTGCATCAACTGTTTTTGCTGCTCCATAATATTCTGGATGGACTGAGTCATGGAGTTGAAATGCTGATGTTGTCGTCCAAGCATCTACTGTATCCTTGGCTGCTAAGCACCACTTGTAGCTCCGTGTAATCTGCCGTCTGCATGATGGCACAGTATTCTGTAATGTGGCTGTAACAAACCAAACACTCATGGATATTGAATGAACTCAAGGGTTTAATGAGCACAATGGAAAAGAAGACAATGTACAACAGCCAGGCCAGGTCAATACCGAGAGATCCAAAACGGTAACACGGGTCAGAATCGTGGTCAGAAAAGAAGGCGAGGATCGAGAAACCGGGAAGCAAGAGAAATGAGCAAACAAACACAAGGGCTAGGCAAAACGGGAAAAAACGGAAGGCAAAAAGGGTCATACACAGGAATACAATCAGGATAGTACCACTCAGTAGGCTCACGAAATGTAGAGGCAATACTATGCGAGGAACAAAACAAACAAAGGGGTACAGGTGATGGTGATTAGAACTCGGGAGAACAACTCCTAGGAAGTGGCTCCGGGTTGGCTGATGGAGTGCACATGGTAGTGATGGGTGTGTGAGGGGGATTGTGGGAAGTGGAGTCCTGAGTGTTAGGTGAGCCCGGGAGTGTGACAGTCTACATCATTCCATAGTGAAATGTTGGCCAGATAAAAGTTGTAAGCGTGCACTGGCATTGAAGTATCACTCATTTTACTGTCTGACTTTATTAGGTTCACCTGACTAGCACCTAATAAACTATCAACTCTGCATCTCTCTCTCTCTCTCTCTCTCTCTCTCTGTGCATGCGTGCTTGCACTTCTTTTTCTTTCTTTCTCTTTTCCATTTTTTTCTTACTTTCCAGGTACATAAATTTTCAAGTTATTAGGTATTGTTCAAGTGCACATATTACATTGGCAAATCATATACTTTAGTAATACATTAAACATGGATTATTTTAGGCTGCCTTTCAGTGGGGTCTATAAAATGTCAATTTAATTAGAATTTACAGAAAACATCCAGACAGAATATTGAACTAGAAATTTTCTTTCAGCTAACTTGAAAAGCATCATTAAAATAATAGGTTCTGAAGTCATTATGAAAGAAAAAAAGCTGATATTTCTGCCTCCAATAAAAAACTGTACTTTTTGTTTACCCTAACTACAGTTCTTTGTATCATCTCTAAACTGTACAACATAGATACCAGGGGCGATTTCTCAGAGACAACAAGGGAAGCCGAGCTTCCCCTAAAATTCTCTCCCTAAACTGCGGCATCTATGATGTTGAATTCTCATTAAAACAATAACTTGCATAACATAATATATACCCAAGATTGTATTTACGTTCATAACTATCCTGTAACTTATTTGAGTGATGTCTGATGAACTTGCAGTTAGCTACGAGAATCACCTTTGCTGCCAGGCTGTAACCAGCGTCGCCAGATACTGCTGACGTTTTCCAGCCAAAATATGTTCAAAACCCGCCAAAATGCACTTAAAACTGCCCAATCTGGCAACACTGGCTGTAACCTTTCTTATTTCAATGGGCTCTATGGCTGGCAGCCGGGTATCCGTTGCAGTCTATGAGAGGGCTCTGAACAGCCAATTTCGGCTAGTTGTTATTGGTTAAAATCGACAAAATCGTCACTTCCAGGGAAGCCGGGCTTCTCTGGGACTAAACGAGACAGTGGGAGGGACAAGAAGCCGGGCTGATGAAGGATTATTGGAGGTAGTGTTTGAAAGACATGAGGAGGGCGGGCTCTGTACTTCGGCGTCGGCGAGGAACACGGAAGTATGATCAGTCAGTCCCCAGCGGATGTCGAGAAAGTGTAGTTGTGTGCCAAAGTGCTTTCCGAATTTCTTTTCATATAAACGGTTCTTCTCATTGATGTCTCTGTACATTACTCTGTAAATAAATGTAAATATTACTCGTTGTGCTCCATTAACTTTCATCCATTCTATCAGTTTGATCATTCGCGAATTCACTCGTTTATTTCATTTGTAGTTCAATCTGGTTGTAGGCTAGCTTGAGCCTTATTGGGATCTGCAGTGCTAGCTGCTAACAGAAATTGGTGAAGTCTCTGGAAAGCACAACCAGCTAGTATGACAGGGTCACAGACCATTTTCTGGAAAAGGAGCGGAGGGCAGAATTTGTGTATAAATAGTGTGCATCATATAATGTTCATGAATCTGAAGTGTGTATATTGTTCAGTAATGTTAAGAGAATGGTGGGCTCTGTGTTATAGGTTATACCTGGGTATAATATTCAAGGTTGTGTGTGTTGCATAGCCTACCTGGTTATGAATTTCCAGACTGTGTTGCAGAAGATGTTCAAGGATGTGTTGCACAGCTGGGTGTTGTGTTAAAGACTCTGTGTTGCATATCAGGGTATGATGTTCAAGGCTCTTCGTTGAATAGCCAGTGATTTTTGGATGTTTGATATTTTTGATTAAGGATATGAGGCACTAGCCTGGCAAGCCAGACTATAACATGAAATATACAAGCAAAAATACTTTCTGCCACTAGGTAGGGTTGTCTAGTTCACTATGCTAATGGGGCACACCTTTCTATGCTTTGATATCCGGCCTACAGGTTTTGCGATGAATGCGTAAAATGGGCTTCCTCTGTTTTAAAAACCAGCAGCCGCCACTGATAGATACCCTACACTCTGCAATGTAGATAAATGTCTAGCCCAGGTCAGGTTACTGGCATAATGCTTGAGCACAAGACAATACAATGAAAGTAATAAACAACAAATAAATCTCATCTCATTATCTCACACACATCACACATCACATTATCTCTAGCCGCTTTATCCTGTTCTACAGGGTCGCAGGCAAGCTGGAGCCTATCCCAGCTGACTACGGGTGAAAGGCGGGGTACACCCTGGACAAGTCGCCAGGTCATCACAGGGCTGACACACAGACACAGACAACCATTCACACTCACACCTCCGGTCAATTTAGAGTCACCAGTTAACCTAACCTGCATGTCTTTGGACCGTAGGGGAAACCGGAGCACCCGGAGGAAACCCACGTGGACACAGGGAGAACATGCAAACTCTGCACAGAAAGGCCCTCACCAGCCATGGGGCTCGAACCAGGACCTTCTTACTGTGAGGCGACAGCGCTAACCACTACACCACCGTGCTGCCCCACAACAAATAATTAGTAATAACTTTTTAAACAACAAAAAAGAAAAGCCACACGAGGGCCCCCTCATCACATTATCTATCTATCTGACCTAATAGGTGGATTGGAATTGATTTATGCACTTGATATCTTATTATTGTCAGTACGCTCCATACTGGGTCTACAGTGGAGAGAGAGAGAGAGAGAGAGAAACATGAAATTTTAGTTGAGGATGAACACTCCTTTCAGAAAAAGAAAAAATAAATCAATAAAAAACAAAAGTACAGAGAGCCTGCCTTCCAGCCATGCTGTTTGGCATTCATTCCTGAAGGGTACTTCTTAAAAAAAGTACACTCGTACACTGTCAATTTAACAAATGATAAAGTATTGGCAAGGTGAAACAGTAGGGATGCCATGCAAGCTGAGAAGTCCAATGCTCTTTCTTTGTAAAAGTGCAGAAAAATATTTTGGGGGTACTGGTGAGATTCTGCCTGCTCTTCCTACATCTAATAATCAATTAGCTTTTGGAAAAGGGCATGGGTGAGCTTTTGTAAACTAAGCTTTATTAAAAATTTGTGTGGGTAGTGGAATGTTTGTATTTGTCCCAAATTAAAGTCTGTCACTCATAGCTGACATTTTCTGGGTGTATAATTAAAAAAAAAATGTTGTTGCATTTGTGAAATACTGTGCATCCTAAAGAATGTACTTCTTGCTGCTGAGATCCTGAACCATTTTTGCGAGTATCAGTCTCTGCATTTCCAAGCTTCTAGCTATATACACTCACTGAGCACTTTATTAGGAACACCTGTACACCAACTCATTCAAGCAATAATCTAATAAGCCAATCATGTATCAGGAGTGCAGTTCATAAAATCATGCAGATAATATTCACATCAACCATCAGAATGGGGAAAATTTTGATCTTGGTGATTTTAACCGAGGCAGGATTATTGGTGCCAGATGGGCTAGTTTGAGTGTTTGGATAGCTGCTGAACTCCTGGGATTTTCATGCACAACAATCTCTAGAGTTTACTCAGAATGTTGCAATAAAAAACATCTGGTGAGGGTCAGTTCTGAGGATTGAAATGCCTTGTTGATGAGAGAGGTCAACAGAGAATGACCAAATGGGTTTGAGCAGACAGAAAGGTAACAATAACTCAGATAGCCAATGTGTACAATTGTGGCGAGCCGAAAAGTATCTCAGAATGCAAAACACATCAAAACCAGAGGCAAATGGGCTCCAACAGCAGAAAAGCATGTTGGGTTCCACTTCTGACAGCCAAGAGACAAGGCTGAGGCTGCAGTGGGCACAGGCTCACCAAAACTAGACATTTGAAGTCTGGAAAAAATGTAGCCTGGTCTAATGATTCTTGATTTCTTTTGAGGCACACAGATGGTAGGGTCAGAATTTCACACGAACAACATGAATCCATGGACTCAAGCAGGTTGTGTCAACAGTCCAGGCTGGTGGAGGTTGTGTAAATTGTGTGGAGAATGATTTCTTGACACACTTTGAGCCCATTAATGCTAATCAATCACTGCCTGAATTCCACAACCTATTTGAATATTGTTGCTGACCATGGCCACAATTTATATTATATTGAATATTTTTGCTGACCATGGCCACAATTTACCATCTTCGGAGATTTATTTCCAGCATCATAATGCACCATGTCATAAAGGAAAAGTCATCTCAAACTGTTTTCATAAACATGATCTTCAGTGCCTTTCCCAGTCACTGGATCTGAATCCAATTGAACACCTTTGGGATGTGGTAGCACAGGAGATTCGCACAGGAGGTGCACCTGCAACCAAGTGAACATGAACCAGAATCTCAAAGGAATGCTCCCAACATCTTGAAGAACTGAGGTTTTATTAGTATTCTGTTCCTGATAAAGAGTTTGGCAAGTGTGTGTGTGTATATATATATATATATATATATGTATGTAGCAGTGGGGGCATGGTCCAGCGTCGGTCTGTGAATGGAGGGCGGAGTCAGGGAAGGTAAGTGGTAGTATCACTGCACCTGATGTGAATTAACCTGTGTTTGTGTGTCTCCCCCAGTGACCGCGCCCTATAAAAGGAGAGAGACAGCAGAGAAAGGGGGCTCTCTCCCGACCAGAATGCATGTGTGTGTGTGTGAGCTGAAAAGCTATAGATACACGTGTCAAAATAAAAAGTTTGTGAGAACTCAGTTCTGGCCTGCCGTGCTTCTGTGCTCCACCCACCTGCTCTGATTCTACAATATATATATACACACACACACACACACACACACACACATACACACACACACACTATATATAATCTCGTTATCTCTAGCTGCTTTATCCTGTTCTACAGGGTCGCAGGCAAGCTGGAGCCTATCCCAACTGACTACGGGCGAAAGGCAGGGTATACTCTGGACAAGTCGCCAGGTCATCATAGGGCTGACACATAGACACAGACAACCATTCACACACATTCACACCTACGCTCAATTTAGAGTCACCAGTTAACCTAACCTGCATGTTTTTGGACTGTGGGGGAAACCGGAACACCCGGAGGGAACCCATGGGGAGAACATGCAAACTCCACACAGAAAGGCCCTCGCCGGCCACGGGGCTCGAATCCGGACCTTCTTGCTGTGAGGCGACAGCGCTAACCACTACACCACTGTGCCGCCATATAGATATATACAGTACAACCCCAATTCCAAAAAAGTTGGGTCACTGTGTAAAACATAAATAATAACAATGTGAAGATGTGAAAGACATGGAAAACCTACATTTCATTGAAAATAGTATAAAGACAATATATCAAATGTTGAAACTGAAATGTTGTTGTTTCTTGAAAAATATATGCTCATTTTGAATTTGATGTCAGCAACATATTTCAAAAAAGTTGGGATGGGGCAACAAAAGACTGACAAAATTGTGTAATGCTAAAAAAAAACCTAATTTGATTAACTGGCAACAGGTCAGTAACATGATTGGGTATAAAAAGTGCATCTCAGAGAGACTCAGTCTCTCAGAAGTAAAGATGGGGAGGGGTTCACCACTCTGTGAAAGACTGCATAAGAATAACATTCCTCAATGTGAAATTGCAAAGAATTTGGGGATCACATCATCTATGGTACATAATATCATTGAAAGGTTGAGAGAATCTGGAGAAATCTCTGTATGCAAGAAACAAGGCTGAAAACTGACTTTGGATGACTGTGATCTTCAGGCCCTCAGGTGACACTGTATTAAAAGCAGACGTGTCTGTAGTGGAAATCACTGTATGGGCTCAGGAACACTTCAAAAACCATAGTCTGTGAAAACAGTTCATTACTGCATCCACAAATGCAAGTTAAAACCATATATACACAATATCCAGAAACACTGCCACCTTCTCTGGGCCCAAGCTCTTTTATGATGGACTGAGGCGAAGTGGAAAATTGTCCCAAGGTCTGACGAATCAAAATTAGAAATTAATTTTAGAAATCTTAGACATCATGTCCTCCAGGCTAAAGAGGAGAGGGACCATCTGGCTTGTTATCAGTGCACAGTTCAAAAGCCAGCATCTGTGATAGTATGAAGGTGCATTAGTGCACATGACATGGGTAGCTTGTACATCTGGGAAGGTTTCATTAATGCTGAATGATATATACATGTTTCAAAGCAATATGCTGCCATTCAGACAAAATCTTTTTCGGGGAAGGCCTTCCTTCTTTCAACAAGACAATGCCAAACTGTTTTCTGCACATATTAAAACTGCATGGCTCTGTAGTAAGAGTCCAGATACTAAACTGGCCTGCCTGCAGTCCAGATCTGTCTCCCATTTAAAACATTTGGCACAGTATGAAGTGCAAAATACGACAAAGGAGACCCCAAACTTGAGCAACTGAAACCGTATATCAGGAAAGAATGGGACATTTGTCTTTCAAAACTACAGCAGTTGGTCTCCTCAGTTCCCAAATGTTTATAGAGTGTTGTTAAAAGTAGAGGTGATGCAACACAGTGGTAAACATGCCCCGTCCCAATTTTTTTGAAATGTGTTGTTGGTATTAAATTCAAAATGAGCATATATTTTTCAAAAAACAATAACATTTCTCAGTTCCAACATCTGATATGTTGTTGTGGCAGCGGGGGCGTGGTCAAGCGCCGATCTGACACAGGAGGGCGGAGTCGGGGAAGGTAAGTGGCAGAATCGCTACACCTGAGGGTAATTAACCTGTGTTTTGTGTGTGTTTTCTCCAGTAAACCGCGCCCTACTTAAGGAGGGAGAGGGAGAGTGGAAGGGAGCTTTTTCCCCAGCGGAGACGACAGTGTGTGTGCGTGCGTGTCTCTGACTGTTGGTTAACATTGTTAGACTGAAAAGTACGGCAATAAAGCCTTCTGTTGATCTTGATCTCTGTCCTGCCGTCCTCTGTGCTCCACCCACACGCTATTCACGCTACAGTGGTGCCGAAACCCAGGAAGGTGGAGCATCAGTCCTGCAGCCCCATGGAATCCTCCCCGTTCGCGGACTTGGTCCACGCCCTCGCCACGACTCAGCAGAGCCAGCACCAGGCACTCGTCACGCTCCGGAAGGAGCAGGAGCGCCGCTTCGAAGCCCTGGTGCTGGCTCAGCAGGAAGATCAAGAGGCGTTCCGGCGTCTCCTTGCGCCGGCGGGGTCCACCAGCGCCCCGGCCGCAGGCCCGTCTCCCCTCACCTTAACCAAGATGGGCCCGCGGGACGACCCCGAGGCTTTCATCACGTTGTTCGAGCAGGTCGCCGAAGCCTCGGGGTGGCCGATGGAGCAGTGCGCGGCGCGCCTCCTCCCCCTCCTGACAGGAGAGGCGCAGCTGGCCGCACTACAGCTCCCCGCCGATCGCCGGCTGGCCTACGCCGACCTTCGTCGGGCTGTCCTCCAGCGCTTGGGGCGCACGCCGGAGCAGCAGCGCCAGCGCTTCCGCACGCTGCGGATGGAGGAAGTCGGCAGCCCGTTTGTGTTCGGCCAGCAGCTCCGGGATGCCTGCTGGCGGTGGCTGAGGGCCGAAGATCGCAACGCCGAGGGAATCATCGACCAGGTGGCACTGGAACAGTTCATTGCCCGCTTACCAGCCGGAACCGCGGAGTTGGTCCAGTGCCACCGCCCGGCGTCGCTGGATCAGGCCGTAGGACTGGCGGAGGATCATCTGGCGGCTGTTCCGGTGGCAGGACAACCAACGACATCGTCTTCTCTCTCCTCTTCTTTCTCTTTCTCCCCCCCTCCTCCCGTGTCCTGTCCTCGCCCCATTCCCCCACCACGGAGGCGGTGGCCGGCTCCACCCCAGCCGGCCCGCCGCATCCGTGGTGCCCTCCCGTTTCTCCCTTCTGGGTCTGTCTCTCCCCCCCTCAGGTGAGTGAGCCTCAGAACACAGCTGCAGAGGGAAGGCCCGGGCCGGTTTGCTGGCGCTGCGGGGAACCGGGCCACCTGCAGCAACAGTGTGCAGCGATGGAGGTGGGGGCGGTGGTGCAGATCCCCGACGCGCCAGAGGCTGCCCTCGATTGGGCTGGAGCGTATCGCATACCGGTAAGTGTACAAGGGGCTACATATCAGGCGTTGGTGGATTCAGGCTGCAATCAGACCTCGATCCGCCAAAGCCTGGTGCAAGATGAGGCATTGGGGGGAGCACAAGGGGTGAAGGTGTTGTGTGTGCACGGGGATATTCACAGCTACCCGTTGGTGTCGGTCCACATACATTTCAGAGGGGAAAAAAAATCAATAGTGAAGGTGGCGGTTAATCCTCGCCTTACCCACTCTTTGATCTTGGGGACTGATTGGCCGGGATTTCGGGGTTTGATGGCACACCTAGTAAAGAGTGGGTCCTGCCGGTTGATAGGGGAGGGTCCCGGTGTCGCTTTGGCTGGAGCTGCGGTCGCAGAGCCGTCTACGTCATCTCCGCGACAGAGTGAGGAGCCCCCGGCCCCTCCTCTTTCTATTGGGGAATCCCTCGCGGATTTCCCACTGGAACAATCGTGAGATGAGACTCTGCGACACGCGTTTGACCAAGTGAGAGTAATTGATGGTCAAACGGTCCAGCCGAACGCCACCCTGTCCTTCCCCTATTTTTCCATTTTGAAGGATAGGTTAGACCGAGTGACGCAGGACATTCAGACGAAAGAGCGAGTCACCCAGTTGTTAATTCCAAAGAGCCGCCAGGAATTGGTATTCCAGGCGGCTCACTTTAATCCCATGGCTGGACACCTCAGGCAGGATAAGACACTCGCCCGGATAATGGCCCGATTCTATTGGCCGGGGATTTGCGGCGACGTCTGTAAGTGGTGTACGGCATGCTGCGAATGCCAGTTAGTAAATCCAGCAGCCATTCCAAAAGCGCCCTTGCACCCCCTACCATTAATCGAGACCCCGTTCGAAAGAATTGGGATGGATCTCATCGGGCCATTAGATCGGTCAACACGAGGGTACTGCTTTATATTGGTTCTGGTGGACTATGCAACACGATACCCGGAAGCGGTGCCTCTTCGCAATATCTCAGCACGCAGTATTGCAGAGGCCCTCTTCCACGTCATCTCCCGGGTTGGAATCCCGAAAGAGATTCTGACTGACCAGCGGCACCTGCAACACCTGAGGGCCGTCCTTAGGTCGCTGTGGCGGGCGGGGCTCACTGCCAGCCCGAAGAAGTGTGCAATTGGGCGGGTGGAAGTACGGTATCTGGGCTTCCACTTGGGTAACGGGCAGGTGCGTCCCCAAATTAATAAGACAGCAGCGATTGCGGCCTGCCCGAGGCCCAAGACCAAAAAGGGTGTGAGACAGTTCCTGGGGCTGGCTGGCTATTATCGTAGGTTTATACCTAATTATTCGGACGTCACCAGCCCGCTGACTGACCTCACTAAAAAGGGGGCGCCAGATCCGGTCCAGTGGACGGAGCGGTGCCAGCGGGCTTTCTCTGAGGTAAAGGCTGCACTGTGTGGGGGGCCACTCTTGCACTCCCCTGACTTCTCTCTCCCTTTTTTGTTGCAGACGGATGCGTCGGACAGAGGGCTGGGAGCCGTTTTGTCCCAGCGGGTGGAGGGAAAGGATCGCCCTGTCCTATACATCAGCCGAAAGCTGTCAGTGCGTGAGGGGCACTACAGCACAATCGAGAAAGAGTGCCTGGCGATCAAGTGGGTGGTCCTCGCCCTCCATTACTACCTGCTGGGGCTCTCTTTCACCCTCTGTTCGGACCACGCGCCCCTCCAGTGGCTCCACCGCATGAAGGATGCCAACGCGCGGATCACCCGTTAGTATCTGGCACTCCAACCCTTCAACTTCAAGGTGGTCCACAGGCCGGGGGCACAGATGGTCGTGGCGGACTTCCTCTCCTGTCAAGGGGGGGGGGGGGGGGGGAGTCGGCTGCGGGCCGGACGGGCGCCCGGCCTGAGTCGGTGGGGGTATGTGGCAGCGGGGGCATGGTCAAGCGCCGGTCTGTGACAGGAGGGCGGAGTCGGGGAAGGTAAGTGGCAGAATCGCTACACCTGAGGGTAATTAACCTGTGTTTTGTGTGTGTTTTCCCCAGTAAACCGCGCCCTACTTAAGGAGGGAGAGGGAGAGCGGAAGGGAGCTTTTTCCCCAGCGGAGACGAGTGTGTGTGTGCACGTGCGTGTCTCTGACTGTTGGTTAACATTGTTAGACTGAAAAGTACGGCAATAAAGCCTTCTGTTGATCTTGATCTCTGTCCTGCCGTCCTCTGTGCTCCACCCACACGCTATTCACGCTACAGTTGTCTTTGTACTATTTTCAGTGAAATAAAGGATTTCTATGATTTGCAAATTATTGCATTCTGTTTTTATTTACAGCTTACACAACGTCCCAACTTTTTTGGAATTGGGGTTGTATATAGGGCGTAGAGTATACCATGAGTAGAGAAAAACAAGATGGCTGAGCATGTTGCTCAACCAACCGAAGATGAAATAAAAACTCTACTTGAAAACAAAAGCAACAAAATATGGAATGAAAGTATCTGATAGTAAGAACGTATCTTTTTTATTTTTCAAGAATTATTATTATAGCATTTTTCACAAACTGCTACTGTCATTTCACCAGTTTGTTTACATTCTAAGCGGAAATGATTTTGTTGGATGTTTGGTATGAAGTTATTTATTGAATTTGCAAACAATAAAAATGCTCTGTTTTTCAAAATCCAGTGAATGTGGATAGAATAAAACAGTTATTCCACTCAATCTTGTCACTATGTGTCATTATCAGCTCATGCATGACTTGATTTTGTGGAATAACTGTTTATATATGTATATTTGGTCTACAACATAGACCAAATATTATATATAATATTACTGTGCAAAAATCTTAGGCACATGTAAAGAAATGTTGTTAAAAATAATGAAATAAAATGTTAAACTATAAGAAATGAAACAAAGTCAATATTTAGTGTGAGGCGACCCTTTGCTTTAAAAAAAATAGTAGTCTCAGGTACAGTGAGTGCAGTTTTATAAGGAAATGAGCTGTAGGTTTTACTGAGCATCTTGCAGAACCAGCCACAGTTCTTCTGGACCCTATAACTGCCACACTTACTTCTTAATTTTGCAACAAAACCCAGGAGCATTCATTATGTTTTCTTTTTTAATCTGAAAATTGGTCTATTATATAATGTGCTGCTCAGATCTGTAGCCACTTATCCTGCCCTACAGGGTCGCAGGCAAGCTGGAGCCTATCCCAGCTGACTATGGGCGAGAGGCGGGGTACACCCTGGACAAGTCACCAGGTCATCGCAGGGCTGACACATAGAGACACACAACCATTCATATTCACATTAACACCTATGGTCAATTTAGAGCCACCAATTAACCTAACCTGCATGTCTTTGGACTGTAGGGGAAACCGGAGCACCTGGAGGAAACCCATGCAGACACGGGGAGAACATGCAAACTCCACACAGAAAGGCCCTCGCCGGCCACTGGGCTCGAACCCAGGACCTTCTTGCTGTGAGGTGACAGTGCTAACTGTGCCACCCCTGGGCTATTTACTGTATTTTTATTGTTTACTATTTACTGTTTGATCTCAAACTCATTAAGAAGGCAAGAAATTGCACTAATTAACTTTTGATGAGGCACCTGTTAATTGAAAAGCATTCCAGGTGACTACCTCATGAAGCTGGTTAAGATAATGCCAATATTGTGTAAAGAGTCATCAAGGTAAGCCGTGGCTACTTTGAAGAATCTAAAATACATACTTTTTTAAACATTTTTTATTTACCACATAATTCCATATATATTCCATATGTTACTTCATAGTTTTGACGTCTTCAATATTGTTCTACAATGTAGAAAATAGTCAAAATACAGAAAACCCTATGAATGAGTAGGTGTCCATCCTTTTGACAAAGTCAAATGTACCGTAAATGTTATATCTTATATTCATACTGCGTCTTTTATATTACTTTGTTTTACATATCTTAACATAAGTGTAGCAGTATACTTTGCCTTCGGCGGTTTGCTTCAGGAAAGCATTCTTCTTTTGGATGTCACAACAAGATGTGCACAAACGGTTAGTGTTGAATATCAGAACAATATTTGCATGCTGATACGTATTTGTATGCCTAATATATACATTGTATATTTGCATGATGATGTGAGTAAAGTGATGCTTGTGCAGACACATCATGACTAATGATAGTTTTAAACAACAATTAGGAAAAAGTAAAAAACTAACAAATGCTAAGGCATAGTTGGATCTTCAGCCTGAATCACTTGCCCGGCCAAAAAAGAATGTAGTGTTAAAAAAACAAACAAAAACAAAACCCTATTCTGATTTGTTTTCATCTTGTTTTAGGAATATCAGATTCTTTAAAGTAACTAATCTACTTCTGTTTGCTTGTTTAAAGCAAAGCAATAGATGACGAGAAGCTGCTGATACTGTTCTGACTGACAGTAAAGAAGAATGAAACTGAGTGATAGAGGTTTGCCTGAGGCCAAACACTCACTAAAACTGATGCTCCAAGAAAGTGTTCAGCAAAAACTTTAGCACCTTTGCAATCTATTGAGACCATCAATCCACTGGCAATATGCCCAATATCACACTATCCAACATTTTTTAAAATAACTACAAATCATTTAAACTATAAATTATTTAAAATCCATTCCTTTTAAGCTATTACACTCTTAGAAAGGATTTGTTAAAACTGACACAAACAGTGTTAAATTCTTCCACATCAAAGAGTGAGCTTTGTAGTATTTGATTTTTATACAGTCATTGTGTAAATGATTTTAACACAGTGAATGTGTCAGGAAGGTTAACACAAAGCTGTGTAAATGTGTAATATTAACACATTATGTGCTGTCCTTGGCTACACACATTGTAAAAATATGCCTACAACCCTACACCAAAAAGCGTTATTTGACCCAAATGAGTTATTGACAATAATACACTATGACTTCAACATATTTATTATCATTAAATATTAACAATAAGATTCACCAAAATCAAACCGCAGAATAAAGCAGTACAAATTCATAGAATAGAATTTCATAGAATTTCATCAGTAATAAATGTCCGACATAGGACAAAACAGTTCTTTTTCAAGAGGCAACATGACACAATCACACTTTCTACATTTCACTTATAGATGACTTGCGACCACGTGATCAAAATGTGCTACATCATGAGCGTCTACCATGATGGTGGATATACAAAGCAACTAGGACGGCAGCCGCTGAAAGCATGTCTGTAAACAATGCTGAATTCTCAGTACTATCACGATTTGAACGGTTGAGTGAAGATTCGATATAAAGAGAAGATAGATGTGTGTGGTTTTGACCCATATTATTTAAAAAAGTCAGACTTTTCTGAAGATAAGATGCTTCTACCGACCATCGAATACCTAGATAACGCGTTCTATCTGGTTTGGCTGCCGAAAAATCAAGTCCGATCTTGGATGAAACATAGCCCATTTTCTGAGTAAATGCCGAGTCTAGATTATTTATATCGTATAATTTTGCTGGTGATCCTGGAAGCGAAATGGTAATACACATGTTAAAATTATAACATCGACTGAGTGAAGCATGACAAGAGAATGCTCATTTTATAGCTAACTTCTAGCAACACAAAATTAAATTCTTCCATGATATTATTGAGAAAGTTTTGAATCTCACCTGAGATAAAATGGTTACTGCAAACACAAGCTGTTTTGGTTTTAGCCTCTGTTAGATCAGCCCTACTGATGTTGTTCAGCTGTGTTCGTCTCCTCTCCATACTAAGCTTCAGAGTTTCCTCGCCCTCTTTCCAAATCACGGACAGAATTCTAAAAAAATTGGAACGTGCCACGGTCACAAGTACTGTTGTAACCACAACCATATACAGCACAAAGATATGGCATAGCTAAAAGAACGCTTGAAGCAGTGGAAAAACAAAGAGAGTTGCGCACGCGTGACTATGTTTTGTATGGAATGTCGCTTGACCCCGCATTTGTATATCCACCAACATGGCCAACATCTGGGTTTCTATTTTACTTTGATGTCACTTGCAAGTCAAGGATTTCAAAATTTTGTATTGCTGTAGATCTGATCGTCCAGGGACCCTGGAATCATTGGCCGAGGATCGTCTCCATTTGCTGCATGATAAATTAATAAAATGTTAACATTTTGACAGGTACAACAGTAGCCACATTTTTAAAACAATATTTTTGCAATATGATGTGACTCTGCTGGGTGCCTGGTGTTCAGCATTGAACCAGTGCTTTCGCTTTAAGTCAAGTTTATTTGTATAGTGCTTTTAACAATAGACACTGTCACAAAGCAGCTTTACAGAAAATTAAAGACTTTAAACATCCAACCTCCTGTGGGTTAACCACCCACAGAGGTAGTAGTAGGGGGCCAGTGCAGTGTGGATTGGGTGGCAGTCGAAGGCAGGGGCCTCGACGACCTGATCCCCGAACACAGCGGCTAACTGTTGGGACATGGAATGTCACTTTGCTGGAGGGAAAAGAGCCTGAGCTTGTGCGGGAGGTTGAGAGGTACCGGCTAGAGATAGTCGGGCTCACCTCCACGCACAGCTTGGGCTCCGGAACCCAGCTCCTTGAGAGGAGCTGGACACTCCACTTCTCTGGAGTCGCCCACGGTGAGCGGCGGTGGGCTGGTGTGGGCTTGCTTATAGCTCCACAGCTCAGCCGCCATGTGTTGGGGTTTACCCCAGTGAACGAGAGGGTCGCCTCTCTGTGCCTTCAGATCGGGGAGAGGGCTCTTGCTGTTGTTTGTGCCTATGGGCTGAATAGCAGTATAGAGTATTTGGCCTTCTTGGAGTCCCTGGGAGAGGTACTGAGAGGTGTTCAGACTGGGGACTCCATTGTTCTACTGGGAGACTTCAATGCTCACATGGGCGACGACAGTGACACCTGGAGGGGCGTGATTGGGAGGAACAGCCTCCCTGATCTGAACCTGAGTAGTGTTTTGTTATTGAACTTCTGTGCTAGTCACAGTTTGTCCATAACGAACACCATGTTCGAGCATAGGGGTGTCCATAAGTGCATGTGGCAACAGGACACCTTAGGTCAGAGGTCAATGATTGACTTTGTTGTTATTTCATCTGATCTCCGGCCCTATGTCTTGGACACTCGGGTGAAGAGAGGGGCTGAGCTGTCAACTGATCACCACCTGGTGGTGAGTTGGACCCCCTGGCAGAGGAGGAAGCCGGACAGACCTGGCAGGCCCAAACGTATGGTGAGGGTCTTCTGGGAACGTCTGGCCGAGCACTCTGTCAGGGAGGTCTTTAACTCCCACCTCCAGGAGAGCTTCTCCCAGCTCCCGAGGGAGGCGGGGGACATTGAGTCTGAGTGGACCATGTTCTCTGCCTCCATTGTTGATGCGGCTGTTCGGAGCTGTGGGCGCAAGGTCTCTGGTGCCTGTCATGGTGGCAATCCCCGAACCCGGTGGTGGACACTGGAAGTAAGGGATGCCGTCAAGCTGAAGGCATCCTATCGGGCCATGTTGGCCTCCAGGACTCCTGAGGCAGCTGACGGGTACTGGCAGGCCAGGCGTGCCGCAGCTCGGGCAGTTGCAGAGGCAAAAACTCGGAACTGGGAGGAGTTTGGTGAGGCCATGGAGGAGGACTATCAGTCGGCCTCGAAGAAATTCTGGCAAACTGTCCGGCAGCTCAGGAGGGGGAAGCAGTACTCTGCCAACACTGTTTACAGTGTGGGTGGGGAGCTGTTGACCTCGACTGGGGATATTGTTGGGCAGTGGAAGGAATACTTTGAGGATCTCCTCAATCCCACCATCACATCTTCCATTGAGGAAGTGGAGGCTGATGACTCAGAGGTGGACTCGTCCATTACCCAAGCCAAAGTCACTGAGGTGGTGTGTAAGCTCCTTGGTGGCAAGACACTGGGGGTGGACGAGATCTGCCATGAGTATCTCAAGTCTCTGGATGTTGTGGGGCTGTCTTGGCTGACACACCTCTGCAACATCGTGTGGCGGTTGGGGACAGTGCCTCTGGAGTGGCAGACCGGGGTGGTGGTCCCTCTTTTCAAGAAAGGGGACCAGAGAGTGTGCACCAATTATAGGGGAATCACACTTCTCAGCCTCCCCGGGAAGGTTTACTCCAGGGTACTGGAGAGGAGAATTCAGCCAATAGTCGAACCTTGGATCCAGGAGGAACAATGCGGTTTTCATCCTGGTCGTGGAACACTGGACCAGCTCTATACCCTTCATAGGGTGATCGAGGGTTTATGGGAGTTTGCCCAACCAGTCCACATGTGCTTTGTGGATCTGGAGAAGGCATTCGACCGTGTCCCTCTTGGTATTCTGTGGGGGGTGCTTCGGGAGTATGGGGTTCGGGGCTCTTTGCTAAGGGCTGTCCAGTTCCTGTACGAACGGAGCAGGAGTCTGGTACGCATTGCCGGCAGTAAGTCAGACCTGTTCCCAGTGCATGTTGGACTCCGGCAGGGCTGCCCTTTGTCACCGGTTCTGTTCATAATTTTTATGGACAGAATTTCTAGGTGCAGCCAGGGGCCGGAGGGAGTCCTGTTTGGGAACCACAGGATTTCATCTCTGCTTTTTGCAGATGATGTTGTCCTGTTGGCTTCTTCAAACCAGAACCTTCAGCATGCACTGGGGCAGTTTGCGGTCGAGTGTGAAGCGGCTGGGATGAGAATCAGCACCTCCAAGTCCGAGGCCATGGTTCTCGACTGGAAAAGGGTGGCTTGCCCTCTCCAGGTTAGTGGAGAAGTCCTGCCTCAAGTGGAGGAGTTTAAGTATCTTGGGATCTTGTTCACGAGTGAAGGAAGGATGGAGCATGAGATCGACAGGTGGATCGGTGCAGCCTCTGCAGTGATGCAGTCGCTTTACCGGTCCATCGTGGTGAAGAAGGAGCTGAGCCAAAAGACGAAGCTCTCGATTTACTGGTTGATCTACATTCTGACTCTCACCTATGGTCATGAGCTTTGGGTAATGACCGAAAGAACAAGATCGCGGATACAAGCGGCCGAAATAAGTTTCCTTCACAGGGTGGCTGGGTGCTCCCTTAGAGATAGGGTGAGAAGCACACTCACTCGGGAGGAGCTCGGAGTAGAGCCGCTGCTCCTCCACATCGAGAGGAATCAGCTGAGGTGGCTCGGGCATCTCTTTCGGATGCCTCCTGGACGCCTCCCTGGGGAGGTGTTCCAGGCATGTCCCCCTGGGAGGAGGCCTCAGGGAAGACCCAGGACACACTGGAGGGACTATGTCTCTTGGCTGGCCTGGGAATGCCTCAGTGTTCTTCCCGAGGAGCTGGCTGAGGTGTCTGGGGAAAGGGAAGTTTGGGCTTCCATGCTCAGACTGCTGCCTCCGCGACCCGGCTCTGGATAAGCGGAAGAAAATGAGATGAGATGAGAACATGAGCTAATTTTATCCCTAATTTATCCCCAAAGAGCAAGCCTGTGGTGACGGTGGCAAGGAAAAATTCCCTCAGACGACATGAGGAAGAAACCTCGAGAGGAACCAGACTCAAAAGGGAACCCATCCTCATTTGGGTGATAACAGATAGAGTGATTATAAATAACTCACTTCTATAACTGTGTCCTATAGAGTCACAAAGTATAACTATGTAATCAGGACAATCATGATAGTTTTAACATGAAGTCTGTTTTGTTGAAGTTATAAACTGTTCATAGATGGAAACTTGAGTGCAAAATTGTTCATGACACTGCAGTCCTAAAGTTAACAAGTCAATTGTAGTCCTCAGCCATAAAAGCATTACTGTAAGTTTCCAGAGCATCTTCCGAGTATGACTTTTTACTGTCTACATGGGGCCACCCTTCACAGGAGTGATGTGATGAGACTCCAGCCAGGAGTAGGGCATCAGGATGGATCAGGCAGGTCTGGCGAGCAGAAGACATAAGCACCACTGGTGTCTCAGGATCGACATCATTACTTTACATCATTACTATATAGTTACGATTGAATATCAAGCTTGATATGTCACAGTTATCTGGTTACATCTGTCACATAGACACATGTTGGCGTGTGCAGTGCCATTAGGACTTATTACCATGCACCTGTTCTTGATTAGAACACAATCACAGTGCATACATATAAGGACTTTCAGTAACACACAGACTTTGTGAAGTATACACTCTGTACCCTGCGTCTGATGTTAACAAGCCTTGTATTTTTATCACTTTTCTGGTTTTGATCCTGTTTGTGTTTTTGGACTTGGCATATTGTTTTACCTCTGATATCCTGTCTGTTCCTTGCTTAACCACTGCATGTATTTTGACTGCCTTTCTCTACATTTTGGATCTTTTTGCTAGTGTGTTTTCAATAAAACCGTTCCTGCACTTACATCTGTCTACTGCCTTTACATGACAGAAATTGTCAACTGTCCAACAAGCTAGTGGACTAATAAAACTGTTTTAACTAGTTTTATATGAAACTGTTGTGATGTGTTTATCATTAGCCCCTTTTACACAGCTTGTTCAAGGTGGGAATCTTACGCCTTTATTCTGCCTCCTGTTCTGTATAAAACATTCAAATGTGGAACAGGGGTCTGTGTTGTTCTGCCTCTGAGCTAGAACGATTGTTAGTAACAGAGCCAGAATTGATGCCTGTATACAGGGCCGGAGTGGGCCCTGTTTTCAGTCCGGGAGTTTAATTCACATTCAGGCCACTTTGTGGGTACTCAGCAACCGGCAGATAAAGCGTGAGGGCGCATTAGGCAACTCAAAAATGGTTAAATGAAATGTAGGCTAAAGCAAGTGTTCGATTCTGCTTAGAATATTGGCATACGCATACACCTCTTCTAAGTTATATATTTAACAACAATTATTTAACATCAAATATGACTTCTAGGCCTATGTGTTCATAACCACAATGTGCGCACGCCTGTGGAAATGCACGGTGTGACAGCGAGATGAAATAGGCTGGATGAGGAAATAACGCGCAACAGCACATTTGGGACCTGTTCATCTAAAATTGTTAATAATGTAAAGCAATCTCCGGTTCTTCTTAGAATTAAGACATACACCACATCTATACCATGTAAATTGAGAGATTTCACATGACATCAAAAAGCTGAATTGACATCGCAAACTATCGACACATTATAGGCCTAGCATAGACTGATAAAATTGACAAACAGGGTTATCATACTCCATATCTTTCGTAACCTACCAGCTGGTCTTGAGAACATATCTGTCAATTTGGCACATTTTGCTGCCACCTCCTTCCTTTTTTTAAGCTTCGCCCTTTCGGTTCCACCTGGCCTCTTTCTGCCCTCCATCACTGACGCGCGCTGTTTCGTGCCAATGTTGTTTAAGTTCCCCGCAATACAGAGGAGGAGTCTTGGACCAAACCAACTGCAATAGAGGGGAGGGGAGAATTTCCTTATTTGGTAGCGCCTATTTAATCTGCTGCGATGCTGTCAGCGTCTGGGCTGCCATGTGAAAATGCAGAGTGCAGTTGAATTGATGATTAATGCAAGAATAAGATTAGTGACCAAAATTAGTGAAAATTATTTTCCCTATGCTCCAAGCAGGCCACCACTGATGGTTTGGGCAGGGGATGGTCCCGGCTAAATATACGGCCACCCCAGCATTGGGTGTTGTAAACATGGCTCCTGTGTATCATCAATTCAGCATGGGACATGGAGAATGTGAACAAATTTAATAAGACCCTGAACTCATGGCATTCAGCTCAAAAACAACTACAATTAGAGGAGTAATAAGTTCACAATAGGTCCTATTTTCAGCATTTAGAGAATACTCTTACTAAAAATATAAGTGACAGTCGACAAGCATCACTATGGCATGGCAAAATTTCAAAAATAGCAAATGTCTACCATTCCTTGAAAATGTATTTGCCCACTCCTGATTTTAATCTATGTGCTAGCTGCTAAAAATTCTGCAATGTCCCCCAACTGCAGCAACATTTCTATTGTGTTTGATGTTATCTTTGCCAGACAGTGTGAGGACCTATTAAGTGGCCATGCAGAACAGTGTCTGATGTGCATCTGATGTCAGGATGTGAGTCTGTTTGCACATTTGCAAGTCAATTTGCTACTTTTAAAAGTGTAAACAAACCATATGTATTATAGAGAACTTTTCTGTTGACTTCTGGGCCAAAAAGCAGTGCTGAGAAAAAGTAATAATTAATGAAATAGCTCTAGATTAATAGAGCGATTAAATAAACAGTAATATGAACAATAAGGGATGGACCTGATATCCTGCATTTCCTTTGTAATCATTGTTATTACATGTCAAGTTAAACTTATAATTCTCTGATACTTGTATACTCAGTATACTCACAGTATTTGATTTTACTAATATTTACTTTAAATTTATTTTATATATATATATATATATATATATATATATATATATATATATATATATATATATATATATAAAATTCAGTTGGCTGTTTAATTGATTATTTTCATATCACAATTCTTTGAAAATCAATCTGTACCCACACACGTATTATGAAACTTTACAATGCATTATGGGTAGATTATTCTCTCCTTAAAGACTTTTGGCACTCACACAGTCTGTTATTGTTTTGAGAATCATAATCTCAGAATTGATTATGCTCAATTAGATTGCTATCACTAAAGAAGGAGACTTTCTTCTTTTCCTCTGCTTTTGATAGAAAGACACACATAGGCATTGTGCTTTATGTGCTTTTGATTTTTAAGCAATCACCTAAGGTGGGGGAGAGAGAGAGAAAGTGGGTTTAGTTGATCAGAAAAAAAGAGGACTGAAAATTTTTCAAGCAATTCTTATATTTCACCAACCCCAAAACATTTCCATTCTGTGCACAAAATATTTGCTCATGAAGTCAGCATCCTTGCCTGGGATTGAATATTATTCCCAGTCACCTAATCTTATGTTAATCAAGTTGATCTGAGTGGAGCTGGACAGAGAAAAGTGGATCCCTCTGACAACCCTCTGGAAAGTCTTGTAAGAGCACCCCTTCCACAACAGAGAATCACTGGGCCTTTTTACACAGATACTCTGTAATATTGGCATAAAGAAGGCACCTCAATTTTCTGGCTTTAGTGATTTACACTGAGCCAAATAAAGCCAGCATGAAGCCATGCCAGTGTGTGGTTTTTACATTGTGAGCCAGAGTTCCACAACCAGAGGCATGACGTGTCACAATGGAGCGTCAATATCGAGAGTGGTGTATTTTTACTCATCAGAAATATGAAAACCCCAAGCATACTGGAGTTATTTTCAAGACAACTGACTGTTGAGGTGCTTTTGGTAGCCATATACATTTATAGCCTACCATTTTTCAAACACAAGCAAAGCTGCTGAGTATCATATGCAACATGTAATTACTTCCGTTAAATAATTCACATTTAATGGAAGTAACAGCCTCAATATATATGTAACCCCTTTTTAACAGGTGCTGATCACCCAGCACAGTAGGCTACAGGCTACTAAAGAGTTACACTTAATCCCAATAAATAATGGCGAAACAGGGTCCTAAGTTCTCAGCGGTGGAGTGGTAAGGTGGCTGAGATTCCTGATACCATAAGGGTACAAGTACGAGTATAGAGAGAGAATAATAAGCATGAATCTAATAAATGATAAATTTAACAGCGCGGTGCCTCCACTGCAAAAATACTACACTTACCTTTGAAGCTAGTGTATGGTGTATTTCCTCAGAATTTAAAATAAACAGTAGTTTGAGTGAAAGAGCTAATAGCTAGTCTGCATGTCAGAATGTTCAAATATAAAGAACCAAATGAGCAGCCAATACACCCAAGATATAATTAAATAATAATAATGATTATATTTATTAATAAACAATAATAATAATAGCAATAGGAGATATTATTTGATAATAAATGCTTCCCAAAGAAGCATGCAATGTAATCACCAATATGAATAAAATAGTAACACCTGCACAAGAAGAGCGGAAACAATTAGCCTACATCATAGAGATGTTACAGATAGCACGTCAACAGTGTGTATACCAGCAGTACATAGTAAGAAAATAAAACTGGGTAGAGTATCAAAAGAAAAGAGTGAAAAAGAAAAAACAAGCGTGCAGTTGGGGCCCATTGGTGCACAGGTGGCAGCTCTCTGAACTGCAGGCAGAACAGCAACCGCTACAATGCCCTTCTAAAACGCTGGCTATCCAGGCGAGACCAGAGGAACGTGTGTGTGTGTGTGTGTGTGTCAGTGTAAGTGTGGGTTCGCGTTATTCACAATCCACCGGTCAGACCAGACGGATCAGGTTACAGATGTCGGTACAGTCACGTAGCAGATGCTCCTGAGCAGAGGGCTAGCTACTGCTGTGGGTTAGCTCGCTCGAACAAGATGCTGCTCATCCCAAATCCCTCGGTAGCTGGCTGGGTCCCAGTCCCGACACAGTGAGTCCCCAGGAACTGACGAAAGCGCTCCGGTGGGCCCAGCAACGGAGGGCAGATGTGTCCGCGAAAACCCCCCCCAGCAAGATCACTCACTGGAGTGACACCGGAGTCCCAGGTACACGTTATGGCCACAAGCAGGCCAAACTATAAAAATACTCCCTGCAAAATAAGTGCTGAAATAGAGCTCACAAACAACGCGACCTCTCTCTCTCCTCTGCTGCAGGCGGGAACTCATGTGAGCTTCTCTCTCGCGAAGTGATGGAACATTCAAAAAGCTCGCGAACTCGCGGGCATTAAACATATACCAATTGCCATTGGCTGACATCAAAATTCAAATAAAAATACAACGAGCAAATAAGTCTGATTGGTCCGAATGCACAATACGTCACAACACAGTGAAAATATTCCAAACCACAAGGCATTATGGTAAATGGAGTTAATTACACAGAAAATAGGGCAATCCAATATAGAATATAAAATAGTGTTATTTTAGAGGACCTTACACACACACACACATATATATCTCATTATCTCTAGCCGCTTTATCCTTCTACAGGGTCACAGGCAAGCTGGAGCCTATCCCAGCTGACTACGGGCGAAAGGCGGGGTACACCAGGTCGCCAGGTCATCACAGGGCTGACACATAGGCACAGACAACCATTCACACTCACACCTACGGTCAATTTAGAGTCACCAGTTACCCTAACCTGCATGTCTTTGGACTGTGGGGGAAACCGGAGCACCCGGAGGAAACCCACGTGGACACGGGGAGAACATGCAAACTCCGCACAGAAAGGCCCTCGCCGGCCCCGGGGCTCGAACCCAGGACCTTCTTGCTGTGAGGCGACAGCGCTAACCACTACACCACCGTGCCGCCCACACACACACACACACATATATATATATATATATATATATATATATATATATATATATATATATATATATATATATATATATATATATATATATATATATATATATATATATATATATATATATATATATATATAAAATGTGATTTTGTCCTTTAGCTGAGCTGGCTTTTGGAGGAAAAAAGTCTGTCACAGAAAACTGCACTTGCAAACAGAGAGAGAGAGAGAGAGAGAGAGAGAATCAGAGTGAAAGGCAACGATGAAGAGAGATGAAGAGAGAAGTGGAGAGACGCATGCAAGTAAGAAAGTGAAGCAAGGAGAAAGTGAGAAGTAGGAAGGGATTTGAGGCAGAGAAGTGCACAGACCTCAGACAATGTAGATGGAGATATTTAAACTTGTGCTGGTCTCAGAAAGAAGAATGTCAATAAAAACATCACAGCTTTGTCCCACCGTGCCAGACATTCTTTTTATACAGGCAATGCCGGGGTGGCCCTATATTTAGCCGGGACCATCCCCGGCCCAAACCATCAATGGTGGCCTGCTTGGAGCATGGGGAAAATAATTTTCACTAATTTTGGTCACTGATCTTATTCTTGCATTAATCATCAATTCAACTGCACTCTGCATTTTCACATGGCAGCCCAGATGCCGACAGCATCGCAGCAGATTAAATAGGCGCTACCAAATAAGGAAATTCTCCCCTCCCCTCTATTGCAGTTGGTTTGGTCCAAGACTCCTCCTCTGTATTGCGGGGAACTTAAACAACATTGGCGCGAAACAGCGCGCGTCAGTGATGGAGGGCAGAAAGAGGCCAGGTGGAACCGAAAGGGCGGAGCTTAAAAAAAGGAAGGAGGTGGCAGCAAAATGTGCCAAATTGACAGATATGTTCTCAAGACCAGCTGGTAGGTTACGAAAGATATGGAGTATGATAACCCTGTTTGTCGATTTTATCAGTCTATGCTAGGCCTATAATGTGTCGATAGTTTGCGATGTCAATTCAGCTTTTTGATGTCATGTGAAATCTCTCAATTTACACGGTATAGATGTGGTGTATGTCTTAATTCTAAGAAGAACCGGAGATTGCTTTACATTATTAACAATTTTAGATGAACAGGTCCCAAATGTGCTGTTGCGCGTTATTTCCTCATCCAGCCTATTTCATCTCGCTGTCACACCGTGCATTTCCACAGGCGTGCGCACATTGTGGTTATGAACACATAGGCCTAGAAGTCATATTTGATGTTAAATAATTGTTGTTAAATATATAACTTAGAAGAGGTGTATGCGTATGCCAATATTCTAAGCAGAATCGAACACTTGCTTTAGCCTACATTTCATTTAACCATTTTTGAGTTGCCTAATGCGCCCTCACGCTTTATCTGCCGGTTGCTGAGTACCCACAAAGTGGCCTGAATGTGAATTAAACTCCCGGACTGAAAACAGGGCCCACTCCGGCCCTGACAGCACCTCTAATCAAATTTAGAGAGGAGACATTTATATCCATACATGTAAATTTATTATCTACTCTCAAAGGTAATTTCATTGGCGTGGGGCACATTTGTACATCTCTCTCTCTCTTTCTCCAGAAAAAAACAAATCATAAATTAATTAGCTAGCAAGCTGGCACATCCAGTCTCATGTTTTGGGTATCTGTAAACATTCAAATCTAGAAGACACAAGAGTGTATTAAGTGGACTTCTCATTTGGATAAACACAAATTTGTTCTTTTCCCTTTTTGTAGTAGAAAAAATATATTGTCTAACTAACTAACTAATAACTAACTATTTATTATCAGCCACTGGGGTTCGGCAAGTCAGTGTAGAGCCCGGATAGATCGGGAAGGCTTGCGTCAGGAAGGGTATCCGGTGTAAAAGCGATGCCAAATCAAATGTGTGGATCATAAATTGGATTTCCATGACAGAAAAGTGGGACAGGATGAGAGAGAAATGGCTGATCTGCTGTGGTGACCCTTAATGGGAGCAGCCAGAAAAAGAAGGTTATCAGTTTTAAGGCATACAAAAAACACATCAGTAATCAACCTCTAATAATTGTATCTTATAATTTTTATTTATCTACACATGAAACCTTTGTATAAAGAAGACAAAGCTCACTAAATATTAATACATTTAAATTAATAGCATCACACCAAGGACAGCACAGTGGTGCAGTGGTTAGCACTGTTGCCTCACAGCAAGAAGATTCAAAGGTTCAAACCTTGCGGCCAACTGGGGCCTTTCTGTGCAGTGTTTGCATGTTCTCTCTGTGCCTGTGTGGGTTTCCTCCTGAAGACATGTGGATTAGGTCAACTAAATTGCCCATAGGTGTGAGTGTTGTTCATATCTGTGTTAGCCCTGTGATAGACTGATGACCTGTTCAGGGTGAACCCTGTCTCTTGCCCAAAGTCAGGTGGGATTGGCTCCAGCTTCCCCATGACCTTGATGCCTAAGTGGCATAGAAATGGTTGGATGGATATCCATATTAATTCCATAGCAAGTCCATATTAATGCCAAGCAGTTCTCCTTTGTCACTTTCAGACAGAAGTCAGATTTTGCTGTCCATGACTTTGCATTAGACCATGGCTGGAACATGACCTTTCGAGCATGGATATCCCAAATACAGTTTCAGAACTGTATCTGAATAGAGGGCTTTGAGTGATTCTACATATAATTTAATTTATTTTTTGAAAAAATTTAATAATTACATATGCAGCCTTTAAAACTATTTTTTCCCATTACAAATTATATATGTTTATAGGTGTCTTGACCCATCACTTAAGCTGATTAGAGTAGATTTTCAATAGTGCACCCTTGGCCATTTCTACCATGAATAAACTCAAATTTACAGTTAATATTATATAAAGTTGTAGCTGGCTAGATGGCTAAGAAATTTCGGCTAGGACAACTTAGCATACATAAATGCATGATAATCTTGAAGTTCAAATAAAATTAGCTTTTACCACTGCCCAAACAGCATCCTTTGTATATCCTT
The DNA here is from genome assembly GCF_027579695.1 of Neoarius graeffei. Classification (NCBI taxonomy): domain Eukaryota; kingdom Metazoa; phylum Chordata; class Actinopteri; order Siluriformes; family Ariidae; genus Neoarius; species Neoarius graeffei. Next base: position 49,402,993 of record NC_083575.1, read on the forward strand.
GTTTCAAGTCTCTGGGGTTCAGAAATTAGTAGCAAATTGTAGCCTATAGCAATAAGGCACATTAATATCCCCCAGAAGTGCAGGGACCAAGCGGAAAATGCATATTAAAAAAAGCTTTCTTTAGTAGTGAAACCCAGCAGGGAGCAGGGTTTTTTTTTTCTGGTTGATGAGTGGAAGAAAAAAGTCAGTGACCACCATATCAGCATTCTGGTGACCTGGAGTGAGTTAATCACTTGTCTTCCAGGCCACAAAACAAATTAAAATGAAACAATGCTAACACAATTAGCTTTTCTTGGACAGGAGTGATTTGCACTCCCTGATCTCCTTCATGCATCAGTGTAAGTCATTTTATTGCTAATCTCATTTCAGGTCTACTGGTCAATCTCCTGCCATTTCGCTCTCACTAGAGTAAGTTCATCTTATCCTATAAATCTTTCATAGATTTATGGAGCTCTTCTTTACGACTGAATAACAAGCTACTCAGTGCTGGCAGTCTGTGAGACCTCTTTTGTGATCTCTGACTTAGAGGTTTACACACTCCTAGCTAGTTTAATAATATCTGAACAGGATCCAGATTACTCTGCTGAAGGGGCTGTTTTTCACTGTTACTGATCACATCATTACACTCTTTCTGAACAGGCTTGTTATGGACGTCTCCCTTCTTTTTGCTCTCTGTTTCTCTTTGTGCTCTCCATGCTCTCTGGAAAGTCTAGTCTGCTTGTGTTCTTTTTTTTATTATGTGCCACATTTATTTCAATAAATGTGAATTAATTCATGTACTTTTGGTTCCATGTATTAGTTTTATTAGATGGTTCTTATCAGTTTGGAACCATATTCACCATTTAGATGATTACATTCAAGTGAGATTCCAGCTTTAAAGGAAAAGCATCATGTCACAGTGTTACAGTTTTCATAGAGTCAGTTGTTTATTGTACGATGTTAGTAACTGTGTAAAAAAAGCATAGTTTCTACATGATAGCAGCTACTGATAGGTGCCAACATTATTTATGTATGTGTATAAGATTTTACATTCAGCGGAAACAGTAAGTGATCAAATGTTCCTTGATACAGAAAAAAATATATAAATTAATATATTTTTTTCAATTTAAACGTATCCAAGAGGCACCTTTGTTTTGCAGGCCTCCCTAGCAGAAGACAAAAGGGCAGAGCTGGGATATTTTGCAAGAACATTTGCAGCAAATTTGTGCAAATTGTATGCTTTCTGTTTGCCTGTTGCAGTAAACCGAATAAAAGCTTATTGTCCTGAGTGCAATCTTCTTTCTTTGATAACTTACAATTGATTCATAATTATGTGAGCTGGCAGGCAATATAGTTTCAGAATTGTTTCACTGGTCATTGAGCATAAATTGTGTTTCGAAACATTTCTGTTTAAAATATATTGCCTCTACAATCTTCAATAGGTTTTAGCCATTAATGTGTCAAAAATAATACAAGATCTTCACAAGCAATACAGAGTAATTACTCAGCCTTGAGAAACTTGAAAGAGGTGGTTTGTTACAATAATTCACACTCAATATTTTGTATTTTGAAAAAGAAATATGTTATTTAGCAGCTGGGAGGTCCGTATCGTGAAATACCATGACCGAGGTCTTGAAAGTAGTACTGAGCGAGGCCCTCTGGGCCGAGGTCACAGTATTTCACCATACGGCCCGACCTTAAGCTGGTAAATAATATATTTATTTTTTTCTTTACCAAATTCTAACAGAAAACGAGAGCGCCTGAAAGGGAAAACCGAGCCGAGCCGCCATTTTGAATCCTCATTCACGGCTGTAATGCAAATTGCTTTCTCCTCAGTATACAAGTGCACTTCCATGGCAGGAAAAAAACCCTACATTTTGCCACTTATGTAGTCCCCTATTTATGCAAAATTGAGTCATTCAGGATTCAGCCATGTTTTTGCTCGGTGTTAGCAAATTACAGGTTTTAGCTTTCTCCTGAAATGTTTTATTTTGTTCTTCTTAAGTTTACTTATTCGGCCTTATTCCGACACTTTTTTTGGATCCACTACTCCATCTGGCCCGAAGTGGTGTAGGGTTGCCACCTGTGTCTGACAAAAATCCTGGACATTTCGACCATCCATTCGACCTTTCTGCTTGTAAGCAACGGCGCCCTTCGCACATCTAACCCAAGACAAAAATCACCCTTCTACGCTGAAATTGTATTGCTCTAATTAGTAAAAATGACGCTTTTGCTAGTTATTTGTTTCGTTAATTGCTTTACATAATATAGCAGGTCTTCATTATTTTGGTTTATTTCCAACAGTTTTTGGTTGTGGACACCTGGGGGCAGTAGTGGGCACAGGTAAAAGGGGAATAAATAATTAAGTTCTGTTTGTTTGCTTATGTGGAATAAAAATAAATAATCTAATTTTTCATTGTACCTAAGAATACCTGAATGTAACAATGTAAGGTGTAGTGTCCAACAGCTTACCTGATTGCTTAGAGTGTGGTGTGTGCTTTGCTTGTGCTTGCCTGTGCCTCTGCTGCTTGCTGCTCTTGGCTAAACAAATACATAGGAGGACATGTAACTGATATAACTGGGCACATACAGTACATACAGGAGTAGGCAGATAAGACTTGCATTTCATTTAATTCACCAAAACCTTACCTAATCTTCCATTTATATTTGGTGTTTTTCTTTGCTGCTGCTATGAGTCCTGGCTGATTTTCAATGAATGTCTTGCACTCAGTACAGGACAACTGAAAGTTTAGCCTGACTTGAAGCTCAGCCTTCACCATTGCAACAGAGAGTCTGTTTCTTTTATCAGTCCAAGCATCCTCCATGGTCTTAGCCACATAGCATATTTCTCCTGTTTTAACCACTCATTGTTAAAGCATGTCGACCTTTTACATTTTTTCTTTACTGGCCTGTCACTGTCATCGCCTCCTGTAGCACCCTCGTCTTCGGTCTCTCCACCCATTTTCACGTTAAAACTTCTCTGATTTTAGTCACTGGATCCTTTCGTTGTCCTTGTCCCAACACACTCTCCACCTCACCATTCCGAATGAGCCGCCAGCCCCACCCACACATGAGTATGCTACTACGTCATTTTTCTAGAGCCAATAAGGCTGTGCATAAGTTTACGGACGTAGGCACGCTTCAATTTAGTATTGATTAAACTGAAATACACATTTTGCCCATCATGTATAAAAAACTGGGACATTCAGTGTCCCGGATTTTTATTTATTTTTTTCCTGGACAGACCATGAAAATCCGGGACAATCAGGAAAAACCGGGACAGGTGGCAACACTATGTAATGTGCTTGTATACAGCTTTTGGATCAACGCGCCCGTTCTCTTGTTCTTGTCATTTTTCTTTTGTTTTTTTTCCCATAGAGAATGAATAGGGCTCATGAATCGAATCGTCCTACTCGGACATGCTCCATTGCAGATGCACCAAACCTCATGTGATACTTCAGGCCAATTCCCCCGACACATACATGCAATCGGTTCTGACCCGCACTCATATTTTTCCTTTCTTTTTGCTCATCCTTTTTTCCTCCATAGGCTTGCATTGATTTTTGGCCCCATTGAAAATGAATGGTGTTTCAGGAGAAAAACTTTCACTCTCCATCAATTTTTTTAACCAAGTGACCAAACTTCAAGAAACTTCACTTGATGCCTCAGGCCAAGTCCCCGCACAGATCCATCCCCTCATCTGAGACCTGCACTCGTCTTTTCCTTGGTTTTCATGCATCTCTTTTTACCTCCATAGGCTTCCATTGATTTTTGGCCCCATTCAAATGAATGGAGTTTTGCTCAGTAACACTTCACCACACATCCACCAAACTTAGGGTGACCAGACGTCCCGGTTTTACCGGGACAGTCCCGATTTGGGGTTGTGTGTCCCGAGTCCCGACAAAAGTCTGTCGGGACACGGATATGTCCCGGTTTTCGCTACTCGCGACGTTTGTGACTGAGCAGCGTGGGAATCATTAGCGGAGAAATATCTGCATTTAGGGTGGCACGGTGGTGTAGTGGTTAGCGCTGTCGCCTCACAGCAAGAAGGTCCGGGTTCGAGCCCCGTGGCTGGCGAGGGCCTTTCTGTGCGGAGTTTGCATGTTCTCCCCGTGTCCGCGTGGGCCTCCTCCGGGTGCTCCGGTTTCCCCCACAGTCCAAAGACATGCAGGTTAGGTTAACTGGTGACTCTAAATTGACCGTAGGTGTGAGTGTGAATGGTTGTCTGTGTCTATGTGTCAGCCCTGTGATGACCTGGCGACTTGTCCAGGGTGTACCCCGCCTTTCACCCGTAGTCAGCTGGGATAGGCTCCAGCTTGCCTGCGACCCTGTAGAACAGGATAAAGCGGCTAGAGATAATGAGATGAGATGAGATGTCTGCATTTACTATTTTGATGAATTGACAGGAATCGCAAACTTTCCTGGTTACTGCCCCCTGGCCCTGTGGCATGGGTGTTTATTTAGCCACATTATTCCAGACAACAGAACGTGTTGCCATGCAACAATAATATAATAATAATAATTTAAGTGTATATATATGGTATGTAGTATATATTTATTTTTGTAATTATATATTTATATAGATATTTATGAAGTGTATATATGGTATATATTTTTATAGGTGTATTAATGTAGTTTGGATTTCGGGGTAGTTAAAAAGGGGTGGGAAATTAAAAAAATATTGTACTTCTTCCCACTCCTTTTTCGAACAATGTGTGGTGTTTTGTAATGTCTTAGCTCTTTATGTTATTCTATTTATTATTTTTAATTTCTTGTTTTCTTTCTTCTGTATGTACAAATAGTTACTTTTTTTTATACATGTTCGAAATAAAATAAATTCATTCATTCAATTCAATTCATTCAATAAAATAAACGTTAACTGGCGCGAAGGTTCTTTGTCTAGCAGCTAGCAGCAGTAATGCCGCAGCAATTATTCCGAAAAGAGAATATACCTTTTCCAAAGATTTACAGGGCACCTACCCCTTCCTCCGAGAGGTGCAGAACAATGCACATGAAGCCTACTGCACACACTGTAAGTGTTCCTTCTCCGTAGCCCACGGTGGTAACGCCGATATACTGTACAGGATCACATTAGATTCACTCTTCTTGTAAATATACATAGGCTAATGCATTTTGTTTAGGGTGGGTGGATTGACAGTCGCCTTAGCTTTGTTCCTGTGCTTTGTTCTTGTACTGAGTTGGGTAGCCTATGTTGCAAATGATGTGCGCTCCTGTGGGGGCTTTCCTCGGGCTGTCGCCCCCTCCTCCTTTATTGCTGTTTTGTTTGAGTGTATATTCTCAAATCACTTGTCTCTTTTTTTTGTTTCTGTTTAACATATCATTCTGACAGTTTGGCCATATTGCTGTTTTGAACAGCTTGTTGCACCTTCCATTAAAGTGTTCACTTTTGTACACATCATCTTGCTTTATTCATTCAGTTGTGGGGAATGGTTAGTAAGGTTGATTCTGACCTAGGCTATGTTGAGGTCACATATCTACTTTTTAAGTTCATGCTATAGTGCATACAATTTTAGAGATATATCCTACATGTGCATATGCATTCTTCTTGGTGTTCTCACAAACAGGTGAAATAAATCAGTTCAAATTTGGCCTATGGACATAGCCTGGCCTATTCTCAGCCATTACAAAATCTGTTGTCTGACCATAATTTAACTGATCTGTATACCACTATGCTACTAGATAACAAAATGCCTGTTTGTTTTATTTCATGTGAGATGTTGATAAATGTGAGCTTCAACAAAATGATAAGAGCACCTCTCTGAGTGTCACGTTTACGTAAAAAAAAAAGAAAGGTGTGCATGCATGAGCATGGTCGCGTGCAAAAGTGTCCCGGTTTCAGACTAGGGAAATCTGGTCACCGTAACCAAAATTCATATGGCACCTCAGGCCAAATCACCTATCACACATGATATCAGTTCTGACCCGCACTCGTCTTTGTCTTGCCTTTCATCCGTCCATTTTTTCTCCATTTTGCTGCTAATCAGTGGAAGCTAGTCATTCCTCCCTTCCCCCATAGGTGATGATGCATTTGACAAGGATCTGCTCATTTGAGACTGTGACAGCAAATCAACTTCAACTCAGTGGCCACTTTATTAGGAATACTTACACGCACACACAATAGCAATTAGCATATAAGCATTCACGTGTTACCATGCTAGCTGTTAGCATGTTACCCATTACGATATCATGCCTGCTGTTAGGTCACGAGTTGTTAGCGTGTTCACCATTAGCATGTTATCATGGGAGCTGTTAACGTTAGAATTAGCATGGTAGCATGTTTGCTGTTAGCAAGTTCGCCTGAGCATGTTAGCATGCTAACTGTTAGCATGTTAGCTGTTAGCATGTCACCATGTTAAAAGTTAACATACTAGCCATTAGCATGTTAGCCTGTTAGCTGTTAACATGATAGCTGTCAGCATATTAGTCTTAGTGTTAGAATTTTAACAAATAGCATGTTAATCATTAGCATGTTAGAATGCTAGCTGTTAGCATGTTATCTATTAGCATGTTATCTATTAGCATGTTAGCATTAACATGTTAACATGCTAGCTTTTAGCATGTTAGTATGCTGTTAGCATGTTAGTATGCTAACTGTTAGCATGCTAGTTGTTAGCATGTTGGCATTAGCATGCTAGCATGATAGCTGTTCTGCTACAGCTCAGCAAGCACACTTTGCATTTTCTCTGTGGAAATGCAGTCTAGTTTTCTTTCTTCTTCATCAGGGTAGTAAAACTCGCTTTCGCTGTGAACACTGTCGTTATCGCTATCCATGCTGTAAAATTAATGCTATTCTCCTGAGAAATGCTGGCAAAAATTTATAAGATTTTTGATAATCTTATAAATAAATCTTATAAAAAAGATAAATGTTGACAAAAAAATTCTACTATGTTTGTTGTTGTGAACGAGCGAATCGCCAGAGGTCCGTAACCGGGGTCTGTACTGTAGGATATGGACCCACTCACCAGCCAATCAGAATGCAGGATTTGGACAGCGAAAAAAATAAACTCCTTTATGTCATGTCCATGCGCATTTGCTCTCTGAATGTGCAGCGTGTGCCCCAAACTACCACATTCAGCATGCACTGCAAGGGATAATTACTATGCACCTGTTCCTGATCAGAGTGCAATCACAATGCATGCTTATATGGACTCCGCAAGCACACAGACTTTGCAAAGTATATGCATTGTACCCAGTGTTTCATGGTGCCTAGCTTTGTTCTGTGTAGCTACTCTGATTCTTGACTCTGTTTTCTATATTGGGATTCTGTCTTTCGTCTTTACCTCTGTTATTCTGTTTGTGCCTTGTACAACTCTTGCCTGAGTCGCAACCCTGCTTTTGTCTTATGGCTTTGTATTGTTTGTTTGCCTGTTTGTAAATAAATTCTTCCTGCACTTCCCTCTGTCCAGCCGCTCCATTACTGACACTTTATGCATGTGCAAAGTGATAAGACAGCAAAGCAGCAATTATTTATAAGACACTAAAAGCCTCTTGTGCCTGTTTAATAAATCATTACAAGACAGTTTGTGATGACACAAAATGTAGGTAGATATGCAGCACTAGGGACATCATTGTTAACATCTTGTTCAATTAATATCTTTATAAATTGAAGGAGTACCTATAGGGTACTTCTTTCTGCTACTTATACAGACAGGAAGCACAACCATCTCAGAGAAGCTGGGAAGCTTGTGGCATCAGTGTGTTGGACAACGACAGATAAAAGATAAATTTGTCTGCAACTAAGTGGTCTGGACCAGAGAAAGCATTGATTAATTTTGGGTCTCTATAGATGTGAAGTGAAGGACAGCCACGCCAAGCCTTTCTCCTTCAAGATTTCTCATTCTCATTATCTCTAGCCGCTTTATCCTGTTCTACAGGGTCGCAGGCAAGCTGGAGTCTATCCCAGCTGACTACGGGCGCAAGGCGGGGTACACCCTGGACAAGTCGCCAGGTCATCACAGGGCTGACACATAGACACAGACAACCATTCACACTCACATTCACACCTACGGTCAATTTAGAGTCACCAGTTAACCTAACCTGCATGTCTTTGGACTGTGGTGGAAACCGGAGCACCCGGAGGAAACCCACGCGGACATGGGGAGAACATGCAAACTCCACACAGAAAGGCCCTCGCTGGCCACGGGGCTCGAACCCGGACCTTCTTGCTGTGAGGCAACAGCGCTAACCACTACACCACCGTGCCGCCCCTTCAAGATTTAAATATAAAATTCTGAAATTGTTTGCATTAAATTGTATTCTATTTCTACAAATTTCTACAAATCATTTTTATAAAGACCCATACACTGTATGACTAAATAAAAAAAGGTACATGATAGACATGGGGAATGTGGATAATTTTTCTACAGTGTAGTGAGGGTAGTCATGCCAAGAGTAACCTCTTTGTGGCAGAATAGGTAAGTCAGGGGCCATCAAAAAAAAACCTGAACCATCTAACAGCAAAAAAGAATAATGAATAGACTTTGCCCCAAGCACTCTCATGATACACAAAAAGAAATGTAAAAAAATTCCTCTTTTTTCCCCACTCATGTGAGAATTCACACATTATAAGAAGCTTAATGACTCTGCTATTCTAATACAAGCCTCAGGCTGATACTACAATGCTGTAATAAATGTAAAAAATTATCCATTGCTGCTTATACCTAATGCATATACTCATTCATCCATCATCTGTACCACTTATCCCTCAGGGTCGTGAGGGAAGCTGGAGCCAATCCCAGCTTACTTAGGGCGAGATGCAGGGTACATCCTGGGCAGGTCGCCAATCTATCACAGGGCTAGCACAGATGATGATGATGCAGACATCCATTCACACTCATTCCCACCTATGGGAAATTTAGAGCAGCTAGTTGACCTCATCTTCATGTCTTTGAACTGTGGGAGGAAACCACATCACCCAGAGGAAACCAACATAGGCACAGGGGGAACATGCAAACTCCACACAGAAAGGTTCGAACATGAGGTTTGAACACAGAACCTTCTGGCTGTGAGGTGACAGTGCTAAATACTGCACCAGTGTGCTACCTACTAATGCATATAAGATTTTGGAATTTCACCCCCTGCAAAATGCAATCTCATATGGTTTATTGTGTGGGTTTTGTTGTGTTCCAGTGTGCAGATTAATCTGAAGGCTTTGATTACCAAGTAATGCACATTCAACAAGAATTCAGGACTGCAAACTAAAGAGAATGCCATCCATCCATTATCCATAACTGCTTATCCTGTGCAGGGTCGCAGGCAAGCTGGAGCCTATCCCAGCTGACTATGGGCGAGAGGCGGGGTACACCCTGGACAAGTCACCAAATCATCACAGGGCTGACACACAGAGACAAACAACCATTTACACTTACATTCACACCTACGGTCAATTTAGAGCCACCAATTAGCCTAACCTGCATGTCTTTGGACTGTGGGGGAAACCAGAGCACCCGGAGGAAACCCATGCAGACACGGGGAGAACATGCAAACTCCACACAGAAAGGCCCCCGTCAGCTACTGGGCTTGAACCCAGAACCTTCTTGTTGTGAGGCAACAGTGATAACCACTACACCACCGTGCCACCTAAACAGGATGCCATATATGTATATTAAAATGGCTAAATAGTTGTAATATAGACATCATTGGCTTATTGGCATTCTACTGCATTATGTTGTTTGGAACAGGAGATATAATTACGCCTGTCTCTGTTATTAAGGTATTGAAAGTATTAAGTCAAGCTTATTTCAAGTCAAATTTACTTTTATAGCGCTTTTAAAAATAGACATTGTCGCAACGCAGCTTTACAGAATTTTAATGACTTTAAACATGAGCTAATTTTATCCCTAATCTATCCCCAGTGAGCAAGCCTGTGGCGATGGTGGCAAGGAAAAACTCCCTCAGACGACATGAGGAAGAAACCTTGAGAGGAACCAGACTCAAAAGGGAAACCATCCTCATTTGGGTGATAACAGACAACATGATTATAACATTTTTAACAGTTTTAACATGAAGTCAGTTCTGTTGACGTTATAACTCTTCACTGATGGAAACTTGAGTGCAAAACTGTTCATGACAACTGCAGTCCTAAAGTTACCAAGTCAACTGTAGTCCTTAGCCATAAAAGCATTACTGTAAGTGTCCAGAGCATCTTCCAAGTGTGACTTTCAACTGTCCATATGGGGCCATCCTCCACAGGAGTGATGTGATGAGACTCCAGCCAGACGTAGGGCATCAGGATGGATCAGGCAGGTCCGAGGAGCAGAAGAGGCCAGCATCTCGAGCTCAGGATTGACATGTAACTCAATTTCTGACAGAATGTATTACATCAATATATTACAGAATGGCGGCACGGTGGTGTAGTGGTTAGCGCTGCCACCTCACAGCAAGAAGGTCCGGGTTCGAGCCCCATGGCCGGCGAGGGCCTTTCTGTGTGGAGTTTGCATGTTGTCCGTGTGGGTTTCCTCCGGGTGCTCCGGTTTCCACCACAGTTCAAAGACATGCAGGTTAGGTTAATTGGTGACTCTTAATTGACCGTAAGTGTGAATGTGAGTGTGAATGGTTGTCTGTGTCTATGTGTCAGCCCTGTGATGACCTGGTGACTTGTCCAGGGTGTACCCCGCCTTTTGCCAGTAGTCAGCTGGGATAGGCTCCAGCTTGCCTGCGACCCTGTAGAACAGGATAAAGTAGCTAGAGATAATGAGATGAGATGAGATATTACAGAATTGGTATGAGAATAAAAACTATTGTACACTCAATATTTAACATTTACTTAGTAGCATGTGAAAAAAAATATTTCTCCTTTAACCTGTTTGTTCAGAGGGGAAAATGGGTTAAGGTTTTTTTTTGGTAACAAATTAAATTTAAGTCTTAATATCACAAAGTTTCAGCACTGCACACCAATTAGTACTCACTTGCTGAAAAGGAAAGGATGGACATGTACCAAACTAGATCATGGTTTGAATATTTTTAATTTTACTAGATAATTGTAATGGATATAACCATTGATTCTACCCATCAGCTGTATTTTATTGTTGCTTTATTGGGACACGATGTTTTGATGAGAAAAGTATTTGGCTTGTGATGTCCCAAATACTTGGCCACTCTTAATCGGGAGTTCAGGATATAAAAAATTTCTGAGGCAACATACCTGTTCAGTTATCGAGTGCTCCAACAAAGAGACAAAGAACGCTCAAATTTCATATGTAATTACTTGAAAGATGACAGTTTTTGTTGATATTATTATTTTATTTATATTAAAGCTATATTTACAAATTGGCCAGACTACAGATGCCAGTATCTACACCAGTAGGAACCACAAACAAGCAGATTTAACTTTTTTTTTTCCTGAGAGTGCAGAGATTTTTTTTTTCCAGGTCAGAGAGAAAATCAGATTTCTTGGTACACTGTGGGTGTGATGACATTATGGGGAGCAAAAAGAGCCCTTGTTTCATGATATAGAATGTACTCTTGTGTGGGCGACATAGATTTGATCTTACAGCACACACAGCCTCCTCTAAAACAGAATTAATTAGTAAATTGGCATAGACATGTAGGCATATGATCACTCTGAATGCAGTTAGGATCACCTGGTTGGACCAAGCCCAGGTTACACTTACATCAAAGAACACAGTGATTTCTGTCAAAATGATTAGCGTGCTTCTTTATCAAGTCTTTATTTGGACTGTTCTCTATTCCTTCAAATACCAGACACAGATTAATTTGTAAAGCTACTGTGACCATTACATAAAATATAGCTGAACCCATGAAATGGTTATCTTTTTTTTATTATAAAACAACAAATTTATTACAAATGGCATGCCACTGGTTTTACACACGTTATAATCTTCTTTCAAGCCACATTTAATCTTACTTTAAAAAAGGATTATACTGAATCTTTAAATGTAGGAGCCTATGTGTTGAAATCGTTTAAAGCTCAAATGTGGTGCATAAATCTCTGCAGGATTATACACCCTCAAGGTACTGAGACGCTGCTTTCTTTCTGCTCTAAGTGTGAAATATTTCATTACCACTACCAGCTGCTTTATGTGCCAATCATAGAACACATTGTATAAAATAAAATTCATCTTCCTAAAGTGGTGCTTAGAAGCAGAGTTTGTGTCCTTTCAGTTATGTTCTCTATGTAGAACCTGTCAAAGCATGATGCATTATTATACTTCAACCTACAGAATGCAGTAGCACAGCAACAAAAGAAACAAATTACCATTACAACACTAAATTAACAGTAATGTTAAAGTGTAAGAGAGAGACACTCCTCTAGCACAGCCATGCTGTACCCATGATGTCATTTCCGTAATACAATGAACGTAATAGCAGGATATGAATATTAATGAAAGAACAGCCCCAGCTGTTTCAAGTTTTCATGAACATTGCTTCCTAGCTAATTTAACCATATTTTTCACTCTAGGCTCTACTGTTACTCTACTACATCCCTGTTTTGAGGGCAAGTGTGGGACTCACACATTTAGGGAATTACCTGAGTCACACTGGCACATGCAATTTAGAGCAAAATTAAACCTTATAATAGACCCACAAAGACATTGCCCTTGTTAAAAAAATAAAGCAACCAAGCCAACAAAACAGGCTGACAGGTATCCTTGACTTGCAAGTGACATCAAAGCAAAATAGAAACCCAGATGTCGTCCATGTTGGTGGATATACAAATGCAGGGTCAAGCAACATTCTATACAAAACATAGCACAAAGATATGGCATAGCTAAAAGAACGCTTAAAGCAGTGGAGTAAACCTTAAAGCGTGTGCAGCTCTCTTTGTTTTTCCACTGCTTTAAGTGTTCTTTTAGCTGTGCCATGTCTTTGTGCTGTATATACACAACAGTACTCGTGACCGTGGCACATTCTGATTTTTTAGAATTCTGTCCGTGATTTGGAAAGAGGGCGAGGAAACTCTGAGGCTTAGTACGGAGAGGAGACGAGCACGGCTGAACAACATTGGCAGGGCTGATCTAACAGAGGCTAAAACCAAAACAGCTCATGTTTACAGTAATCATTTTATCTCAGGTGAGATTCAAACACTTTCTCAGTAATATCATGGAAGAAATTTATTTTGTGTTGCTAGAATTTTGCTATAAAATGAGCATTCTCTTGTCGTGGTTCACTGTTATAATTTTAAACGTATATTACCATTTCACTTCTAGGAGCGCCAGCAAAATTATATGATAGAAATGATCCAGACTTGGCACCCACTCAGAAAATGGGCTATGTTTCATCTAAGGTCGGACTTGATTTTTCAGCAGCCAAACCAGATAGAACATGTTATCTAGGTACTCGATGGTCAGTAGAACCATCTTATCTTCAGAAAAGTCTTACTTTTTTAAATAATATGGGTCAAAACCACACATATCTATCTTCTCTTTGTATCGAATTTTTGCTCGACCGTTCAAATCGTGGTAATACTGAGAAAATCCTAGTTGCTTTGTATATCCACCATCATGGCAGATGCTTATGACATAAAACATTTTGATCATGTGGTTGCAAATCATCTATTCATGACCTTATTTAGGGCTTGAGCATCATAACTGCAAGGACCCCATTGGATCCATGGATCTAGTTATTTATTTATTTAGGGTCTGAGCACTGTAGGTGCAAGGACCCTATTGGATCTGGAAGGATTATTATTCATCCATCCATCCATTATCTGTAGCTGCTTATCCTGTTCTACAGGGTTGCAGGCAAGCTAAAGCCTATCCCAGCTGACTATGGGTGAGAGGTGGGGTACACCCTGGACAAGTCACCAGGTCATCGCAGGGCTGACACATAGACACAGACAACCATTCACACTCACATTCACACCTATGGTCAATTTAGAGCCACCAATTAACCTAACCTGCATGTCTTTGGACTGTGGGGGAAACCGGAGCACCCGGAGGAAACCTACGCAGACACGGGGAGAGCATGCAAACTCCACACAGAAAGACCCTCGCCAGCCACTGGGCTTGAACCCAGGACTTTCTTGCTGTGAGGCGACATTTATTATTTCTAAAAAAATGAACTATTTTAATTGTCCTGTTGTGTTGATCTGGTGATAATACTGGAGGTGTGAGGGCCCTTCATCGCCGTTTGCAGCTCTATTTTATTTCTGAAACTGCTAACATCTATGATTATTAGAGTAGCAAATATAGCAAAAAGATGGTACATTACATTAAAAAGCCCTGTATATTTACTCGATTAATAAACCATGATTTCCATCTTATCTACTCTCATGTACATATTTTTTATAGTATTGGCAACAAAGCTGTTCAGCTGGGGATAGAATGAAAACAAGAAAAAGTTTTAATGTCAGTTATGATCTAATATTCATGCTTAACGTGTTGCAACCTAATGCTGGTTAAAATCCAAGCTCACAGTGTCTTCAATGTTACAACACTCCCTTGCTAGACCTGTCTGTAACAAGCGTTCTAAGTGGGGGGAAGCACAGAAGCACGGCAGGCCAGTACTGAGTTCTCGATCACTCTTTTATTGACAGCTTTTCAGCTTCCACACGTTTATTCATATATATTTATATATACACACACACACGCCACACACACGTGTTCTGGTCGGGAGAGAACCCGCTCTGCTCTCCCTCTCCTCCTTAAATAGGGTGCGGTCACTGGGGAAGACACACAAACACATTAATCAATCTCAGGTGCAGTGATTCTGCCACTTACCTTCCCTGACTCTGCCCTCCGGTCACAGACCGATGCTTGACCACGCCCCCACTGCCACATACCCCCACCGCCCGACTCAGGCCGGGCAGCCGTCCGGCCTGCAGCCGACTCCCCCCCAGATGGGAGAGGAAGTCCGCCACAACCATCTGCGCCCCCGGCCTGTGGACCACCTTGAAGTTAAAGGGTTGGCGTGCCAGATACCAACGGGTTATCCGCACGTTGGCATCCTTCATGCGGTGGAGCCACTGGAGGGGCGCGTGGTGAAAGGATGAAAGGGTGTCCCAGCAGGTAGTAACGGAGGGCGAGGACCAGGCACTCCTTCTCTATGGTGCTATAGCGCCCCTCACGCACTGACAGCTTACGACTTATGTATAGCACTGGGCAATCCTCCCCCTCCACCTCCTGGGACAAAACAGCCCCCAGCCCTCTGTCCGACGTGTCCTTCTGCAATATAAAAGGGAGAGAAAAGTCAGGGGAGTGTAACAGTGGCCCCCCACACAGTGCAGCCTTTACCTCAGAAAAAGCCCGCTGGCATTGCTCCGTCCACTGGACCGGATCTGGTGCCCCCTTTTTAGTGAGATCAGTCAGCGGGCTGGTGACGTCCAAATAATTAGGTATGAACCTACGATAATAGCCAGCCAGCCCCAGGAACTGTCTCACCCTCTTTTTGGTCTTGGGCCTCGGGCAGGCCGCAATCACTGCAGTCTTGTTAATTTGGGGATGCACCTGCCCATTGCCCAAGTGGAAGCCCAGATACCGTAATTCCACCCGCCCAATCTCACACTTCTTCTGGTTGGCTGTGAGACCCGCCCACCTCAGCGACCTAAGGACGGCCCTCAGGTGTTGTAGGTGCCGCGGCCAGTCATTACTATAAATAATGATGTCATCAAGGTACGCGGCAGCATAGGTGGCGTGGGGGCAGAGGACCCTGTCCATCAGCCTCTGAAACATAGCGGGCGCCCCAAACAGCCCAAAAGGAAGTGTGACAAACTGGTGTAAGCCAAACGGTGTGGAAAAGGCCGTTTTTTCTCGGGATAATGGAGTCAAGGGGATCTGCCAATAACCCTTTGTCAAATCCAGTGTCGAGTAAAAGCAGGCCGTGCCTAGTCGATCGAGCAACTCATGAATACGAGGCATTGGGTACGCGTTGAATTTAGACACCACGTTGACTTTTCTATAGTCTACACAGAACCGGACCAACCCCTCGGCCTTGGGTACCAAGACCACCGGACTGCTCCAGTCACTGTGGGACTCCTCGACAATGCCCATTTCGAGCATGGTCTCGAGTTCTTTCTGAACCACCTTTTTCTTGGGTTCGGGTAGTCTGTAAGGGCGGCTATGCACTACCACCCCTGGGGGCATCTCAATGTGGTGTTCTATGAGGTGGGTGCGGCCGGGCAGGGGCGAGAACACATCAGAAAATTCTGTTTGCAACCGGGCGACCTCCGTGAGCTGGGTCAGTGAGAGGTGGGCTCCACAGGGGACCGGAGCGGTAGGTGATGCCAAGTTTCCCTTTTGAACCTCCGGCCCCAGCTCCGCCTTCTCAGGAACCACCGACACCAGCACCACGGGGACCTCCTCGCTCCAACGTTTTAACAGATTGAGGTGGTATACCTGTAATGCCCCACCCCTGTCCGTTCACCTCACCTCATAGTCGATGTCCCCGACTCGCTGTGTGACCTCAAAGGGTCCTTGCCACCTGGCGATTAATTTAGAGCTCGATGTGGGCAACAGTACGAGTACTTTATCTCCCGGTGCGAACTCCCTGAGGCGCGTACCCTTGTTGTACAGGTGGGTTTGTCATTCTTGGGCCTGCCGCAAATTCTCCTGGGTTAGGTGGGTGAGTGTGTGGAGTTTTGTGCGCAGGTCAATAACGTATTGGATTTCATTTTTACTTTGTGAAGGTCCCTCTTCCCAATTTTCCCACAGCATATCTAGAATGCCATGTGGCTTACGCCTGTATAACAATTCAAACGGGAAGAACCCCGTGGAGGCTTGTGGGACCTCTCGCACTGAAAACAACAAGGGTTCGAGCCACTTATCCCAATTACGTGCGTCCTCACTTATGAATTTTTTAATTATATTTCTGAGGGTGCGATTGAATCGTTCAACTAAACCGTCCGTTTATGGGTGATACACGCTGGTGCGGATTGGCTTAATACCCAACAACCTATACAGTTCCTTTAGTGTACGTGACATAAACGCTGTGCCTTGGTCAGTCAGAATCTCTTTCGGGATTCCAACTTGGGAGATAACGCGGAACAGTGCCTCCGCAATACTGCGTGCTGAGATATTGCGAAGAGGCACTGCTTCCGGGTATCGCATTGCATAGTCCACTAGAATGAATCTAAAGCGGTACCCTCGTGTTGACCGATCTAATGGCCCGACGAGATCCATCCCAATTCTTTTGAACGGGGTCTCGATTAATGGTAGAGGGTGCAAAGGCACTTTTGGAATGGCCGCTGGATTTACTAACTGGCATTCGCAGCACGCCGTACACCACCTACTGACATCGCCGCGAATCCCCGGCCAGTAGAATTGGGCCATTATTCGGGCTAGTGTTTTATCCTGCCCCAAGTGGCCAGCCATGGGATTAAAGTGAGCCGCCTGGAATACCAATTCCCAGCGGCTCTTCGGAATCAAAAGATGCATGACTTGCTCTTTAGTTTGAGTGTCCTGCATCACTCGGTATAATCTATCCTTCATAATCACGAAGTAGGGGAAGGACGGGGTGGCGTTTGGCTGGAGCATTTGACCATCGATTACTCTCACTTGGTCAAATGCATGCTGCAGAGTCTCATCTCGCGACTGCTCTAATGGGAAATCCACGAGGGATTCCCCAGGAGAGAGAGGAGGGGACAGCGGCTCCTCACTCTGACACGGAGCTGACGTAGACGTCTCTGTGACAGCTGCTCCCGCCAACGCGACACCGGGGCTTCCCCTTATTAAACTACTGCAGGACCCACTCTTCACTAGATGACTCATTAAATCCTGAAATCCTGGCCAATCAGTCCTCAAAATTATAGAGTGGGTGAGGCGAGGATTAACTGCTGCCTTTACTATAAATTTCTCCCCTCGAAACAGAATGTGAACTGACACTAAAGGGTAGCTGTGAACATCCCCGTGCACACACAACACCTTCACCAATTGTGCTCCCCCCAATGCCTCATCTTGCACCAGGCTTTGGTGGATCGAGGTCTGATTACAGCCGGAATCCACCAAAGCCTGATACGTATCCCCATGGATACTCACCGGTATGCGATACGCTCCAGCCCGATCGAGGGTGGCTCCTGGCGCGTCGGGGATCCGGACCACCACGCCCACCTCCATCGCCAAGCACTGATGCTGGAGGCGCCCCGGCTCCCCGCAGCGCCAGGACACCGGCCCGGGCTCTCACTCTGCACCGGTGTTCCGGATATCACTCACCTGAGGGGGGAAGACACAGACACGGAAGTAGGAGAAGATAGGACACTGCGGGTGTGGCAGGCCGGCTGGGGTGGAGCCAGCCCCCGCCTCTGCGGTGGGGCAATGGGGCAAGGGAGAGGAACAGAAGGAGAGAGAGAGAGGGGAGGGGAGAAGGGGAGACATGCTGTCCTGCCGGAACGGCCGCCATATGGTCCTCTGCCAGCTCAATGGCCTGATCCAGCGACGCCGGGTGATGGCACTGGACCCACTCCGTGGTTCCCTCTGGAAGTCGAGCAACAAACTGCTCCAGCACCATCAGATCGATGATCTCCTCAGTGTCGCGGTTGTCGGCCCTCAGCCACAGATGGCAGGCGTCCCGGAGTTGCTGGCCAAACACGAACGGCCGGCTGACCTCCTCCAGGCGCAGCACGTGGAAACGCTGCCGCTGCTGCTCTGGAGTGCGACCCATGCGCTGGAGGACGGCCCTGCGGAGGTCCGCGTAGACCAGCCAGCTGTCGGCAGGGAGCTGTAGTGCGGCCAGCTGCGCCTCGCCTGTGAGCAGGGGGAGGAGGCGCGCCGTGCGCTGTTCCACCAGCCAACCCCACACCTCTGCTGCCTGCTCAAAGAGAACTAGGAAGGCCTCGGGGTCGTCATGCAGGCCCATCTTCGTCAGGGTGAGGTGGGAAGGGCCCGTGGAGGTGGTGGACCCCGCCTACGCAAGTAGGTGCCAGAACGCCTGGCGATCTTCCTGCTGCGCCAGCACCAGGGCCTCGAACCTTCGCTCCTGTTCTTCCCAGAGGGCAACCAGCGCCTGGTGCTGGCTCTGTTGGGCCGTGGCAAGGGCATGGACCAGGTTCTTGAAGGGGGAGGACTCCATGGGGCTGTTCTCTCCTGCGCTCCGTCCCGGGTTTCAGCACCACTGTAACAAGCGTTCTAGGTGGGGGGAGCACAGAAGCACGGCAGGCCAGTACTGAGTTCTCGATCACTCTTTTATTGACAGCTTTTCAGCTTCCACACGTTTGTTCATATATATTTATATATATACACACACACACACATGCCACACACACGTGTTCTGGTCAGGAGAGAGCCCGCTCTGCTCTCCCTCTCCTCCTTAAATAGGGCGCGGTCACTGGGGAAGACACACAAACACATTAATCAACCTCAGGTGCAGTGATTCTGCCACTTACCTTCCCTGACTCCGCCCTCCGGTCACAGACCGACGCTTGACTATGCCCCCACTGCCACATTGTCCATTAGTCTTGAGCATTTATGCATTTACCTCCCAAACTAGGGGCCAATTTACAAATGAGATCACAAGTGAAACTCAAGCTCCTTGTTTGTTTCATTCATTTATTTATTCATAACTTAATATTATAAATATTAAAAATAGATTTTGTGGGGTAATATTTTAAAATGTTACTGTCATTAATATGGTACATATTGTATTACTTTAGTCTTTTTCACTATCCTGACACACTGCACTAACAGTACAATAGTTCAGAAAAAACCCAAGGACAATAAAAATAGATAAATTCCTAATTTGTGAAACAAATTAGCATTGTATCTCAAATCACATACATATTTAACTGTCTAGACCATTATTGAGTACTAATGGCTTTCTTTACAGTTGAGTTTGAATTTTAAAAACCTCCCAAACTTCAAACCTACCAGTCTGTTTTGCATGCCAGAAAGACAGGAATGTTTTTCTCTCTGACATGTTATCTAGTGAATGTTGCTTTTAAATCTTCTGGATGTATGTAATATATACAGTGAGTATGTGAACAATGCCACGTGTGATGCCACTGCTTCTGCATGTACGTGTAAAATCAGGCACCAATTAAAAATCATACTCCTCTGCTTTGTGTCACATCACTCTGGTGTGGATTATTTTCCTATAACAACACAACACTTCCCACTAGACTGGTAAGTCAGTGCAAGGAATATTCCTTTGTTTTTAAGTCACTTATATTACACATATGTATCTTACTGACATAGTAAATTATTCAAATGTTACAGTTGTCTTAAATTATAAATCTGGAATTAAAAAAAAAATGTATGACGGTCAAGGCTTGGGGTCACAAAAATATATCAAGTTTATCTCATCTCATTATCTCTAGCCGCTTTATCCTTTTCTACAGGGTCACAGGCAAGCTGGAGCCTATCCCAGCTGACTACAGGCGAAAGGCGGGGTACACCCTGGACAAGTCGCCAGGTCATCACAGGGCTGACACATAGACACAGACAACCATTCACACTCGCATTCACACCTACAGTCAATTTAGAGTCACCAGTTAACCTAACCTGCATATCTTTGGACTGTGGGGGAAACCGGAGCACCCGGAGGAAACCCACGCGGACACGGGGAGAACATGCAAACTCCGCACAGAAAGGCCCTCGCCGGCCACGGGGCTCGAACCCGGACCTTCTTGCTGTGAGGCGACAGCGCTAACCACTACACCACCGTGCCGCCCATATCAAGTTTATTTTGTTCAAAAAGTTTGGGTACCCATGATTTAGCTGCATTCTTGTTGAGTCCATTTCTTTTATTAATTACTTTGTTCTAATGAGTACTCTTGTTCTCCCCTTTTAGTTATGCTGCCATAGTTAGTTTTGCCGGAGTCCCTGCTTGCGCTCAGTGCAAAATGTATACTGTTCTTACTCATCAAGTGACATTGGGCAAACCTAACAACCTGTGTTTAAACCCCCCCCCCCCCCCCCCCCCCAATCTGTTCCTCTGAGTTACATGTCAATCCTGAGATTGAGATGCTGACCTCTTCTGCTCCTCGGACCTGTCTGATCCATCCTGATGCCCTATGTCTGGCTGGAGTCTCATCACATCGCTCCTGTGGAGGATGACCCGATATGGACAGTTGAAAGTCACACTTGGAAGATGCTCTGGACACTTACAGTAATGCTTTTATGGCTGAGGACTACAGTTGACTTGCTAACTTTAGGACTGCAGTTGTCATGAACAGTTTTGCACTCAAGTTTCCATCAATGAAGAGTTTATAACTTCAACAAAACAGACTTTATGTAAAAACTGTTATAATCATGTTGTCTGTTATCACCCAAATGAGGATGGTTTCCCTTTTGATCCTGGTTCCTCTCAAGGTTTCTTTCTCATGTCATCTGAGGGAGTATTTCCTTGCCACCGTCACCACAGGCTTGCTCACTGGGGATAGATTAGGGATAAAATTAGCTCATGTTTAAAGCCCATTAAAATTCTGTATATCTGCTTTGTGACAATATCTATTGTTAAAAGCGCTATAAAAATAAACTTGACTTGACTTGATTCGTTGCCATCTTTTTCTATTTCTCTGGCTGATGATGTCCCATGATCCATATTTATTCCACTATTACTATGATTTTGGTTGCAATGCTTGCAGTTTGTGTGGTTGTGCATTTTTATATAGAGAAGAAAATGTTGGTGCATGCCTCCTTCATAAATATAAAGCTGCTGGTCTCTCATAAGCCTGAAAAAAAAGACTATCCCAGGTCAGTCAGCAAACCTTGCATTTTCTGCATTTTTATTTTCATTGGATACTGAATACATATCTGTTATGGATGTCTCGTCTTGTGTCTCGACTGTAGCTCTGTATAGTGATATTAAAAACAAACAAACAAACAAACTAACCAAAAAAAAAAAAAACCCCAAAAAATTACAGCCTATCATTATTGGCTCAGATTTCATAGAAAACTAGGAAAACCTATAATGATATGCTAATTAGTGTTTTGTTTCAGGCCTTAAATCTGCTTTCTACTTATAGGCTAAATACATGAGTATAAGAGTACCATATGTATGTGCTGTATTTCACTTTCTATACCTTTGTACTTGTCTACAGTGGGGCAAGAAAGTATTTAGTCAGTCACCAATTGTGCAAGTTCTCCCATTTAAAAAGATGAGAGAGGCCTGTAATTTTCATCATAGGTATACCTCAACTATGAGAGACAAAATGAGAAAAAAAAAATCCAGAAAAAATCACATTGTCTGATTTTTAAAGAATTTATTTGCAAATTATGGTGGAAAATAAGTATTTGGTCAATAACAAAAGTTCATCTCAATACTTTGTTATATACCCTTTGTTGGCAGTGACAGAGATCAAACATTTTCTCTAAGTCTTCACAAGGTTTTCACACACTGTTGCTGGTATTTTGGCCCATTCCTCCATGCAGATCTCCTCTAGAGCAGTGATGTTTTGGGGCTGTTGCTGGGCAACATGGACTTTCAACTCCCTCCAAAGATTTTCTATGGGGTTGAGATCTGGAGACTGGCTAGGCCACTCCAGGACCTTGAAATGCTTCTTACGAAGCCACTCCTTCGTTGCCCAGGCGGTGTGTTTGGGATCATTGTCATGCTGAAAGACCCAGCCACATTTCATCTGCAATGCCCTTGCTGATGGAAAGAGGTTTCACTCAAAATCTCATGATACATGGCCCCATTCATTCTTTCCTTTACACGGATCAGTTGTCCTGGTCCCTTTGCAGAAAAACAGCCCCAAAGCATGATGTTTCCACCCCCATGCTTCACAGTAGGTATGATGTTCTTTGGATGCAACTCAGCATTCTTTCTTCTCCAAACACGACAAGTTGAGTTTTTACCAAAAAGTTCTATTTTGGTTTCATCTGATCATATGACATTCTCCCAATCCTCTTCTGAATCATCCAAATGCTCTCTAGCAAACTTCAGACGGGCCTGGACATGTACTGGCTTAAGCAGGGGGACACTTCTGGCATTGCAGGATTTGAGTCCCTGGCGGCGTAGTGTGTTACTGATGGTAGCCTTTGTTACTTTGGTCCTAGATCTCTGCAGGTCATTCACTGGGTCCCCCCGTGTGGTTCTGGGATTTTTGCTCACCGTTCTTGTGATCATTTTGACCCCACGGAGTGAGATCTTGCATGGAGCCCCAGATCGAGGGAGATTATCAGTGGTCTTGTATGTCTTCCATTTTCTAATAATTGCTCCCACAGTTGATTTCTTCACACCAAGCTGCTTACCTATTGCAGATTCAGTCTTCCCAGCCTGGTGTAGGTCTACAATTTTGTTTCTGGTGTCCTTTGACAGCTCTTTGGTCTTGGCCATAGTGGAGTTTGGAGTGTGACTGTTTGAGGTTGTGGACAGGTGTCTTTTATACTGATAACGAGTTCAAACAGGTGCCATTAATACAGGTAACGAGTGGAGGACAGAGGAGCCTCTTAAAGAAGTTGTTACAGGTCTGTGAGAGCCAGAAATCTTGCTTGTTTGTAGGTGACCAAATACTTATTTTACCGAGGAATTTACCAATTAATTCATTAAAAATCCTACAATGTGATTTCCTGGATTCTTTCTCCCCATTCTGTCTCTCATAGTTGAAGTGTACCTATGATGAAAATTACAGGCCTCTCTCATCTTTTTAAGTGGGAGAACTTGCACAATTGGTGGCTGACTAAATACTTTTTTGCCCCATTGTATGTCTTGCAATAATGACTCATATTTTGTACAAAGCTGCTTGAGGTTCATGTGCTGACAGGGATGTTTATAAGCTCATGAAAGGCAGACTTTTTTTTGTGTACTCGGACAAAGTATTGATTGTCAATAGCTGCATGCTCTTCATTTGCCAGAAATTCATGACTTCCTGTCAAAAGTTTCTCTCAGACTGGTACTTTGCTTTTCTAGGGCAAAAGATCAAATAATGCATTATGGAATAGAGAAAGCAGGATATAACATCAAGCATCTGCAAAGGCTTGAGTGAGGCAGTACATTGGCTGGAAAGTATTTAGAAAATAATTGCTCTTGAAGAAGCAACCAGCACATAGAGTCCCTGCTGGAAGTATTGGAATGGCAAGGCCAATTCTTTTGTTTTTGCTATTGAGGTTTTTCACCTGATGTCACAGGGTCACGTGACACCCCGGTGTCCGCCATTTTGAACGGCAAGCTAGCTAATGTCAACATCATAGTACCTAGTATGTTACTGTAGCAACGTTTACGTTCAGTCATTTGGATGACTGTTAAAACCTTTCAGTCTCAAGTTTTTCCTTTACTGTATTTACTAGTTTACTGAGCCAGCCAGCCCCGGAGCGCGCTAGCTAGCTAGCGCCAGCCAGCCAGCCAGCCCCGGAGCGCGCTAGCTAGCTAGCGCCAGCCAGCCAGCCCCGGAGCACGCTAGCTAGCTAGCTAGCGCCAGCCTGCCCCGGAGCGCGCTAGCTCAGTAAACTAGTAAATACAGTAAAGGAAAAACTTATAACGGGCCATGTCTCAACAGACTAAGAAGTTATTTCAATGACATTTAATAACATTTTGTTTATCCTGAGGACCGAAAGTAAATGAAAATGTGAACAAACCTTAGCTGTCAGTGAACAATCCTGGTGGAAGCAGGTAAACGTCATTCTCTAAGCCTGCTAACCTCAATTTTTGCAAATACCTCTCCCTCTGCTCGCCCTGTAAATGCCCTACGTCGCTGGATAGTGAAGGTGTTTTCTGCATCTCGCTCCTTTTTCTTTTATGTTTTTCGTTTGTCGCCTTCCCCGCATTCAAACTGATTCGAGCCGTGCTGTCCAAAATGGCAGCATCACATGACTTGGTCACGTGGGCGAAATACCTCAATACACTGAAGACATTTGGGTTTGAGATCAAAAGATGAACATGACGCAATAGATCAGAATTTATTTCATCTTTCATTTCCTGATATTTATATATAAATGTATTAAACAACTTAGCACATGAGACCTTTGATGGCAGACCACACAATTTTTAGGTGAGCAAAAGTATAGGAAAATCTAATTTTAAAGTAAATTAAAGTAAATAAGACTTAATATTTGGTTGCATAGCCCTTGCTCACAGCTATTGCATTATTCTTTTGTAATGCTTTTCCGGGCTTGTAATACAGCTTTGTTCAGGTATTGTTTGTTTTGGGGAGTTTATCCCTTCAGTCTCCTCTTCAGGAATGAAATATATGCTCAATTAAGGTCTGGAGATTGACTTAGCCAATCTAAAGCCTTCCACTCCCCCCCCACCGAAGTTCTTTGTTGTGTTACCGGTGTGTTTTGTGTCATTGTCTTATTGCATGATGGACCTTGCTTCCAATTAGATTGGATGCATTTAATATAAATATATATTTATCAATTGGCAGACAGAATGTTTCTGTAGATGTCTGAATTCATTCTTCTGCTACCATCACGAGTTACATCATCAATAAAGATTAGTGAGTCTATTCCAGAAGCAGCTATTCAAGCCCAAGCCATGACATCAGCTCCACCATGCTTGAACAATGTGCTTTTATGTTTTAGATCAGGAGCAGATCCTTCCTTTCTGCACACTTTAGCCTGAGGTTAATCCTGGTTCCAGAACTTTTGTGGCTCATCTCTGCATTTCTTTGCAAATTCCAATTTGGTCTTCTG
The DNA here is from genome assembly GCF_027579695.1 of Neoarius graeffei. Classification (NCBI taxonomy): domain Eukaryota; kingdom Metazoa; phylum Chordata; class Actinopteri; order Siluriformes; family Ariidae; genus Neoarius; species Neoarius graeffei. Next base: position 49,428,456 of record NC_083575.1, read on the forward strand.
ATTCTTACTGTTGATGAGTGGTTTGCATTTTGTGGTGTGACCTCTATATTTCTGCTCTCAAAGTCTTTTTTTTTAACAGTGAATTGTGATAACTTCACCTCTACCCTGTGGAGGTTGTTGATGTCACTGGCTGTTGTTTTTGGGTTTTTCTTCACAGCTTTCACAATGTTTCTGTCATGAACTGGTGTTATTTCCTTAGCTGACCTGTTCAGTATTTGGTTTTTAGTACACTAGTGGTTTCTTTCTTTTTCAGGACCGTCCAAATTGTTGTGTTGGATATGCCCAATGCTTGCACAATTGTTCTAAGCAATTTTACATGTTTTCACAGCTGCAAAATGATTTATTTTCTGCCATACACAGCTCTCTGGTGTTCATGTTGGTTTATCCTTTTAAACAACAAATGGAGTCTTCACAGGTGAAATCCTGAGCTCAAACCAAGAGAAGACATTCAGAGTTGTTCATTGTTTAAACAATTAATCTACAAGCCAAAATCAGAAAAAGTTGTTCGGTACAGAAAATGGAAAAAAAAAAGACCCCACAGTGATTTCTAAATTTACTTTGACTTATATTTCATTGTAGACAGTATGAACCCAGGATATTTCATGTTTTGCCTGATCAATTTCATTCATTTAATATGCATCCATTTGTGTGTTTCAGGCAGGCCTGCAACACATTCCAAAAAACATTGGGATGGGGCAATTTAGGTCTTGGCAATAAGGTAAAACAATTAAATAATGATGCAATTTAAAAAAGGTGATGTCAACAAGTGATTTTAATCATGATTTGGCACAAAATCAGTATCCAGGAAAGGCTTAGTCTTTAAGGAGCAAAGATGGGCCGAGGAGCTACAGTTTGTTGACAAACTGTACTGCAGCACAGTGGTGTTGTGGTTAGCACTGTCACCTCACAGGAAGAAGGTTCTGGGTTCGAGCCCAGCAGCTGGCGGGGGCCTTTCTGTGTGGAGTTTGCATGTTCTCCCCGTGTCTACGTGGGTTTCCTCCGGGTGCTCCGGTTTCCCCCACAGTCCAAAGACATGCAGTTAGGTTAACACGGGGCGGCCTTGGGCTGAAGTGCCCTTGAGCAAGGTACCTAACCCCTGACTGCTCCCTGGGCACTGTAGTATGGCTGCCCACTGCTCTGGGTGTGCACGTGTTCACTGCTTCAGATGGGTTAAATGCAGAGGATGAATCTCACTGTGCTTGAAGTGTGCATGTGACAAATAAAGGTTCCTTCTTCTTCTTCTTATGAGAAAATATTAAAATGTTTAAAAGCAATATTCTTCAAAGAAAGATACAAAGGTATTTGGATATTTCACCCTCTACAGTGCCTAATATCATTAAATGATTCAAGGAGTTTGGAAGAATTTCGGTACGTAAATGGTAAGGGCACAAGCCTAAGCTGAACACTTGTGATCTCTGATCCCTCAAATGGCATCAATACCTGTCATTCATCTGTAGCTGATATAACCACATGGGCTTAGGATTACTTTGGCAAAGCTTTGTCAAGCACTACAATATGGAGCTGCATCTACAAATACCAGTTAAACTTTAATGTGCAAAAAGGAAGCCTTATATTAACTGTGTCCAGAAGTGCCATCGACTTCTCTGGGTTTGGAGGCATCTGGGATGGACCATCACACAGTGTAAATGCGTATTGTGGTCAGATGAGTCAGTTTTCCAGGTCTTTTTTTTTAAATAAGAAATGGCTGTGCGCTCCAGCCCAAAGATGAAAAGGACCATCCAGCCTGTTACCAGCAACAAGTCCAAAAGCCAGGGTCTGCCATAGTATGAGGTTGTGTCAGTGCCCTTGACAAAGGAAACTTACAGTTCTGTGATGTCAGCATTAATGCAGAAAAGTACATTGAGATTTTGGAGCAACATATGCTTCCTTCAAGACAACACTTTTTTCAGGGATATTTCAACAAGGCAATGTAAAACACATTTTACACACATTACAAAGGCATGGCTACAGACAAAGAGGCTGTCTGTCCCCTTTGTCCCAAATAGAGAATGTGTAGTGAATTTTGAAAATAAAAATATGACAATGATAACCTCATACTGTTGCACACCTTCAGAACTGTTTGCAGTAAGAATGTTCAGGTTGTAACACCTGAAATGCTTCATCACTTGGTGTCTTCAGTCCCTAAATATCTGTTCAGTGTTGTGAGAAGGAATGACAACATTACAAAGTGGTAAATGCTTTACCATCCCAACATTTTTATTTTATTGCAAAAAACTAAATTGAAATTAGTTTATTTTGGAAAAAAAACCCCAGTAAGATTCATGAGGTAAAAGATCAAATAATGTGCTGTTGTATTGAGTGCAATACAGTTCAAAGATTATTTACAAATCACTGTTTTCAGTTTGCAATTCAATTTCAAAATACCGTTTCAACTTTTTCTGATTTGGAGTTGTAACAGGGTACACCTGGGCAACAAGAAACATGTCAGTCACATGTTCCAGTATTTTTGATCACCTGAAAAATATATGGGTTCAAACTAAAAGTGCCATGTTCTAAATTGTTTTGTCCTTTGTCCCCAGGGTTAATGGATGGGTGAGGCGAGGACCAACCACCACCTCCACACTAGAGGTCTGCGCGGGACAGAATTTTCAGTCCCGCTCCTGCCCGCTCCCGCATTGTGCAGTCCCGCCCCCGCCTGCAAAGAATTATGATTTTCAGTCCCGCTCCCGCCTGCGCCTGCTATATTTTGTCCCGCTCCCGCCTGCAAATCCCACATGATGCAGATGTTCACATTATTTCTCATGAAAGTTCTTGTCATTGGCTTGGGGAATTAAACATGCTGAGCTTAGCTGAGCTCTCCACTGACCAATCCTTCACCTAGCGCACGTAGTGAGGGTGCGCGTTGCCAGGCGGCATGCGCAGCTGAGGCTTTACAGAGATACCCAACACACCTACCAAAATCTACAGTGGATATTAAGAATATTGTACATTGCACATAGCTTATATGTCACTCCTCACATTTACATTCTAGGAAATACAAGTAGGTCTATAAGAAATTAATATAATTTAAAGACACAGCGTGATGTGCCCCGCCCCCTACTTTGAGTGGATTTGAGCATAAATATCTACAGCTCACGTTCAGGGGTGCGTTTCCCAAACAACCAAACAAGTTAGCATTAAACCAATATGGTACGATGCAAGTTTGAACTAACTAACATCCAAAAAACGACTGTTTCCCAAAGCTGTAGTACCAACTTGGTCTGAACCAAGTTGATTTGAACCAACACAGTTCAAACCACGATGTTTTCATATGGTCTCGTTTATTGTCGGAATTCAGAGAAACAACCCGAAGTTGGCTGACAGTGCGAACGGCATTTCACCATTAAATGACCATTAAGCCAAATTTGGTGCGTCCATAATCTTCCCCTGATGCTTGCAACTTGGTGTAGATGTTCATTTAGACTAATATAAAATTGCAATACCCCTCATTTGGAAATCACGTGTAAACAAAAGGCATCTCCATAAATTAAAGCATCATATACTAGTTTTGGCTATAAGGCTATTTGCCCTGATTAAAAATAGCTAAGCAAACTGCTGTGAGATGGCACAGATAATGTTATGTAGATCTACATGTTGTGTATTTATAGGTGGCATTGTTAGGTTTATTGTAAGTTTATTGTTTAGACTCTGACATTCTGCTGACACATTCCAAGTTGAGCGCTGCATGCGCTCATGATTGACAGCTCTCGCTTTGATTGACAGCTCTCGCTTTGCGCACTCGCACTCCCACTTCCGAGTCTGTGGCGTTATGATTCCAACCGCGATTTCATTCTCCTCTCATATGAAGTGTTGCGCAACCACAACCAGCTCCTCAGATTATACACTGTCTATTTCTCTCTTGAAATTGAAAATGATCGGAGATCTCAAACACAGAAGAGCGGAAAGGAATCGGAAATGTATGCGAGATTAGACCACATCTGCAAATTTAGGCATCTTAAAATGTTTTTATTAATGCCAAATAAAATATCCAGCACAAATTATATATGATAGACATAAATTAATAATTTATAAAATTTATTTTAAACACATTTTTAGTTAGCGGGACTGCAGCTTATCACCTCTCCCACCCGCTCCCGCACTGTGCACTCCCCCTCCCGCCCGTGCCTGCAATGAGCTTTCAAAATTTGTCCCGCCCCGCACTGCTTTGCGTCGGGTCCCGCGGGACTCCCGCAGGAGTGCAGGGCTCTACTCCACACTATGCTTTTTGCCCCTAAATTGGATAGTGATGGGTGCCAGTGGATATTTGTGAACATCCCTGGGTACACACCTCACCTTCACCATCTGTACATTTCCTAACACTCCGTGTTGAATCAGGCTTTGATGAACTGTGGTTTGATTACACCCTGAATCCACCAAGGTGTACCCCCTTGCACATTTAAGTCAAGTCAAGTTTGTTTGTATAGCACTTTTAACAATAGACTTTGTCCCAAAGCAGCTTTACAGAATCTGAATGACCCAACACATGAGCCAATTTTATCCCTAATCTATCTCCAATGAGCAAGCCTGTGGCGACGGTGGCAAGGAAAAACTCCCCCAGATGACACGAGGAAGAAACCTCGAGAGGAACCAGACCCAAAAGGGAACCAATCCTCACCTGGACAACAACAGACAACATGACTATAACATTAACAGTTTTAATATGAAGTCAGTTTTGTTGATGTTATAACTCTTCATTAATGGAAACTTGAGTGCAAAACTGCTCATGACAACTGCAGTCCCAAAGTTAGCAAGCCAACTGTAGTCCTCAGCCACAAAAGCATGACTGTAAGTGTCCAGAGTGTCTTCCAAGTGTGACTTTCAACTGTCCATATGGGGCCATCCTCCACAGGAGCGATGTGATGAGACTCCAACCAGTCATAGGGCATCAGGATGGATCAGGCAGGTCCAAGTTGCAGAAGAGGTCAGCACCTCAATCTCAGGATTGACATGTAACTCAGAGGGACAGATTGGGGGGGGGAAGAGAGAGAAAACACAGGTTGTTAGGTATGCCCAGTGTCACCTGAATAAGTAGGTACAGTATACATTTTGCCCTGAGTACAAGCAGGGACTCTGGCAAAACTAACTATGACAGCATAACTAAAAGGGAAGAGCCAGAAGGTAACACAGGCATGAGGGAGCCCCGGGACATAAAGCAGCCAGCCACTACACCTTCAACAAACTCGAGTGAGCAAGCGAGTGGGGGACTGACAGCATCCATACATCCCAGTTTACCAAAACACTATGTCTGAGGACCCTCCAGATCTATACCTTTACCTCATAAACACCATTAACAAAAGGCTTGACTAAACAGATATGTTTTCAGCCTAGACTTAAATGCTGAGACTGTGTCTGATTCCCGAACACTACTTGGAAGGCTGTTCCATAACTGTGGGGCTTTGTAAGAAAAGGCTCTGCCCCCTGATGTAGCCTTTACTACACAGGGTACCAGCAGATAGCCTGCACCTTTTGATCTAAGTAGGCGTGGTGGGTCATAAAGGACCAGAAGTTTGCTCAGGTACTGTGATGCAAGACCATTCAGTGCTTTGAAGGTCAAGAGTAGTATTTTATAATCAATACGAAATTTGATTGGGAGTCATTGTAGTGTGGATAAGACAGGGGTGATGTGGTCATATTTTCTAGTTCTAGTAAGGACTCTTGCTACTGCATTTTGAACTAACTGGAGCTTGTTTATGCACTTATTGGAACATCCAGACAGTAAGGCATTACAGTAATCCAACCTGGAGGTAACAAAAGCAAGAGCTAGTTTTTCTGCATCATGTAGTGACATTAAATTTCTTATCTTAGCAATATTTCTGAGATGAAGGAAAGCTATCCAGGTAATGTTATCAATGTGAGTTTCGAATGAAAGACTGGGGTCAATAATTACCCCGAAGTCTTTTACTGCTGCACGTGAAGAAACAGAAAGGCCATCCAGAGTTACTGTGTAATCAGAAAACTTACTTCTAGCTGCATGTGGTCCTAGTACAAGTACTTCATTCTTGTCAGAGTTAAGCAGAAGGAAGTTAATAAGCATCCAGTGTCTCATGTCCTTTACACATTCCTCAATTCTATTAAGCTGGTGTCTCTCATCTGGTTTTGCAGAAACATACAACTGTGTGTCATCAGCATAACAGTGGAAACTAATACAATGTTTACGAATAATATCACCCAGAGGTAACATATATAAAGAAAACAGCAGTGGACCCAAGACAGAACCTTGTGGAACACCAAACTTTACCTCAGTATGTCTAGAAAAATCACCATTTAGATCAACATACTGATAGCTATCAGTTAAATAAGAGCTGAGCCAGGAGAGGGCCGTTCCCTTAACTCCCACAACATTTTCTAGTCTATCCAGAATAATGGAATGATCAATGGTATCAAATGCTGCACTAAGGTCAAGCAACACAAGCAGCAAGACACAGCCCTGATCAGATGCCAACAGTAGGTCGTTTACTACTTTAACCAGAGCTGTTTCTGTGCTATGATGAGGTCTAAATCCTGACTGATACATTTCATGGATGTTATTCCTATGCAAATATGAGCATAACTGCTGCGCCACAGCTTTTTCAAGGATCTTGGAGATAAAGGGGAGGATTGATATTGGCCAATAATTGGACAGTTGACAGGGATCAATGTCAGGTTTTTTTAATCAGGGGTTTAACAACTGCTAGTTTAAAGGATTTGGGTACATAGCCGATCCTAAGAGAATAATTTATTATTTTTAGAAGCAGTTCAATTACTTCAGGTATTATCTGTTTGAATAGACGTGTAGGTAAGGGATCTAGTACACAAGTTGAGGCTTTTGATGCGGCGATTAATGAAAGTAATTCAATTTCTCTAAGGGGAGTAAAACATTCTAATTGATGATCTGATACAGTTATATTGTTAACTACAGGGTCACTTACATTGTCTGGCCTTAAATTAGTAGTTTGAATTTTTTTGTCGGATATTCTCAATTTTGTCATTAAAAAAATTAATGAAGTCGTTGCTACTACATACTGCAAGTGTGCATGTGTCTATAGTGGAGTTATTCCTGGTTAATTTTGCTACAATATTAAATAGGAATCTGGGATTATTTTTGTTATCTTCTATTAGGGAGGAGAGATATGTTGATCTAGCAGCACTAAGAGCTTTTCTATACATCAGGAAGCTCTCCTTCCATGCTAATTTGAACGCTACCAACTTTGTTTCATGCCATTGACGTTCCAATTTTCGAGTGGTCTGTTTTAAAGTGCGAGTGTCATCATTATACCAAGGTGCTAATTTTTTCTCTCGGGAGCTACATTATCTAAAGTATAGCAAAACGTTGACTCTAAGCACTCAGTTGCCTGATCAAGTTCTGCAGGGGCTGACAGTGACCCAATCAAATTTGATAACTCTGGGAGGTCATTTATAAAGCTCTGTGCAGTAGTTGATGTGACTGTACATTTAATACAGTAGTGTGGTGAGGTGCATATATTATTACTCAGATATATTTTGAATGAGATGAAATAATGATCTGAGATAACTTCAGACTGTGGAAGTGTGACTATATTTTCTATGTTTAACCTGAATGTTAGTATTAGATCGAGGGTGTGACCACCATTATGGGTTGGTCCTATGACACTCTGATTAACCCCTATTGAATCTAAAATGGACACAAACGCTGTTTTCAAAGGGTCTTCTGGGTTATCGAAGTGAATATTAAAATCTCCAACAACTAAAGCTTTGTCTAAGGAAATAACCAGGTCTGAGATAAAATCTGCAAATTCAGAAAGAAACTCAGAATATGGCCCTGGGGGCCTGGAAATAAGTAACAGAATTAACTGGGTAGACTTATTTTTCAAGGCTACATACAGTGCCTTGCAAAAGTATTCATACCCCTTGAACTTTTTCACATTTTTCCACCTTACAACCATGAACTTAAAAGTTTTTTATTGAGATTTTATGTGATAGACTAACACAGAGTAGCACATAATTGTGAAGTGAAACGAAAATGATAAATGGTCTTCAAAATTTTAAACAAATAAAAATCTGAAAAATGTGATGTGCATTAGTATTCAGCCCCCTGTCCTCTCATCTCATCTCATTATCTCTAGCCGCTTTATCCTTCTACAGGGTCGCAGGCAAGCTGGAGCCTATCCCAGCTGACTACGGGCGAAAGGCGGGGTACACCCTGGACAAGTCGCCAGGTCATCACAGGGCTGACACATAGACACAGACAACCATTCACATTCACACCTACGGTCAATTTAGAGTCACCAGTTAACCTAACCTGCATGTCTTTGGACTGTGGGGGAAACCGGAGCACCCAGAGGAAACCCATGCGGACACGGAGAGAACATGCAAACTCCACACAGAAAGGCCCTCGCCGGCCCCGGGGCTTGAACCCAGGACCTTCTTGCTGTGAGGCAACAGCGCTAACCACTACACCACCGTGCCGCCCCCCCCCATCCTCTGATACCTCTAAATACATTCCAGTGCAATCAATTGCCTTCAGAAGTCATCTAATTAGTTAATAGAGTCCTACTGTGTGTAATTTACTCTCAGCATAAATACACTTGTTCTGTGAAGGCCTTAGTGGTTTGTTAGAGAACACTGAAGAACAAACAGCATCATGAAGACCAAAGAACTCACCAGACAGGTCAGGGATAAAGTTCTGGAGAAGTTTAAAGCAGGGTTAGGTTATAAAAAAATATCCCAAGCTCTGAGCATCTCAAGAAGCACTGTTCAATCCATCATTCAAAAATGGAAAAAGTATGGCACAACTGTAAACCTACCAAGACATGGCCGTCCATCACTCTGGAGGAGCTGCAGAAATCCACAGCTCAGGTGGGAGAATCTGTGCACAGGACAACTATAAGTCGTATACTCCACAAATCTGGCCTTTTTGGAAGAGTGGCAAGAAGAATGTTTCTGTTAAACACAATACATTAAACTCCTGATGAGTAATAAGTTCATTAACCATTAGCACTTTAGATGTAAGAGATCTTATATTTAATAGCCCCACCTTTAGATCAAAGGTGCTGGCAGTGGCTGTACAGTCAGTATGATCTAATTTTATATTGATTAGGTTACTGGAACAAACTCTCTATTTCTACTTTTTTGTTGAGCTTGGGGAACAGTCTTGATGTAGTGGACCCTGAGTGACGACTCTGTGCAGCTAGCAGACAGTTGGTTTAGCCTGTTCATCTGCTCCCTGGCCTTGGCTCTGGATTGTCAGAAATTAACTAGGCCTGGTCTGAGACTATCACCTATGCTGCAAGAAATGAGAGCAGCACCTTCCCGAGTGGGATGGATACCATCCCGCCCTAACAGGCCAGCAGTGCCCTCAAAATTAGCCCAATTATCTATAAAATCCACACTGTTTTCAGAGCACCACCTGGACAACCAGCAGTTTAGCGACCATGACCTGCTGTAAGCTACATCGCCACACCGAATTGGGATGGGGCCAGAGTATACTACAGCATTGGACATCACCTTCACTAATTTAAACACCTCTACAAAGTTACTCTTAGTAACCTCAGACTGACGAAGGCATATATCATTAGCTCCTGCATGGATAACTATCTTTGAGAACCTGTGCTTGCCTAGGACCCTAAGATTACCTGCTATGTCCAGTGCCCTGGCTCCCGGTATACACCTGACTAAAGCTGCTGGTGCCCCTAAAGGCTGAGATAATTTCACATGCCGTATGATAGAGTGTCCCCAGGTTTCTCAGCGGGCACGGGCGCAGATAGAGGGGGGGACGGGGGGGATTCATCCCACCCAGATTTAAATTCACCTTGTTCGGTCCCCCCCACTTATAGGGAGGAAAAAACGTCTATGCTGTCTTTCTTTGCATAAGGCAAACCTCACGGAAAAATCAAAAGACTAATTACCATTCGGTTTATTGAGGTGCACAGCAGTACAAACTTAGTTGCAACTGCGCAGACTGCACAGGTTGCGAGCTCGAGCTTGGTTGCTATGGTTACCCACAACGAGTTTGACAGGCATATCGGGGACAGCGCCTCCTAGTTCAGGACCCCAACACGGCATGATGAAGGGTGCCAAAAGGCAGAAAACGACTCCATCATTTAAAAAAAAAAACGACTGTAAGTAAACTGTGCCTTACTTTATCATATCACCTTGCAATTTTTTGATAGTCTGTTCAAAGTAATGTCGTAGTGAAAGTAAAATCGTACGGAGTAGAGATGCCTTTCTGGTAGCCTCCTTCTTTCGGTGGTAGCCTGTAGATACAGTGCTCAGAAGGCAGTTTTAATGTTTAATCTGGCGTTCCCTGCCATAATTTCAGCGAGCATATTGTTTCATAAGGAAACTTTGCGAAGAGTTGTTGACTGACTGCCGCTCACGCAACACACAGGCATAGTTAGAAAGTCAGGATGCACTGGTTTACACTTTACACACACACACACACACGTAGCCCAGCCTCTCGCTATGTTTAACAGTTGGAATTTAGCGGTTTTAAAACTAGTTTTGCAGTTTTGCAATTTCTGTGCGTGATGATAATGTGTAAACTTTGGATTTCCATAGGCTATGTTAAAATGTTATCATTGTCCTGGCCTGCAGGTAGTTCCTGGTGATGGCAGTGAGGGAGGTGAAATAACATGTATACACACTACCGTTCAAAAGTTTGGGGTCACCCAGACAATTTTGTGTTTTCCGTGAAAAGTCACACTTTTATTTACCACCATAAGTTGTAAAATGAATAGAAAATATAGTCAAGTCAGTTTTCTGGCCATTTTGAGCATTTAATCGACCCCACAAATGTGATGCTCCAGAAACTCAATCTGCTCAAAGGAAGGTCAGTTTTATAGCTTCTCTAAAGAGCTAAACTGTTTTCAGCTGTGCTAACATGATTGTACAAGGGTTTTCTAATCATCCATTAGCCTTCTGAGGCAATGAGCAAACACATTGTACCATTAGAACACTGGAGTGATAGTTGCTGGAAATGGGCCTCTATACACCTATGGAGATATTGCACCAAAAACCAGACATTTGCAGCTAGAATAGTCATTTACCACATTAGCAATGTATAGAGTGGATTTCTGATTAGTTTAAAGTGATCTGCATTGAAAAGAACAGTGCTTTTCTTTCAAAAATAAGGACATTTCAAAGTGACCCCAAACTTTTGAACGGTAGTATATATATATATATATATATATATATATATATATATATATATATATATATATATAAACTTTTGAATGGTAGTATATATATATATATATATATATATATATATATATATATACACACATATACACACACGCACACATACATGCATACACAAAATGGAATCATTTGCTGACAGCTCAGTCCCCCCTAGTTCAAAAATCCTATCTGCGCCCCTGTCAGCGGGTGCATCACTAAGGAGAGCAAACCTGTTCGACATGTGACGCAGAGAGGAGTGGTGCTCCCGTGGGTGAGCCTCAGCTGTAGCTTTGGCTCTACACTTATGCCGCCAAGTCGTCAAGCATTCACCCCATTGTAAGGGCTCTAATGCCAGAGTTGGGGGATTACTAACTCCACCTAGGGCATCCAGACTTTCCCCTACAGAAACTACACTGTTCTCATTCTCACTGGCCTTCTCTAAAACCTGGATACACGCTTCTAGGACTGCAATCTTCTCTGTCAGAGAGCTAACTAATCTCCACTTATCACAAATAAAGCTATCACTAGTGATGGAGGAAGAATGACTAAACATCCTGCACTCAGCACACTGAACAGGCTGAAGGTGTGCCATGATGAAAAGATTCACGTACCTTAATCGAAGATCTGTTGATATTAAAGCAGATCCGATGTGGATGGCCTCCGCTTGTGGTCTTTATGCAGGAGGAGAAAAAAGAAAGCTTTCGCTGCATTCCTTTTTGACTGGGGGAAGCCAGAGGCACATCAGGAATGCAGATCAGAATCCCCTCCTTCTTAAGGGGATGCTGATCCCAGAAATGCCCAGCTTTCCCATCGCACCTGCAGACCTGCCCAGTCTTTGTCCTGGTCTTGGTGAACATGGATTGTTCCACCTGTGGAGAGAGAGCGGGACTTAGTGGCAGGATTGGCACGGAGACACAAGGGGATGAGGGCAACCAGGAAGGGACATGGATCTTGGGAGCAGATTTCAGGAGAATAGGCCCCTGTTTCTGCAATGCAGAAGTAGGGGAAGGGCAGAAGGAGGGGGAGAGAGAGAGAGAGAGAGAGAGAGAGAGAAGGGGTGAGAGCATCTGCTCCCAGAAACCCTGCCAGATGGTCCTCCGCCAGCCAGACTGCCTCCTCCAGTGATGCCACACAGTGGCACTGAACCCATGCTGATGTTCCTCCTGGCAGTTGAATGACAAACTGCTCCAGCACCACTTGATCGATGATAACCTTGGTGTCACACTCTCCAGTCAGCAGTCACTGATGGCAGGCATCTCAGAGTTGTTGGGTGAAGGTAAATGGGCAGCCTATCTCACTGTATGCCAGCTTGTAGAAGTTCTGGCAATGTTGTTCTGGGGTTCAGCTAACCTGCTGCAGAATAACTTGCTTTAGGTCCAAATCCTCCAGAATTTTCATGGCTGTGAGCTGGGTTTCCCCCAGCAGGAGCAGCAATAGACGGACCACTGCCTGTGAGATTGACCATGAAGTTGCTTCAGCAACATGCTCAAACCGCTCCATGAAGGCTTCTGGATCATCCTGTGGACCCATGTGCAGTTGAATGTGCAGTTTGGCCATAGCATCAGTGGGAGCAGCTGCTGGAGTATCCACTAGCTGGACCAGGCTCTGGATCACCTGCCCGTCCTCTGCCTGGGCTTGGAGCAGAACCCAGAAATGCTGCTTCTGCTCTGAGCACAGCCAAATGAGGGCCTGATGTTGAGCTTGGTGGTTGCTGACAAGGATCTGGAGGGTCTCAGCAGCTGGTGTGGACTCCATGATGACACTTTCTCCTCACTCCTGGGTTTCGGCAACAGTGTAAAGGCCCGGTCCCACTGCACTTACGGATGCAAAGAGGATGTAAAACGTAAAAAAATCTTTGCCATCCGTTGGAAAACGCTATGCATCCGTTGTGTACTCATTGCATACGTGCTTCATACGCTCTATCCATCGAGCATCCATCCACTGTGATTTCATCCGCGCAAAAAGTTTTGAGCTGCACAAAACTTTTAGAACGGATGAACTTTCCGCCGTGTACGATGTAAATCCGCGACATATACGAGCAACAAACGTTCTATGTCCGTTATCATCCGTTAAACGTCTGCTGTATCCTCTCTGCATCCTCTGGGCATCCTCGCAACTCACATCCGCTGCAGCTGAAAACGGAAAGAGGGAGGAAAGATAAGGTACATGAAACGTCTATTCATCGTTAGTAGCACGGAAATAGAAAGGATGTAAGCGTATGCATCTCGTATATAAAGTATTCAAAACGGACAAAGCGTTTATATCTGGGATGTATCTCGTATATTTAGGATGTCTGGAGTATGTCTAGAGTATGTAGAAGGACACCTAGCGGACAATTGATATTTTGTATAAAAAGGGGGAGAAAATCATCTAGTAGTAGAGATGTATCGATGTAGCCGCCAGCACATCTTTCCGCTTTATGCTGATGGCGTGCGTGCTGCATCCCTTTATATCCGCGGAGCAGATGCAATTCATACCCCCCGCATGCGCAGTGAACGGTCTGCATCCGATATACATCGGCGCAACATCCCCTTTGTTTCCGTTAGGCGTACGTGATGCATCCCCTTCATCTGCTATGCATCCGCTCTTTCTGCTATGCATCCGCTTCTCAGTTATCACCGGTAACCCCTTCGGAGCTGTCATCCACTTCCATCCGCTTTCATCCGCTAGGCTTCCTAGGAACATGCGTTTAACATCCCCGCTATATACTACCCACGTCCGTTCTTTTCCGTTCTGTTTTCGCCAATTTTGTCCATTTCTGGAGCGGATGAAAACGGATAGAGCCACCCCCGAAATTTTGCTCGTCCGCTGTGTCCTTTTTGCATATGTTTTGTGTCCATCGGCCAGTGGGACCGGGCCTTAACACTTTTGCAGCTCAGCGAATGAGGAAATGGGAGACAGGCATGACAAATCAGGGTGCACTTTATTTAAGTCTACTTTCAGTGGCTTTATTTTTACTCTCTGTACTTTAGACATATCCTCCTGGCAACCAAGAAAAAAAAGTGTCTCTCAATTTCTCTTTTGTTGTGATTTCCTTACTAGGAATTTCCCAGCAACCCTCCAAGTCATATGATATATCATTGGAAAGCCCAGGATGTACTCTTTACAAGACACCAGGATTCAAGTGAATAGCTTGAAAGAGTACGAGGGTGTGCACGTAAAACAAATACCAGCTACAGAGGACACAAGTCTATGGGTTGGTTCTCAGGGGGATATAAACATGGTGCTGTGTTTCTCAGCTCTCTCTAGTCACTGGCTTTCCTACAAGAACACAAGAGACCACATAAATAAAATGCCAGTAATCAGACACAGGTGAAACTCATCACGTGTTACCTTTCAGTTCTTCCTGACTCTTTGCCACCCACAGCTGACATTTGATCATGCCCCCACTGCCACATATACCTTTTGAAATTGGAGGTGCTGAGGCCTCCTTTGGCTCCACATCTTTGACAATAGAACCCTAACCTTTCATATTCCTGGCTCACCACACTAACATGGTACTAACCACACTAAACAAGATGGCAGTGCACACAGTTGCAGCAGCTCAGTGTCTTTGCAGTCGGTGCCATGTATGGCTGTTTTGGTACATGACGTTTATTGTTTTGTGTATGTTCTGTCGGGCAAATAACATCTACAGCCGGCATGATCTCCTCAAGATCGGACTTTGTTATGAATGATGCGTAACAAGAGAGTTCCTCCACACACACAAGATTCCAGTGGAGTTAGTGAGGAGCCCTGGCTCTCCATGGATTACCATCCCAGTAGGGAGGAGGCGCAGGTGGCGTAGAGAGAGGAGGCAAAAGCGAGGCTGCAGGGCTGGCGGGCTAGTCAGGCTACAGAGGCAGCCATTCAAACCACTGCTTCCCAGCCTATTTCTCATGAATGCTGGATCTTTGCGAACAAAATGGATGAATTGAGGCTACAGACTGCAGCAAACAACACCGTGAAGGATGCATGCATTTTGCTCATCACAGAGACCTGACTTCACCAATCCATCCCGGATTCTGCCATTGAGCAAGCAGGCTACACCACACAGCGCCATGACAGAACAGCAGACTCTGGTAAGAGCAGAGGAGGGGGGCTCTGTGTATATGTGAACAACAGCTGGTGTACCAACACAGTGATTGTAGACAGTCACTGCTCTCCAGAGTTAGAATATCTGACTGTTAAAGGCAGGCCCTTTTATCTTCCAAGGGAGTTCACTGTGGTTTTGATAATGGCTGTTTACATACCACTGGATGTTAATGCTAGCTCAGCTATCAGACTTTTGCATGGAAACATCACCAACAAGCAGAACACGTATCCTGATGCCATGAATATAATAGCAGGGGATTTTAATCATGTGGACTTAAAGGCAGCACTCCCGAAATTCCACCAGCATGTTAAGTGTGCTACAAGGGGAGATAACACCCTGGACAAGGTTTACTCTAACATCAAACTGGGCTACAGGGCCAGACCACTACCACACCTGGGCCAGTCTGACCACCTGTCATTGCTTTTAATCCCTGCATATGCCCCCCTCAGGAAAACTGCTCCCGCTATCACTAAGACTGTTGCCACATGGCCAGACGGTGCCTCCCAGCAGATGCAGAATTGCTTTGAGAGGACCAACTGGGGGGTCTTTGAACATCAGGACCTGGAGGTGTTCACAGACAGTGTCCTATGCTTCATTAAGAACTGTATAGACACTGTCACAGTGGACAAATGCATCCGGGTCTACCCCAACCAGAGGCCCTGGATGACACAGGAGGTCCAGCAGCTGCTAAGAGAGAGGAACACCGCCTGGTGGTCTGGCAACAAAGACCTCTACAGCACAGCTCGAACCAACTTAAAGAGGGACATCAGAGAGGCCAAGGCAGACTACAGGAGGAGGATAGAGGACCATCTGAGCAGTAACAATAGCAGGCAGGTGTGGCAGGGAGTCCAGCATCCAACCAACTACAGGACCAACCTTGGAGCTGCTGAAGGTGACCCCACACTGGCAGAGGAGCTGAATACCTTCTTTGCCCGCTTCAAGGTCACAGCACCAGAGTCGGCACCGCTACACCACACAGCACACAGCAGCATAAACCTCACAATTGAAGAGCATGAGGTGAGGCGCACGCTGTGGGCCGTCAACCCAAGGAAGGCGGCTGGTCCTGATGGCGTCCCAGGACACATGCTAAAGGACTGTGCAGATCAGTTCGCTGGAATCTTCACAAAGATCTTCAACCAGTCCCTGGCACAGTCCACTGTCCCACCCTGCCTTAAATCCTCAATTATAGTCCCCCTGCCCAAGAAAACTCATATTTCTAGCCTCAATGACTACCAACCAGTGGCACTCACCCCAGTGGTGATGAAGTGCTTTGAAAAACTGGTCCGTAGTCACATCACAGCAGCCCTGCCCCACAGCCTTGACCCCCACCAGTTTGCCTACAGAGCGAATAGATCCACAGAGGACACCATAGCCATAGCACTCCATACTGCACTATCACACCTGGAGCAGCAGGGGAGCTATGTGCGGATGCTCTTTGTGGATTATAGCTCTGCATTCAACACTATCCTCCTTCACAAGCTAGTGGTCAAACTGGGGGACCTGGGGCTTCCACACACTATCTGCATGTGGATCAATAGCTTCCTCTCTGATCGCAGACAGAGGGTTAGAGTGGGCCACTACACATCCATGGCCCTAAGCCTCAGTACCGGCTCCCCCAGGGCTGTGTGCTGAGTCCCTTGCTCTACTCCCTCTACACACATGACTGCTCCCCTGTCCATCACAGCAACACCATGGTGAAGTTTACGGATGACACCACAGTGGTGGGGCTCATCCCCAGGGGGGAGACGAGTGTGCCTACAGAGATGAGGTGGAGCGGCTGTCAACGTGGTGTAGAGCCAGCAACTTGCTCCTCAACACCTCAAAGACCAAAGAACTCATCATAGACTTCAGGAGAAAGAAAACAGAGGTACCACCACTGATCATCAACGGGGACTGTGTGGAGAGGGTGGCAGACTTCCGATTCCTGGGAGTTCACATCGAGGATAGCCTATCCTGGAGCATGAACACCTCTGAGCTGCTGAAAAAGGCCCTGCAGAGACTGTATTTCCTGAGAATACTCAGGAGAAACAACATCACACAAAGACTGCTGGTATCCTTCTACCATGCCTCCATTGAGAGCATACTAACATACTGCATGTGTGTATGGTACACCAGCTGCACAGCGGCTCAGACTAAAGCGCTCCAGAGGGTCATCAACATTGCCCAAAAGATTGTCGCCTGCCCTCTTCCCACACTGGAGGAACTACACAGTTCTCGTTGTCTCAAAAAAGCCCAGAACATTATAAAAGACACCAACCATCCCGGTCACTCCCTGTTTGAATTGCTGCCTTCAGGCAGACGGTACAGATCAATACACGCAAGGACAAATAGACTCAGACACAGTTTTTATCCAACTGCAATAATAACCCTCAATGCTGCTAAATAATGTGCAATACAATGTGCAATAATGAAACAGACCAATGTAATGACAGAAATTATGCATGTCTGCAGATGTATGTTCATATGGTTACTGTCTGTCCGTACTGTCTTTTTTTTGATGACTGGGTGTATTCGTAAGGACAGGAAGTATGCATGTCTGTAGATGTATGTTCATACAACAACTGTGTGTCTGTACTGTCTTTTTTTGCAATGACTGGGTGTGTTTGTGTGTTCATGTATGCTGCTAATACTGTTATATGTTTTCTATGTATTCTTTTTAACTTAAATTATATTTTAGAGACTCAATGAATGAGGCACTGACTGGAGAGCACTTTAAATTTCGTTGTACTTGTGACAATGACAATAAAGACCTATTCTATTCTATTCTATTCTATTCTATTCTATTCTATTCTAACATCGTGATGAAGGACTGAAAACTCTTATTAGTGGAATGCCCATGGTCCTTGTTCTATGTTCTGCACTAAGGGCCTGTGGAAAAAAACTAAAGTCCACTAGCCTATAAACTTTTAATATTTTTTACACTCAGTTTTATTTCAACATTAAGTTGAACAGTAGGTGATTAGAGGTTCAGTACAGCTACAGAATGTCTCTAAAAAAGTAAAAGTGCAAAATCAATAAACAGACTGAGACAGATCAATAATATCCTGGGCTAGACAGATTGTTTCTTGAATCATGCTTAAAGCCAATAATTTTAGCTAAACCTTTCTCCATTGTTGACCTCACTAGCATTACTCTTCACTGTATGATTACAATCATGCACACAACTCATGTAAGACTATAGCCATCTGGGCAGTGAATAGTTACTGTACCCCACCATTTTAAATGCAAGTTTTATTTTTTTCTGTCTATTAATGACTTTATGATAGGGCTATATGTAGTTACGTCACTCCAATGGTCTAGGCACAATGTTTTCCATTAACTTGCTTTGTTCCTTTTTTGCTCTTCATTCCCTTTACATCATAATGAGTGTCTTCCATGTGCATCATTTTACTCCAGTGTTTACAAATGTGGGTAAATAATTGTTTATTAAGCAAATGAAACAAAAGGGTATTTAAGTTAACAACAGGTATGTTTAACTTGATAAAGAATAGGAAAATAAATGTTAATTTTAAAAATTTCTTAATTTAATAAACTTTTCAGAAATAGCATGAATTAAATTGTGAATTGGGTGCATTGCTATCTGTCTTCTGTTTATTTTGAGAATGTAAAGTAAATAACAAAACCTCACCTTCTGGGTTTATAGTATACTGTAATTTTGTGCTACACCTGTAATTTAACCTAAGTGATTTTTTATATCCCTCTCTTTGCTTCCTGAACTCACCCACCTCAAACTTTTACAATAGTGATACTAATGATCGAATGAAATGAGTGAATGATCGATTGAAAGTTATGAGGAGAAACCCCCACCTGTTTTTCTGGGAACAAGGAAGCATATTGTATTTCCCTCTGTGTGTGTGTGTGTGTGTGTGTGTGTGTGTGTGTGTGTGTGTGTGTGTGTGTGTGTGTGTGTAGGGTTCAGTGGAGTCTCTAAAGCTGGCTCTTTAGAGTCAGTTATTAGGCAGTCATGGAGCTTATTAACCAAAAATTTATTTTTAGTAAAACTGAAAAGGGCTATTTGCTATTAACTTTTTCTTAATAAACTTTTATGAACATTTGTACTACCTCCTTGTGCTTTTCTTTTCTTTATCTTTCAGCAGTTTGTAAAGGGAGAACTCCAAGTCCTTGTTCAGTCATTTTTTTGTGTACACTTAATTGCATAACACCTCTTTCCTGTTTTAGATCTGTTTTCTTGTGTGTGTGTGTGTGTGTGTGTGTGTGTGTGTGTGTGTGTGTGTGTGTGTGTGTGTGTTATGGCATTAGAGCTGTGTTACTTCTGCCAACAATGAAGGCACATATATTATTCCTGCTATTGTACATTATTGTGACCTCTGCTGTCTGAACAAAACAATTACAGCTAGGAAAAACTAAGAGATTACACAACCTGATAATAATCATGATTCATTTTTTTATTTCATCAAATTGAATTGTCATAAATTTGTATTGCAATTTATCATTGCACAATATGTCATTACATGCCTGTGTATATATAACTGTATACTAAGAAAAATCTGACAAAAAAACCCCCAAATACATTGGAGTAAACTTATCTTAAATCTAAAACATTTTAAAATGATCAGTGCTGTTACACAGCAGGAACTTAATCTCCAGGTTCAGGATATTTGTAAATAATCATAAAACATTAAATCTCCATGAAGTAAAGCAATCAAATAGAAATATGTACTTTTTACAGAAAAATTATCTACATTACAAATAATAAAATCATTCATAACAAAAGAAAAAAAACAGTCAAGTCTTCTTGTTTGTAAACATTCCCAGTTACAAAAATATATTTCTTTTCCAAATCCAATTTTTATCATTGGTTACAGGATTCAACAGCTGACATGCCTTCTCCGACATCTGATCCACTGTTTTTGCTGGTATCTTTAGCTTGTTTAAAGTTCAAAAAGCTTGTTTAGTACAACAATGTGAGCTGTTAAAATGGGTCTCAAATCTCCTAAACAGTTTATGAGGACATTGTGCATCTGTGCTATCTGATCTGATCTGAAAATAAACCAGAGAGGAAGATAAAACAAAGGAGAGAGATAAGAGAACAAAGCTCACACTGTTTCCATTCACTTCTTAATTGTCTGTGTCTTCAGTGCCATATGAGCAGGATGACATTTCCCACTGTCTCGACAGCACTGCTGTTTCTTAGTGATTTGAGTGACTTTTAAGGGGTTAAAAAAAAAGAAAATAGTATGAATAGTAAGAAAATTGTTTTCCTCAGGAGTCATGAATTAAAACAGGAATAGCTGCAAGTTAAACTGCACAATTAATCCTTAACTTTTGCAACAGTTTTATAAATAGATACTCAGTGTTCAGTCATTGTTTAACTCTAAGTTAAAAAAAAGACTTGTGCGTGTGCTGTTATATAACCCCGTTTCAAAAAAAAAAAAGTTGGGACTGTATAAAATGTAAATACAAACAGAATCAGACTCACACCTGCATTCTGGCTAAGTTCCTTTCTCCGCTACAGACCTCCACAGAGTCCACCTTTGAAGGTAGTCTGGCCAGTGAGGGCAGTCTGTGGTCGGAATCAATCAGACGGCAGTTAATGTCGAGCTCAAAGCTCACGTGGCTCTGTCCAAGTCTACCCACTCTGAGGATGAGTGACTGGCTCCATCCATCATAGAGGGCAGAATTATACAGATTCATTGAGTGTTGCTTCCCATCAGAGCTCAAATATCTTACTAACAAAAGAGGGGCAAAGACAGATTGATGGACACAGAAAGACAGTCAGATATACGGACAGAAAGAAGACAGGCAAAGAGACAGACAGACAGACGGTCACACAGAGAGAGACAAGTGGACAAAAAGAGACACAGAGAGACAGATAGAGAACAAAAAGATAGACAGAGGGACAGAGAAACACAGACAATGGGAAAGAGGGACAGAGAAACCGACAGGCAATGGAACACAACAAGAGAGAGAGGGAGAGAGAAGGAAACAGAACAGAAAGATAGAGGAGGACAGATACAGAGAGACAGATTGTGACAGACAGTGGCAGACAGTGAGAGACAGACAGCTAGCTTCATTCAAGTGTGTTAAATAAAAGCAAGCAGGATGGTCTCAGCATGTGTGTGAAAAACTTTCAGTGAGACTCTCAGTACCTTTAGTGAGCTTGCTGATGATGGTGATCTCCAGGTATTTCTTGCCGTTGTCTCTGCTGTAGATTCCAAACAGCATGTTACCCAGTTTAGGAGGGAGAATGTGGAGTGTGGAGGTCATGTACACATCCTTCATTTTCTCCAAACCTTCCACCAAATCCTCCACGATCTCTGCCATCCAAGTAGAATCACTCAGCACCAATGCATCAATCACTGCAGCTGAGGGGTGAAGGGGGATAAATGTCAGTACAGTTACACAGTAATTTTCACAGCATTTATACTGTAATTCTGTAAATATACTGTACTGCAGAACAACAATAGCATCCTGTACAGTATTTACTGCTTTACTACTCCGGATTTCTCATGAACAGAACATTGCGAGAAAATGTCAAGTGAAAAAAAGAAGCTCTTGTTTTTTAGTCTTTCGAAGCCAACAGTAAAAATGGGACCTGTAACAGATGCTAACTTCTCCCCGGAATAACAAAAATACAGCAGCAAACAAACAAACACATCACAAATATTACAGTATACACATATTTTATGTGTTTGAGGGTGGAGGTTTTTTTTTAATCATGGACCCTGGAGCTGTGAGACAGCAACATAATAACCTGCTTGTAGCGGTTCGTAGGAGGGGGAGGAGCACAGAAAGACAGTAGGCCAGAATAAAGTTCCAAAGCTATTTTATTTTTGCTCTTTTCAGACGCAAAAATCCACTCTCCCAGCCACGCGCGCACGCACGCACATGTCATCTGGTTGGGGAGAGAGTTCACTTCCTCTGCTCTCTCTCTCCTTATATAGGGCGTGATCGCTGGGAAGACATCAGGTTAATTGACATCAGGTGTAGTGATTCTGCCATTTACCTTCCCTGACTCCGCCCTCCGGTCACAGACCGGCGCTTGACCACGCCCCCGCTGCCACATACCCCCACCGCCCGACTCAGGCCGGGCAGCTGTCCGGCCTGCAGCCGACTCCCCCCCCCCTTGATGGGAGAGGAAGTCCGCCACGACCATCTGCGCCCCCGGCCTGTGGACCACCTTGAAATTAAAGGGCTGGAGTGCCAGATACCAACGGGTGATCCGCGCATTGGCATCCTTCATGCGGTGGAGCCACTGGTGGGGCGCATGGTCCAAACAAAGGGTGAAAGGGTGCCCCAGGAGGTAGTAGTGGAGGGCGAGGACCGCCCACTTGATCGTCAGGCACTCCTTTTCAATGGTGCTGTAGCGCCCCTCACGCACTGACAGCTTCCTACTTATGTACAGCACGGGGTGGTCCTCCCCCTCCACCTCCTGGGACAGAACAGCCCCCAGCCCTCTGTCCGACGCGTCCGTCTGCAACATAAAGGGGAGAGAAAAGTCAGGGGAGTGTAACAGTGGCCACCCGCACAGTGCAGCCTTCACCTCAGAGAAAGCCTGCTGGCATTGCTCCGTCCACTGAACCAGATCTGGTGCTCCCTTTTTAGTGAGATCAGTCAGCGGGCTGGTGACGTCCGAATAATTAGGTATAAACCTACGATAGTAGCCAGCCAACCCCAGGAACTGTCTCACCCCCTTTTTGGTCTTGGGCCTCGGGCAGGCCGCAATCACTGCAGTCTTGTTAATTTGGGGATGCACCTGCCCATTGCCCAAGTGGAAGCCCAGATACCATACTTCCACCCTCCCAATCGCACACTTCTTCAGGTTGGCCGTGAGACCTGCCCGCCTCAGCAACCTAAGGACAGCCCTCAGGTGTTGTAGGTGCTGCGGCCAGTCATTACTATAAATAATGATGTCGTCGAGGTACGCGGCCACATAGGTGGCGTGGGGGCGGAGGACCCTATCCATCAGCCGCTGAAACGTAGCGGGCACCCCAAACAGCCCAAAAGGAAGTGTGACAAACTGTTGTAAGCCGAAAGGTGTGGAAAAGGCCGTTTTTTCTCGGGATAATGGAGTCAAGGGGATCTGCCAATAACCCTTTGTCAAATCCAGTGTCGAGTAAAAGCAAGCCGTGCCTAGTCGATCGAGCAACACATCAATATGAGGCATTGGGTACGCGTCGAATTTGGACACCGCGTTGACTTTTCTATAGTCTGCACAGAACCGGACCGACCCGTCGGCCTTGGGTACCAAGACCACAGGGCTGCTCCAGTTGCTGTGGGACTCCTCGACAATGCCCATTTCGAGCATGGCCTCGAGTTCTTCCCGAACCACTTTTTTCTTGTGTTCGAGTAGCCTGTAAGGGCGGGTACGCACTACCACCCCCGGGGGTGTCTCAGTGTGGTGCTCTATGAGGTGTGTGTGTGTGTGGAGTTTTGCGCGCAGATCAATAATGTATTGAATTTCATTTTTACTTGGTGAAGGTCCCTCCTCCAAGTTTTCTCACAGCACATCTAGAATGCCGCGTGGCTTATGCCCATATAACAATTTGAACTGGGAGAACCCCATGGAGGCTTGGGGAACCTCTCACACTGCAAATAACAAGGGTTCGAGCCATTTATCCCAATTACGTGTGTCCTCACTTACGAATTTTTAAATTATATTTTTTAGGGTGCGATTGAACCGTTCAACTAAACCGTCCGTTTGTGGTTGATAAACGCTGGTGCGGATCGGCTTAATTCCTAATAACCCATACAGTTCGTTCAGTGTACGTGACATAAATGAGGTGCCTTGGTCAGTCAGAATCTCTTTCGGGATTCCAACTTGGGAGATGACGTGGAAGAGCGCTTCCGCAATACTGTGTGCTGAGATATTGCGAAGAGGCACTGCTTCCAGGTATTGTGTTGCATAGTCCACCAGAACTAAAATAAAGCAGTACCCTCGTGTTGACTGATCTAATGGCCCAACGAGATCCATCCCAATTCTTTTGGACGGGGTCTCGATTAATGGGAGAAGGGGCAAAGGCGCTTTTGGGATGGCGGCTGGATTTACTAACTGGCATTCGCGGCACGCTGTACACCACCTACGGACATCGCCGCGAATCCCTGGCCAATAGAACCGGGCCATTAGTCAGGCTAGTGTCTTATCCTGCCCCAAGTGTCCAGCCATGGGATTAAAGTGAGCCGCCTGGAATAGCAATTCCCGGCGGCTCTTTGGAATCAAAAGCTGTGTGACTTGCTCTTTAGTCTGAGTGTCCTGCGTCACTCGGTATAATCTATCCTTCATAATAGAAAAATAGGGGAAGGACAGGGTGGCATTTGGCTAGAGCATTTGACCATCGATTACTCTCACTTGGTCAAACGCATGCCGCAGAGTCTCATCTCGCAATTGCTCTAACAGAAAATCCACGAGGGATTCCCCGAGAGAGTGAGGAGGAGCCGACGGCTCCTCACTCTGATGCGTAGATGATGTAGACGACTCTGTGACAGCTGCTCCTGCCAATGCGACACCGGGACCTCACCCTGCTGAACTACGGCAGGACCCACTCTTCACTAAATGGCTCATTAACTCCCCAAATCCCAGCCAATCAGTCCCCAAAATTATCGAGTGGGTGATGTGAGGATTAACCACCGCCTTTACTCTAAATTTTTCCCCTCTGAAAAAAATGTGGACCGACACTAAAGGGTAGCTGTGAACATCCCCGGGCACACACAACACCTTCACCCCCTGTGCTCCCCCAATGCCTCGTCTTGCACCAGGCTTTGGTGAATTGAGGTCTGATTACAGCCAGAGTCCACCAATGCCTGATATGTATCCCCTTGGATACTCACCGGTATGCAATATGCTCCGGCCTGATCGAGGGCGGCTCCTGGCGCATCGGGGATCTGAACCACCGCGCCCACTTCCATCGCCGAGCACTGCTGTTGGAGGTGGCCCGTCTCCTCGCAGCACCAGCAAACCGGCCCGGGCTTCCTCTCTGCACTGGCACTCTGGGGCTCACTCACCTGGGAGGGGGAAGAGACAGACACAGAAGGGAGAAACAGGAGGGCACCGTGGGTGCGACGGGCCAGCTGGGGTGGGGCCAGCCCCCGCTGTGGGGGAACGGGGTGAGGATGAGACACAGGAGGGGAGAGAGAGAGAGAGAGAGAGAGAGAGAGAGAGAGAGAAGGGGGAAGAAGAGGATGTCCGCTGTCCTGCCATCGGAACAGTCGCCAAATGGTCCTCCGCCAACTCAATGGCCTGATCCAGCGACGCCGGGTGGTGGCACTGGACCCACTCCGTGGTTCCCTCTGGTAGGCGGGCGAGGAACTGCTCCAGTACCACCTGATCGATGATCCCCTCGGCGTCGCGGTTGTCGAACCTCAACCACTGCCAGCAGGCGTCCCGGAGCTGCTGGCCAAACACAAACGGCCGGCCGACTTCCTCCAGACGCAGAGCACGGAAGCGCTGTCACTGTTGTTGAGGGGTGCGCCCCACCCGCTGGAAGATGGCCCGGCGAAGGTCCGCGTAGACCAGCCGGTGATCGGTGGGGAGCTGTAGCGTGGCCAGCTGTGCTTCGCCCGTTAACGGGGGAAGAGGCGCGCCGCGCGCTGTTCCACCAGCCAGCCCGAGGCCTCTGCTGCCTGCTTGAAGAGCGTGAGGAAGGCCTCAGGGTTGTCATGCGTGCCCATCTTAGTGAGGGTGAGGGGAAAAGGGCCCACAGCGGTGGAGGTGGTGGACCCCGCCGACGAGAGGAGGTGCCAGTACGCCTGTAGGTCTTCCTGCTGCGCCAGCACCAGGGCCTTGAACCAGTGCTCCTGCTCCTTGCCTTGCCATGCCTGCTCCTGCTCCTAGCACCTGGTTCTGGCTCTGCTGGGCCGTGGCGAGGGCGTGGACCAGGTCTGCGAAGGGGGAGGACTCTATGGGGCTGTTCTTTTCCTGTGCTTGATCCCGGGTTTCAGCACCACTGTAGCGGTTTGTAGGAGGGGGAGGAGCACAGAAAGACAGCAGGCCAGAATAAAGTTCCAAAACTGTTTTATTTTTGCTCTTTTCAGACACAAAAGTCTACTCTCCCATCCATCCATCCATCCATCTATCTATCTATCTATCTATCTATCTATCTATCTATCTATCTATCTATCTATCTATCTATCACACACAAGTCATCTGGTTGGGGAGAGAGCTCACTTCCTCTGCTCTCTCTCTCTCTCTCCTTATATAGGGTGTGGTCGCTGGGAAGACACACAAACACAGGTTAATTGACATCAGGTGTAGTGATTCTGCCACTTACCTTCCCTGACTCCGCCTTCCGGTCACAGACCGACGCTTGACCACGCCCCCGCTGCCACACTGCTCTTTCAAGGGTAACTGTTTTTCATTGTTTTACACAGTGTCATCAGTTAAATGGGCTTTTTCTGTCTTAAAAGCACAATTTAATTGTTTTGATGAATCTTTTAACATGCATGTTTACATTATTGGCTTTCCATACTGTAAAAAAAAATGATAAAAGCGCGAGGTGATTCACTTTATTTAACTACAAGCTAAATGTCAGTCTACAATGGCAGAAAGAAAATGGCTGAAACAGGACAAGATATGTGATGTGAGCTATTTTTTTTAACTTTCTAAAAGCAAGCATATGACTAGATTTTAAGTTTTATGTATCCATGCAAAACTTGGCAAACTGAAAAATATGGGATTATAAAGCAGTGTTAATAATGGTGATGGATTTATCCGTTCAGTTACACATCAATTTGGATTTATTATTTATGACTCAGATAGATGCCAAATTGTCTTCACAGAAAGAGCTATAGGGTTAATTTAATCTTATAGCTTTGAATGATCACTTTCATGCAGCGTTAATTCGATAGTGTTTGTGCAGGTCTATCTAGATTCTGCAGAAAAATTGGAAGGTGGTCAACATTAAAAAAACTAACTCAGCAATCAATGTGTTCATATGGTATGGTCAAGTGTATTTATTATTTTGCACAGTATATCCGTATATACAGTACTGCACAAAAATCTTAGGCACATGCAAAGGAATGTTGCAGAGTATGACAGTTGAAGTGAATGGTGAGTTGGAGCTAGAAATGGAAAGGAATAATTGCTTGTCCACTCCTACCTCCAAAAGGATGACAATAGTAATGTTAGGTTATCACTCCCACAGAGCTGACACTTTAAAAGTCTGCAAAATAAATCAATTAATGGCATTTCAGCAGTGGAGCAATAGAAGCTAGAAAGGGAATATTCCTCATGTCCACCATCCAGCATTATTGTGTCATACAGTGAAGGGACTAATGATGCAAGGTTCAAAGGTTGAGAGGATGAGGTGTGCTCCTCCAGCATATCTTCCTGATTGTCTAAAACAGTAGTCAAGCTTGCCCAGCTGAGGTATACTTGCTATTAAGCCACAAGATCACTTGGAGCTCAGCTGGTGGAAGGTGTTCCCCCCTTAAAATTTGGATTATTTTTTCGGGGAACATTAAAAATGCCAGCTCAGTAGGTGTTTTTAAATCCAGAGCAAATGCATTTGTTTTGCTTCTTATATTTTCCTGTTAAATATAATGATATGTCAAGTGGGTGGCACGGTGGTGTAGTGGTTAGCGCTGTCGCCTCACAGCAAGAAGGTCCTGGGTTCGAGCCCCGGGGCCGGCGAGGGCCTTTCTGTGTGGAATTTGCATGTTCTCCCCGTGTCCGCGTGGGTTTCCTCCGGGTACTCCGGTTTCCCCCACAGTCCAAAGACATGCAGGTTAGGTTAACTGGTGACTCTAAATTGACCGTAGGTGTGAATGTGAGTGTGAATGGTTGTCTGTGTCTATGTGTCAGCCCTGTGATGACCTGGTGACTTGTCCAGGGTGTACCCCGCCTCTCGCCCGTAGTCAGCTGGGATAGGCTCCAGCTTGCCTGCGACCCTGTAGAAGGATAAAGCGGCTAGAGATAATGAGATGAGATAAGATATGTCAAGTGCAGCAATATTAGTATGATTTTTGTGGCCATATAGAGGCTGTAGCCACTATGTCATCATGTTAGAAGAATATAAGAATGAGTGTAACAATCATACACTGTGTATGTGCATCCGCATACAGGTGTTCCTATTAAAATGGCCGGTGAGTGTATACAATTCGGTTCACCATTCGAAATAAATGGACTAGACT
Source organism: Neoarius graeffei (assembly GCF_027579695.1). Lineage (NCBI taxonomy): Eukaryota > Metazoa > Chordata > Actinopteri > Siluriformes > Ariidae > Neoarius > Neoarius graeffei. Next base: position 49,456,756 of record NC_083575.1, read on the forward strand.
AAAGAAATCGCTTTCAGACATGTTTATGTTTATTACAGAGGGAAAGTGCGTTCCTATTTTAAAATATACTCCAGGTTGTCCCCCTTTCCTTCCCTTCTTTGGCCAGTGGTCCCATGTGTGATGTAGATGTGACACACTTCCGAGTTGTTCCAGGAAGTTGTTGAAAAGAGTATTGAGACCACTGAGCTCTAGTGCTGGGCCTTTTCCGGGAAATAAGAGTTTCGGTCATGGCAACAGCGTGTGTATGTCAGCCTCAGTTCGGAGGTTTCAGTTTTGAAAACTGTAAGAGGTGAAAACTGAAAGAGGTGAATAGTAATGAGTCTGCTGCATTTGCATCATTCACAGCCACAGTGCAGGTACTCAGATCCAAATATTTTATATTCTGATTTGTGGTTTCCAGGTCAAATTTTTTTGCTAAATTACTGACAAGAATTAAAAGAGACCCAGAATATAGGTTTCCAGGTCCCCAACCCATTAAAGGATTGTAAATTTCACATCAAAGACTGACTTTGGAACTGTACCTTCCCATACAGCCGATTAATTCAAACAGAAAACCCAGTACGATCATGAGCACATTGAGGCTAATGAGCCCAATTCACTGGAGCTCTGTTGGCAGGATCTACATTTCAGAAGACCTCAGCTTCCTCATCTGTTTTGAAGCCTCGTTACGGACTTTCTACGGTGGGACACTCCACAGCATTAAATACCGAGCCAAGCTGCAGAAGTAAAAACAAACCCAATCAATAGATCATCAGAAGTGTAATGTATTGTTAAACCATTTCTCCCAATTAAGGAATATATTTTGTTTTAATGGCAGGGTTAAAGATGTACCTGATCTTTCACTCCATCCACTGCTCACAGTCAGTGTGAATAAGGTTTTGTGTAACACTAGCAGTTCAGAAAAACTGGATTTTCATGCAGATACTTAATATTTTAAACCAGGTTTCAGAGCAGTTCCCCTTCAGGTTAAAATTAACTTCACTTACAACTTCACAGTGTAAATGAAGCTCTAACGCACAGGACTAATCCCCAACTATTGAACAAGGGGAAGAAGAAAGATGAATGAGAAATTTATTGAGTGTAAATATCTACTTTGAGACGATAATGAAGAATTATGAAAAAGATTAACACAGCTAATTATCTGTTAAAATTCAGCAGAAACTGTAAATGACTAATGATGCCGAGAGCACTTTCTAACCTGCACATCCACAAGTGCACACAGAAATACAGTATCAATGCATAAAAAAGCATTACTCTCTTCCCAGAGCGGGTAGCGTAGTAGAGTGGTCCAAGGCACTGTATTTAGGCTTCAGTCTCTTTATTTGTCTTTATAAAGATTAGAGATGCAGCTTTAGGACCAAAAGGTCACCGCTTCAATTTCCTGGACCAGCAGGCAGAGGTGGACAGTAACGAAGTACATTTACTTGAGTACTGTACTTAAGTACACTTTTTGAGTATCTGTACTTTACTTGAGGATTTTTTTTTTGAAAATTATGACTTTAACTTCACTACATTTGAAAGACAAATATCATATTTTTCAGTCCACTACATTTCTATCAAGGTCCTTGTTACTCGTTACTATGAAGCAGCTTTGAAAGTGGATGTCTTTTTCTTTTCTTTTCTAAAATGTGTTTGGTTTTTTCGCAGGTGACACTGAGACAGCCTATCAGTAATCACTAGGGTCACGTCACGTCCATAGACTGTATAAAATCAAATTCAGTGATTTCTCCACAGCAATATTTGAACACGACCAGTTGATGGCAGAATGGAAGGAGACAGTTCTTCTGGGGAATGCACACACCCAAGGCCATACCTAGAACACATGTTTCAGTTTTCTGAAAGGAATAAAGATTCATTTCCTTTTAAATGTTTGCTTTGTTTGCCGAAAACGAACCACATCTCAGCCTACAAAAACTCACCGTCCAACCTGCGGAAGCATATTGAGGTCTGTAAATGTTTTATTCCAAGAGAAAGCTTGCAACGAAGTTGTCTGTGCTTTTAGAGCTAGCGATAACGTTGCAATAGCTATGCAGTCTGGTTAGTCAAATGAATTTCTATGGATTTGCCCGCCAAGTTGCCATAGCCTTGTCCATGGCTAACGTTCACACATAGCTAGTTAACTTGGACACTGTTAGTTAGCATGTAAAAATGGAGTTACACTAACATGAATAATGTTAACTTATCTGAAGTCCTTTCAGAAATACGTTTTAGCATAATCTTGCCAAATAAACACAATATAGAAATCTTTCTTTTCTCGTAGCATTAGCTACCCAATATGATTTCGAGTTTGAAAAGCGTTTGCTAGCATGTCAGGTGGAGCTTCACTGACTAGCTTGCTTAACTGTAAACCACCATGATGGCACAGAATGTGTTCATTTTGTGAATTCACATTTCTGTCTTTGGTAACGGCATTAGGTTTTGTAAGCAATGTGGCAAGAATACAATGATGCGTTGACAGAAAATGTACTTTTAATACTTAAGTATTTTTAAAAGCAAGTATTTCAGTACTTTAACTTAAGTAAAAATTTGACTGGACAACTTTCACTTGTATCGGAGTAACATTTGACCAGAGGGATCTGTACTTTGACTTAAGTAATGAAGTTGGGTACTTTGTCCACCTCTGCCAGCAGGAATGGCTGAAGGGCCCTTGAGCAAGGCACCTAACCCCCAACTTCTCCCTGGGCACTGCAGCACAGCTGCTTACTGGTCTTTGTAGGTGTGCCCACATCCCCAGATGGGTTAAATGGAGAGAAAGAATTTCACTGTGCTCTAATGTACATGTGACGAATACAAGCTTATATAAAAATTAATAAAAAAATAAAAATGATGGTTATTTTAATTAACTGCTCTATTATTTCACATGAACAAACCATGAACTTCAACATCTATAAGTAATGTTAAAATGTTAACAAATTAACAAACATTAACACATACACTAGTTGAAAATTGTTTAATGTTAACAAAATACATCTGCACTGACTGTTCATTCAATCCATCGCTAAAAATGAATGAATGAATTCATTCATTCATTTTCTGTAACCACTTTATTCTGATCAGGGTTGTGGCAGATGAAGAATCTATCCTGGAACACTGCGTGTGAGGCAGGAATACGCCCTGAATAAGAGACCAGTGCAAAGTAGGGTATCATACAGACAGAGTCACACAAAGTGGCAATTTAGAGTAGACCATTCACCTATCACCCTGTTTTTGGGAGGCGGGCAGAAACCAGAGAACCCAGAAGAAGCCCACATGGACATGGGGAGAACATGCAAAGATTTACTCAGACAGTAATCCAAGCTTGAACCAGGGATCCTGGAGCTGTAGGGTGGCAATGCTACCTGCTTCACCACTGTGTCATGCCATGATTAAAATAAGTCCAGATAAATTAGCAAAAGATTAAAGTACAGCATGTTTATAAATGTTAGGGACTTACTGAACTCTGTGTAATAGTTCTGATTTTTGTCAGTTGGCCATGTTACTTGGTTTATTAGTGTAATTAACTTGCTAATGTTACTTATGATATACAGTATTATTGCTGAATTTTGTGCTTTGTTCATGTTAATTAAGGTGTTTTATATTATAATATCAAGTTAAGGATGCTCTATGTTCTTGTGCTTTTGTTTTGGCCATGGACATCAACATAACAGTAACATAAGACATGATCAACTATTCAAAGTCAGATTTTTTTAAATGTTTCTTTCCTTATGAATGAACCCCTTATGAAAATGTGAAAGATATTCAGGTAGCCTTGAGAGCTAACACCAATGTTATATTGTATTGCAAGAAGCATAAACACTAATAATAACAACATATATTTTTTTAAATGCGATTAAATCTATTATTGCTTAGATTTGTTTTGACTTCACAATGTCAGTTTTGAATAAAGCAAGGATCTTGGCCAGATTTTTGCTGGTTATAATAAAAAAAAAGTGTTTATTAAGAGTGTGTAGACAAGGTAGTGTGTATACAAGTACAAAGTGAGCAGGCAAAGTCAATGTCAAAAAGTAGGCAAAGAGTCAAAAGTCATAGAAAGCAAGCAGAGCAAACAACTAATCAAAAGGAGAAAACAAAAGGTCAAAAACTGGAGACTGAATGAAAAAACAACATATGTGGAATTGCAAGGAAATACAAGCGAGATCATGAAAAAAAAGGCTTAGAATTTCAAAGACTTGGCAAAGAACAACTGTGTCTGAGGCATACTTATACAAAAGGTCATTGTTAGATACTGGTGATTCTAATCAGACTGCAGGTGAACTTGAACGATTGCAGGGGTGCAAGCAGAGAGTAAGGAGTTGATAGTGAGTTGGATTCTGAGAACTAGAATTATCAGAGCATGTGGCACTTGACATGTAAAGATTCCTGGACCAGAAGGCATACCTTCCGTTATTTTACCCTCTTCTGGCACTAGTATTTAAACAATATGTGACATATATTATTAAAGCCATAATTGGATTATATTAAAGGTTCTGCTCTGTTCTCTGTGTGTGTGTATGTGAATGTATTTAGAGGTATCAGAGGATGGGGGGGGGGCACGGTGGTGTAGTGGTTAGCGCTGTCGCCTCACAGCAAGAAGGTCCTGGGTTCAAGCCCCGGGGCCGGCGAGGGCCTTTCTGTGTGGAGTTTGCATGTTCTCTCCGTGTCCGCGTGGGTTTCCTCTGGGTGCTCCGGTTTCCCCCACAGTCCAAAGACATGCAGGTTAGGTTAACTGGTGACTCTAAATTGACCATAGGTGTGAATGTGAGTGTGAATGGTTGTCTGTGTCTATATGTCAGCCCTGTGATGACCTGGCGACTTGTCCAGGGTGTACCCCGCCTTTCGCCCGTAGTCAGCTGGGATAGGCTCCAGCTTGCCTGCGACCCTGTAGAAGGATAAAGCAGCTAGAGATAATGAGATGAGATGAGATTCCTACTACTGGATTCAGTCTAGCAGTCCATTGTGTGGTTACATAAATGGGCATCTGTCAACCATTTGCTATTTTGGTTGGAAAGGGCATAAAAAGTGTGATCCTCGACCCCAAACATTTACCTGCACAACATTCATCTTGAAAATGTCAATGGGACAGGATATGGAATGAGATGTTATATTTTTATGGGTCTTCTGTATCTTAAGACTGTACGGTATCTGTAGGGTCTATATGCCTGCTAAGCTGCAAGGTATTCTGTTGTAGTCAGTAAAATAAATTCAGTCTGTGCTTTATGAACTGCTTTGCATTACTGCTTTGCATATATATATATATATATATATATATATATATATATATATATATATATATATATATATATATATATATATGCACATTTCAAGTCAGGGGTTCAGTCATATATGTTTAGGGAAGACACTCCCTCCAGAATGAAAGTCATGCAGAGGTATGTTTTCAGACTCCTGACCAAATCTTTCCTGAAAGTGTTGCCTTGGCATGAACACCACAAGAAAATAATGCCTGATAAAATCAGAATTTATATTTCATTTCCTAACTGCATGCATATCATATGATATGAATGATACTAATAGTTTAGTGTTTGCCTCTTTTATCTCAATTAGTATATTTTGATAGTATTTATTTAAATTTATATTTATATTTATATACCTTTACTCTTATTCAAGATTGCTCCATCTACATGTATTTGTATTAGTGTGAATGCAATTCCTTGTACGTTCACTTGGTGGTACCTGAGACTCTTTTGTTGTATTTCTTCACGTGTACAAATACAAAAAGCTATAGGCAGTGCTAGTTCAGCACTTAAGGTTATGCTCTAGAGACTCTAAAGTTGTTAGGTCAAATCTCAGAACTGCCAGAGGCACAGCTGGGTCTTTGATAAAGACTATGTACTTGGATCTGCTTTATTACAGTGACACTGAATAAAAACATCTTCCAAATGAATATATGCAAATGCAATTTGAAAAACTCAGGTCTCAGCAGAATTGAAACATGCAGCCACATTCAATTTCCAGTGCAAGACTCTGAACCCGGCTGTCTTTCAATAGCCATAATTTAAACTTAGTATCATATGTAAATTTAGAAATATTACTATTACTGTTACTATGACAGGGCATTTCATATCAAGACCTCTGACAGAAGAGTGTGTGTGTGTGTGTGTGTGTGTGTGTGTGTGTGTGTGTGTGTGTGTGTGTGTGTGAGAGAGATAGAGTAATTGTAGAGTGATAAAGTGCTAGAGGTAAACAGGTGATAAAGGAGTGGGAAAATGTAACAGACTTTAAGTTGTTTATCTCTCACTTTAAATAGTTGGCCAGTAATCCATTGGCAAATACACTCATTTCATTAATGGAGCAGTAAAATATCTTTAAATACTGTATGAGGTCTCATTGAAATCAAGCTAACCAATAATTTTACAAGCACATACATATTAATAAATGCAATTAGAATAGATATGGAAAAAAATCTGAAGGAAAATAGGTATATCGACAAATTGCCACAGCATGACTCAAAATTTAAACAAATTATGAAAAATATGCACAATCCCAAGAGATAGGAAGTAGTTTACTTGACATGATGATGTTAGACATGTCACCCAAATAAATCTAGCTGATGTGTAGTTGATACTTGCTAATATTAGCAGTATCTCACTACCTTTCATCTGAACCATTCATTTCATTTAAAATTTAATAATATTGACCTGGAAACTTATCTTTTCTCTGAAGGGCATGTCTGATCTTCCAAACCCAGACAGGTGGTGAACACTCAAGCAGAGATAGGCTGCATGGTAACATTTGCTAAATAAATAAATAAAATTTAAAAAATCATCTGGTATTTGACATCATAAACAAGCAAGCAAATAAATAAATAAATAAATAAAAACTCATAAGTGAGTGTGCTATGAAAGTACCGGTAAAGTTGTATTCTGCATCTGTAACACTGCATTTGTTTTTAAAGCATAGTGTGTCTAGCATTGATACCTGGAAGGCTGATTTAAAGAAAGCACCAAAACTGCTTTTGCTTGTTTGGTTGCTTAAATTTCTCAAAGAAAGCCTTGCCCAATTTACTATACTTTTGAAAAAACAAATAAGTCACAATAACAGTTGGTCAAAATTGATAGGGAACACTAAAAGAACCAATCTGAACTATATGGACCCAGAGCTATGCCTTCCCAGCACTAATGGAAAAAATCCTCTGTGTCACATAAAAATAACACCCTAGAAATAAAATGAGCAATACAAAAGGTGAAATGGGAACATGGAAAATGACTTCAGAAACCATGCGAGGAAACACTGAAATATTTATTACTATGGTTTCCAGTTTCATGTATAAAGCAAGTACAAAAATAAACTGTAAAATTACAGCACTGGCATGTGTTCACTTATGTGTGAGCAATCCAGGACAGTGTTTATAATTCCCAGTCTCTATGATGGCAATATCTGTTGACCCTGGTACTTAATTATTGTCATAATTGTTAATCCTATTGATTCCATTAAATAATATTAATGTACCATCCTGTATTCTGTGTAAATCTGTCAGATTCTTGTTTAGTAGCCACAGCTGAGTTCTTGTTTCTGATTTGTTACAGATGAAACAATTCAATATGTAGCTGGGTGCAGTAGATTAATAATGCTGAAGTGGGGTGACTTTAGTCAAATCAAGTAGCTCTTTATTGCCATCACAGGTATATAGGGGAGAGCAGGGAGACTTGGGACAAGTTTTCAGCTTTTGTAGATTGTGTGAAATTCTTTGCCGGTAGCATCACATTCATATTGCATTAGAGAGTATTTACTATACCCTCTTACCTCAACATTAGATTCTCAGCTCGTCACATAATCAGGCTTCACTTTTTCTGTCATTATTTTTTTTTTTGCAGGGAGACATGAGACATTGAGGGGAAACATGGAACAAAAATAAAATACCTCGGCCTAAGTGTTTAATTTTTATTTATTATCAAATCTTGTGGCGGCACGGTGGTGTAGTGGTTAGCGCTGTTGCCTCACAGCAAGAAGGTCCGGGTTCGAGCCCCGTGGCCGGCGAGGGCCTTTCTGTGTGGAGTTTGCATGTTCTCCCCGTGTCCGCGTGGGTTTCCTCCGGGTGCTCCAGTTTCCCCCACAGTCCAAAGACATGCAGGTTAGGTTAACTGGTGACTCTAAATTGACCGTAGGTGTGAATGTGAGTGTGAATGGTTGTCTGTGTCTATGTGTCAGCCCTGTGATGACCTGGTGACTTGTCCAGGGTGTACCCCGCCTTTCACCCGTAGTCAGCTGGGATAGGCTTCAGCTTGCCTGCGACCCTGTAGAACAGGATAAAGCGGCTACAGATAATGAGATGAGATGAGATCAAATCTTGTATCATATGAACTGTATAAAAACACACAATGCTGGTACAGCGATAGAAAAATGTCAGTTTACCAAAAACCTGACAAAACAAAACAGTTCCATTCTCAAGAAGGAATGAAATAAGCTTAAACCTCATGCAGGTACACGTCCACATTTTTAACAAAAAACACAAACAAACAAACAAAAAAAAACCAAACAACAACAACAAACCAAATTAAAACAATTTTATATTTGTAAACCACAAGAAAAAACCGGTAACGTGAACTCCCAATCTAGGCATTAAAAAAAAAAAAAAAATCCCTAAATGTTTTTTCCCCCCAGAATTTAAGTTTAATAAATAATACTATAAATGGTAACTCCAGGCTACATACAGTACTAGCCTAGCAAACTACAAAAACAAACAGACAAACAAACAAACAAACAAACAAACAAACAAACAAACAACAACAACAAACATTCCTAACAAATCCTGAATTCACCAGCATACATTACGCCACAGAATGGAGGTGGATTGCGAAGTAGAAAATACAAGTTTTGGTTGACAAAAATATTTAACTGCACAACCATGGTTGCAGTGTCCAGCTTTGTATCTCTAAGGGGCAACATCTAACTTCTGATGTAATCAAGAACCTGACTGGTTGAAATTAAATTATGGGAATACAAATTGTCCCGGGGCGACACGGTGGTGTAGTGGTTAGCACTGTTGCCTCACAGCAAGAAGGTCCGGGTTCGAGCCCCGTGGCCGGCGAGGGCTTTTCTGTGCGGAGTTTGCATGTTCTCCCCGTGTCCGTGTGGGTTTCCTCCTGATGCTCCGGTTTCCCCCACAGTCCAAAGACATGCAGGTTAGGTTAACTGGTGACTCTAAATTGACTGTAGGTGTGAATGTGAGTGTGAATGGTTGTCTGTGTCTATGTGTCAGCCCTGTGATGACCTGGCGACTTGTCCAGGGTGTACCCCGCCTTTCGCCCATAGTCAGCTGGGATAGGCTCCAGCTTGCCTGCGACCATGTAGAACAGGATAAAGGAGCTACAGATAATGAGATGAGACAAATTGTCCCAAGTCTTCCCCGTCCCAAGTCTCCCTGCTCTCCCCTACAGCGTGCAGCATACAGTGAGATGAAATAATGTTTCTCCTGGACCCAAAGTGAAAGACACATGCATGACATACACAGTGCTAAAAGGACATAAATAGAGTGCAACATAAGAAGCATGCAGGGAGGAGGGTCTGGAAAACAGTGGGGATGAGTGTATAGAGAGGCAGTACAGCATACTCCCATCACCAAAATGAACATTTAAACATGTTACTAAGACACTGAAGTAAAAATAAAGTTGACAGCTGTGTTGAGAATAGGAATTTAGTATGAAGTGTTAGTGCAGTAATGGCTGTGATAGTAACCTGATAGGAATGGAGTTTAAGTTACAGTGCAGTCCTGCCATGACATTATCATGAAAGTGTGCTGTAAAAAGTACATAGTTCAGTAAATGACAACAAAGTGGCATGCATCATTACTGATTTAACATGTCTGTGCAGTGGGGTGAAGGGTGTTTCATGGATCCCAGGGTGATGTGTGCAAAGGGGGCAGCTCAGTGTTCCAGAGTCTGACAGCCTGGGGGGAAAAGCTGTTACCTAGTCTGGCAATCCTTCTGAGATGCTGTAGAACAGTGTTCTGGGTGCCAGGGGGGCAAATACTGTAGATTGAGGGAGGGATGAGATGGCTCAGACGCTGGAGGCCTTTCTGATGCTGTGTCAGTGGAAAATGTCCTGAACAAGGGGTAGATGTGTGCCAATGCAGACCATCCTCTATAGGGTCTTGTGATTGGAGACATTGCAATTCCCAAATCAGACTCTTGACCAGGGGGCTGGTGATAGTTTTCCAGGTGAGCTATTCTGCAAAGTGAATGTCAAGGAACTGTAACTATAGTACATATCAACAAAATGAGGTTATAAGCAATAAAACAAGACTTATGGTTTTATTTTGATGCACCCTCCTGACCATGGTTCAAGAGATAAGCTGATAAATCATTCATCTGCTGTGCTTACAGTTCACTCAAAGTGAATGTTCTTCAAAATTTTATTTACTTAAAAAAACCTTCAGCCCTCAACAGAAGCAATATATCAGACAGAGAAGATTTTGTCTTCTCCAATCTCATTGAAACTAAAAAGAAAAGAGGGAAAAAAAACATTGGTGGATTTGAAAGGGATGATACTATTAATTAATTGTTGTGTTTATGTATTTAATGTTGGCCTCAAAAGGCGTTCCATTTTCATTCCTCAAGTGTATATGCACAAGAAAAATGGGCTTACTGTATATTCAAGGACAGAATCTTACGTAACCTAATCTTACACACCATGCAGGCACAATTTTCATGCAACTATCTGAAAAGAGCTTAAGTCTGTAGTTACATCTGAAGTCTGAATATTGATGTGTGCAATTTCTGTATAAACTCATCACGTGTGTGTGTGTGTGTGTGTGTGTGTGTGTGTGTGTGTGTGTGTGTGTGTGTGTGTGTGTGTGTGTCTGTCTGTGTGTGTGTGTGTGTGTGTAAGTCAGTTAGAAATATGGCTCAATGTGAATGAACTCAGGAAAGTCTTTATGATTAAAGTGTTTAGGATTGTTCCTAGAAACTACAAGACTACAGTATCCAGGTGAAATTATTTACTGAAGCAAGGGTTAGTCTGCTGTTCTGGGAAAGTGCAAATGTTTTGGTTATCCATGTGGGACCATCCAAAGTAACAGACAGTGAGTCATAAGTGTAGAAAGCAGAAGAAGAGCATAAGGATGAATCAATCATGTACATAGAGGGTGAGAAGTGTGTCTGGCACTGGCATCACATCAGGCAGCATCAGGCAGCAGAGAGAGAGAGAACATCTTATAAGAGCAGGAAGGTCTTATCATAGGGGGGCACGGTGGTGTAGTGGTTAACGCTGTCACCTCACAGCAAGAAGGTCCTGGGTTCCCCCCACAGTCCAAAGACATGCAGGTTAGGTTAATTGGTGGCTCTAAATTGACTGTAGGTATGAATGTGAGTGTGAATGGTTGTTTGTCTATGTGTCAGCCCTGCGATGACCTGATGACTTGTCCAGGGTGTGCCCTGCCTCTCGCCCATAGTCAGCTGGGATAGGCTCCAGGTTGTCTGCGACCCTGTAAAGGACAAGTGGCTACAGATAATGGATGGATGGGTCTTATCATACAATGGTTTAAGACCTTCCAGGATGAGGAGTGTGTGTGTGTGTGATAGCATCAAAACATTCAATTACCAAAAATCTTCTATGCCCATAAACCCCCAGATCTGCAACTTAACCCTCGTCTTGTGTTTGTTTTCTATCACCATGCCCGGTGTTCATGGGTCGGTTTCGACCCGTCTTTTAAATCAGCTAAAAAAGTCACAAGTAACAATGATTTGTCACCATTTTTTTCCCTGATGTCTTGACTACTCTTTTAGGCTTCCATTTAGATGGAAATATTAGTTTTATTATTTTTTTGTCAAGGGTTTAAGGTTATTGTTTTCTGTGTACACCCCTTTATTTCAGTAGGAAAAAATTAAAAAGTAACCTCTTAAGTGTAATACAAATAATTAAAAAGATTTATTGTTACCTGGCTGTTACTGTGGGGTATTAGAACATATCTTGAAAAACAATTTTTTTTCATGTGTTTTTATTTTTGATTTTATTTACAATAGTTACATCTATGGTGTTCGCGTCGTTTTCGACCCATATATAATTACCACTGAGAAACAGGAACAACAGAATCTTTTTCAGTGAATGAACTTTAATGTGACCATAACATGAAACAAAGAACAATGAAAATGAACAAGTCATGGCACAACATATAGATTTGTAAGGTCAAACAAACCCCTAATAATCCACCAAATCAAACCGATAAGGCCTACACTCATTTGTGTGCCTAAAAATCTCTCTCTCTCTCTCTCTCTCTCTCTCTCTCTGTGTGTGTGTGTGTGTGTGTGTCTAGCACTAGAAGTCCCAGAGAGGGGCCATTTGGCCTTTTTACCTAGAAAACCCACAAGAGGGCCAATTGGCCCCAAGTCCTCCCTGTAGACACTCATTTTGTTATGGAAATGTGGCTGTTAGTTACCTTACAGCTTAGAAATGAAATCTTACAATGCCTGTTGAATGTTGAATCTCTGCATCTTCGTTCCTTGGAGAGGAGCTTCTTTCACCACAAAATTCTTGAGGGAACTGAAGCGATAGTCCATGTGCACTGAGGTATTTATCCATCAAACAATTGTCTGGTTGCAGTCACATGAGTCGTTATGGTCACATGGGAATAGAATAGAATAGAGTAGAATAGAATAGAGAATGTGAGAATAGAATGTGTTTTTATTCCTCATTCTCACATTCACACAGAAGTAGCCAACATGACTTCACCACTGAAGTGTGAAGTGTGTGAAGTGTGACCCCCTCACCCCACACACTGCCACTAACAGCCTCATTACCATAACAAAATGAGTGATTAGTGTATTGGGGAAAAGCGGTCGGGCCAAATGGACCCCTAAGCTGAACTAATGGCACAAAACATATGTCAACATAACCCAAAAACTTCAAACTAGTGAGCTATTTATATACACAATATCATGATGTCATGCTAGTTCATAAGCTTGAATGGTTGGCAGAGGAGCTAGCTATATCAATTTTAGCTAGCAGTTCATTTATTTGTTCAGTTTTGGTTGTAATAATTGCTCCATAAACTACTTATTAAGAACCGGGTCGAAAACGACCCGAACACCACAAGTGCTATATTTTTAATTAGAGCATAACAGAATTTTGGAAAAAAAAATTTTTTGTTTTATTTTGTAAAAATACAGGTGGCTGACAAAGTCAGAAAGCCTTGAGGCAAGAATCTAAACCCAAGGGCTTCGTTTACAAAGTCAAAGTTGAAAACGGGTCGGTGACGACCCGAACACAAGAGGAGGGTTAACCTAAAAAAAAGTACTGCAAGATTATCTTTGGCCACCTGAATAGCATTTGGCAGAAAATTGCAAAACACTGATTTATACTCAGCGACATTAGCAACACGCAGACATTATGCCACTACTTGCTTCAGCATGAATATAGCCCTAGGTCTCTTTGTCAGGAAAGGCCTATGTTTTATTCTGTTTGATGATTGTTCCTGCTTGTTGGTACCACCAGGGACAGTGACAACCACCTGGACCTTCTAATAATATTTACACCTAATATTTATTTGCAGTAAATATCACTGTCATACTGCCACATTTTCCTGGAACATTCTTGCTGGGTCTGTACTTATTCTCAATGACAAGTAAGCTAGGTAATTATTCAGGGTTTATATAATCACAGTTACATAAATACTATTCTATTTCACCCGTCCTAACCATCTAGATAACAACACATCTTAGGACTAACTAATGGGAAAGATGTTCAAAGATGACCTATGCACAACATGGGGAGGAGATGTTAACTTGGAGAAAGTGCAAGATGATACCCAGGTAGCAATGACACGCCTCTAAGGCTACATCCACACGACAACGGCAACGAGATGTTATTTAAAAATATATTGCGTCCAAATGGGCAACAATCAGTAAAATATCGGGTCCATATGGCAATGCAACGCTTGCTGAAAACGATGCAATACACATGCCACACCTCTAGGGGCGCTGTAAGACGGTCCCTTCGGAGACACCAGAACAACCCATACGAAAAATAACAGTAAAGAACTTATAAGAGTTTACCACTGTCTTAGTAGTAAATCCTTATAAGGATTTATAAATAAATATGCCATGTATGATTTACTCCTGAAAGTGGCCCATTTTGCATTTTCCTCATACAAATTTTTTATGAAAATCTAGTATGTATGAAGTGAACATTGTGCATGGTTTTTACAGATAATGTGTATGATGAATTACACCGTCTTTGTATGCTTCACGTAATGTTTGTAGTTTTAAATTATATTTTACAGTTTAAAATGTATATGCCTTTTATATGTAAATCCACATATGTTTGTGTTGGATTTACATATAAAAGGCATATACATTTTAAACTGTAAAATATAATTTAAAACTACAAACATTACGTGAAGCATACAAAGACGGTGTAATTCATCATACACATTATCTGTAAAAACCATGCACAATGTTCACTTCATACATACTAGATTTTCATAAAAATTTGTATGAGGAAAATGCAAAATGGGCCACTTTCAGGAGTAAATCATACATGGCATATATATTTATTTATAAATCCTTATAAGGATTTATCCTTATATTTATAAGGATTTACTACTAAGACAGTGGTAAACTCTTATAAGTTCTTTACTGTTCTTTTTCGTATGGGAATAGAAGAAGTAAGGACGCATGCGCATAAACTATTATGCGCGAGACTTCATATTAGCCACAAAGTCAGGAAAATCTGTTTGGAAAATTACATTATAATGACCAAATACAATGAAAAGTATTTTTCCAGTCTCACCTGTAAGGTAATCCCATGTGATCTCGTTTGGACGGTAAACCTGTTGGTACAGTTAAACGCAGCTAATCTTTATTCTCCGCTTTGACCTTTCCAATATGGCGGCGAGGATGACGTACGCGGAAGGCGGCGTCTTTAATGGTCCGGAATAAATTGAATACTACACGTTGATGGATTAATTTGTTGTTTCTCACCTGTGAAAGGTAATCCCATGTGATCTCGTTTGGACGGTAAACCTGTTGGTATAGTTAAACGCAGCTAATCTTTATTCTCCACTTTGACCTTTCCAATATGGCGGCGAGGATGACGTACGCGGAAGGCGGCGTCTTTAATGGTCCGGAAAAAATTGAATGATATACACGTTGATGGATTAATTTGCTTTTTTGAGGAATGTATTCTAGGACTTAAACCATCATCTGAAGAGGTGAGATCGCTCTTTTTTCCCCCTAGTTTTGCTGGTGGGATTGACTCTGCCCTAAGGGCTATTCTCTCTCTCTCTCTCTCTCTCTCTCTCTCTCTCTCACTTTGCACCATTACACAATAAATATTCACAGTGAAAATATTTTGTAAGCGCGTTTCATGAACCAAGTTATAGGATTTGTTGACAACTCGCATCGCATCGCAATGAGATCATTGGCACTACTGGTGTTAAGAATCAGACAATTTTATAAATGAATATTTTGCTGTAGAGCTGCAGTGTTTGTACAATTGCATGTTTTTGCTTCACTATTACTGTCACTATTCTGCTTCTTGCATTACTACTGTGAACTAACACTGAACATAATAATAATAATAATAATAATAATAATAATAATAATAATAATAATATCCAAGCTCGTGTTTCACTCTCACTAGTGCTCTGTAAGGCTTTTTCCTGGTGATATTCGTTACACTTCTACCCGGCGTGAAGCACTCACAGTCATGTGGTTGTGACGTCATCGTAAACAAATCCGTTTTACTCATCCAGACGACTTCACAACGGCAACGTTGCCAGATCTTTCCACTCTGGAACCCGTTCTCAAAAAGATTGCGTTTTGGGCACCCAAAACGCCGGTGTCGTGTGGACGCCAGGCCTAAACGATAAGCAATTGTATCGGAGTCACCTGAATCCGTTGCCGTGTGGACAGGGCCTAAGTAATGCCCCTGAGGGAGAGACACTCCACTTAGGCAGATGATCAAGTGACCTAAGGATTGGATGTCTAAACATAACAGTGTATTAGCTACAACAAAGTACATTCTGCAGGTTCTCCATCATGGAACAATGAAAGATAAATCGATCAGGGTTTATCAAATTGTGTGATAAGCCCGCATTAGCTGCAAGGTCATCCCAGAGTCATCTGGCCACTGCCCTGTGTATGGTGAGCTTATCTCCAGAGCGTGCAGCTCTAAGAATCCTTATCTATCCAAAGAACCATGTGGAAACCATAGTGTGTAAGAATGTTGCTTTCTCCACTGAGATGCTACATCTGATGGTGAATGAGATTAAAGTGATCATTTACTTACTGAGTGGTTGCATGTGTCCTTGCACATGAAATTTTCCATATATCCCACAGCAATAAAGTTTGATGGTGTTCTCTTTTGTGAATCCTCCTAATTAAATGGAAAGGATGCAGCTGCATAGTGTCAGGTTTATATATTTTGTGATGCATGGGATGGTGAAAGAAATACAGCATGGCAAAGCTGGTGTAAATCATGGTGACCTTTTCTGAGGTGCTTGTGACTGTTTGTGGATAAATAGTATTGTTAGTGTTACCCAAAATGAATTCATTGTTTGAAGCAGTTTGAGGAGTGAAAGAACGGAGCTTTAATTTGCAGAGAACCCCCCCCCCCCCCCCCCCCCGAATGTTCGAGATGTATCGGTGAATCCCATTCATGCAAGTGAACAAAGAAAAAGATCTCCTATATTAATCATTAATGCATGTTAACTGGCGGCACGATAGTGTAGTGGTTAGCTCTGTCACCTCACAGCAAGAAGGTCCTGGGTTCGAGCCCAGCAGCCGGTGAGGGCTTTTCTGTGCGGAGTTTGCATGTTCTCTCTGTGTCTGCGTGGGTTTCCTCCGGGTGCTCCGGTTTCCCCCACAGTCCAAACACATGCAGGTTAGGCTAATTGGTGGCTTTAAATTGACCGTAGGTGTGAATGGTTGTTTGTCTCTGTGTCAGCCTTGCGATAACCTGGCAACTTGTCCAGGGTGTACCCCGCCTCTCGCACATAGTCAGCTGGGATAGGCTCCAGCTTGCCTGCAACCCTGTAGAACAGGATAAAGCGGCTACAGATAATGGATGGATGAATGGATGGCATGTTAACCTCAGTGTAGCTGTATGAGTGATGAGGGCAAGAGGCTATGCATACAGACGTAACTGGACCAAATTCAGGCACATAAAATCAAAGCGTTCAGGCACTAATTTTTGTCTTCTCTTGTGTGCTTTTTGTACTGTATATACAGCTGTGTTAAGAATTATAATATATTTTTAAGGAATTTTAAGTCTTTTATTTGTCATGTACATTAGAGCACAGTGAAATTCTTCCTCTGTATTTAACCCATCCAAAGCAGTGAACACACACACACACACACACACACACACACACACACACACACACACACACACACACACACACACACCAGAGCAGTGGCCAGCTGCTCTGCAGCGCCCAGAGAGCAGTTGGGGTTAAGTGCCTTGCTCAAGTCAATAATGAATCTGTCCCTCTGTGCATCTTTGCATGCATTTCTCCACCAAATTTAGCCTTGGAAATAATCAGAAAAAGACTTGTTTATGTTTCTGACAATATATGACAGAGTGTTAGCTTCAAAACTGAACAAAAGTATGTTCCTTGGCAATAAACAGTATTAACATCCCTCATAACACCAAAATAATTTTTTCCTTAGTCCATAAATTTGCTATCACTCTGCACGCTCTGCACAACATCTAATTAGGAAGTATGAACATTATAAATTATTTGAATGTAATTTTTGGATTTTCATTAGCCATGCAGGGGTGGCATGATGGTGCAGTGGTTATTGTCCCATTACAGTAAGCAGATTTTGGTTTTGAACCTGCTGGCCGACTGGGGCCTTTCTATGTGGAGTTTGCATGTTCTCCTTGTGCCTGCATGGGTTTCCTCCAGGTGGTCTGATTTCATCCCACAGTCCAAGGACATGCAGAGCAGGTCAATTAGCTACTCTAAATTGCCCACAGGTGAGACTGTGAGTGCAAATGGCTTTGTCTCTCTGCACTAGCCCTGTGATAGGCTAGTGACCTGTCCAGGGTGGGATAAGCTCCAGATCACCATTGACCCACAATGAATAAGCAGCATAGAAAATGATTGAATAAATGAATGAATTAGCCTTGCAGTGCTAGTACAAAAGACTTCAGACACCAAATGTGTCTTGACTGATTATGTGCTTTCAGGGTAAAGGATAAAATTTCATCTTCTGCCAAAACTACTCCTTTACGTGAATTGTGGATGAGAGTATTAAGCATCATGCACTAATGCAGTACCAGGGACTATTATTATCAAGTCTAATTGGAATTTGGCATCTACTGTGGTTAAAGATCACATAGCAGCCAAAGAATGAATCAGATTTCAGGATTTAATATGACCCCCAAGAGACTAAACAAAGAGTCATGCTAGTGCCAGTCCTGGTCACCCTAATCCAAATGGACATTTTCTATAGTGTACAGTTCAAATGGTTCTGGTTATAACTTAAAAAAAAAAGCTCTGTGTCTATTAGAGACATGCTTGGCATAAGATAAGAACCAATTATCCACCTGAAATTATGATTCTGTTTAGCAGTGTTTGACAGGAAGTGGCTGATCAGACAATTGTGCCTTAGGCTTGTAATGTGTGTTTACTGAAGCAGTTGGGCTATACCTGGGCTGTCTCTATTAAAACTGATCTGAATGACAAAGATTTTATATTTGCTTATGCTGAGACTGATAAAGTGTATCTCTGTGTGTGTGTGTGTGTGTGTGTGTGTGTGTGTGTGTGTGTGTGTGTGTGTGTGCACTATGGGTCTGTCAGTCCATCTATTAGGCTTTGGTTGATGAGTTGAGAACTGCAGGCTCTCTGAGGTTTGGTATGAGCAGATGTGGATGGTGGCTTAGAATAGACATAGGGCTGTAAGTTTAACAAACCCTTCCAGAGATGATGGACTTTTGTTAAAGAAGAGAAGGATATGGAAACTTCTCTTTTTTATCATAAGTCATGAAACTGATTGGCTTACAATATAGAGTCATGGGAAATGTTTGAATGGAATATTTGTATTTGGGAATATATGTGTGTGTGTGTGTGTGTGTGTGTGTGTGTGTGTGTGTGTGTGTAGCCCTGTGATGACCTGGCGTACCCCACCTCTTGCCCATAGTCAGCTGGGATAGGCTGGCTCCAGCTTGCCTGGGACGCTGCACAGGATAAACGGCTACAGATAATGGATGGGTGTGTGTGTGTGAGAGAGAGAGTTAGTTGATGAATGTTTGGGTGTGTAGGCCAGGCTCAAGGTGTAAAAGAACATGTTAGTATAAAGGGAGTAGAAGGAGGGATGAGAGAAATGTACTTGAATTCAAGAGCAATGTTTATGTTTGAGGACAAGAAAAAATATCAGTGTTTACAGAGAAAGAGACAGGGTGAGTGACCTCTCCCAGTTGTACATACTGTAGGAAGCACAGTATGATCAAAACATTCAGAGGTGTTCAGTCTCCAAGTGTATAGAGTAAATAATACCAGTAAACCATTTTGAGCAGAGATATCTAAGATTATCAGGCACAGATGGATCCTGATGTGAGCTGTTGGATACTATGGCTGACTCACTCAAATCTGAGACACTTCACAAAGTTGGCCTCAAATATTTTGCAATGAAACTATGTATTTCATAAAAAACAGAGTGAGGAATCAGCTGTCAGCTTTTGTGGATTAAAGGTGAGTTGTACTGATGCTGATCTCACTGTCTGAAAGGAAAGCTAGGATATTGATAGTTGCTGATTTTTTTAGTGGAACATTGACAGGGCCATTAAGTGCAGTTTCAATGTCAGTGTGCTATGTAATAACTCTGTGTGTTACAGTGGGCAGTGACATCAATGCCATGCTGGGTGAGTGACAATGCAGTTATTACACCTGTTATTACATATGCTATTAGTCTTATTACACATCTTATTACACTGGTTATTAAACCTTTTTACATGTTATTACACATTATGACATTATGCATGTTATAACACCTGCTATTAGATTGTTATTACACACATCATGGCATGTGTTACATTGCATTATTACACCTGCTAGCACATGCTACTTTATTACACCTGTTATTACATTGTTATTGCATTGTTATTGCATTGTTATTACACCAGTCCCCGCGTGCATAGTGTAAATACCAGTAAACATTGCTATTACACCTGTTATTGCACTGTTATTACACATTATTCCATTGTCTTACATCATTATTACACCAGTCATTACGCCTGTTATTACACTGCTATTACATTGCTTATTAACGTGAATGTGAACTTTATTTACATTCTTGTGATAAAATATCATCTATACAACCTAAAAAAAAATGATAATCTGTTAAAATGTGACCCAGAACTTGGGTTAAAATGCATATCCATAGTTCAAATAAATATCTACTACTCTATTTTTATAATTGGGTTTAAGATTTCTATGCTGCTAATGTCAAAGTTCATTTCTTGTTTGATTGTCCTAGAACCTCTCAAACATAACACTGCGGCTTGAAGTAAGTTAAATGATAACTTTGCTCTTAGCCAATGCAATACTACACTATACTCCAGCTGTTTTTTCTCTGACAATTTCAATGCAATTTCTCCAATAAAGTGCTCAGCTTCTCTGCCATTTCTCCATACACTGTGAAGATCAAAGGGCTAAAGGAACCATGTTCAACTTCTGTCACATGTTGATTGTACTGTCGCTTCTTCTTGTTCTCGTTGCT
Organism: Neoarius graeffei; assembly: GCF_027579695.1. Classification (NCBI taxonomy): domain Eukaryota; kingdom Metazoa; phylum Chordata; class Actinopteri; order Siluriformes; family Ariidae; genus Neoarius; species Neoarius graeffei. The sequence continues at coordinate 49,477,413 of NC_083575.1, forward strand.
TGTGTAGGCCATATCCAATTGCTGGTTTAGGTGACCCTTTTCTTATTAATTAACTTGCTGAGCTAATAACTTATAAAATAATTGATACTATCAGATTCAACATTAAAGTTCTGTATAGTTCTATATGATTTAAGATAAATGACTGTTTAGAGAAATGAGCTGATTTTGCTCTACTGTATAATCAAATTGTCTCCTTTATTTCACTCTCTTTCTTCTTCTGTCGAAAACACTGGTCCAAAATTTCCCATAAGTAGAGAAAACATATAAAACATCTCATTACATACTCATTCAGTAAGTCCTTGTGCACTGTGGTTGGAGATATTAGCATCCAGAAGAGACCACTCCCATCAAATTTCATTATAGATAAAATGTGATCAGTCAGAATAACTTTTGGTTTCCAATGAGCCTTCACTCTAAGTGGAGCTATTTCATGCCAGCAAAATGACTCCCACAACAAAACAGTCCCACCAGATTCCCTCACTTTAGGGGTTAAGCATTCACACCTGCACTATTCTCTTGGTGTATACTCAAAGTCCTTCCCGCACCATTCATGGCGTGTTTGACGGCGCTGATCTCCATTTCGTAGCCCTCGGCCTCTCGCCTATATTACATAGTTAGGGTTACAGTGGGGGGCTGTTCCTCTGGTAACCATGAGAGTTTGACTCCCCACTCACATCTGTATTGCAGTGTGCCTTGCCAGATGGCAGTAGGCACCATTTTTATAATGGTTTTTGGTATGACCCGACCATGAGTAGAACTTGTGATCTCCTGATTGAGAGGCGGACACGCTAACCACTAGGCCACTCACCGGTATGGTGTATACTACTTGTTGAAAATACGGTGAAGCACCAAATTCTTAAATGTGTATTTATCTTTGTAAAGAGAGGTTTATAAAGTTTGGTTTTCCTTAGTTAATGCACAAGATTTACATGAATTTACAATTTGCAAGAATTTCCATGTACTGATGTCTTTCCCACAGAAATAATTGCAGATGTTAATCATTATTCATACTGAAACACTAGCCAGCTGAGCAGCCTTTCTGAATAAAACTCCTGCCATCCGTGTCCCAAAAACACTATTTTAAAGTCACTTAGATCTTGTCCTCTTATCAAAATGATCCAAAATCAAGGTCCACTGGGTCTGCTCTGCATTTTTATACATGCCACAGAGCAGGGTTGGATAACTGTTATAATATGCACTACACATATTCATAAAAATTTGACCTTCTTATATTCCTTCACGCATTTATTCACATTCAGTGTCTTATCAATGTACCTGTTAGTGTACAGACTCTCTGGCCCTCTAGTGTATTTCTCTCAGGTATCCTTTATAAAAAAATAGGTACCCTATGGGTACATGTGGCTACTGCTTATAAATAACATTGTTTTCTGATACCGGTACCATGTCCATTCAGTAAATATAGCATATATATTTACTCTATGAGGCAGTAGCCACAAAAATGAAGCGTAATCCAAAAATGAACAACTTAAAAATCACAGAAGTAAAACATACCAAGTGTCTGTACTTTATATTATTCTGCTCTTACCTCTAACAGTTTTCGAAACTGAAAACTCTGAACCGAGGCTGACATACACATGCTGTCGCCATGACCCAAACTCTTATTTCCTGGAAAAGGCCTGGCGCTAGAGCTCAGTGGTCTCTTTTCAACAACTTCCCGTAACAACTCAGAAGTGCGTCACATTTACATCACACATGGGACCACTGGCCAAAGAAGGCGAGGAAAGGGGGACAACCTGGATTATATTTTAAAATAGGAACACACTTTCCCTCAGTAATAAGCATAAACATGTCTGAAAGCAATTTCTTTAGTCTAGTCCATTTATTTTGAAGGATGAACCGAATTGGGCGGCATGGTAGTGTAGTGGTTAGCACGGTCGCCTCACAGCAAGAAGGTTCTGGGTTCGAACCTAGCGGCCGGCGAGGGCCTTTCTGTGTGGAGTTTGCATGTTCTCCCCGTGTCTGCGTGGGTTTCCTCTGGGTGCTCTGGTTTCCTCCACAATCCAAAGACATGCAGTTAGGTTAATGTGGGGTGGCCTTGGGCTGAGGTGCCCTTGAGCAAGGTACTTAACCCCTGGCTGCTCCCCGGGCGCTCTGGGCTGCCCACTGCTCTGGGTGTGTGTGTGTGTGTTCACTGCTTCAGATGGGTTAAATGCAGAGGATGAATTTCACTGTGCTTGAAGTGTGCATATGACGAATAATAAAAAAAAAAATTGTATACGCTTGCCGGTCATTTTAACAGGAACACCTGTATGCGCAGTGTGCTGTTGTTACACTCATTCTTACATTCTTACAACACAATGACATCGTGGCTACAGCCTCTATATGAGGCAGTAGCCACAAAAATGCTTCTCTCTCTCACCAACAGAACTCCTGCTCACAGAATGTGTGGTTCTTTTTGTTTGTTTGTTTTTGTTTTTAGCACCAATCAGTGTAATATGTATATTAATAAAAAACAATTTCAGCAACTGTGTTATAATTTTTGCACATTAAACAAACATTGTTAATAGACATAGATGGGCTTTTGCACAGTACTGAGCATAGAGTTTATACCTGACTTAAAATCTGATTGGAGGATAGGTTGATACTTGTCTTTATGTACAACGCTGATACACAGTGATTATATTGTTATATAGCTTTTATATATTAATGTAATGCTCATATTGTGTGTTGTGTGGCTTATGCCACAGGGTGTTGTGATGCGCAAGTGTGAGTGTACTAAGCGTATGTGTATGTCTTGTACTGTCCATACCTGTCCTCGCCGCTGGCTAGGTTTGGTCCCAAGCTGAAAAGGAAGCCGAGTGCGTAAGTCTTCCCTGCCAGTACATAGCCTCTCCAACATCAAGACTCTCACTGGACCTCCTCGTGGTGACACACGGTAACTGGGTACCCAGCGGCCCCAGGCTAGACAGTGTGGGATCTTGGTGTACTTGGGGACCCCAGAGGTGCAGTATGTAAGGCCCATCGGCGTATGGGCACGCCCTGCTACTCACCAACCCCGGGTCCGCTGCCTTGCGGGTAGGCTTTTGAGCCAAAGGCTAAGGGAGACAACCCCAACAGAAAACATAAGGACAGGGCAGGCTCTCCATCCCAGCAAAGAAAACTGACCTAAGGGAGTCAACCCCAAAAGAAAATCTGGAGTGCAGTCCCACAGGCAGTCAAGAGCTGTACTCAGTCTTGTTCTGGCATCTGCTGCAGTCAACCTGGTCCCAGACGTATTGGCCCGTCCATTCCTCTGGTTCCTACCAGCAAGACCGAGAGGGGGATTCTGCTGCTTGGGCAACTCAGTTTCTCCACAATTCTGCCCAGGCTTGTGCCCTGGAGAGGCCAACTTCAGCTACAACTACACTGTAGAATCAAAGCGGGGAATGGCAGTTACCGGTTTTAAGTCACAGCTCAATTGGCGTACAGCTAGGCGCCAGGGGTCAATCCCGATGGTGGGATAGGCTATTTAACTTCATTGGACAGCTACCACCTGCCTTAAGCTGAGCAGCCCTCAGCCAATAGGATGTTGTCCCGCCACTGGTCACTTGTCTTACTGGGTGCATAGGACTTAGGTTTCCCCCGAAAAGTGGTCAGTAACGTTTGCACCAAGCAACAGAACTATCAACTCAAAGAAATCAACACTCAAGCTAGGGTGTTGGAATGTCAGGACAATGCTGACAGGCCTTTCAGACAATGTTCAGGCTGTATCGGACTTACGAAAAACCGGCGTTATCAACAGCAAGCTCTCACGTCTAGGAACAGATATAGCAGCACTACAAGAGACCCGTTTAGCGGACTCAGGTAGCCTTAAAGAGTCCGACTACACATTCTTCTGGCAGGGTAAAAAAGAAGACGAACAAAGACAGCATGGTGTTGGTTTCGCCGTGCGCAACACTCTACTCGACAAAGTACAGCTGGGTCATTCAGCGACAGACCGCCTCATGTCTATAATCTTAAACACTACCAATGGCCCAATCAATCTCCTATGCATATATGCACCGACACTTACAGCATCCGACAAAATGAAAGATACATTCTATAGCGACTTAGAATTATTCATCCAGGGCATCAGAAGACAAGAAAATCTCATCATTTTAGGTGATTTTAATGCTCAGGTAGGCAACGACAATGAAGCTTGGCCAAACTGCCTTGGTCAATTTGGAATAGGTAAATGTAATGACAACGGACAATGGCTATTAGAACTGTGCGCCTTCCATGATTTATGCATAACAAACACCTTCTTCTGTACAAAATATCACCATCGTGTGTCGTGGAGACACCCAAGATCGAAACACTGGCACCAGCTAGACCTTATCCTCACTAGGAGAAACTTCCTCCCCAGCTTCACCATCACCAGAACATACCATAGTGCCGACTGCGACACAGATCATTCACTAGTGTGCTGCAAAGTCAAACTTCGACCGAAGAAATTTTATCGTACCAAGCAACCAGGGAAATCAAAAATTGATGTCAGTAAAACTGGAAATCCAGACAAACTCGCAGAATTCACTTCCACCTTTACCTCTCTATTCAAGAACACAGACAACCAGACGTCAGATCCATTGTGGAACAATCTTAAGACAGCTACATACTCCGCAGCTATCACAGCTTTTGGAAAGAAAAAAAGTAGGCAAACAAACGACTGGTATGAGGAACATTCAGGAAAACTCGAACCCTTCATTGTAGCAAAACATAATGCCCTGAAATCTTATAAAGATCATCCAAGTCAAGCAACACTAGCATCTTTAAGATCAGCTAGGAACACCGTTAAACACACAGTGAGAAAATGCGCGAACGAGTTCTGGATCAACCTTAGTAGCACAGTTCAACAAGCGTCAGACACAGGAAATATAAAAGCGATGTACGATGGAATTAAAAAAGTAATCGGTCCCACCATAGCCAAAACAGCTCCCCTTAAAACTAAATCAGGTGAAGCGATTTCCAACAAAACAAAGCAGCTCGAAAGATGGGTCGAACACTACTCAGAACTTTATTCAGCAGAAAACACAGTTAGTCAAACCGCCCTTGATGCCATAGAACACTTACCTACATTGACCGAACTAGACGAACCTCCATCGTTAGAAGATGTCTCCAAAGCAATAGATAAACTCCCATCGGGCAAGGCTCCTGGCAAAGACTGCATACCTGGAGAAGTCATCAAAAGCGGCAAAGCTTGCTTCCTAGAACCGCTACACAAACTACTACTTAAATGCTGGGAGAAAGGTGCTGTTCCCCAAGATATGAGGGATGCCAACATCATCACACTCTACAAAAACAAAGGTGACCGCAGTGACTGCAACAACTACAGAGGCATCTCACTTCTGAGTATTGTTGGTAAATTGTTCGCACACGTCATTCTGGTGAGACTTCAAGTATTAGCAGAGAGAATATATCCCAAGTCACGGTGTGGATTTCGCTCAAATAGATCTACTGTTGATATGATCTTTTCCCTACGTCAACTCCAAGAAAAATGTAGAGAACAGAATCAACCCCTCTATCTGGCCTTCATTGATCTGACCAAGGCCTTTGACCTAGTGAGTAGAGACGGCCTGTTCAAGATGCTGCCTCTTATTGGATGTCCACCTAGACTTCTCAGTCTTATTCGATCCTTCCATGATGGCATGATGAGTACCGTGCAGTTTGACGGCAGCATCTCCAAAGAGTTTGGGGTAAGAAGCGGGGTGAAACAAGGATGCGTACTAGCACCAACCCTCTTTGGCATTTTCTTTGCTCTTCTGTTGAAACATGCTTTTGGTACATCAAACGATGGCGTTTTTCTCCACACAAGATCAGATGGCCAACTCTACAACATTGCTTGTTTGCGCGCCAAGTCGAAGGTGTGAAAAGTCACTATTAGAGACATGTTGTTTGCCGATGATGCTGCCATCGTCTCTCATTCTCAAGAAGGTCTTCAGAGGCTAATGGATGATTTCTCTAGTGCATGTGACCTGTTCAGTCTACGAATCAGCCAGAAGAAAACGCAGATCATGGGCCAAGCAACACCAGTGCCACCAAATATCACAGTTCATGGGGAAAACTTAGAAGTCGTCCACCAATTCCAATATCTTGGGTCTACTACAACCGACACACTCCCGTTGGACGTTGAAATCAACAAACGTATTGGAAAAGCTTCAACAACGATGGCTAAATTAAGCGTGTCTAGGAAAACAAACACCTCACTGTCTCCACCAAAAGCAAAGTCTATCAAGCTTGCATCATAAGCACTCTGCTCTATGGCAGCGAGTCCTGGACCACTTATGCACGACATGAAAAGAAAATTCATGTTTTTCACATGAGATGTCTGCGTAGGCTTCTCGGCATCACTTGGAAAGACAAAGTAACCAACAACGAAGTGCTAGCTAAAGCAGACATACCGAGCATGTACACCTTGCTTCGCAAGCGACGTCTTCGCTGGTTGGGCCACATTCACAGGATGGATGATGGGCGAATCCCCAAAGACCTGTTATATGGGGAATTGTCAAGTGGTAAGCGCAAGGCAGGCCGGCCCTTCCTTCGCTTCTCAGATGTCTGCAAACGCGACATGAAGGCATGTGGCATCGACACCAACAACTGGGAGACCCGTGCGACAGACAGGTCAGTCTGGAGGTCTCTGGTGCGCCACGGATTGACCGAAAGTGAGGGGAATGTGAGAGCCAAGGCAGCGGAACAACGCCAAAGAAGAAAGGACAGGCAATTCCAACAGCAGCCCATCAATAATGCAACATTCATGTGTCCTCGCTGCACTCGACAGTACCGATCAAGGATCGGCCTCTACAGCCACAGTAGAGGTTGTACCTCCTAAAGCGCAACCCCATAGTCATCACTGACTGACGGATGCCAACTTCAAATGCTCATACTAGAATACATTATGTTTGAAAGATAAACCGGATATATTTTTCAATTTAAATATATTATATCTAAGAATGATATTTTTTGTCAGTGTAAATATTAATTAATTTGGAAATTTAGAGTTTTGTTTTTTCAAAAAATATTTTGTTGTCTTTAGACTAAGCCTCTTAGTATACTGCCTTTGAGGAATGTCTTTGCTTATGTGTAAATGGTTATGTTTAATTCACAAGACATGACTCATCAAACAATCCTGTGACACAAACTGCATATTCTGCATAATGCAGTGCTATTGTTGCAGGGAGAAAGAAGATGATGGTCTTTAGAACGAGAACTCTTAGTGCTTGAGTCACTACTGATTTTTGAAAAGACAGTTACACACACACACACGCACACACTTGAAAGTGCAATATTGTGTTTGTACAACAGTTCTGTAAACAATAAATTAATATTGAGTAAGTGAAATTTCACACACGATATGGCCAAATGTTTGCTCTGCAAGCAGAAAAAGGTTGGAAGAATCCAAACAAGAAATTGGAATTTTACATGGTGAACACAGATGAGTGGAGTGACACACAATGTAGTTATACTAAATAACTATGTGGCAGTGTAGTTATACTAAATACAATCCCAAATCATCAAAAGCTGGGGTGGTATATTGGAATTGAAACTAAAACTGAAAACAATGATTTGTAAATAATCTTTGACCTGCACTGGACTCCAACAATACAACAGCACATTAGTTGATTGTAGCGGTTCTCACACAGGGGCGGAGCACAGGGAGACGGCAAGACAGAGTTCAGGTTCGTAAAGCGTTTTTTATTGTTACACTTTTCAGTGAACATGTAATCATAGACGCGCACACACACAACTGGCATCTTGTTCAGGGGAGAGTCTCCTCTGCTCTCGCTCTCCCTCCTTAAGTAGGGCACGGTCACTGGGAAGACACACAAACACAGGTTAATTGCCATCAGGTGTAGTGATTCTGCAACTTACCTTCCCTGACTCCGCCCTCCTGTCACAGACCGATGCTTGACCACGCCCCTGCTGCCACATACTCCCACCGCCCGACTCAGGCCGGGCAACCGTCCGGCCTGCAGCTGACCCCCCCCCCCCCCCCCCCCTTGACGGGAGAGGAAGTCTGCCACAACCATCTGCGCCCCCGGCCTGTGGATCACCTTGAAGTTAACGGGTTGGAGTGCCAGATACCAACGGGTGATCCGCGCGTTGGCATCCTTCATGCGGTGGAGCCACTGGTGGGGCACGTGGTCCGAACAGAGGGTGAAAGGGCGTCCCAGCAGGTTGTAACGGAGGGCGAGGACCGCCCACTTGATTGCCAAGCACTCTTTTTCAATCGTGCTGTATCGCCCCTCACGCACCAACAGCTTCCTACTGATGTATAAGACTGGGCGGTCCTCCACCTCCTGGGACAAAACAGCCCCCAGCCCTCTGTCCGACGCATCCGTCTGTAACATAAAGGGGAGAGAAAAGTCAGGGGAGTGTAAAAGTGGCCCCCCAAACAGTGCAGCCTTTACCTCAGAAAAAGCCCGCTGGCATTGCTCCGTCCACTGGACCGGATCTGGTGCCCCCTTTTTAGTCAGATCAGTCAGCGGGCTGGTGACATCCAAATAATTAGGTATAAACCTACGATAATAGCCAGCCAGGCCCAGGAACTGTCTCACCCCCTTTTTGGTCTTGGGCCTCGGGCAGGCCACAATTGCTGCTGTCTTGTTAATTTGGGGACGCACCTGCCCATTGCCCAAGTGGAAGCCCAGATACCGTACTTCCACCCGCCCAATCGCACACTTCTTTGGGTTGGCTGTGAGACCCGCTCGCCTCAGTGACCTAAGGACGGCCCTCAGATGTTCGAGATGCCTCGGCCAGTCGTTACTATAGACAATGATGTCATCAAGGTAGGCAGCCGCATAGGTGGCGTGGGGGCAGAGGACCCTGTCCATCAGCCGCTGAAACGTAGTGGGCGCCCCAAACAACCCAAAAGGAAATGTGACAAATTGATGTAAGCCGAACGGTGTGGAAAAGGCCATTTTTTCTCGGGATAGTGGAGTCAAGGGGATCTGCCAATAACCCTTTGTTAAATCCAGTGTCGAATAAAAGCGAGCCATGCCTAGTCGATCGAGCAACTCATCAATACGAGGCATTGGGTACGTGTCAAATTTAGACACCGTGTTGACTTTTCTATAGTCCACACAGAACCGGACCGACCCATCGGCCTTGGGTACCAAGACCACCGGGCTGCTCCAGTCACTGTGGGACTCCTCGACGATGCCCATTTCGAGCATGGCCTCGAGTTCTTCCCGAACCACTTTTTTCTTGTGTTCGGGTAGCCTGTAAGGGCGGCTACGCACTACCACCCCCGGGGGCATCTCAATGTGGTGCTCTATGAGGTTGGTGTGGCCGGGCAGGGGCGAGAACATGTCCGAAAACTCAGTCTGCAACTGGGCAACCTCCGCGAGTTGGGTTGGGGAGAGGTGGTCTCCACAGGGGACCGGAGAGGTATGTGATGCTAATGCTCCTTTTTGAACCTCCGGCCCCAGCTCCGCCTTCTCTGGAACCACCGACACCAATGCCACGGGGACCTCCTCATTCCAGAGTTTGAGCAGATTGAGGTGGTAAATCTGTAGCGCCCCATCCCTGTCCGTTCGCCTCACCTCATAGTCGACGTCCCCGACTCGCCGTGTGACCTCAAAGGGTCCTTGCCACTTGGCGACTAATTTAGAGCTCGATGTGGGCAACAGTACGAGTACTTTATCTCCCGGTGCGAACTCTCTAAGGCGCGTACCCTTGTCGTACAGGCGGGTTTGCCGTTCTTGGGCCTGCCGCAAATTCTCCTGGGTTAGGTGTGTGAGTGTGTGGAGTTTTGCGCACAGGTCAATAACGTATTGAATTTCATTTTTACTTGGTGAAGGTCCCTCCTCCCAATTTTTCTCACAGCACATCTAAAATGCCGCGCGGCTTACACCCATATAATAATTCAAATGGGGAGAACCCCGTGGAGGCTTGGGGGACCTCTCGCACTGCAAATAACAACTTACCTTCCCTGACTCTGCCCTCCTGTCACAGACCGATGCTTGACCACGCCCCCGCTGCCACATTGATATTTTACCTTGTGAATTTTATTTTTATTTTATAATTTTTTTTTTGGTTCAAAATAAACACTTATTTCAATTTTGATTTTTGCAAGATGTTTCAAAAAAAGTTGTGATGGTAAAGCATTTGCCACTTTATAATGTTGCCATTCCTTCTCATCTCATCTCATCTCATCTCATCTCATCTCATCTCATTATCTCTAGCTGCTTTATCCTTCTACAGGGTCGCAGGCAAGCTGGAGCCTATCCCAGCTGACTACGGGCGAAAGGCGGGGTACACCCTGGACAAGTCGCCAGGTCATCACAGGGCTGACACATAGACACAGACAACCATTCACACTCACACTCACACCTACGGTCAATTTCGAGTCACCAGTTAACCTAACCTGCATGTCTTTGAACTGTGGGGGAAACCCGAGCACCCGGAGGAAACCCACGCGGACACGGGGAGAACATGCAAACTCCACACAGAAAGGCCCTCGCCGGCCCCAGGGCTCGAACCCCGGACCTTCTTGCTGTGAGGCGACAGCGCTAACCACTATACCACCGTGCCGCCCGCCATTCCTTCTCAAAACACTTAAAAGATGTTTTGTGATTGAAGATGGAACATTTCAGGTGTTATTTTGTCCCATGTTTCCTATACAAGGCTCTTAAGGTGTGCAACAGTACGGGGTTGTCATATTTTCTAATACAATTAGTACATGGCCAGTTAGGCGCTGGCAACAGGGTGCTTTTCAGTGCAATGTGGCAAATGAACCCAACAGGGTCAATGGCATACCACCAGATGGCATATGGAAGAGCCACTCAAATGGCCAATGGATGGCATCACTTGGCAAGTCAGTTGCCACTGGGGGGGCAACTTCCATACCTGTCAGGTCTGTGGCACTTTTGTGCACCACTTGGCATCAGGTCTGGAAGTCCAGAGAGACAACACGATGCTTGTCTTACCTTACTGTGCAAGGTGTTTTGTTAGGAGACTCCGGATGACTCCGTCGCCCTCGTGCAGGCCTCATAGCCCATGTGCATTTCTGCGCATCTTAATGAAGTAGTCATCATCGCTAGCGATGGACAGCCGATGATGACAACTATTTAACCCATAGCTGGAACCCAGGTAAGTGCTACCACTCTGGGTCAGAGTGGACCTGGGAGCAATGGTGATTAAGGTGTAATGCCACTTTCCCCAATTTTACACACACACACACACACACACACACACACACACACACACACACACACACACACACACACACACACACACACACTTTGCAGCAACGTGCTGCCATCCCAATGACATCTTTTTCAGGGAAGTTCTTGCTTATTTCAGCAAGATAATGCCAAACCACATTCTGCATGTATTACAACTGCATGGCTCAGTAATAAGAATCCTGGTGTTAAACTGGCCTGGCTGCAGTCCAGACCTGTCTCCCATTGAAAACATTTGGTGCATTATGAAACTAAAAATATGACAAAGGAGACCCCAAATTCTTGAGCAGCTGAAATCCTATATCAGGCAACAATGGGACAACAATTCACTTTCAAAACTACAGCAACTGGTCACCTCAGTTACCAAACATTTAGAGAGCGTTGTTAAAAGAAGAAGTGCTGCATCACAGTGGTAAACATGCCCCATCCCAAATTATTTAAAATATGTTGCTGGCATCACTTTCAAAATGAACATATATTTTTCAAACTATATAAAAATTTCTGTTTCAACATTTGACATGTTGTCTTTGTACTTTTCTCAATGAAACATAGGGTTTCCATGATTTGAAAAATATCACATTCTGTTTTAATTTATATTTTACAGTGTCCAAGCTTTTTTGGAAATGGGGTTGTTGTAATAATAATAATAATAATAATAATAATAATAATAATAATAATGTACATAGGGCAAACTGTATGATTCTGAAACAGCCTGCTATAATCTTAAGAGCCAGTAAGCTGTCCTCTTCATTGGTTTCATTATCTTTTTAAAAAGTATAAAGTCATGCAGATACAGGTCAAAAGCTTCAGGTAATGTTCACATCAAATATCAGAATTGGGGAAAAGGTGATGTCTGTGACTTTTTATCCATGGCATGGTTGTTGGTACCAATTGGGCTGGTTTGAGTATTTCATAAACTACTGCCTACTGAGCTCTGAGGATTTTCACACACAAGAGTCACTCATGTTAACACAGACTAGTGAAAAAAAACAAAACAAACAACACCACCATTAAGTTAGTGGAGAGTCTGCAGGTTGAAACACTTTGTTGATGAGAGAGATCAGAGACAAATAACCTGACTGGTTTGAGCTGGACAGGAAATCTATAGTAACTCAAATAATCACTCTTTACAACTGGGGTGAGCAGAAAAGAATCTGAAATGCACAACACATCAAGCCTAGCAGTGGATGGACTACAACAGCATAAGAACACATCAGGTTCCATTGCTGTCAGCAAAGAACAAGAATCTGAGGCCATCATGGGCCCAAACTTGCCCAAATTGGACAGGTGAAGCATGGAAAAAGACCAAGTGATTTTTTCCCCCTAATCTTCAACTGTCCAGTTTTGATGAGTCCATGCTAATGATAATCTCAGATTCCTGTTCTTGGCTAACTGGAGTGAAAACCAATGTGGTTTTCTGTCATTGTAGTCCATCCACCTCAAGGTTCAATGTTTTGTGCATGCTGAGATACTTTTCTACACACCCTAGTTGTAAAGAGTGATTATTTGAGTTACTATAGACTTACTGACAGCTCAAACTACTCTGCAGTTTTCCTCTGACCTCTCTTAACAAGGCAATTCCATACACAGAACTGTTGTTCACACAATAATTTTTGTTTTTCACCCCATTCTGTGTAAACTCGAGAGACTGTTGTGTGTGAAATTCCCAGATCAGCAGTTTCTGAAATACTCAAACCAGCCCTTCTAGTACCAACATCCATGCCACAATCACAGTCATAGAGATCACACCTTTTCCTCATTCTGATATTTAATGTGAACATTTCATGAAGCTCTCAACCTGTATCGGACCATTTTTTTAAAAAAATTACACTGCTGCCACATGATTGGCTAATTAGATAACTGCATCTTGCTTTATCTGGCCTCCAAATAACTCATGAAGAATTAAAGCCACTCCTTCACAGATGAGTGAAAATATTGAATAAATTTCCTCTTTTTGATTGCTTGGGTTAAAAATGCCAAGTTATGATGACTGAATTGATTATTCGCTTAAATATGAATAATATAATACATTTTGGGTATTTGATATGGTGAAATAGGACAATAGGACACAATGGAAAAATCAAGAACACACCGGAAAGATGAGAATAACGGCGGTGGTAAAAGAACAGCGACTGTACCGGCTGAAGGTCGTGTGGGTCTCTCTGTGGTGCGCGAGCAACAGGACATCACTACTGCACCGGATGGAGCACGAGGCGGGGGCGGGGCAAAATGACTGGCCCTAGATTCTATCAAAAGTTCGATATAAATTGACCATGGTTGCAAAATATTGGCCAAAAATACGCAAACGCTACGAAATATGAAAGTAAGATGAAAAAATACATTCTATTGCCTTATACTGCAAGAATGAAACAAAATAAAACTGTCAAAACTCACCTTTTCAGTGATAATGTCCAAACAGATCACCCGCGTAACAGAAAGACCGCAAATGGAAGCACGATCAACTTCTAACTGTTGGAGTGGAAAATTCCATTCTACACATGCAAATTGTTAATGTGTGTCCTACCCCGCACACAAATAACATGCTATGGTAAAAAATAGACCACAACTCATTTTATAGCTCAGAAATTCATACAAGACCAGCTACCATTGTAACGTATTCTACGGTATAAGAAACATATTCTATACCTAACTTTCAGCTTTCGTTTTAAAAAACAAAATCACAGATTTATAACTAAATTTTTATATGGCGTAGTGATTTTAAGTTACTACTTTTGGTGAGGTAGTGACCTTGACCCTGAGGCTTTCGGTTTAGATCAAAACACACAATCGTATTGGTTTTGGCTATGCGGAAAATGGAGTTACAATGGTGATCAAATATTTTGCATGATGTTTTATTATGGTTATGATTATTCTGTGAGTGCACCAATCCTTAGGTGTATAAAATTCTCATCTCATCTCATTATTTCTAGCCGCTTTATCCTTCTACAGGGTCGCAGGTAAGCTGGAGCCTATCCCAGCTGACTACGGGCAAAAGGTGGGGTACACCCTGGACAAGTCGCCAGGTCATCACAGGGCTGACACATAGACACAGACAACCATTCATCTCATCTCATCTCATCTCATTATCTCTAGCCGCTTTATCCTTCTACAGGGTCGCAGGCGAGCTGGAGCCTATCCCAGCTGACTACGGGCGAAAGGCGGGGTACACCCTGGACAAGTCGCCAGGTCATCACAGGGCTGGCACATAGACACAGACAACCATTCACACTCACATTCACACCTACGGTCAATTTAGAGTCACCAGTTAACCTAACCTGCATGTCTTTGGACTGTGGGGGAAACCGGAGCACCCGGACAAAACCCATGCGGACAACATGCAAACTCCACACAGAAAGGCCCTCACCGGCCACGGGGCTCAAACCCGGACCTTCTTGCTGTGAGGCGACAGCGCTAACCACTACACCACTGTGCCACCCGTGTATAAAGTTACAACTTAAAATACAATTAGTGATAACTGTAGACTTTTCAGTGGACTACAACCTTTTTAAGGGAATGCGATGTAGTCAACCATTTATCATGTCTCAGATCAAGCCGCCATTTTTCCACAAATTTGCAGAATTTTTGCCAAATTCTGAATAGAGTATTCACATCAAAGATTTAGTTTTATCTGTATTATTTCTTTCATCATTTTATTTCAAATTAAAACCAACATCACCATTCAAAACCGTATAGTTTATTGACTGAGTATATTTAGTGGGGTACCCCCACAGTACCCAGTTTCTGAGACAGACCCATATATCCATTACCTGTAACCGCTTATCCTGTGCAGGGTCGCGGGCAAGCTGGAGCCTATCCTAGCTGACTATGGGTGAGAGGCAGGGTACACCATGAGTAAGTTGCCAGGTCATCGCAGGGCTGGCAAAGAGACAAACAACCATTCAAACTCACATTCACACCTACGGTCAATTTAGAGCCACCAATTAACCTAACCTACATGTCTTTAGACTGTGGGGGAAACCAGAGCACCTGGAGGAAACCACACGGACACGGGGAGAACATGCAAACTCCACACAGAAAGGCCCCTGGGCTTGAACCCAGAACCTTCTTGCTGTGAGGTGACAGTGCTAACCACTACACCGCCGTGCTGCCTATATACAAGGGTAAGTCAAAAAGTTCTAAGACAGAAGTTATAATTTCAAAAGGTGTGAAAGACATCCCCCAGAATTCTACAAAGAAGGAATTCTCCGATGGAAACATTGCTTGCAGAAGTGTTTGGACTTAAATGGAGGATATGTAGAGAAATAGCTTTGTTATTTTCATCAATAAATTTTTTTTTAAATTTGTCTTAGAACTTTTTGACTTACCCTTGTGTATACACAACAAAATCCCCAGTGTTGAATTAACACCCAGATTGTTGATTTAACACCCTACTGTGTTTATATTATGTCCAACTGGACACAAATTAACTCTGAAAGTGTTAATTTAACACTGAGAAATTTGCTGTGTATATATATATATATATATATATACTTTAACTAACTAGCATTCTGTTCTGGAAGGTAGGTTAGGTGTGTGAATTGAGCAGTATTCCAAGAGTGCTTATATTTAGTACTGCATAGGGTCGTTTCACTATTTGGGTCACTCAGTTTGTTTGTGTTTACCACATAAAATTACAATTCTTGCAAAAGTTCCACTGAAACAGTTACTACAGCAGTGCTAGTGAGCTCATCAAAGGAACTTGCAAATGATACATTTTTTCATGAATATAACATTTGACATAAAATATGAAAGCTCGTCAGATGATGAAAAGGAAGAAGGGAAGCCAATTTCTCCGGCTGCACCTTTAACAGGAATGGACAAATCATTATGAGCTAGCAGATGGTCTGTCAGTGAGTGTGCTTCTTCAAAATCTATTTCCTTTTGCAGAGCAAAAATAAATAATTTGACCATATTGTGTCTGAAATGTCAGTAACTCAATAGTAATTTCTTATTCATAAAATTGTATAAAAAATGCACTTGCAATCTCTGGGTTATTACGAATATCAGCATGGTTGTGATTCAGCTGTAGGCAGTAAGCCTTGTGCAATATTGCTTAAATCTGAAACAGTAGATATTCATTTTCAGCAAGTAGCAATTAATTTATAAGTTTGTTTTGTCCAAAAGTGAATAGTAAAACAAAAAAAGTCAATACTCCTAGATAATTTTCCTGAAGTATTTAGCTGTATAGAATTAGATGCCCAATGAGACTATGTGACAGTCATTTACATCTAAAAAATATGCAAAAAGAAGTATCCATATTTTTTTTTCCTGAAGGTACCTTATGATTAGATTACATTAGATTCAACTTTGTCATTGCACATGTCACAGGTACAAGGCAATGAAATGCAGATTGCATCTAACCAGAAGTGCATAGCAGTAAATAACATTAGTGTAATATACATAAATATAAATGTACAGGAAATACAGGGTATGGAATGGTATAATGATAGATATTTACAGTATGTTCAAAATGTGTGATATGAATGAACTGTAGTGCAATGGTATGATACATAGATATTTGCAGTATATACAAAAGACGGTATGAATAAACAGTAGTGCAAATAGTGATAAGGCAATGAAGTCAGTTCAAGTCAATTCAGTTTGTTTGGGGGGGGGGTGTTGTTAAGTGTGTGTGTGTGTGTGTGTGTGTGTGTGTGTGTGTGTGTGTGTGTGTGTGGAGGGGGGGACCATGGGGGGGGGCGGAGTTCAGCAGTGAGAGCTGAAGGAAAAAAACTGTTCCTGAACCTGGTGGTTTTGGTCCGAAGGCTTCTGTAGCGCCTTCCAGAGGGCAGGCGAGTGAACAGTTTGTGTGCTGGATGGCAGGAGTCTTTGTTGATGTTTATGGCTCTCCTGAGACATCGCTTCCTGTAGACATCCTCAATAGCAGGAAGTGAGGCTCCTACGACACACTGGGTGATCTTCACCACCCTCTGCAGTACCTTCCAGTCCAAGACAGAGCAGTTCCCATACCACACTGTAATACAGTTGCTTAGGATGCGCTCGATGGTACAATGGTAGAAGTTTACCAGGATGTCTGAAGAGAGGTGGTTTTTCTTCAGAGTCCTCAAGAAAAAGAGACGCGGGTGAGCCTTCCTGACCAAGTTGGAGCAGTTAGTTGTCCAGGTGAGGTCCTGCAAGATGTGGATCCCCAGGAATTTGAAGCTGGTCACACGTTCCACTGCTGCACCATTGATGTGGATGGGTGTGTGTGTGTCAGCATTCCTCCTGAAGTCCACGATGAGCTCCTTGGTCTTATTGGTGTTGAGCAGCAGGTTGTTCTCGCTGCACCACACAGCCAGGTGGTCCACCTCCTCCCTGTAGGCTGACTCATCGTTGTCCTTGATGAGGCCTATCACTGTGGTGTCATCTGCAAACTTGATGATGTGTTAGTGTAATGTACAGGTCTGCAGTCATGAGTAAAAAGGGAGTAGAGGAACAGGCTCATCACACAGCCTTGTGGTATGCCAGTGTTTAGGATGAGGGTGGAGGAGCAGTGATGGTCTAAATCAGGGGTCACCAAACTACGGCCCGCGGGCCAGATCCGGCCCGCCACCCCCCTTTGACCGGCCCCCCAGCCCCTCTGCCCCCCATCACTTGAACCGGCCCTATGAGGCAATCCCCAAAAGTGGTCATGGCCTATTTTTTTAAATTGCTTTTTGGCAAATAATAACATGTCTGCATCTTGTATTTTGCTGATTTTATCAATTAAAATTGATATTTAGTTATAAAATGAACTATTCATATTTTCCGAATTTTCGTCATATGCTCGCGATCAAGCAGTGACAGGCAGCGCACGCGCAAAGAACTGTCAGTGTTCAGGACAGCAAAATGGCGAGCGGTCAGCGAAAAGCTGACAGAGAGTGCAGAGTTTTTAAAGAACGGTGGACCACCGATTATTTTTTCGTTCAGTGTAAGGACCGTGCAGTTTGTCTTGTATGTAAAGAAAGTGTGCCGGTTTTCAAAGAATATAATCTGCGTCGTCACTATGAAACCCGCCACAAAGCAGGGTTCGAATTATAAATTTGACCCTATGGGGGTCTCTATTTAAAAAAAAAAAAAGCAATGCATACTCGCTCTCCTGGACCAGCGCACTTTTGCGCACTGCAGTGCACAGCTTTCACACACAGGCGCGCGCATGCACGCACGCACGCACACACACACACACACACACACACGGTGTTGCATATATATATATATATATATATATATATATATATATATATATATTGTTAAACAAAGGAAGATCGTTGTGAGATAGAGGACAAGTCTTCTTCGGACTTACATTCGATTTCGCAGGCTGCAAATTTCAGTTTGCGCGCATAGTGGTGTGGTGGTGAAGTACAGCCGTACATGTTGTGGTTTAATTCACGTTCAATACAAAGTTATGGCTGCATGGTGATCGGAAATGAAATGAGTTTTATTTATATTTATATGGTGATATAGGCTATTCAAGCTTATTATGGTGATATATGACGTATTTGAGAGACTTCCACAGAAAATTAAGTTTGCTTCTTTCATGGGAGCCTGAGGGAATGGGAGCTCAGCTCCCATTGGCTCCCACGTAATTCGAACTATGCCACAAAGAGTCTGCTAGTTTGCGAGGGCAAACAAGAGAAGACAGGATTCGGAGGATGAAATGCGGACTGGCTGCACAACAGAATGTATTCACCAAACCCAGATCAACCAGGCTGCTGTCCGAGCTAGCTATAAGGTAGCTCACCTACTAGCTACCCATGGAAAGCTGTTTACTGATGGGGACTTTGTTAAAGTATGCACGCTTGCTGTGGCCGAGGATGTGTGTCCCGATAAGAAGGATGCGCTCAACGCGGTGAGTCTCTCCGCACCTACTATGACCAGGCGAACCGAAGATTTGGGGGACAACGTGTATGACCAGCTGAATGAGAAAGCGTCAGAATTCAAGTTTTTTGCTTTGGCCATGGATGAGAGCAATGACGTGCAGGACACAGCACAACTGCTGTGATCTATTGCTCATATTATTATAATTTCACTGTTTTTTAAAATGTATTTATTTTATAGGCCTATTTATTTGACCTTTATTAAGTGCTGCATACAATTATTATTAATATTATTAATAATATCAACAGGCCTACCTACAATTTATAATTTTTCACTCACCTTTGCCAGTGTCAATCACCTCAACTAGGCAGATGTTCCTTACCTTGACAGCTTTGATATTATTTTTATTAGAAAATAAATAAATGGAATATCAGTGGTATTTCAAATTAAAACAAAGTGTGAAGACTTGATTACTATTTTTGCAAACCACTAGTAAAGATAAACAAATATGTGCCAGGAATCAAGTGTTGATATAGTAGTATGGATATAGTAGTGGGGGTATAGTAGTGGGGATGGCCGTGCCAGGCTAGTAATCTCTACTACACAATGAGGCCTGCTGGTGGTCATATTTGTCTGGGTTATACAATTCTATGTGATATAGCTGACCCGACCCCGGCCCCCATCATAGTCAGGAACGACAATGTGGCCCCCAGAGAAAAAAGTTTGGTGACCCCTGGTCTAAATGAACATGTTGGGGCCTGTTGGTTAGAAAATCCAACAACCAGTTGCAGATGGGAGCACTGATGCCCAGATCTGTGAGTTTGGTGATGAGCTTAGAGGGGATGATAGTGTTAAATGCTGAACTGAAGTCTATGAACAGCATTCTGGCGTATGTGTTGCCATTATCCAGATGCGAGAGGACAGAGTGCAGTGCTAGGGAGACTGCATCTTCTGTGCTCCTGTTCTTGTGGTAGGCAAATTCGTGGGGGTCCAGGGTGGGGGGAAGACAGGATTTGAGCTGTGTCAGGACCAGCTGCTCTAAACACTTTGTAATGATGGGGGTGAGTGCTACTGGACAATAGTCGTTGAGACATATTGGAGTGGAGTGTTTTGGTACTGGCACGATGGAGGTGGTCTTGAAGCAGGTCAGAACGACAGCATGAGCCAAAGACATGTTGAATAAGTCTATCAGGACCCCCGCCAGCTCCCCAGCACATGCTCTGAGCACACGTCTGGGGATACCATCAGGGCCTGCAGCTTTATGTCAAATGAAACCGGCTAATGTGAAACCTTATTTGCTTATAATATTTAAAAGTTATAAAAGATCAAATGACAATAAGCCTCAATTGTATACCAAGTCACTTAATAGCATACGCTGCTTTTTCTATCTCCTAAGTAGTCTCCTTACAGATAGCTCCAAACGACTGAAAAATCTTTCAGCCTGTCAAACAAATGTGTGATCTTTAAATAATTAGTTCAGACAGATATACATTCTCTAAGGTGATCTGTTCCATGTACAGATCATTTTAGTCCATATAAATCTGTCAGAAAGGTGATAGTAAATCCAAAATGCTAGATTAAATCCTTATTCTCCCCTTGGCCATCTTCAATTCAAGCCCTGTTATTTTTTTCTGACCAACAAATCTTAATTTCTCAAATAACAAGTGATTTTGGAAGTTGGTCCTTCACCTGTCTTGGCTCCCGTACTAGAAATGTCCACTGGCTTGTCACAGTCTGTAAATTTTAACTGTCACTCCTTCCATGTCAAGCACAACTTTCCTGGGAAGGTGAAACACACAACAAAGTCACCCAGTCATCTTTGAGCCCATGTATATTTCATCCCTTGTTTGCAGTTTCTTTTATCATATCAGGGAAGAAATAATCACTTGCAGACAGCCCTTATCAGATTTTGTTTTACTTTTCTGCCTTTATTTATCCTAAGAAAATCCATCTTATCTTCTGACACTGTAATATTTATGATTGCTCAATAATCAATCATTGCTGTACTCTCAGAGATGCATCTTTTATTCTATTAAACAGAATGATGTGTTTTATTTGATATAATACAAGCTCAGCATACTGTAGTTCAGAAACAGGATGTCACCATGTTGAAAAAGAATCTATGTGATCCTTTAATGGTTAGGATTATTATGCTTGGTGGATTTATAGCAGCTTTCTTTCCTGGACAAAAAGAAAAAAGAAAAAGGATTGCTGGATACAAAATACTAAAGAAGACTTGGAGTTCTTTTCAGCCAAGTACCTGTTCATTTATCATCTTCTTTTGAGGGGAAGAGTGTGTACTGAGGCTTATCTCTCCTGAAAAAGATCATATATTTAGGCAGAAAAAAAAAACCTAATAGAAAAGTTACCAGACCTACACCAATGCATCTGTTGCCTTTCCAACCTCTAACTTTTTTCAGGTTCATTCTTTTATTGGTTCAACAAATTCATTCATTCATTCATTCATTCATCTTCAGGGTTACAGTCGATCCTGAACCTATCCCAGGAAAACTGAGCATGTCAATAAATCATTTGAAACTGAATTGATATTACATATGTTTTACAGCATCCATTCTCTGATACTAAACACAGACTAATTTTCAAGGCTTCATGCAGATTACTCTAATCAGGAGAGAAAGAGAAGTCTTTCAATAACTGTGCACTTTAAAGTTGTTTAAATTGAATGAATGTATAAAATGGGCAGCATGGTCGTGAAGTGATTAGCATTGTCACTTCACAGCAAGAAGGTTCTGAGTTTGAACTTGGCGACCGTGACAGATAAGTGGTATAGCCAGATATGTTTTTTTTTTCTGCAGCGCAGTCACTTCTATTATACAGTAAATAAAAGTTAGAGTGTGCTTGATGGCCAACATTCTGTAATTCAGTTCTAGCACCATGTTAGTCACATGGCCATTCACTTTATGTTGAAGCTCTGAAGTTCAAAGTGATAATTAAAATAGTTCTCACTTTTCTATTTTTAAATTACTCCTGATGTGTATATGTGGTTGATGAATGTGCTGCATGCAGGTAGAGTTCACACTGAGGTTATGGTCACATATGAGCCTATGAACTGTGGCTATGTCTTTTGATTTGTAATGGGAGATTTTATCCACCAGTGCTCAAATAAAGACTACATGCAGTATGTTCCCTTTTAGTTACAGTTTCATTTGTACATCACACCATATATTATACTGACTTGAAGCGGTGTTAAAACAATAATTTAATATTATTCACTATATTCAGTAATATGTTTGTTGGTGGGTGGTAAACAGTGCAGCTCATGGCTGTTTCAGAACATGTTGAACAAAGTCTTGAAATTGTTGGCTTGAAGCATAAATCAGATTGACCTGTCTCAAAGTATTTGCTCCCCCCCCCCCAAGTTATTATTGATCTGTCTCCAGGTATTTGCTTCTTCCCAAGGTAATATCGATCCACCTGTAGGTAGCCTATTTGCTTCTCCCTGAGTTATTATTGATTCATCTCCATCCCATGGCACTTTTTGTCCAATTCTAGATTGGGAGGTGTTGAACTGAAACCCTAATATCCCACTCTTTCCATATTCTAAAATTGTCTGATGTATGTAGTTCAAGCCACAGGACAGGGTTACATCAGTGGATCTGTGTAAGCTTATTTCAGGTTCCCATCAACCTTGAACCAAGGATACTATTAGAGAGTTGCCTTCAAGGACAGGCAGTCCAAATCTGAGTCCAAACTTTTGAAATCTCTCTTGGAGCACAGCTGTTTTCAAGTTGTATGCTAGTGTCACCAACTGTCCTGTATTAGCTGGGACAGCCTGTTCTGTAAAACAATATCAAACACTAAAACACAACATTAGGTGAACTTTTTGGAATCATTGCTAGAGTAATTGTTGCAACAAAGTTAATATTTTCACATGTAAAATACTCTCATGTTGTAATTTACACATGTGCTAGCATGCTCTTTTATGAACATTCAATTTGTACTTAATTTGCTTTCTTATCCAACATGGAGGACCTTGTCAAAAAGAAAAGACTGTGCTACTATTACAAGCAATGGGAAGGAAAAACGTCCACGAGTAAAGCCCGTCACTGTTGATTCAACCAAAGCATTCTGTAATATAATGGTGCTGGAAATTATCAAAGAGAAAATAACCTGACACAGCATGCTTCTGTTGAGATGCACAACAAAGCCACACAAGCTAAAGTTGAAAGCAACATTGCTACTTTCTTTGTTACAAGTACCAACAAACATGACAAAATCAATGCTTGTGAAGCTTAACATGTGTATCATACAGTTAAACACGGGCTGAGCTGCAACAGGACTGACTGTTGGTTGAGGCTTAACGGCACTCTCTCATGACTCAAGCACTATAAATGAATTGCATATGGGAAGAATGAAAGCAGAAATAATAGCTATGAATGTTCAAGGACCTAAAACTGTAAGGGATATCTTGGATTATCTTCAACATGTAAGTGTGCCTGTGTTTTTCTCAGTTGTCACTGATGTCTCAAACACGGGAAACAGAAAAATGTTTCCATTGTGCCTTAAATATTTTACAGTGTCTGATGGAGTGCAATGCAAGCTTCTTGACTTTTATGAAGACAGCGATGAAACTGCAAAAGGCATACATCAAGCTCTTATGGACTGTTTTGAAACTGTCTTGGCTTATGCTACAGATAATGCTAATGTTCATTTTGGGAAACACCATTCTGTTTATATTAATCAATCACATTATGATAACTATCATTAGTTATATAACAAGGTGCCACAAAAAATGGGTCTTCGGATCAAGAAAACAGAAACCATGAGTGTAGGAGAACAAGCAGATTTTTACATCAATGGACAAAAGTTGATAAAAGTGGATCACTTCACATACCTTAGAAGTTACATCAGCAGTGACTGCAAGCTTGACAAAGAAATTACTGTGCGTATCCAAGCTGCTTCATGTGCCTTTGGCAGACTTGGAGACTGAGTCTTTGACTGTAGAGAACTAACAACTGAAACCAAACTTAAAGTGTACAATCAATGCATTATACCAGTGATGGTGTACGGAAGCGAGACTTGAGCTCTTTACCACCATCATATTAGAAATCTAAGAACTATCCAGCAACAGCATCTCAGATCTATTCTTAAAATCTAATGGGATGATTACATCACAAATGATGAAGTTTTGGACTATGGTAAGTCTGAAGATATTGAGATCATACTTACGAGAAATCGACTGCGATGGGTGGGGCATATTGTACGTCTACCACATGACATAGGTTGGTCAAAGCATTGTTCTTTGGTGAACTGGCAGGTCATAAAAAGATTGTATCTGAGCAATGAGTGACCAAAGATACCAAAGAGGACATTCTGAAGCATGGCAGGGTACTGCACAAGTGGAAGGATATTGTAACTGAGAGGCCACAGTGGCAGAGCTGCATTTATGACACATGCAAAAAGACTGACACTGCCAGGAAGGAAGATAACAGGAGGAAAAGAGCCAAGCGACATGAAAAGAGAGCTTTTGAAAGGACATAAACAATGAATTTTGATATGAAAAGAGAGAGCTTTTTCATTAATTAATTAATGACCTATAATGAACATAATTTAAGATACATTTATTGCCATGTATCTGTGATGAACTATAACAGCTCCTGTAGCTGTCTTGTAATCTGTATTTACCTGTATCGAGTTTAAGGTGAATATACATTATTAAAACAAACTGTCCAACTCTCATAACACAAGCAAGCCTGCGATCAGCTGTCACTGGACATTGAATACGTGATTTTAAAGATCTACAACCATTTCACTGTCTCCTTCATGAATAGAAAGATTTTTCTTTTAACTTTGTTGTGAAATATGGGTCATGCCTGCACATAGTAATCATCTCTTATCACCATATCATCATCTACAGTGCATAATATCATCAAAAGATTCAGAGAATCTGGAAGAATCTCTGTGCATAAGGGTCAAGGCCAGAAAACCATACTGGGTGCCCGTGATCTTCGAGCCCTTAGACGGCACTGCGTCACATACAGGCATGCTTCTGTATTGGAAATCATAAAATGGGCTCAGGAATATTTCCAGAGAACATTATCTGTGAACACAATTCACCGTGCCATCCGCCATTGCCAGCTAAAACTCTATAGTTCAAAGAAGAAGCCGTATCTAAACATGATCCAGAAGCGCAGACATCTTCTCTAGGCCAAGGCTCATTTAAAATGGACTGTGGCAAAGTGGAAAACTGTTCTGTTGTCAGACGAATCAAAATTTGAAGTCCTTTATGGAAATCAGGGACGCCGTGTCATTCGGACTAAAGAGGAGAAGGACAACCCAAGTTGTTATCAGCGCTCAGTTCAGAAGCCTGCATCTCTGATGGTATGGGGTTGCATTAGTGCGTGTGGCATGGGCAGCTTACACATCTGGAAAGACACCATCAATGCTGAAAGGTATATCCAGGTTCTAGAGCAACATATGCTCCCATCCAGACGACGTCTCTTTCAGGGAAGACCTTGCATTTTCCAACATGACAATGCCAAACCACATAGTGCATCAATTACAGCATCATGGCTGCGTAGAAGAAGGGTCCGGGTACTGAACTGGCCAGCCTGCAGTCCAGATCTTTCACCCATAGAAAACATTTGGCGCATCATAAAACGGAAGATACGACAAAAAAGACCTAAGACAGTTGAGCAACTAGAATCCTACATTAGACAAGAATGGGTTAACATTCCTAAACTTGAGCAACTTGTCTCCTCAGTCCCCAGACGTTTACAGACTGTTGTAAAGAGAAAAGGGAATGTCTCACAGTGGTAAACATGGCCTTGTCCCAACTTTTTTGAGATGTGTTGTTGTCATGAAATTTAAAATCACCTAATTTTTCTTTTTAAATGATACATTTTCTCAGTTTAAACATTTGATATGTCATCTATGTTCTATTCTGAATAAAATATGGAATTTTGAAACTTCCACATCATTGCATTCCGTTTTTATTTACAATTTGTACTTTGTCCCAACTTTTTTGGAATCGGGGTTGTAAACAGAATGTAAAAATTTTTCTTTTCTAGTAGCATTAGCTACCCAATAAGATTTCGAGTTTGAAAAGCGTTTGTTAGCATGTCAGGTGGAGTTTCACTGACTAGCTAGCTTAACGTTAAACCACCATGATGGCACGGCATGCGTTCATTTTGTGAATTCACATTTCTGTCTTTAGTAACGGCATTAGCTATTGTAAGCATTGTGGCAATAATACAACAATGCGTTGAGAGAAAATGTATTTTTAATACTTAAATATTTTTAAAAGCAAGTACTTCAGTACTTTAACTTAAGTAAAAAATTTGACTGTCCAACTTTCACTTGTATCGGAGTAACATTTGACCAGAGGGATCTGAACTTTGACTTAAGTAATGAAGTTGGGTACTTTGTCCACCTCTGGTAAGGTTTCTGTACTGCAATAATAATAATAATAATAATAATAATAATAATTATTATTATTATTATTATTATTATTATTATTATTATTATTATTATTATGTTAGCAGTTGAGATTTGAATAATTTAGACTTCATTACTACTTGATTAATTATTAGTGACTACTATTTATGACTAGCAGTTCATTAGAATGGTATGAGCACTACGAGACAGTATACTGTATATTGAGACATCCTGTAGTTAATGTCTTTGCTGTGATGGCAGTCTGGAAGCATGTAGAGCTGATGACCGCTCTTCTTAGAAAGATGCCTAGAAGGATGCTAAGAAGTTGAATCAAGCATATGAAAATCAACACATATTTAATATGAGAGAAATGTATTCATGCTTGTGGGTGAAACAGGGCTGTTTAACAGGGTTTTAATTTTGGAGCTGTTAATCAATCATGGATGGCCATTTTCTCAAAAATCCTCTCTCATCTATTCTCCCTGTTCTTCTCCTTCATTCTCTTTGCTTTTGCATTTATGGGGTCAGTGATTTTTAACTATCATGTGGACATTAAATCTGCAGCACCTTGCCAGAGGCAAACCCACTCTTTTTGTTCTTTTACCATTTTCTTTTTTGGTAATTACCTTCTGTTATTCCATTTCACCTTATTCCATGTTTCCTATATCCATGCAACCATTCTCAATCTGATCTCTCAGTCCTTCCCCTGGTTTTCATCAGATAATTTGAGAATCATTCCATGCTGCTGCTTTTTACATATTTTCTAGCTTTTGTGCATTCAATTTTGATTTAAAGCTTGGCTGTGTTTAGTTCACATTTCAATTTAAAGTTTAAATTAGCCATACATATCATTTTGTCTGTCTTTAATCTAGATAATGTACACATAGATTTGGGAGTGAGTGGTACATTTTGAAATTGTAACAATGTATAAAATGTACAGTGCACTCCACAATTATTGGCACCCTTGGTAAAGATTATTAAAAAGGGTTAGAAAATATCCACCTTTCGGTGAAGTAGCTTCATCTCACACTGATTTTCTTTTTAATCCAACTTTTAATTGAAATAAATTTATTCAGAGAAAAAAATCCCTCATCAAGAAATAATTATTTTCAACAAAAACACGTGCCACTATTATTGACACTCCTGAAAATTATAGTGCACACAATGTAACTGAAGCATGTTTCCAATTAAAATTGTACATTTTTGAGTTGATTGGAGTGTGTGGGAACTTTCAAGCTGTAATCCATGACTTCCTGATTAACTGGGGAACAAATATGAGGTGACACAGAGGCCAAATTCCCTTAGTCATCCATCAACATGGGAACGATTAGAGAACACACAAACCAAATGAAGAAGTGCGTTGACCTTCATAAGTCAGGAAACGGTTATAAAATATAGCTACTCACCTGAACATGTCCATCCATCATCTGTAGCCGCTTATCCTGTCCTACAGGGTCGCAGACAAGCTGGAGCCTATCCCAGCTGACTATGGGCAAGAGGCGGGGTACACCCTGGACAAGTCACCAGGTCATCGCAGGGCTGACACATAGACACAGACAACGATTCACATTCACACCTACGGTCAATTTAGAGCCACCAATTAGCCTAACCTGCATGTCTTTGGACTGTGGGGGAAACCGGAGCACCCAGAGGAAACCCACACGGACACGGGGAGAACATGCAAACTCCACACAGAAAGGCCCTCGCCAGCTGCTGGGCTTGAACCCAGGACCTTCTTGCTGTGAGGCGACAGTGCTAACCACTACATTACCGTGCTGCCTCTGAACATGTCCTTTTAACATGTTTTTCCAAGAAGCTGTTCAAGTTTGGCTCCCCTTTCTATGTCACAAGTGCTCAGTAGAATTATGAGCACCCCCTCATCTGAGTATTTCCACTCATGGCTGGAGAAATGTCTTTTGGAAAAAAAAATCCAACCTTTAATCGAAATAAATATATTCAGAGAAAAACAAATTCCAATAAAAGGAAATCAGGTAAGTGTTATTTGATTGGCTGGGGGGGGGGGTGAGCAGTGGCTCATTATCATTTAAAAGAACAGGAACTCAAACCAGTCATTTTGAACAAGGCTGTTTAGACAGGGGTGGCACAGTGGTGTAGTGGTTAGCCTCACAGCAAGAAGGTTCTGGGTTCGAGTCTAGTGGCCAAAGCAGGCCTTACTGTGTGGAGTTTGCATGTTCTCCCCGTGTCTGTGTGGGTTTTCTCTGGGTGCTCTGGTTTCCCCCACAGTCCAAAGACATGCAGGTTAGGCTAACTGGTGGCTCTAAATTGACTGTATGTGTGAATGTGAGTGTGAATGGTTGTTTGTCTCTATGTGTCAGCCCTGGGATGATTTGGCGACTTGTCCAGGATGTACCCTGCCTCTCGCCCATAGTTTGCTGGGATAAGCTCCAGCTTGCTGGCAACCCTGCACAGGATAAACAGTTATGGATAATGGACGGATGATTTGTATTTTAGTGCTGTTTTGCTATTTGTTCAGGGTATACAGAATAAGCTAACATATGAAGAGTTTGGGGGTGGCACGGTGGTGTAGTGGTTAACGCTGTCGCCTCACAGCAAGAAGGTCCGGGTTCGAGCCCCGTGGCTGGTGAGGGCCTTTCTGTATGGAGTTTGCATGTTCTCCCCGTGTCTGCGTGGGTTTCCTCCGGGTGCTCCGGTTTCCCCCACAGTCCAAAGACATGCAGGTTAGGTTAACTGGTGACTCTAAATTGACCGTAGGTGTGAATGTGAGTGTGAATGGTTGTCTGTGTCTATGTGTCAGCCCTGTGATGACCTGGCGACTTGTCCAGGGTGTACACCGCCTTTTACCCATAGTCAGCTGGGATAGGCTCCAGCTTGCCTGTGACCCTGTAGAACAGGATAAAGCGGCTAGAGATAATGAGATGAGATGAGATGAGATGAAGAGTTTGGTTCCAAAATGCTATATATCCAATTCCATTGTTTCAAGAAAAATCACTTTTTCTGATTACGGGAAGTGATAAAAGGAATACCACTGTATCCTGTTTTAAAATATATTGACTAACTCCTTAATGATAATAAACTTCAAAAATGCAATCCAGAACTAATTAACAGCTTTTAACTGAACCAAGTAATTATTTTTTTGTCAAGTCACTACATATCCTTGCCACGGCATTTTCCCCCAAAATGCTACATATCCCGTTCTATTTAAAAGTGACGATTACTAAAACCCATGACACGGGACGGGACGGGACATACCGGTATTATTGCTCACGGTCACCTCCCCATCCCGTGATGGACCGGAATAATTGTCATGGACATATTATCACTCACAGACATTGAACTCTTGTTATGTCCCGTCCTGGGGGATCTTACCTTATCTGTCTTGTCCCGTCCCGGGGGATCTTACCTTAGCTGTCCTGTCACGTGTCATGGTATAGCTGTGGAAAAAATGGCAAAAAAACAAGAAAGCTTACTAAAAATTTTCAAAGTCCCAGGACAGCCAGATCCTAAACGACCTAAAATGGACGACGTTGGACACAGTGACACTGCACCAGCACCTGCTGCAAGTGTACCAGTCCATGGGAACGATCAAAAAGAAGACGAGAAGAATGATGATGGCGGTGAAGCTAGAAGTGTTAGCGCACCAACTGCAACCGTCAGAGGGAATGAGGATGAGGATCGGGAAGATGAGACTGGTGATGGCGGTGAAGTTAGTTAATTTGAGCCGGAACATGACGGAACAAGATCTGGAACCTCCGTCGTCGGATCCGGCAGCTATTTTCATTTCATTCAGTGTTCCGGCAGCTATTTAAATGGATCAGATCACCTCTGTAACCATCACAAAGGGGAAAAAAATCAAACAATAAATTAAATAAATAAGTAAATAAAAATTTGTTTAGTGTTCGGTTTTGATTTTGATATCTGTTGTTGATTTCTCTCCTATGACATCCACAAAATCTATGCGAAAGGGGAAGGGGGGGGGACATGGGGCGTATACTTCCGCTCAATAGAACACCGGGTTTTTTGTAGCCGTTAGCTTGTGCTGTGGAAAAAATGGCAAAAAAACAAGAAAGCTTACTAAAAATTTTCAAAGTCCCAGGACAGCCGGATCCTAAACGACCTAAAATGGACGACGTTGGACACAGTGACACTGCACCAGCACCTGCTGCAAGTGTACCAGTCCGTGGGAACGATCAAAAAGAAGACGAGAAGAATGATGATGGCGGTGAAGCTAGAAGTGTTAGCGCACCAACTGCAACCGTCAGAGGGAATGAGGATGAGGATCGGGAAGATGAGACTGGTGATGGCGGTGAGGTAAGTGGGGCTATCTGGACTGATGCCCAGTTTAAAGAAAAGAAGAAGGTCTATCCGTGGCTGACGATGGGCAAAACTGGACTGGGCTGTGATACGTGTAAAAAAGTGGGCTCACTGGGCCCGGATAAAATGGCAGGTATGCGGCTAGCAAAAGAGTGGGTCACCAGCTCAGTGAGTTCATCTGCACCTGACCTTGCGAGACGACAGCGAGCCTTACTAAAAAAGGTTTTTGAGCATGACAGTACAAAAGCGCACGTAATGGCAGCAAATTCTAGGATATTCAAGTGCAGAATGTGAGCGGGGTTTCTCGCAGATGAACTTAATTTGCACAGCAAACAGAGCATCTCTTCTCCCCTCTACCATCGCCTCCTTAATCTTTCTTTGCCTTGTTGGCCCACCGCTTACCCGGTTTAACCCCATTCCTTACGTGAAGTCTTGGACTGCGAAAGGACATAGGACTGCACAGGACCAGAGGAGTAAAGAGAGAAGCAGGGAAATAGAGGCCAGGGGGTCTATGGATGCTGTGTGGGCTGTTTTGAACAAATAAGGTGTGTATCATTAAATTATTATTATTATTATTATTATTATTATTATTATTATTATTATTATTATTATGTAAGAGACAATAAGGCTCATCTTATCTTTCATTCTATCTTTAAGGACATTGTTCCGCTGGCGGCCCCTTCACGAGATGTTCCAGAGATGCACATGCTCCTCCACCCAACACACACACACGCGTGCACACCAACGACAGCTCTGGTGCATCCTGAACCTGCCGACCACCTGCGAAGAATCCCAGTTACATAACAAATCCTTGACTATGTGAAGGGTGTAGGTGGATCGCTGCCCTGAAAAAAAAATTTTTACATGTCAACTCGTTATTACTTAAGAAAAGAATTAACCGTGTTACTTGAAAAAGAAAAAATGGTTCACGTCACTTTTTAAAAACCCGTTATTACTTACCCATTACTTGAATCGATTGCACTTATGGCTGCTACTTGAATCCTTGGAATATAGTGAAACTTGAATCCTTAAAATGAATTCTCCAACTTGTTTTGTAAACCCTTTATTTCTTAACTATTACTTGAATTGATTGCACTTATGTTTGCTGGCACTGCTTTTAAACTTGAAATATGCTTGAAATCCTAGGCTATGCTTTTAAATACCCTACTTAAATCCTTAAAATGAGTCATTTAACTCATGTCTTGTGTGATCTGATCTCCAATGGTGAAATAAACCGGTTGTGATATGAGTACAGTCTGTTATTTTAGAAGATAAATTTAATATATAATTTAATATATAGCCTAATAAAAAATAATATTTTATAACATAATATCACGACATATTACTGTCTGTAACTGTTCATCACTAAAGCGTTTTCTAAGATCATAATGTTTGTTTTTTTTTTGCCAAGTGGGGCCACTACCGGGTCGGTCGACATGTGGTAGGTCTATTGTTCAAATGCGTTCTACGGTCTATGGGACTGCGTTGTGGGTGCAAGTGCCAGGACCGTTTTATTTATTTACTTTCTTTATAATCTCAGTCAGATACACAAGCAAGATTAAGTCTTTACTCTGCTGTGTTTTATTATGGCCATCAATATATTGTAACCTGTGTTTGATTTGTTAATTGTTGATCCAGTTGTTGCCTTAACGCAGGGGTCTGCAATGGCTCGGGAGCCAGATGTGGTTCTTTTGGTGACTGCATCTGGCTCGCAGATTAATCAGCTCACATTGAGATCAAGAAGTACACCTGCATTTAAAGAAAAAGTCAGTTAGCTGTCCGCAAAGCAAAGCCTTTTGACAAAGAACATGGCAAAAAGGGAAAAAAGGTGACTGGTAGGCTACCGTACATTTCAACAGGAATGGACAGAGGAATTCGCCTTTGTGGGGTGAGAGGGTTCTGCTTTGTGTCCAATAGGCCTATACAATGACAAGATTGCATCGATGAAACAATGAAATAAAGCGGCACTTCGAAACACGCCAAGCTACGTTTGCGTCAAAATATTCAGTGGGGGACAGGAGGAAGACGGCATGTCAAGAGCCTCTTCATTATGAAAAAGAATATATTACACTCAAATTGTTGGTCATACGTAAAAATGCATTTTAGTTGTATTCAGCGTCACTTTTTATATATGGCTCTCACGAAAATGTATTTGAAAATATGTGGCTCAACTTAAGAATAATCAAAAGAAAGAAAAGAAGTAACAAACAAATTAGTGTGTATGTGTTAATATTTATTTCTTATGACATGAGGAGAAGAAATGACGAGTCAACACAAGAATTTTTCAATGAATTATTTATATCCCATCATGGACAATAAGGTAGGTGTCCCGTCCCGTATGTCATGGTTCCATCCCGTCCCATATGTCATGGGTCTGTCCCATCCCCATCCCGTATCGCGGGGAGGTCACTGCCCGAGCGATAATATTTCACGTCCCGCTTCGTGTCACGGGTTTTAGCAACAACCGTTTAATGCCACGTTCTTTCATGACAGATTATTTTATTTTATAGATTATTTTATTTTTTTAGATAATTTTACCAAAATTATTCATAATTCAGTGTGAAATTGTCCAATAAATGTGAGAAGTGCTGAAGCGATTTCCTATTTCACGGGCGCAGCCATCTTAGATGACTTCACCCCAATGGCGGCCTCTGATTGGCCAAATGGATATGTCTGATTTTGAGAAAAATCGGTGATGGCACTTGTCACGTTTTGGAATGAAAGGCTGTAATGCAGTGTGTAAGTCAATGGCAGATATCATGTTTTGGCGAAAACTGAATATGGTACGAGTAAGATATGATAATTGCTGATGGTTTGGTGGCGGGAGTTTCAATTTTTAAAATTTGGCATTTATCGCGTTTTGGAACCAAACTCTTCATATATTTACAGAAATACACTGGTGTCTTTGTGCCAATAATTTAACTTCAGACATGACAACTATATTATATTACTGGATATAAAGTAACAGTCTATAAAAAATAAACAAAATACAGCATACTGTACTTTTTGACAACACGGCCAATTTCTGCCAATTTAAATAAAGCAGTAATTTACAGTCATTTCAGTTTACAGTAACCTACAGTAAACTAAAAGTACAGTCAAGCGACAGTAAATTTAGAGTATTGCTGATAATTTACTATAAAATTTACAGTAACTTTTTTTTACAGTACAAGTTCTTTTCTGTAAAACCATTGATCTTTTTCTGCCAAACCCACCGTGAATGTTTGTTTTCCAAAAGCCCTATTTGTGTCATATCTGACCATGGTATATGGTTTCACTCAAGTTTCCATTAGTGTCTAACTAACTCCAGTCACTTACAATAGTGATTAGATGAAAGGAAAAGCTTTCTTCTGGCATGTCTTCCAAATAGATTGATAGTTTGTTGGCATGGAGTTGGTGTCTAATTGTAGAATTATTGACTTCATAACCCCAAAATGTTACCATCTTCTGCAAATCTCCAACTGCATTCCTTGGAGAATTATTGCCCCTCTAACCCTCCTCCACAGTTTGTTAAAACTTTTTACTTTGCCTTAACAGTGGATATCTACATTTTCAGGTGTATTTTTACTGCCTTTGCCTGATTTATAAAGATCAACACATTTTAATCTTACCGGTTTTGATGAATGACTAGATTTTGGCCTCAGTCACCACATATTTATAAAACAGGAATTCATGGATGGCCACTTAAGAGCCACTTAGAGGCTGTTAATAATTTTGGAGTTGACTGTGCATAATTTCCACACATTTAAGCAAGAAAGTCAATATTTTGCACAGGACAGGCAAACGTGATATTGCCAACATTATAAATGCTTTATAATCCACAGTGTAATTGCACACTTTAGTGTGGTTGGTTATATTACCAGAGCACATTTATGGCCCTTTTCCACTCCATGGTACTGCCTCAACTCAACTTGACTCAGGTCCACTCACTTTTGGTATCAGTAGTTTGTTTTCCACGACAGCTGATTGCCATAGCGATGCCACATGAAACTGCCATGATGTCATCTTCAATGCAACACACAGGGACTTCTTTTATATTATTATTAATACTACTACTTGGATGCATGTTTGTGTGTGCACATGAAACAGTGTTATATCAAGCTGAAATTGCCACAATTCGTCACATTTGTAACATGTTTTTTAAAAACCAACCAACCAACCAACCAAACAAACAAACAAACAGCATAAAAAGTGGTGTCTAAACTCTCAGGACATAATGGTAATGGCATAAAAAGTACCATCAGTTTACAAGCAGCAAAAAAGCTCAGCAGTACATGCTGAAATGGCATAATAGTGAAGGCACAGGGACTTGTAGGCGGTCCCAGGTTTAATTTCATTGCAAGTGCATTTTGCTGCCTCACCAAGTTGCATTTTGTGCTGCTAAACTTAGCATACCTGTACATTATATAATGTATATAATAACAGTGGAATGCTGTAAAATCACAAAATTAAAAAAACGTAAAGGGAATTACACCAAAACATTGTTTAATTTACAGTGTAATTTTGTAAAATGTTAAACTAAATGTAACTGTAAAATCCACATGAAAATGATGTTTTTTTTAAACATAATTTCTTAGTTGAAAAGACCTATTGATGTTATTGTGACATAAAAACACTGTTTTTTGCAATACAGTGCAATACATATTACATGGCAATAATATAGTGTTAAAATTACAATTAAATTCTGTAGACTTAAATAAAAACATGCATGGTTTCCAAAATGCTGTAAGAAAGATTGCCACTTCAATGTTGCCTATTTCTAACATTTATTTAGCCTGTTATTTTTTATCTCAAAGGTGAGCAGTATTTGGATTGTTTTAGCAATTATTTTAGGGGGAATGTTCAAACAAAACACCCTGGGTAAATGAACACTGACTCGTTGCCAAGGTGAGACAAGTAAAATCCCGGATGTGTTCGACTACGCATAACGTACGTTCTGATCCGTGAGCCTACTTTGTTTCAGCGCGCCCTCACTCAGCAAGAAATCTCTTCTCATCGTGGTGTTTACAACACTTTATACAATTTTGATAGAAAATTAAGTGCTACGAGGACAGACATTAATGTCTGTCCATATTACCTGCTTATATAGCGTGTAAGTCTGTATTGCCTTTTAGATACAATGTTTTTCAAATATGTTTGTCAGTTGGGTGAGGTAATGTTAGCTATTCTTTTGGGTGTTATGTGAGAGTTTAGCACTAGCTAAAATGGTTGTCTGCCGTTTTTGCAACCGAAATTTTGCAAGTTTGAAAGGTTATGTACTGCACTGTAGTATCCACAGGAATGAACCCCGTTGTGTTTTTAAATGTGAATCCGCTGGTTGCAAGCAGACATTTTGTACATATTCAGCGTTTAAGGGTCATTTCTATCGCAACCACAATGCGCCCGCGCTTTCTGTTCTTTTTGATTGTGGTACATCAGCCATTGTTTCAAATTTTGCTTGTGCAATTCCACTGTGTGCGTGCCAATTTCAGACCGTTAAAGAACTTCTGTCCCACTTAAAAGAACATCTTGTGGAGGGGAGACCTGTGGCATGTCCAGTAAAAGGCTGCAAAAGTACATTTACTTTAAAGTCATCTACTGCTCACATGTCCAGGAAACATAAGGAGTGTTCATCAGTGAAATCTATAAAGAGGTTACACCGCAGTCCTCTGATGCTGCATTTCATGATGCCTCCCAGAATCTAGCCCCTGATGATGCGCCAAATGATGATTTGCTTCAGAATTTGAACGAGACTTTTCTTAGAAATATGTGCATGTTCTATCTTAAGTTGCAAGGCCAGCTCCTCCTTCCAGCTTCAACCATACAAATAATTGTTGAAGAAATGCAAAATGTGCATGAAATGGGACAGGAATACACATTAAGTAAACTGCATACACTTTTGAGAGAGGAACTGAGTCTGACAGATGATGCCATTGATAAAGTTGCAGCCTGTGTGAGGGATTCAGATCTCTTCTCCAACTCTCACCAGGGCCCACTGAGGTCAATATATTCAAGAGCACAGACATTCAAAAGCATGTTCCGGTACATAGAACCTACAAGGGTTGCATTAGGAAGTGATGAAAATTTGACACAGAGGTTTGCTTATTACGGTACATTCCAGTGAAGCAGACATTGGCCAACTTATTAGAATCAGAATTATAGAAAAATGCAATGTCGCAACAGTCTTGTGACTCAGATACAGATGTGCTTTGTGATATAAAAGATGGAAAAATCTGCAAGTCAAACGAGTTCTTCAAAGAAAATCCAGGGTGTCTTAAGCTGATTCTGTACCAGGATGCATTTGAAATCGTAAATCCTCTTGGCTCAGCAAAGAAAAAACACAAACTTGTTGCAGTCTACTTTTCTGTTGCTAACTTACCTGTTCATGTGAGGTCCAACACTGATCACATGTCCCTTGTCTTACTATGTGGTGAGCAGAGGTGGAAAGTAACGAATTACATTACTCGCGTTACTGTACTTGAGTAGTTTTTTTGTGTACTTATACTTTTTCAAGTAATTTTTAAAGAGTGTACTTTTACTTTTACTTAAGTATGTTTTCTTTTAAGTAGTGTACTTCGGTACATTTTACATCACAACCGTTACTGAGTAAAAAATAAATAAATAAAAAATAAAAAAAGGCTAAAACGGAGAAGGGGAAATGCGTTCTGGAAATGAATCACAGGAAGGACAGTTGTCGCGCGCGCGAGTCTCACACAGACGATGGTGGACATGCACCGGCGCTTTAAGGGGGGGCTTCGGGGGGCTCAAGCCCCTGGGCCACAGCCAATCAGGGGCCTTGTAATATTAATAAAATAATAAACTGTCGGAATCGTGGGCCTACATTAATGTACGGATAGAAATAAGGTTAGAAATAAATGAGCGCACAGTAGCCTGCTGTAAGAGACATGGTGGATGTGGTTCGCGAAACAAACACCCACAACTGTACCAGAATAAAATGTAACAAAATGTAACGTCACGCACGAAAGCACGCCAAAGACTGCAGACTACAGAGACACAAATTTAGAGGCTTTGAAAGATGAAGCGTTCACATGTTAGCGGGGCACATAAAAGGAAAAAAAAGAGATAGATGCAGGTAATGATAGAATCGTTGCCTAAAGTCACAGACTTTAAGGTAAGGATCACCAATCTGTTCAAAATATCAGCTACTTATCAGTTATCAGCCGTACCAGCAGCTAGGCTCTGTGCAGCTAGGCTAGACATGCTATGATCTGTCCAACAGTAAAATAAATCAGTTGTGATTTGAATATGTGTCGTGTGATTTGAGTTATAATCCTGTTAGTATAATAGCATATTTCAATGGGGATAATAAAATGTCTAAAACAGCATCTACTGAAGAAATTGATGAAAAGATTGTAACCTATAATTTTCACAGTTTGGGCAGCAGACAGAGTAAGCATACTGAGGGGAATAGCAATACAAAGTTAGCGCATATCCACATTTCTCGCTAGCTGTGTTGGGTGTGTTGTTAACCCGTGTGGATTTAAGTGAAATACTTGAGAAGTTCTGTGGTCAAGACAACGTTTTAAGGTAAGGACACTTGATTATTAATGTTTGCCCGCCGTGGCTTGTTGTTGACGAAAGGCCCACGTGATTTTGCCTTATGCAGCTACTGCTAGCGTCATGCTTTGAACTAGGTTAAGCTCATTTGCGCTAAAGGATGGGTTTATTGAAGGACTTTGATGTAGCTAGTTTATTTTTAAAAAATTGTATGCTCAAAACAGTATGCCCGTGTTCATCATGTTTAACTTTTTTCTTGATGGAGTGCATGAAATATTGTTGCAAGTGGTATTTCGATGCAGTCATGTCAAAAAGGCAGTTGAATGCACGGTCTTATTCAAGGAGAAGGAAGACTTGCATGATGCTTGAACATAGATCGGTAAAATAGACCCTAGTAGGACTTGGTTTCGTGTATTTCAGTCTGTAGAGTTATGAGTTTGGCCGCTGTCCATGGTGTTTACGTTTCATGTGGCCGCCGAGCCAAGTACCTTCATCATCATCATGTTCCCCTGTCAAAAGTTAAACTCTCTAGGGGTGCTTCTGCTGTAGCAGTTGCTCAAAGTTTGATTTGTCCATCATCATACGTCTTATCTGTTGGGTGTCTATGCCCAGCAGATTTTCCCATTTTGTCCATTTGTAACCATTTTTGTCAAACAGGAGCTGCTTTTGCACTTGGTTATTGCCCATCCAGCAAACGTGAGCAATATATTTTAGTTGTTGTACGTAGCAGGATAGTTTTATATCCTGGGTTCCTGTCAGTTTCCGGAGGTCAGCATTGGACATCTTGTAGCTCCAGTCTATATCTTCATTTGTAGTGTTCTTTTGGTCAGGGGCATTCTTTCGTTTATATCCACCTTTAATCATTTTCCTTAGGAAGCCGTGCCACACTACCTCAATTTTGTGAATTTCACTGGATGATAGTTGCCATGCCTGTGTGCTGTACAGGAGGCGAGATCGAACACATGCCACTAGGAACTTTATACGGGTTTTTAGTAGTATTCGGTGGTCGGTTATAATGTGTTTCAGTTCATTCCATTTCATGAATGCAGCACTTATCCTAGCATGCAGGAAGTGTGAGGATTCATCACAGTTGCTGACATTATAACCAAGATATTTAAAGGTGCGGACGTTTTTAATATTAGTGCCGCCACGGGAAATGATACTTGGTTTACATTTGATATCCTCATTGACGTTAAAAGCCATTGTTTCTGTTTTGACATATGATATTTGTAAACCAAAGCAGGTGTAGGTCTTATCATACAACTGAAGAATATTCTGAAGCTCCTTGATGGATCCAGCGAGTATGGCCTGATCATCTGCGTATAGAATCTCTGTTATGCAACGCTCTCCTGATGCTCGTGCTTTCGTACGCATTTCTCTTGTGGATACCTCATTTGGAATGCAATATCTGAACTTGAAGCCTATATCTGGGTACAGTTTTGATATCTCATGCTGTGCAATCCTGACAACAAAGTCCATATAGATATAAAAAACTGATGGCGATTCTAGGGCACCTTGTCTTGCAGTGAATGTTTGTTTTCATGCCGCCGAGCTATTTTTATGTATTTTATTTTTTAAAAGGACTTGTCTGTAGGTGTGTGTGTTTTATGTTTACAACACATAGGTCTACATTAGCGCACGCCGCTTGTGTGGTTATCTCTGGCCATGCCCCTGTGTGAAAGTTACGCAGTATCACTGTCCTGTCTGTGGTAATAATCAGAACCGGCTCTGTAATGATAATGCGCGTGTTCTTCTCTCCCTCTGTGGTCGGATGTGTTGAGCGATGTGAGCGTGGGCCTTGCGCAGCTACGCTGAGCCAAACGTAACCTATCGTAGGCTTCTAGGCTAATTACGCGCTTACACTGTAAATGCTTGACACGTATTGCAAATAAAATAAGAGTGTTTTCCTGGCCAACGGTAAGGGTAGGGTTGACAGGTAGCCTATGAGGGGCCTAGCCCCTGAGCCACGGGTGTTGATAAAGCGCCCCTGCGGACATGGAGGAGACCGAGGAACCTGTGGTGGACGACCCTGCAGAAAA
Source organism: Neoarius graeffei (assembly GCF_027579695.1). NCBI lineage: Eukaryota > Metazoa > Chordata > Actinopteri > Siluriformes > Ariidae > Neoarius > Neoarius graeffei. Next base: position 49,517,596 of record NC_083575.1, read on the forward strand.
CGCAATTTCTTCCAGTAATGAAGTGCACCCCTGGCCTTACATACATGATCACTTCAGCTTCGTAGAGAAAAGGGGTGACAGTTTCATTATGCAATGCAGATTATGTGTGCCCAAGAAGACAACCATTGCGGCATAGAAAAATTCGACGTCTAATCTGCACAAGCATGTTGAGGTAAGTATTGTCATTGGCATCATAATCACGGGTGCAGACAGAGGGTGGGACGGGTGGGATTCGTACCACCCAGATTTAAATTCACCTCGTTCGGTCCCCCCACTTATAGGGAGGAAAAAACGTCTATGCTGTCTTTCTTTGCATAAGGCAAACCTCACGGAAAAATCAAAAGACTAATTACCATTCGGTTTATGAGGTCCACAGCAGTATATACATAGTTGCAACAACTCACATAAAACAAAATAAAGACTGATATTCGGTTGGTTGAGCTGCGCAGACTGCACAGGTTGCGAGCTCGAGCTTGGTTGCTATGGTTACCCACAACAAGTTTGACAGGCATATCGGGGTTGGGGTTGGTTTGCTGGCAGCTTTGTCCCCCCAGTTTTTTGTCCCCCCCAGTTCAAAAAACGTATCTGTGCCCCTGATCATAATGTTTCCTTTCCATAGTAAAACCGACAATAGGCTGGTTATATTCCAAAAATAGTGGATGGCATTGCTAATGTTGAAGTAGCAACCTGTTGGTACTGTAACATAACGGTAACTAGTCTGTTATTCGGTTGGCTAATCATGCAAGCAAGTTAGCTCGCCAACCTGACGTGATCAGTCCTCCTACCATTCTACATCCAACAGGCCAGAAAGGAATACTAAGCAAAACAAATAATGTTTGAATTGAATTGTTCAATAACACACAGTGCACACAGGCAAGCTACGAGATTTCGGTGCAACATTTCACTTTCATATTTCGTGTACAATGCTTTGTGTGTGGTCAGGGCGATGTAAACGACATGACTGTGTGTATTGACCTTTTTTGTTTGTCTCAGTTTTAATGCAGCATTATCCTAAGCATTCAATTTGATACACTTCCTTTAAATAAAACATCTGGGTTGAGATGTACATATATCCTTGTTTCCTCTTCTTTTTCATTTTTGCACAACACAATGGAGGCAGAAAACACCCATTGTTAAAAGTAACGTTTTACTTTTACTCAAAGTACATTTTAAATGATCTACTTTTTACTTTTACTTGAGTAGATTTTTTGTCTGGTAACTTTACTTGTACTTAAGTAAAATTTCATCAGAGTAACAGTACTTGTACTTGAGTATAATATTTTAGTACTCTTTCCACCTCTGGTGGTGAGAATGATTTAAAACACTTTGGGCCTGGTAAGATCTTTTCAGAGTTGTTACAGGATTTAAAAGATCTGGAAGGAAATGGGATTACTGTTGGTGGTGAAACAGTCAAAGGGGCTTTGTATTGTGTTGCTGGTGACCAGAGGTGGAAAGTAACAAATTACATTACTCGCGTTACTGTACTTGAGTAGCTTTTTTGTGTACTTGTACTTTTTCAAGTAATTTTTGAAGAGTGTACTTTTACTTTTACTTAAGTATGTTTTCTTTTAAGTAGTGTACTTCGGTACATTTTACATCACAACCGTTACTGAGTAAAAATAAATAAATAAATAAAAAATAAAAAAAGGCTAAAACGGAGAATGGGAAATGCGTTCTGGAAATGAATCACGGGAAGGACAGTTGTCACGCGCGCGAGTCTCACACAGACAATGGCGGACATGCACCGGCGCTTTTGGGGGGGGGGGGCTCATGCCCCTGGGCCACAGCCAATCAGGGGCCTTGTAATATTAATAAAATAATAAACTGTCGGAATCGTGGGCCTACATTAATGTACGGATAGAAATAAGGTTAGAAATAAATGAGCGCACAGTAGCCTGCTGTAAGAGACATGGTGGATGTGGTTCGCGAAACGAGCACCCACAACTGTACCAGAATAAAATGTAACAAAATGTAACGTCACGCACGAAAGCGCGCCAAAGACTGCAGACTACTGAGACACAAATTTAGAGGCTTTGAAAGATGAAGCGTTCACATGTTAGCGGGGCGCATAAAAGGAAAAAAAGAGAGAGATGCAGGTAATGATAGAATCGTTGCCTAAAGTCACAGACTTTTTTAAGGTAAGGATCACCAATCTGTTCAGAATATCAGCTACTTATCAGTTATCAGCCTACCAGCAGCTAGGCTATGTGCAGCTAGGCTAGATATGCTATGATCTGTCCAACAGTAAAATAAATCAGTTGTGATTTGAATACGTGTCGTGTGATTTGAGTTATAATCCTGTTAGTATAATAGCATATTTCGATGGGGATAATAAAATGTCTAAAACCATGGGCGTCGCCACCATTGAATGTGAAGGGGACATGTCCCCCTCACATTTCATAATTCTTCGTTTGGACCCCCCACATTTAACATAAAATATGAGTTCACCCAGCGCCGTTTCTACTGCTTCGTGAAAGAATCCATTCCACCTGATCGATAAGAGAAAACACAGAGCACTGAAAATCCACTCCGGGTTTTCCGGGCGCTCCCTACAACAGCTCACCGCGCGCGAGTGAAGTGAATCTCAGCGCGAGCACAGAAATGTTGGTGCAGCTGCTGGAAAGTGGAGGAGGTGACGTCAGCCACATTGCAACCTCACAATGTTTAGCTTTTGCTAAAACCTTATTCTTTTGTTATGTGCCCTCAAAATTAACCCTAGGACACGTTAAATTAATATTCAACTAAACAGTGAAATAAGCTTAGCCTAATGGGGTATTCTTGGTTGATGATGAATTGTTTGCAGTATTTGCTCCTCCCCAGACACAATGGACATAAGTACATTCTTTACAAAGAAGCGGAAAGTCAGTCAGAATTTCCCCACAGGACAGGGTTTTTTTGTCCCAATGGAAATGTTAGTGCAGTTAGCTGGCTAGTCAATGTTAGGAGATGTATCAGCTAGCTTAACGTTAGCTATCATTTAATTCAAACTCAGTAGGCCTGCCTTACTGTAATGCCAAGAATGAGGTCAAGTCTGCGCTGATGATATTTATTGATTCCTTGTTTTGTCTGGTCTTTGGCAGTTTTCTGGAAAGTAAGATGGGAAATCAGTGTATGGGGAAGGAATAGTAGAGAGGAAAGCGATGGAGAGAGATGGATGTTATTCCAGGTGGATTGTGAAGGAAAGGGGGATAAAAGTTATGAAGTGGTAGAAATTGTGGTGGCACCAATATAAGAAGGAGTTATATCTATAAATCTATTTGTTATACTAATCTGTAAATGCTACTGTAGTACCACCATTGCATGTAGGTTGACAAAATTGCACCTGTTCATTGTGTGAAGTTATTTTTTATGTGTCACCGTTGCTTGACACAGTGTGATTTTGTGTTATGAAGTTTGCATGATGCCATGTCATGCCTATTCATTGTGTGAGATTATGAATATTCTTATTTTTAAACATACAATTGAGTGTCACTATTGCTTGGCCCAGTGGCATGTTGTATTACATCTAAAACTAAATAGAAAACACAAAATAAAAAGTAAAATGTACCCATAAAGTCATTGTTGGTGATAAATTGTGTCACATTCATCTCATTATCTTAGGCGTAGCGGTGGGTTTAAAAACAGGCTGATGAATATATGGATTAGTTGAATGAGGACTTATTGTTGAAAATTAATTAAAAATTTTCTAGCGGAGGACCCCCCGCCAGTGTGTCCCCCCCACATTAAAAATGCTTCTGACGCCCCTGTCTAAAACGGCATCTACTGAAGAAATTGATGAAAAGATTGTAGCCTAGGGCGGCACGGTGGTGTAGTGGTTAGCGCTGTCGCCTCACAGCAAGAAGGTCCTGGGTTCGAGCCCCGGGGTCGGCGAGGGCCTTTCTGTGTGGAGTTTGCATGTTCTCCCCGTGTCCGCGTGGGTTTCCTCCGGGTGCTCCGGTTTCCCCCACAGTCCAAAGACATGCAGGTTAGGTTAACTGGTGACTCTAAATTGACCGTAGGTGTGAATGTGAGTGTGAATGGTTGTCTGTGTCTATGTGTCAGCCCTGTGATGACCTGGCGACTTGTCCAGGGTGTACCCCGCCTTTCGCCCGTAGTCAGCTGGGATAGGCTCCAGCTTGCCTGCGACCCTGTAGAAGGATAAAGCGGCTAGAGATAATGAGATGAGACTTGAGAAGTTCTGTGGTCAAGACAACGTTTTAAGGTAAGGACACTTGATTATTGTTTGCCCGCCGTGGCTTGTTGTTGATGAAAGGCCCACATGATTTTGCCTTATGCAGCTACTGCTAGCGTCATGCTTTGGACTAGGTTAAGCTCATTTGCGCTAAAGGATGGGTTTATTGAAGAACTTTGATGTAGCTAGTTTATTTTTAAAAAATCGTATGCTCAAAACAGTATGCCCGTGTTCATCATGTTTAACTTTTTTCTTGATGGAGTGCGTGAAATATTGTTGCAAGTGGTATTTCTATGCAGTCATGTCAAAAAGGCAGTTGAATGCACGGTCTTATTCAAGGAGAAGGAAGACTTGCATGATGCTTGAACATAGATCTGTAAAATAGACCCTAGTAGGACTTGGTTTCGTGTATTTCGGTCTGTAGAGTTATGAGTTTGGCCGCTGTCCATGGTGTTTACGTTTCATGTGGCCGCCGAGCCAAGTACCTTCATCATCATCATCATCATGTTCCCCTGTCAAAAGTTAAACTCTCTAGGGGTGCTTCTGTTGAAGTAGCAACCTGTTGGTACTGTAACATAACGGTAACTAGTCTGTTATTCGGTTGGCTAATCATGCAAGCAAGTTAGCTCGCCAACCTGACGTGAACAGTCCTCCTACCATTCTACATCCAACAGGCCAGAAAGGAATACTAAGCAAAACAAATAATGTTTGAATTGAATTGTTCAATAACACACAGTGCACACAGGCAAGCTACGAGATTTCGGTGCAACATTTCACTTTCATATTTCGTGTACAATGCTTTGTGTGTGGTCAGGGCGATGTAAACGACATGACCGTGTGTATTGACCTTTTTTGTTTGTCTCAGTTTTAATGCAGCATTATCCTAAGCATTCAATTTGATACACTTCCTTTAAATAAAACATCTGGGTTGAGATGTACATATATCCTTGTTTCCTCTTCTTTTTCATTTTTGCACAACACAATGGAGGCAGAAAACACCCATTGTTAAAAGTAACGTTTTACTTTTACTCAAAGTACATTTTAAATGATCTACTTTTTACTTTTACTTGAGTAGATTTTTTGTCTGGTAACTTTACTTGTACTTAAGTAAAATTTCATCAGAGTAACAGTACTTGTACTTGAGTATATTATTTTAGTACTCTTTCCACCTCTGCTGGTGACAATTTGGGATCACATAGTATTGGAGGGTTTACAGAAAACTTCAGTCAATCTCAGTACTTTTGCAGATACTGTGAAATTACTCGACGTGAGTTTCATGATGACCCACATGTTTGTGGTCCACAGCGCAACCCAGAGAATTACGAGGCAGCTCTTGGACACCTAAAAACAGAAGGCATCCGAGACGTCAAAGGAAATAAGGTAAATTCCATTTTCAATAACTTGGAATCCTTTCATGTATGTCAGCCGGGTCTTCCACCTTGCTTGGGCCATGACTTATTTGAGGGTGTCGTATCCTATGATGTTGCACTCTTCCTGAAGTATTTCATAAAAACAAAGAAATGGTTTACATACTCAATTTTGAATTGGCGAATCAAACAATTCAAATACAAAGGATCTGATGCCCTCACAAAGCCATGCAGTGTCAACCCTGATGCATGCAAACTCTCTGGTCAGGCTGTGCAAAATTGGAATTTTTTGAGGTTGCTGCCTCTGCTGATTGGTGATAAGGTGCAAGATCCAGATGATGATGTGTGGCAGTTAACGCTACAGCTTAAAGATGTTGTGGATTTGGTTTGTGCTCAGAAGATTTCCGTGCCACAGGTAGCTTATCTTGAGATCACAATCCAAGACTATTTGGATTCAAGAAAGGGCTTGTTTCCTGAGAGTCAACTAAAGCCGAAACATCATTAATTGCAGCATTATCCCGCACTAATTCTAAAATTTGGCCCACTTATCAGATTATGGACAATGCAGTTTGAAAGCAAGCATGCCTATTTCAAAAGGTGCTCAAGGCATTTGAAAAACTTTAAAAACATCTGTCTCACTTTATCTGAAAGACATCAAATGTTTCAGGCGTATCTATCGGCTGGACTAGGATGCAGTCAGTTGTTACAGGTGAAAAACAGTTGTACTTTTGTCTCAAGCCTTTACAGTGACGCAATTAAGCATGCTGTTACTGATTTTGTCTTTTCAGAAAATGACACGTGTCTCCACAGACATCCAGTATAAGGGCACATCATATAAGAAGGGAGATTTCCTCGTTACAAAAAAATGATGAGTCCATGGAGTTTGGAGAGCTAGTTGTCATTTTAATCCAACATAATGCAACTGTTTATTTTGTGTTGGACATGCATACATCTGAGTATCACAATGAATATCACCTGTACTCTGTAACAAAACTGACTGCACAGTTGCTTTGCCTTAACATCACTAATTTGGTAGATTTTTATCCCTTAAAGTCATACATCATCAATGGGTACCGAGTCATTCCATTAAAGCACAGTGTATTGTCACAGTGAAGTTCCACACACACTGTACTGTAGATAGAATGTCTATCTACAGCATGCTATCAGACACACTGCGCCAACCAGTAAGGCATGACTTGTTATAGGTATAATGGCAGGTATCCCACTTATGTATATAGTTAATATGCTTGCTAGAAATCTGAGCTAAATGTATGATTGTTTTTTTTTCTTTTCCCTATCATGCAGAAATGGCATTTCTACAAGATGCCATCCTTGAGGTCCTGCCTGACCTATCTGATGTGGCAAAAGACATGTTAGTGGAAACACTGTTAGCACAGGAGGTAGAGACATACTCTGACTTGCAGTATATAACAGAGGCAGATTTATTGTCAACACTAAGACCCATTCAAGCACGGAAAGCTGTGGCTGCATGGAAGGTAAAATGTAAGTATGATGCAGTCAGCTGTAAAAGGAATACAAGATTGATCTGAAATGTATATGTCCCTAATAATCTTGTGTGTGTTTGTGTGTATTTTAAAGGCCAGGATACTACCCAGTATAGCAACAGTTCATTCAGCATCCAGGACGGTGCTTCATCTCTGCCCTCAGACTCACCAGGACCTTCTTCATCCTCTCAGTCTCTCTCACCAATATCAACCTCTTCCAGCGCCTCTCACAGCCCAGATGTTGACTGGGCGGATACTTTTGACATTCCATGGAAGAAGTTTCCAGAAGAATTGACCCAGTCCTTAGAGAAAGGGAAGCGTCCAAGTCCACGGATGAGGAGGGAGATGGTGAGGATTGTGGTACGCGAAATGATGCAGAAGTCATCGCACATAAGTAAAAGGCACACCACTGTTGTGGCCAAAAAAATAGTGGCCACATATCCCAAATCACTGCAGGATGTCATTGAAGGGGACATAATTGGGTCAGGGTACCATTCCCTCGTAAAACAGCTCCAAAATAGAATTGAAAATGCAAAACGCTCAACAACACCAAAAACAAGAAAAAGAAAACTGCAAACAGAGTCTGACACGGATGAAATGCCTGCCAAAAAAAGAGCTCCAATTCAGGATACCTATGGTTGCATCAAATGGGAAATGAAGTTCATGCCCCTTGACTGTAGAGAGCCAACAGCAGAGCCGAGACGAACTGAAAAGCCTGTCTAAACAAAATGCCCCAAACCAGGATGTGGTTAAAGAGCTCACCAGGTCGACATTCTACACCCAACGCAAAGAGGTCAACAACGGAAAAGAAATCAAATACTTACTGGAAGACTGGTCATTTTTGTTTGATGAGATGGGCATGGCTGTTCACTTTGAAGAGCTCACCGGAGTTAGTCTTAAAGAGACATTTGTTAGGAATTTGGACCTAAAGGGGGAACGACTCTTAAATTACTTGAAAACAGTTGCTGTGAACAAGTCAAAGAGGCTAGTCCAAGCTTTTACCAAGATTCAGCTGATGAGGAGAGAGCACACAGGGCCATCAGACGATGTGTTGGAGATGGTGTTGCTCCTGTTGTCTTACTTCGATGAGAAGGAAGACGTTATGCTCACATACGTGGAAGACACATGCCTGGCGGAGGAGGTGCAGATGGACCAAGTTCCCTTGACACCAACCATTGTTGTCTGTGGTAAGTTGACCATGTTGCTCTCTCACACACGCATACACATGCCAAACTCTGTCTCACAAACACACCCACATCCATTGTCCTCTCACCTTTTTGTTGTTAATTGTATTTGTTTTTGTAGGACAATCGTGCTTCTCGGTGAAGAGATGGATGCTGAGTGTGGACCGAATGATTGTACAGCCCAGTATCACAGCATTCATACCGGCCCTGTGTCTGATGTTTGGCAGCTTCTATGTCTTCAATATCCACTATCCAGCAGCCCTCGCATCCACGCTGGAGTTCTCATCTCATCTCATTATCTCTAGCCGCTTTATCCTTCTACAGGGTCGCAGGCAAGCTGGATCCCAGCTGACTATGGGCGAAAGGCGGGGTACACCCTGGACAAGTCGCCAGGTCATCACAGGGCTGACACATAGACACAGACAACCATTCACACTCACATTCACACCTACGGTCAATCGAGAGTCACCAGTTAACCTAACCTGCATGTCTTTGGACTGTGGGGGAAACCGGAGCACCCGGAGGAAACCCACGTGGACACGGGGAGAACATGCAAACTCCACACAGGAAGGCCCTCGGCGGCTACGGGGCTCGAACCCGGACCTTCTTGCTGTGAGGCGACAGCGCTAACCACTACACCACCGTGCCGCCCGCTGGAGTTCTTACAGAGGTTATTTTTTTTATCATTAAATTATTAAAAAATAACTTAGTTATTTGGCATAAACCTTAGTAACTATACTGACTTTATAGTTCGTATAATTTGTCATTTGGTGCTGAGGAAATGGTTAATGAGCAGATATTTTACATTTTTAATTATTTTTTTGATGAAGCCTTTGTGCTTTTAACATAGTCTGGTTTTCTTTCTCTCATTTTTCACTGTTCTCCAGATGTTTCTTTTCCATCAATCCGGAGAAGGGGACCAAGGTGGAGAAGACCAGCAAATCCCACCTCCATGTGAACCCGAGAGTTCTGACACTGATACAAGACCTGTCTGACCATGAATGGTGCTCACAGTAAGCCAATGTTTACATTAGACCGTATCAGCGGATCATCAGGTTAACGTTTTTAAAACGATTAGTGTGCACACAGCAACACCAATACATGATTCGCGTGCACACAGCAATACCAATACACGGATACGCTCGGCTCCGCAGGCATCCTGCGCTCCAAATCACTCCGCCCTGAACAGCGAGTGCCCTCTGGAGGGTGCGCACTCCGGCCCTGCGCAGCTCACAGAGCACGCGAGTGAAGTGAACAAGCTGTGATTCGGGACTGAGCCGCTGTGTGTGTGATCCCAGCGCACATCACTTACCACTTGCAAGTGGAAGGATGGCAAGCCTAAAGACAATCATAACTACACAATGGGCAGTATTTGCATCAGTATTTGCAGTATTTTCATACTTTTATACTCTTTAATGAAAGGTGATACAAGGCGGAAGTCCGCGCCGTTTTTCAGCAGTCGCGTCACATGACCAACGCCAGCGAATCAGGAAGGTGGATGTCACAGTAACGTTGTCCAATGAGATGCCAGCTAGAGCTCAGCACAGCGTATCCGCGTATTCTGAATGTTTACACAGCACCGGAGCTGACACGATCTGGATTGAATACGTGGACGCTGGCGGATTCCCGTTTCCCGGCGTTTCCAGGCGGTTTAATGTAAACGGACAGTGCATCCGCGAAGAAAACGAGACAGATACGGTCTAATGTAAACATAGCCTAAGACAAAGGAATGCTAGCTAGCATGGGTTTGTGTATGTAAGCAACTGATTAGCTTTGTGTGCTAACTAGACAAAGGAAAGCTAGCTGACATGTGCTTTTGAGGCTGTGTGTAAGGCCTAAACGTCCTTTGGGGACAATACCGTTATCTCTGGATATTAATAAGATAGAAGAATTAGCCGTGGCAGCTAATCCACTAGCTTTATAACATTACCAAATTCACTGAAACCTTGATAAGGTCAAAATGTATGATAAGGAAATTAAAGTGTTAGTCAGAGATAGAGAGGGGAGCATGCACAGCCTATCTATTAAAACAATTGAGAGAACATAGAACAAAATAAATCCACACCCTGCATGTTTAATAGTGTAACAAATAAACCTGGGTTTAAATTCACACTATTTCAATAAAAGCTAAATTCCTAAGACTGATCTTTATGCCCAAAATGTTTCAGTCTTACTTCCAGTATCTTGCTTATATGCGAGATGATGGAGATGTTCTAAAACTTCTGAGTCTCGCTGTTGTGGAGCACGTGAGTCGATTCCGTGAGTCGATTCTGTGGACAGAGAACTTCTCTTGATCTGATGCGTCGTGGCTCGTGATGAAAAGGAAGTCTCTGATCAAAATAATGTGCACAGCGCTTCAATCAGGAGGAATTCTGGTCGCTCCTAGTTATAAATTAACTGCTTTGGGCTGCAGTCGTACGTACTTAATGAATAAAACAGGTTGTAACTCACTGAGTTTAAAATCGCGTTATTCTGGATTTTTACCGTGGCCAATTGTAAACAAAGAAATCGTGTTAACTCGTGGATCTTGCAAGAAAGAAAGAAAAAAAGAAAAGATGTCTTTATCTGGTTTGCTGGTGGAGGGTCTCTCTTTATGCGTTCAGATGGCTTGGAATCCGGACACGAGAGAGAAAGAGCTGAGGAATTCCAGGTCCTTTACGGACTCATGGAGGATGTGATGAAAGTGATCCCGCCCAGATGTGATGTAGGTCAACGTGAAAGTTGGTGATGGGAAATGTAGTTTCTTAAAGAGACAGTGGAATGTACCTACACCACCAACCTGGAGAGGGCAAGCCACCCTTTTCCGGTCGAGAACCATGGCCTCAGACTTGGAGGTGCTGATTCTCATCCCAGCTGCTTCACACTCAACAGCAAACTGCCCCAGTGCATGCTGAAGGTCCTGGTTTGAAGAAGCCAACAGGACAACATCATCTGCGAAAAGCAGAGATGAAATCCTGTGGTTCCCAAACCAGATTCCTTCCAGCCCCTGGCTGCGCCAAGAAATTCTGTCCATAAAGATTATGAACAGAACCAGTGACAAAGAGCAGCCCTGCCGGAGTCCAACATGCACTGGGAACAGGTCTGACTTACTGCCGGCAATACAAACCAGACTCCTGCTCCGTTTGTACAGGGACCGGACAGCCCTTAGCAAAGAGCCCCGAACCCCATACTCCCAAAGCACCCCCCACAGAATACCACGGGGGACACGGTCGAATGCCTTCTCCAAATCCACAAAGCACATGTGGACTGGTTGGGCAAACTCCCATGAACCCTCGAGCACCCTATGAAGGGTATAGAGCTGGTCCAGTGTTCCGCGACCAGGACAAAAACTGTATTGTTCCTCCTGGATCCGAGGTTCGACTATTGGCCGAATTCTCCTCTCCAGTACCCTGGAGTAAACCTTCCCTGGGAGGCTGAGAAGTGTGATTCCCCTATAATTAGAGCACACTCTCCGGTCCCCTTTCTTAAAAAGAGGGACCACCACCCCAGTCTGTCACTCCAGAGGCACTGTCCCCAACCGCCACGCGATGTTGCAGAGGCGTGTCAGCCAAGACAGGCCCACAACATCCAGAGACTTGAGATACTTGGGGCGGATCTCATCCACCCCCAGTGCCTTGCCACCGAGGAGCTTGCTAACCACCTCAGTGACTTCGGCTTGGGTAATGGACGAGTCCACCTCTGAGTCATTAGCCTCAGTCTCCTCTGCCTCAGGAGTCCTGGAGGCCAGCATGGCCCGATAGGACTCTTTCTTCAGCTTGACGGCATCCCATACACCACCAGGTTCGGGGATTGCCGCCACGACAGGCACCGGAGACCTTACAGCCACAGCTCCGAACAGCCACATCGACAATGGAGGTAGAGAACATGGTCCACTCAGACTCAATGTCCCCTGCCTCCCTCAGAAGCTGGGAGAAGCTCTCCTGGAGGTGGGAGTTAAAGACCTCCCCGGCAGAGTGCTCGGCCAGACGTTCCCAGCAGACCCTCACCATACGTTTGGACCGGCCAGGTCTGTCTGGCTTCCTCCTCTGCCAGCGGATCCAACTCACCACCAAGTGGTGATCAGTTGATAGCTCAGCCCATCTCTTCACCTGAGTGTCCAAGACATAGGGCCAGAGATCCGATGAAACGACAACAAAGTCGATCATCGACCTCCGACCTAAGGTGTCCTGGTGCTACGTGCACTTATGGACACCCCATGCTCGAACATGGTGTTCGTTATGGACAAACCGTGACTAGCACAGAAGTCCAATAACAAAACACCACTCGGGTTCAGATTGGGGAGGCCGTTCCTCCCAATCACGCCCCTCCAGGTGTCACTGTTGTCACTCACATGAGCGTTGAAGTCCCCCAGTAGAACAATGGAGTCCCCAGTCTGAGCACCTCTCAGTACTTCTCCCAGGGACTCCAAGAAGGCTGGATACTCTATACTGCTATTCGGCCCATAGGTACAAACAACAGCAAGAGCCCTCTCCCCGATCCTAAAGCGCAGAGAGGCGACCTTCTTGTTCACTGGGGTAAACTCCAACACATGGCGGCTGAGCTGGGGAGCTATAAGCAAGCCCACACCAGCCCACCACCGTTCACCATGGGCGACTCCAGCCCCTCTCAAGGAGCTGGGTTCCGGAGCCCAAGCTGTGTGTGGAGGTGAGCCCAACTATCTCTAGCCGGTACCTCTCAACCTCCCGCACAAGCTCAGGCTCTTTCCCCCCCAGCGAAGTGACATTCCATGTCCCAACAGCTAGCCGCTGTGTTTGGGGATCAGGTCGTTGAGGCCCCTGCCTTTGACTGCCGCCCAATCCACACTGCACCAGCCCCCTACAGCTACCTCTGTGGGTGGTGAACCCACAGGAGGTCGGGCCCACGTCACTGCTTCGGGCTGAGCCCAGCCGGTCCCCGTGGGCAAAGGCCCGGCCACCAAGCGATCGCATACAAGCACCAACCCCAGGCCTGGCTCCAGGGTGGGGCCCCGGCTGCGCCATACCAGGCGACATCACGCTCCTTGATAGATTGTTATCCATAAGGGGTTTTCGTGAACTGCTCTTAGTCTGGCCTGTCACCTAGGACCTGTCAGCCTTGGGCGACCCTAACAGAAGCGTAATGCCCCTGACAATGTAGCTCCTAGGATCATTCAAGCACACAAACCCCTCCACCACAATAAGGTGGCAGTTCTAGGAGGGGAAATAAGAAATAAGAAATGGGAAAAAAATTCAGGTGTATTTGTTACTACTTTGTTCATGAATGATGAGTAAATATGGCTGCTTACTGTATAAACAGTCAGATGCCATCTTGTTGTAACTGAAACTGTAAGGATTCTGTGCTTGTGCAGGGTCATGACAGATTCATAGTGTCAGGGGGTGCAGATCAGTTTATTTTTGTTCACAGATCAAATGAGTTTCTCTCGTTCTCACCCAGTATTTTCATTGTTGCTCCACAGTATTCAGTGCATCAAGAATTCTGCACAGACCGTCACCAGGGACAAGAGGAAGGGCAAAGAAACAGATAATGGCTGCATTACTAAGACTTTCTCTGAGTGCATGTTTCTGTTTTCCCACCTTCAGCTGAGATGGCATTTGCCCACTCAAATCTCACTGTGTGCAGCCTGCAAAGCCCAGGCCAATTCATCACATTAATCATACCGTAGTACAGAGACAGTGAAAGGGGTAAAGACAGGCTAAGGAGCAGACAGGTAGCATAGGGGTGTTGGATAGAAGATGATGAATGAATAAGACAAATGTGGTGATGTGGAGGTGCAAATGTGATGTTAGGGTCAGTATAGTTAGACTAGAAAGGACTATTAAAGGACATTAACTGTGGTAGCTCATTAAAAAAAATGCTGAAGTAGTTTCAACAGCCAACATGAAGTCCATTATTCTAATATGTCCAATAAACTAATACCCCCCCAAAAAAAAAGATATCAAGTGAAAATATCTTGAATATTGTTAAATTTATCTAACATTTCTCAGAAATGTTTATAATTAATCTTAACAAACATATACTTGTTTTACCTTAATTTCATAATAAGAATTATTTGACTATATGGAAGATATTTGTATTTTGCCTTTATACTTTTTGCACAATAAAAAAGGTGTATAATTAAACATCAACAGTAAAAGTAGGTTTTTATTTGGTTATGTTAGGCTTAATACTCCTGGGGTTGGGGCTCGTTTGCGAGCGCTTGGTGGCCGGGCCTTTGCCCATGGGGCCCGGCCGGGCTTAGCCCGAAGAGGTGACGTGGGCCCGACCTCCTGTGGGTTCACCACCCACAGAGGTAGCAGTAGGGGACTGGTGCAGTGTGGATTGGGTGGCAGTCGAAGGCAGGGGCCTCGACGACCTGATCCTCGGACACAGCGGCTAGCTGTTGGGACATGGAATGTCACTTCGCTGGGGGGGAAGAGCCTGAGCTTGTGCGGGAGGTTGAGAGGTACCGGCTAGAGATAGTCGGGCTCACCTCAATGCACAGCTTGGGCTCTGGAACCCAGCTCCTCGAGAGGGGCTGGACTCTCCACTTCTCTGGAGTCGCCCATGGTGAGCGGCGGCGGGCTGGTGTGGGCTTGCTTATAGCTCCCCAGCTCAGCCGCCATGTGTTGGAGTTTACCCCGGTGAACGAGAGGGTCGCCTCTCTGCGCCTTCAGATTGGGGAGAGGGCTCTTGCTGTTGTTTGTGCCTACGGGCCGAATAGCAGTATAGAGTATCTGGCCTTCTTGGACTCCCTGGGAGAGGTACTGAGGGGTGCTCAGACTGGGGACTCCATTGTGCTACTGGGGGACTTCAATGCTCATGTGGGCGATGACAGTGACACCTGGAGGGGCGTGGTTGGGAGGAACGGCCTCCCCGATCTGAACCCGAGTGGTGTTTTGTTATTGGACTTCTGTGCTAGTCACGGTTTGTCCATAACGAACACCATGTTCGAGCATAGGGGTGTCCATAAGTGCACGTGGCACCAGGACACCTTAGGTCGGAGGTCGATGATAGACTTTGTTGTCTTTTCATCTGATCTCCGGCCCTATGTCTTGGACACTCGGGTGAAGAGAGGGGCTGAGCTGTCAACTGATCACCACCTGGTGGTGAGTTGGATCTGCTGGCAGAGGAGGAAGCTGGACAGACCTGGCAGGCCCAAATGTATGGTGAGGGTCTGCTGGGAACGTCTGGCCGAGCACTCTGTTGGGGAGGTCTTTAACTCCCACCTCCGGGAGAGCTTTTCCCAGCTTCCGAGGGAGGCAGGGGACACTGAGTCCGAGTGGACCATGTTCTTTGCCTCCATTGTGGACGCAGCTGTTCAGAGCTGTGGCCGCAAGGTCTCCGGTGCCTGTCGTGGCGGCAATCCCCGAACCCGGTGGTGGACACCAGTAGTAAGGGATGCCGTCAAGCTGAAGAAGGAGTCCTATCAGGCCATGTTGACCTCCGGGACTCTTGAGGCAGCTGACGGGTATCGGCAGGCCAGGTGTGCTGCAGCTCGGGCAGTTGCGGAGGCAAAAACTCGGAACTGGGAGGCGTTCGGGGAGGCCATGGAGAAGGACTATCGGTCGGCCTCGAAGAAATTCTGGCAAACCGTCCGGCGCCTCAGGAGGGGGAAGCAGTACTCTGCCAACACTGTTTACAGTGCGGGTGGGGAGCTGTTGACCTCGACTGGGGACATTGTCGGGCGGTGGAAGGAATACTTTGAGGATCTCCTCAATCCCATCGTCATGTCTTCCATTGAGGAGACTGAGGCTAATGACTCAGAGGTGGACTCGTCCATTACCCAAGCCGAAGTCACTGAGGTGGTTTGCAAGCTCCTCTGTGGCAAGGCACCGGGGGTGGATGAGATCTGCCCTGAGTATCTCAAGTCTCTGGATGTTGTGGGGCTTTCTTGGTTGACACGCCTCTGCAACATCGCGTGGCGGTCGGGGACAGTGCCTCTGGAGTGGCAGACTGGGGTGGTGGTCCCTCTTTTTAAGAAAGGGGACCGGAGCGTGTGCTCCAATTATAGGGGAATCACACTTCTCAGCCTCCCGGGGAAGGTTTACTCCAGGGTACTGGAGAGGAGAATTCGACCAATAGTCGAACCTTGGATCCAGGAGGAACAATGTGGTTTTCATCCTGGTCGCGGAACACTGGACCAGCTCTATACCCTTCATAGGGTGCTCGAGGGTTCATGGGAGTTTGCCCAACCAGTCTACATGTGCTTTGTGGATTTGGAGAAGGCATTCAACCGTGTCCCCCGTGGTATTCTGTGGGGGGTGCTTCGGGAGTATGGGGTTCGGGGCTCTTTGCTAAGGGCTGTCCGGTCCCTGTACGAACGGAGCAGGAGTCTGGTTCGCATTGCCGGCAGTAAGTCAGACCTGTTCCCAGTGCATGTTGGACTCCGGCAGGGCTGCCCTTTGTCACCGGTTCTGTTCGTAATTTTTATGGACAGAATTTCTAGGCGCAGCCAGGGGCCGGAAGGAATCCTGTTTGGGAACCACAGGATTTCACCTCTGCTTTTTGCGGATGATGTCATGTTGGCTTCTTCAAACCAGGACCTTCAACATGCACTGGGGCGGTTTGCAGTCGAGTGTGAAGCGGCTGGGATGAGAATCAGCACCTCCAAGTCCGAGGCCATGGTTCTCGACCGGAAAAGGGTGGCTTGCCCTCTCCAGGTTGGTGGAGAAGTCCTGCCTCAAGTGGAGAAGTTTAACTATCTCGGGATCTTGTTCACAAGTGAGGGAAGGATGGAGCATGAGATCGACAGGCAGATTGGTGCAGCCTCCGCAGTGATGCGGTCGCTTTACCGGTCCGTTGTGGTGAAGAAGGAGCTGAGCCAAAAGGCGAAGCTCTCAATTTACCGGTCGATCTACGTTCCGACTCTCACCTATGGTCATGAGCTTTGGGTAATGACCGAAAGAACAAGATTGTGGATACAAGCGGCCGAAATGAGTTTCCTTCGCAGGGTGGCTGGGCGCTCCCTTAGAGATAGGGTGAGAAGCACAGTCACTCGGGAGGAGCTCGGAGTAGAGCCGCTGCTCCTCCACATCGAGAGGAATCAGCTGAGGTGGCTCGGGCATCTTTTTCGGATGCCTCCTGGATGCCTCCCTGGGGAGGTGTTCCAGGCATGTCCCCCCGGGAGGAGGCCCCGGGGAAGACCCAGGACACGCTGGAGGGACTATGTCTCTCGGCTGGCCTGGGAACGCCTTGGTGTTCTTCCCGAGGAGCTGGCCGAGGTGTCTGGGGAAAGGGAAGTTTGGGCTTCCATGCTTAGACTGCTGCCTCCGTGACCCGGTCCCGGATAAAGCGGAAGGAGACGAGACGAGACGAGGCTTAATACTCTTGAACGTGGTATAAAAATGATGCCATGTGGTTACTATGTCTATAGTCCTCTGACAAATATTTATATAAAATTCTTGCCATCACACCTTAGCTGACTTAAGGGTTGATGTAATTTTGCCCTTTGAATATGGGTTTAGTGAATGGACTGTCATAACTTGCATGGGCACACGTTTACTATGAAGCATTCCTCAACTTCATAGCACATACGTATTGTGTTTCTGAGGGTGGGAAATATCTGTTATGAAGGAAATATTTGAAAGAAGATGACTTGTATTATGCAGAGAGAGAATAAAGTCTATGAAGTGGCAATCAGGAAATAAGAAATAATATAAGACTCTGTGTTGCTTTCTGCTTGCAACTGTTTTTCCCCCCTCCCTTTATAAAAGCTCACACTGTGACCCTTTTATATGGCTTAATCAAATGTTCCTAACCATAAACACTATTTAACCCTCAGTGGGATGGTAATTGTGCTTCACTCCAGGCAATGCGAACTTCCTGTCCCCTGCTGTGGATCTGTTATTAGCACACACAGATCTAGGGGGACAGGGTCAGAAATTGAGGTCATTTCACTTCGAGATATTCTTTACAACTTACTCTCATGTACTGCTGTACCCTTATGACATACCACGAATTTGTTATATGTTATCACAGTTGAATTAGTCTTGTGCAAACATAATTAAAGAATGGTTACTGTTATTATGACTGTTTACTGTCACTAATCTATTGAATAGGGAGAGATTTTTTCCCCCCATGGGCACAGAAGTGCAAGGTTATGACCTGAGACTTGTGCTGACTTTACAAGAATGAAGTGCTATACACTGAGCCTGTTATTTAGATTTATGATTTAGTTCTTCATAAATTTATGTAATCCTCATCATCTAATATTTATGTGGTGAGTCATTTGAGTTTTATATCTCACACTGTATGATTTATAGTCTGATTTACACACTAGACAATAAGCTCTATTGTTGGAGAGACAGAGAAATCTAATGTAGGTGACTGTGTGCCTTAAACCAGTCCAAACTTTATTGTTTATTGACTTAAAATAATCCCCTTTCACACAAGGCACTGTGTGTATGTAAATTTGAAAAAGGTTATTCAAAGTGATATGACTTTTGATTAATGTGTAGCTTAACCTCAGTTTGCGCTGTACAATGGCCTGATTTCGCGGCCTCAGACACTCATACATCATAAAGGATCATTTTTGGCCATGAGTTGAGATCGGTGGTCTTAGAACATATAATGCGATGTGCTCACCAGCTGCTGATTTAGTGCAGCTGTGACCAAAGAGAGCAATTGTTTTATCTGGCATGAAGTACACGTTATCCCATAGCCTGATATAGAAATCGTATTGGGATCATCTTATATAGCATAACAAGTAATAATCGTAAAAGACTGCTGGACTGTCACAGTGTAAATCTGGATTTATTTAAAGCCTAGTGTTTAAACGCTTGCTTTATTTCTCAAAAGTGCACAAGGGTGAGCAGGCTTGGCTTATGATCCTATTCTCGTGTTGAAAGGAATAACAAATGGATGAAGAATTCCACAACTCACTCTCAAGTGATTGATTCATATACACATTGATGAGATAAGATAACCATTTTTGTCAGGATTTCAGACAAACATTGAGCAGACAAGAAAAACAAGAAGTCTATGCATATGCTTTGTAATATTTGATTAAATGTTTGTTAGTCTCATTCTGGCGGCATGGTGATGTAGTGGTTAGCACTGTTGCCTCACAACAAGAAAGTCCTGGGTTCGAGCCCAGCAGCCGGCGAGGGCCTTTCTGTGTGGAGTTTGCATGTTCTCCCCGTGTCTGCGTGGGTTTTCTCTGGGTGCTCCGGTTTCCCCCACAGTCCAGAGACATGCAGGTTAGGCTCTAAATTGACCGTAGGTGTGAGTGTGAATGGTTATTTGTCTCTGTGTCAGCCCTGCAATAATCTGGTGACTTGTCCAGGGTGTACCCTGCCGCTTACCCATAGTCAACTGGGATAGGCTCCAGCTTGCCTGCGACCCTGTAGAACAGGATAAGCAGCTACAGATAATGGATGGATGGATGGATGGATGGATAGTCTCATACTCAAATGCTCCATTTTTGGTGCATAGAATCTCTCATGGGGTGGCACGGTGGTGTAGTGGTTAGCACTGTCACCTCACAGCAAGAAGGTCCGGGTTCGAGCCCCGTGGCCGGCGAGGGCCTTTCTGTGTGGAGTTTGCATGTTTTCCCTGTGTCCGCGTGGGTTTCCTCCGGGTGCTCTGGTTTCCCCCACAGTCCAAAGACATGCAGGCTAGGTTAACTGGTGACTCTAAATTGACCGTGGGTGTGAATGTGAGTGTGAATGGTTGTCTGTGTCTATGTGTCAGCCCTGTGATGACCTGGTGACTTGTCCAGGGTGTACCACGCCTTTTGCCCATAGTCAGCTGGGACAGGCTCCAGCTTGCCTGTTACCCTGTAGAAGGATAAAGCGGCTAGAGATAATGAGAGAGAGAGAGAATCTCTCATATTTATTGTACACTTTTCTGATCATTGGCTTCTGATTATTATTATTATTATTATTATTATTATTATTATTTACATAGCAATCTAGTTCTCTGCAGTACACAAACTTTTGAAATATCCATCCATCTGTATCTGCTTATCCTGTCCTACAGGGTCGCAGGCAAGCTGGAGCCTATCCCAGCTGACTATGGGCGAGAGGTGGGGTACACCCTGGACAAGTCGCCAGGTTATCACAGGGCTAACACATAGACACAGACAACCATTCACACTCACACCTACGGTCAATTTAGAGCCACCAATTAGCCTAACCTGCATGCCTTTGGACTGTGGGGGAAACCGGAGCACCCGGAGGAAACCACACAGACACGGGGAGAACATGCAAACTCCACACAGAAAGGCCCCCTTTAGCCACTGGGCTCGAACCCAGAACCTTCTTGGTGTGAGGCGACAGTGCTAACCACTACACCACCGTGCCGCCCAACGTTTGAAATAGACATGTTTAATTCATGAACAATTCACTGAAACTATATAAGTCACTAAAGTGAATGATCTGGTTTTGCAATTTTAAACTACAAAATTGAAATTTAAAAACCAAAGCATTACATTTCCCTACATATCCATAACCAAATTCAGGCTCATCAAACAGATATTTTACCTAGGTTTCTGTTTGTTTGTCAGTCAGTGTTTCTTATACATCAGTAAATTGTGTTAGTTATAATTGCAACAGCATTCATGCAGAACCTGATTAGCAGCCCTTGAGTCAGTATATTACGTTGGTCAAGGTGAAGATTTGCTCCTCTGTCATTCAGCTGAGTTTAATGCTTGGATTCATTCTCATAGCTGTAGAGTCCCAGCACTTCAATCTGTGCAATAACAGCCTGTGTTGTGCTGGATATGAAAATTAACTTTTCTAATATGTGGACATACAATGACATCATAAAATAACCTGAAATAACAATGGGTATTAGCTAATTTACACTTCCAAATAATGCTGACATAATCAGGCTGCAAATCTGGGCAAACCATGCAACTGAATGTACTGGTGAATTAATCTGAGCAAACCATTCATCTGAACAAACTCAAATCTGTTAATTTTGCAATGTCAATCATCCTCATCCTGTAAAAGAAGGCAGTTCTTGGCAAAGTTTAGTAACAAAATCTAACTAGAGTTTCTTGTACATTTTACCTTATTTTTTGCATAATGGAAATAAGACTTTCTTTAAAAACATATTGCAGTATCACTAGACAGATGCCACACTTGTATAGAAGAGGGATCAAGTGTACCAAAGAGACAGAAGAGCTCTTGAGATGAGCACAGGAGAGCCAGTGTCATAGTCACAGTGAAGTATTGGCTGTTTGTTTCAGTAACTGCTACTGAAACAGGTAATGGTAAGGTCAAATAAAAGGTACATCATGGATATTATTCAGATTCAATATTTGTGCCTGTCAAGCATCAAAATAAACTTATTTCTTAGACTTATGGCGAGTTCCATATAGTGTTTCAAGATTCTGGGAAACAGAACATCAGTATTACAAAACATGGGATATTATAATTTAAAGTCAGCAACACTGTCAAACTGACTGTATGCTTAAATGACATCCTTTCAGTTTCTTTTGGCTTTTTGCTTTTCTATTAACTTCAGTTTGCCCTCACTGTACATCCTTGAGAGGGCTCATGTACTTGTCTAACCCTTTCATGCTTCAATGAGCTCAACTACAGTTCAAGTTCATGTTCATCTTACTCCTTTCTGTGATGAGAAATGACAACACTTAGGCTCAGGAAAGGGAGAACTCCAGAGCAGATGTTATGCTTACCTGCAGGCCTGATCAGCCTCTTTCTACACTTGTTTTTCCATGATCAACTGCTCCTCTCACCAAGTTAAGTGCATATACACACACACTAATATTTATATACCCTACTGTGTGTACATGTTCTGCAATAAACATCACCTGACACCTTTGATTATGTATAAATCACAAACTAGTGTGTGCAGTTCTCTCTTTGTAATGGTATATTTGAGTAGTGCACTGACATTCAACTTCAGCTCAGGGCCCAGTGATTTATTCTTCATGCCAAGTTTCAGATGATATACCCAGAGATTTAAGTATAATATGTGTCCAAAAAAAATTCTGAATGGTTATGAATAGAAGCAAAACATTTACCAATGTAATGCTAGTACTATTACAAAAAAAGAAACATACAACCCCAAATCAGAAAAAGTTGGGATGGTATAGAAAATGCAAATTAAAAAAATAAAATGATTTCTAAATTTACTTTCACTTGTATTGTCATTGCAGACAGTGTAAACCCAAGATATTTCATGTTTTGTCTGGTCAACTTTGTTTCATTTTTAATATACATCCATTTCTGTGTTTCAGGCCTGCAACATATCCCCAAAAAGTTAGGATGGGGGCAATTTAGAGAGAGTACTGAGGCAAAACAATTAAATAATGATGCAATTTGAAGCAGGTGATGTCAACAGGTGATTGTAATCATGATTTGGTACAAACTCAGTATCCAGGAAAGGCCTAGTTTTTGAGGGGCCAAGATGGGCTGAGGATCTCCAGTTTGTCAACAACTGCATGAGAAAATTATTGAAATGTTTAGAAACAATGTTCCTCAAAGAAATATATGAAGGGATTTGGATATTTCACCCTGTAAAGTCCATAATACCATTAAACAATTCAAGGAATCTGGAGGAATTTTGGTACATAAAGGGCAAGGGCACAAGCCTAAGCTGAACACCTGTGATCTCTGATATCTCAGATGGTATCAAGAACAGTCATTCATCTATAGCTGATATAACCACATGGGCTTGGGATTACTTTGGCAAACCTTTATCAAGCACTACAGTACCGAGTTACATCCACAAATGCCAGTTAAAACTTTACTGTGCAAAAAGGAAGCCTTATGTTAACTGCGTCCAGAAGTGCTGTGGACGTTTCTGGGTTTGGAGGTATCTGGGATGGACCATCACACAGTGGAAATGTGTATTGTGGTCAGACAAATCAGTATTCCAGGTCTTTTTTGTTAGAAATGGACACTGTGTGCTCTGGACCAAAGTTGAAAAGGCCCATCCAGACTTACCAGCAACAAGTCCAAAAGCCAGAGTCTGTCATGGTATGGGGTTGTATCAGTGCCCTTGGCAAAGGTAACTTATACTTCTCTGATGACAGCATTAATGCAGAAGAGTACACTGAGATTTTGAAACAACATGTTCTGCCTTCAAGAATATGCCTTTTCCAGGGATATTTCAACAAGACAGTGCAAAACCACATTCTGAACAAATTACAAAGGCATGGCTGTGGAAGGAGAGGATGTCTGTCCCCAATAGAGAATGTGTGGTGAATTTTGAAACAAAATATAACAATGATGACCCTGTTGTACACCTTAAGACCTATTTGCAGGAAGGATGGGACAAAATAACAACTGAAATGCTTTACCACTTGGTGTCTTCAGTCCATAAACATCTTTTAAGTGTTGTGAGAAGGAATGGCAACATTATAAACTGGTAAATGCTTTACCATCCAACTTTTTTTGAAATGTGTTGCAAGATTCAAAAATTGAGAAGTTTTTATTTTGAAAAAAAAGAGGTAAAAATTTCAAATGATGTGATGTCAAATATTATTTACAAATCATTGGTTTCAGTTTTATCATATCATCTGAACATTTTTCTGATTTGGGGTTGTATGCGAATAAATTAGCTTTCATATCTAAATATAAGCTGACATGATGTAATGCTTTCTTTTATACTTCCATCAAGACCAATTGTCAAATAAAATTACTTACAATGTGGGGAATAGAGACAGTGGCAGAAGGTTAGAATGCTTTATTGAAAACCTGCCAAACAAATCTAAAACATAAGGCAAGATTGTAGCACAAAACAGGCAAGGGTCAGTTGATGTATAGACAGGCTAAATCAGGCAAGGCATGAGAATTAAAAACAAACAAACAAACAAACAAACAAACACAAAACTAGATCAAAAACCAGAACAATGACACACTGAAAAAAAAAAGTTGGGTGAACTCGAAATTTCAAGGCAACAAACTTCAATACAATATTAAGTTGGGCAATTACACTAAATATTTTCAGTTTTGTTTTTGAGTTTGCTCAACTCTGAATTCTGATTTTTGTCAACTCAACCATAAGTTGCCTCTCATCTCATTATCTCTAGCCGCTTTATCCTGTTCTACAGGGTCGCAGGAGCCCATCCCAGCTGACTATGGGCGAAAGGCGGGGTACACCCTGGACAAGTCGCCAGGTCATCACAGGGCTGACACATAGACACAGACAACCATTCACACTCACATTCACACCTATGGTCAATTTAGAGTCACCAGTTAACCTAACCTGCATGTCTTTGGACTGTGGGGGAAACCGGAGCACCCGGAGGAAACCCACACGGACACAGGGAGAACATGCAAACTCCGCACAGAAAGGCCCTCGCCGGCCACAGGGTTCGAACCCGGACCTTCTTGCTGTGAGGCGACAGCGCTAACCACTACACCACCGTGCCGCCCACCATAAGTTGTACTAACTTATAATTTTACATTGTAATAACTGAATTTTTACACAGAGAGTTCACTTTAATTTGGTTAAGTTAGCATAGCAGAATAATTTAAAAGGAATTAAAAATTGCACACTGCAATAGTTAATAATGTAACTTAACTTTATCATTTAGAACTAATAACTTCTAATCAAATGTATAAATAATTACAGATGCAACATCTCATCTCATCTCATTATCTCTAGGCGCTTTATCCTGTTCTACAGGGTTGCAGGCAAGCTGGAGCCTATCCCAGCTGACTACGGGCGAAAGGCGGGGTACACCCTGGACAAGTCGCCAGGTCATCACAGGCAGATGCAACATATACATTCAAAACATTTGTTTTATTTAAACTGTACCAGCATCAAATCCCTTCCAACAGGGCCAAATAAATGCAAACTAACGAGAACAGCAAATGCAAACTCAGCAGAACAGCTTCAACGGCGTGGGTGAACTTGCAGAATTTGCACTGCATTAATTTCAATCTGAAAAACAAAGATGACAATTTGCTAGGGATTAGTAAAGCCGTCAGTAGAAATTTTAAACATTTTATCAATTTAATGACAATGTAAACAGACTGAACACTAGAGTTGACAAGACTGACACTATAATATTCTGTCACCTTTTTAACTTTTAAAACACTTTACTGCAGTAAAGATGAATTACAATTAACGTACATTAATTAAGGACACTACTCAACAAACCAACACCTACAACAGTCTAGGTTAAAAAAGTCATCAGTCAATATGGCAGTATTGCACAGCAGTCAACACATCTACATGACACTTGAAAAAAACGAATTAAGGCCTTAATCCGTCTATAACCGATTCAGTTATGGTGACGCTGATTCAGTGCATTTCACACAGTGCAACCAGTGAGATGTGTTTAAAAAAAAAATGAAGCCTGAGGTCAGACCCGACCCGAGTCATATATTTTCAACCCAAACCCGGCCCAGACTGAAGCATTGGGTCGGGAACTGTGGTTGAAAACATAGCAACCTTCTTGATGTAAATAAACGATCTTTAGCCGAATATGCGACTGCATTCAGTACAACCAGGACGTCACTGAACATGTCATAAATGTGCATAATGTGTTATGGCTGATTGATGCATTAGGGATTAGATTAGCTGAGAGCAAAATAACTGTACCTTCACACATGCACACATTGGTTATCTGAGTTCCTCCACCAGTGCAAATAATAATAATAACGTAAACTTCTTAAATCACCACTGTTTCAACACAGTCAGTCATTTACTAAGACCAGCAGACGGTACAGAGAACTAAGTAGAGAGGCAGGCAGAAAACTAACTGCACAGCGGACCGAACCGCAGTCTGTGGCCGGCTCCGCTCTCTCTGTGTTCCTACTGTCAAACCAACCTGCTCACCTGCTGTGGTCCTGGATCACAGATGGAGCAATGCAGGTGCTGAATTGGCATGAGTGTTATTACCACAGTGTAGTAACACCGCCAATTCTTCTGAAAGATGACATGAAATGTCAGCTAATGTTGCGACCACAATTTTGAGTTAACATTAATGCCCTAATACTACTCTTGTAAGCCCTGTGATGACCTGGCGACTTGTCCAGGGTGTACCCCGCCTTTCACCCGTAGTCAGCTGGGATAGGCTCCAGCTTGCCTGCGACCCTGTAGAACAGGATAAAGCAGCTAGAGATAATGAGATGAGATGAGACTACTCTTGTAGCTTTAACAAGTTAGCAAACACAATACCAACCAGTCAGAAGATAACATGCCTGTCCTGTTTGAATGGTATTTGCCCAAACATGCTCACAGCTAACTGATGCAGCAACATTAGCACCAGTTAGCTGCTAGCTTTCACTAATAACTGAAAAGCTGTTTGTATTTTAATGTTGAAAATGTTAAGGTTGCCTTCTCCATTCATTTACAACATACTGCTCAACTCGACTCAGAATAACATTCCCGTATCATTTTAACTTAATTTAATTAAAGGTTGGTTAAAACTTACCTCTGTGGACTCCAGCTCAAAGCAGCACAGCCACAGTGAGGTCACATTGACAGAGTACCAAGTGCCAATTTGGAAAGTTGGCTTTCCTGCATTTCACAACAAAGAAATAAGAGTTAGCAGAACTGTTGTCACTTGTATTGAACCCCAACTTAAAGATATAAGTATTAACAACTCACCAAATTATTTTGGAGGAAACAACTTGCTTGCTTTGTTGTGCTAACTAACATAACTGCCCTAAATGTCAATAATTTACATTTTCAAGTTTTACTAAATTAAATTACTATTTTAGGCCAAAAAATACGAGGGTTTTTTTTTTTTTTTTTTTGCAGTGACATGAGACATAAGGCTTGGTAATGTCAAACAAGAATACACTGAGCAGATACTTTGCTGTGTATCATTCTGTTTGTAAACTGTGGGTTGGAGTGAGTATATATGCCATGTTCCTGATTGAGTCTGTGTGTGTGATGAGAATTATGGCACTTGAAAACGTGAAAGAGTTCATGTGTGTTTGGTGTTGTAGTCCATGGCAGCGGCCATTTCATAGCGAAGCAGGGTGGGAGTTGCGGTGGCCAGCCTTGTAGGCTATGATGCATTTTGATGATTGTAGTATTCTGGTGTTGACATGAATGTGCAAGCAAAGTATTTCTGAAGCTGAAGCAATGAGTAAGTGTGTCCAAACTTTTGACTGGTACTGTGTATAGTACCATTCAAAGCTTTGGACACACCTACTCATTCATAGGTTTTTGTGTTTTTTGATTATTTTCTACATTGTAGAACAAAATTGAAGGCATCAAAATTATGAAATAACACATGGAACATATATGGAATTATGCGGTAAACAACACAGTCTTAAAATATGGTTCATATTTTAAATTCTTCAAAGTAGCCAGCGTTTACCTTGATGACGCTTTGCACACTACTGGCATTATCTTAACTAGCTTCATGAGGTAGTCACTCAGGAATGCTTTCCAATTAACAGGTGTGCCTCGTCAAAAGTGAATTAGTGCAATTTTTTGTCTTCTTCATGCATTTGGGATCATCAAACAGTAAATAATGATAAACGTACAGTTAATAGCCATATATAGATGTATAATATTAGTACCATATTAGTCTTAGGCACCCTATTTTTTTCATACAGACTTTGTTATAGATTTCTATTTTATAATGTCTACATTATCGAGTCAGTACAAAAACATTTTAGAGTTCCAAACATTTGTTTTCCAGCACAAAATTAAATGTCACAGAAATAAATATTGATGTATGTATGTATGCTTGCAGCCCCCTCCTGAATCACTACAATTCCTTATCCAATAGGTACTTTCACATCCTTTAATTATGTACCAAAGTATTATAAAAGATCTATTTCATTGCAAATACATTGTTATTGTATGCTATTGTAAACTAATTGAATTTCTTTTACTGTTCTCTCTCCTAAGTGAACTGTGATGCTCAGAAGTGTGAGTAGTTTTGTAGAAAAAAAAAAAACACACCAGATGAGACAAGAAAGCAGAAATGATTGTCCTGCTTTTCTCACCCTCTATTATGCACACAGCACCATAATCTCTTATATTGAGTGCTTTGGGGTGGACTTTGATAAACAAAGGGAACAAGTTTTACTGTCTCTAGTTTACTTTAGTGTCTTAGAAACATCAAAACCCATTCTTCCCTCTTTTAATCTGAGTTGCTTTTCTAGCCTTTAAACATCAATGTTTTATGATCACACAATTATTTAGAGAGATAAGTATAGTAATTATTGAGATTTAATTTCTTGGCTTTTTGTGTCTGAACATGAATCATTGAGACAGTTTGTTTTAATGGCTACACATTTTAGCATAGTTTTTAAACTTGATAATTTAAGTTCTTTATTGTTATTGTGCAGACTTGAAATAAACAGTTGTGGTCAGAAGTTTACCTACACAGACATGAACAGCATCATGGACAGGAATGTCAAGGCAATATTGGGCTTTCAGTGATTTCTTTGAATTGTTCTTTTTCTGTGGTGGAATAATTGTACAACCTACATCTTTAATTAAAAAAAAAAGAATTTGATGCACACGCTATCAGCTGTACAAACTGTGCACCAAATTCTTATTGTTTTTATTATTAAAGATGTATATTGTACAATCAATGTGCTACAGAAAAAGAACAGTTGAAGGCCCAAATCACTGAAAGCCCAATACTGCCTTGACATTCATGTCCATGATGACATTCGTGTCCGTGTATGTAAACGTTGGATCACAACAGTATTTGGACATCCATCCATCCATCCATCCATCCATCGGATTTATCTTCCGAATGCATTTAATCTTCTGGGCTTTCAGAAGCTGCCTGGATAGACCTACATATGCTGCCCTGCATATTACTATTATATTTTAGCACAATTTTGTTTATGTCTACCAATAACATATTATTTTGCATTTCACTGCAGAGTTCTGAGTGACAGAGATTATTCCCTGTATCTCTGTGGAGGATTTTGGCCATGATCATACTGGCTCTTTATTCAGATATGCAATGTTTATACTACCACAATAACTGTGAGCTTGATGAAATTACCCTGCTGTCCCCAGACATCAAACAGGACTAATCATACATTCATTCACTTTCAGTAATTGATTTTATGCTCAGGATTGTAGTGGATACAGAGAACACAATTTTGATCTGATCACACATATGAGTGACTTAAATGTGTTATTTGCACTAATGCTCATGCAAATAACCCCTTGAGACTTTATTTTAATTTATTTTATTTACTTAGTGTTCTTTCCTGATATAATAAGGATTATAGACAAGAAAAAACAACGTGAGGTATATTTTTCCCTGCTGTAAACTTGCACAAAATTTTGAAAACTTGGAGTAGTATTCACATATTTTGATATCTATGTTTTGAAAAATGGACATGCTAACAGTTTACACTATACAACAAATATTTTGAGGACTGAGACTCTTTCCAGTGAAAGAGACCAAACCTCCAGTGAAACCCTAATCAAATCAAGTTCATTCCAACCAATCAAATCTCAAATTTGTTTGGTCTTTGGTAGTTTGTAAGGTGCTGTCATACTAATCTTGTTAGCAGAGCAATTTTACCAATATTGTATTATGTAGACAGTCACTGTGTAAATTAATCTAACCATCTCAATGAATCTCATTTTATATGACAAGTCTAAAGTGTACAAAATCCAGTTATTGGGGCAGCAAAAAGAATCTGATTTTGGTGAATTACTTTACCTGATGAAATCGTATGACACAATTAAAACTAAAAAAGGCCAGAAGTGTCACTGATATCAACACATTATTCAATCTGTTTTAACTGATTTTAGTCGACACCTTTATACTTAGAGGGAGCAATCTTTAGCATTATAAAATATGACATGTACAAGCATGTTTTTTTTCAAAGATGTACCATTTATTTAATTATGTGTCATTTAATTTAATTACCTATTGCTGAAGATCAGTTCACGGATTGCATTTCCCACATATCAGCTGGAAAACAGTTGATTGGAAGAACTGTGGTGCTGTGCTTTCTACTGACAAACCTCTTGTTTTAATCAAACACATTTGAAAAGCGGGTGGCACGGTGGTGTAGTGGTTAGCACTGTCGCCTCACAGCAAGAAGGTCCTGGGTTCGAGCCCAGCAGCCGGCGAGGGCCTTTCTGTGTGGAGTTTGTATGTTCTCCCCGTGTCTACATGGGTTTCCTCTGGGTGCTCCGGTTTCCCCCACAGTCCAAAGACATGCAGGTGAGGCTAATTCGTGGCTCTAAATTGACGATAGGTGTGAATGGTTGTTTGTCTCTGTGTTAGCCCTGCAATGACCTGGTGACTTGTCCAGGGTGTACCCTGCCTCTCGCCCATAGTCAGCTGGGATAGGCTCCAGCTTGCCTGCAACCCTGCAGAACAGGATAAGTGGCTACAGATAGATTAGATAAAACTTTATTGATCCCTTTGGGTGGGTTCCCTCAGGGAAATTAAGATTCCAGCAGCATCATTACAGATAAACAGAGAAAAGAAATAGAGAAAACTTCTAGATAAATTAAGTATTTACATATACAAATATATAAAAAGAATAAGATATGGGGAAGAGAGGAAGGGGGTAAGGAGGGGGAAGAAAAAAAAGGTAGGGAGAAGGGGGGGGTGGCGTTAGGAGAGAAATTGCACTTTATATTGCACATTGTCCGGTATTGCTTATTGTTAGGCTAGGCTACTGCTCCTTCCCGTCCTCTGTCCTCCTGTTACCCCTCCTCTCCCCCCAGAAAGGAGTTGTACAGTCTGATGGCGTGAGGGACAAAGGAGTTTTTGAGTCTGTTGAGCCTGCACTTGGGAAGGAGCATTCTGTCACTGAACAGGCTCCTCTGGTTGCTGATGATGGTGTGCAGAGGGTGACTGGCATCATCCATGATGTTCAATAGTTTGTCCATAGACCTCTTCTCTGCCACCGTCACCAGAGAGTCCAGCTTCATGCCGACCACAGAGCCGGCCCGCCTGATCAGTTTGTCCAGCCTGGATGTGTCTTTCTTGGATGTGCTGCCCCCCCCCCAGCACACCACGGTGTAAAACAGGACACTGGTGACCACAGACTGATAGAACATCCACAGGAGTTTCCTGCAGATGTTAAAGGACCACAGCCTCCTAAGGAAGTATAGCCTGCTCTGTCCCTTCCTGTATAAGTGTTTGGTGTTGCAAGTCCAGTCCAGCTTGCTGTCCAGCCACAGCCCGAGGTACTTGTAGGAATCCACAGCCTCCACCTCGACTCCCTCCATCAGAACTGGTCATGACCTTGGTCTGGACCTCCCAAAGTCAATGACCAGCTCCTTGGTCTTCGAGGTGTTGAGCTGCAGATGGTTCCTGTTGCACCACACAGCAAAGTCCCTCACCAGGCTCCTATACTCCTCCTCTCTGTCATCACTGATACACCCAAAGATGGCTGTGTCATCGGCAGACTTCTGGATGTGACACAGCTCCGAGTTGTAGCAGAAGTCCGTGGTGTACAGGATGAAGAGAAGAGGGGCCAGTACCATGCCCTGGGGTGCTCTGGTGCTGCTAATCACAGTGTCAGACGTGATGTCCTTCAGCCTGATGTACTGCAGCCTGTCAGTGAGGTAGCTGGAGATCCAGATGACCAGGCAGGGGTCCACTCACATCCTGTTCAGTTTGTCCTGAAACAATAGGGGCTGGATGGTGTTGAAGGCACTCGAGAAGTCTAAGAAGAGGATCCTCACTGTGCTATTTCCCTTATCCAGCTGCGAGTGGGCTCAGTGTAGCAGGTAGAGGATGGTGTCTTCCACACAGACACCTGCCCGGTATGCAAACTGCAGACAGTCCTGGGCATGTTATACCTGGGGTCTGAGGAGGCTGGGGAAGAGCCACTCCAACGTCTTCATCAGATGTGAAGTGAGTGCCACCAGTTGGAAGTCATTCAGCTCGCTGGGCCGATTCTTTTTGGGAATTGGAACGATACATGATGTCTTCCAGAGGGTGGGCACTCTCCCCAGCTGCAGGCTAAGGTTGAAGATGCGTTGGAGTGGTTCACCCAGTTCAGCAGCACAGGTCTTCAGTAGTCGGGGACACACCTTGTCTGGGCCTGCTGCTTTCCTGGGATGAAGCTTCCTCAGTTGACCTCTGACCTGGTCTGCAGTAATGCATGGAGGAGTCTGTGTTGAGGTGGGGGAGGAGGGGGCTGCTGTGATGACTGGGGGGAGGTGTGTTGAGGGAAGAAGGAGAGATGGCTGCAGTGAGGGAGAGGGTGGGGGGGACGTGGGCTGGTTGAACCGATTGAAAAAGTCATTCAACTCATTTGCCCTCTCCACTGTCCCCTCAACGACTCTGGTCTTTGTATTGTGGCCTGTGATGGTTTTCACGCCTTCCCAGACCTCCCTCATGCTGTTCTCCTTCAGCTTCTGCTCCACCTTCCTCCTGTAGCTGTCCTTAGCTTCCCTCACACAGCGTTTTACCTCCTGCTGTGCTGCGTTCATCGCCTCCCTATCCCTGCTCCTGAAGGCGGCCTTCTTCCTGTTGAGGACAGCTTTGACTTCTTGTGTTACCCATGGCTTGTTATTAGGGTAACACTGTACAGTCTTGGCGGGGAAGACCACGTCTGCACAGAAGTTAAGGTAATCCGTCAGACAATGTGACAGCCTCTCTATGTCCTCACAGTGTGGGCTAAGCAGCACATCCCAGTCCGTGATGTCATAACAGTCCCTGAGGGCATCTTCCATTTCAGAGGACCACCTCCTGATGGAGCTAGTTGTTGCAGGCTGCCTTTGAACCAGAGGGGTGTACTTCGGCTGTAGAAGAACCAGGTTGTGGTCAGACTTCCCTAGTGGGGGGAGGGGTGTGGCTCTGTATGCATCCCTCACATTAGCATACAGCAAGTCAATTGTCCTGTTGTTCCTTGTTGGACAATCCACAGCTTGGTAAAAAGAAGCCAAAGTAGATTCCAAAGTAGCATGATTAAAGTCCCCAGAAATTATGATAAATGCCTCAGGGTGCTGTGTCTGCAGCCTTGCTGTGACAGAGTGAATCCTCTCACATGCAGCGGCTGCATCTGCCCTCGGAGGGATGTAAACACAAATGGTGATCACGTGACTGAACTCCCTCGGCAGATAATATGGCCGCAGGCTAATGGCTAGCAGCTCCAAGTCCGGGCAACATAAAACTGTCTTTATGGAAATATGTCCCGGGTTACACCAGCGATTGTTAACATAAATGATGAGTCCCCCACCTTTGCTTTTCCCGCATGCTTTAGTGTTTCTGTCAGCTCACACAGCAGTGAATCCCCGCAGGTCCATGTTAGCATCCGGTACAAGGTGTGTTAGCCATGTCTCCGTAAAGATAAATAAGCTGCTCTCCCAGTAAATCCACTGGTTGTTCAGAGTGGAAAGCTCGTCGACTTTATTCGGCAGCGAGTTCACATTCCCCATGATAACGGAGGGAATAGATGGTTTGCAGCGCTGCTGGTTGTCCGCTAGCCTAGCCTTTAGCTTAGCTCCAGCTTTGCAGCCCCTGGGTTTCCTCCTCAACTCGGCCGGGATGGGGTGTCGTATCCCGGCTCATCCCATTGTTTTCAGGGCCAGCAGCTCCTCTCTCAAATAAGTGAGAAAACTGGCTCCTGGTTGCGTGTTAAAGTCAAAAATATCCATGTTATATAGTTAAACATACTATGTCTTTGTAAGGAGAGCAGAAAAGTAAAAAAAGGTGGAAAAAAGAGGTTTAAAGAGCTAAAAACTACAGAGCTACTGGACAGGCAGCCATCTCACACAGCACCCATACTCTGTTAATGGATGGATGGACATTTGAAAAGCCATATTCCCACACCAGCTCAAACATAAATTCAGCTTTAAAAAAATCATAGTTTCTTATTGCTTGTAGTGGGTGGGTGGGTGGGTAGGTAGGTAAGTAAGTAAGTAAGTAAGTAAGTATTGGAATACTGTTTTTTAAATCCCTTTTTTATAATGCGGGTGTGTGATATTCGAAAGACCCCAAACACTCAATGACTCAAGGTAACATCACTGTGGATGTGTCCAGGTTTGTGCATTAGAAGAAGGATGTAACAACAGTATCTCATCAGTACCTCAGCTTTTGTATGGTTTGTCAGTGATTGAGTGATGTTATGTCATCCTCTGGCTGCATTCAGGCCAGTTCAAACTGGGCATGTTATTTCTCTAAACTTTAAGCCATGGATTCCCCAAACAAACCACCATACAAAACATACAAAGAAGAATAAAATGTACATACTTAAAGTGAGCAAGTATGTTAATAAGGTTAAGTTTGTGGGCATCTCCCAAGTTCGGGTTCCTTGGATAAAGGCTTTCACTTCAAAAGAGAATGCTCACTTTCTCACTGACCTTCTTTGGCATTGTAAAGTTTCATTACCAAGCTGACCAACTGTGGCAAGAACAACATTGATTATTTTTTTACAATGGCACCTGTCAAGAGGTGGGCTATATTAGGAAG
The DNA here is from genome assembly GCF_027579695.1 of Neoarius graeffei. Classification (NCBI taxonomy): domain Eukaryota; kingdom Metazoa; phylum Chordata; class Actinopteri; order Siluriformes; family Ariidae; genus Neoarius; species Neoarius graeffei. The sequence continues at coordinate 49,552,086 of NC_083575.1, forward strand.
CAAAATAACAGTCAGTTCTTGAAGTTGATGTGTTGGAAGCAGAAAAGTAGGCAAGCGTAAGGATCTGAGCGATTTTGACAAGGGCCAAATTGTGATGGCTGGATGACTGGGTCTGAGCATCTCCAAAATGGCACATCTTGTGGGGTGTTCCCAGTATGCAGTGGTTAATACCTACCTACTCACTGACTCACATGGGAAATGGAGGCTAGCCCACATGGTCCAATCCCACAGAAGAGCTACTGTAGCACGAACTGCTGAAAAAGTTAATGCTGGCTAAAACAGAAGAGTGTTAGCATTAAGTTTTTCAGCAGTTTGTGATACAGTGTATAATATTAATGTTATTCACTTCACCTGTCAGTGGTTTTAATGTTATGGCTGATCGGGGTGTGTGTGTGTGTATACAGTATATTATATATATTTGTATATTTTATATATATATATATATAAAAATATATATAAAATATATATATATATATATATATATATATATATATATATATATACACATAGACACACACAGTACTGTGCAAAAGTCTTAGGCACCCCTTTTTCAGACAAACTGTGTTATAGATTTCTATTTTATGACTTCTACATTGAGTCAGGACAAATTTTAGAGTTCCAAATGTTTGTTTTCCAGCACAAAATTACATTTTACAGGAAAAAAAAAAAGTTTGTATCTGAGCAGCATAGTACATAGGAGACCACTTTTCAGATTAAAAAAAAGAAAACATAATGAAGGCTGCTGGGTTTTGCTGCAAAATTAAGAAGCAAGTATAAAGGGTCCAGAAGAACTGTGGCTGATCCTGCAAGATGCTCAGTAAAGCCTACAGCTCATTTCCTTATAAAACTGCACTCATTGTAGCTGAGACTACTATTTCATTGATTTATTTATTTTTTTAAAGAAAAGGGTTATCTTACACCAAATATTGACTATTTTGTTTCATTTATTATGGCTTACTTCTGTTCATAGTATTTGTTTTTAATGTTGAAACATTACATTAATTTTAAGCCATTTTTGGTCTATAGTATATCTTTACATGTGTGTAAGACTTTTGCACAGCACTATCTCTCTCTCTCTCATATATATATATATAAGAATAGGGTAATCCTTAGACACAATGCAACAAAATAAAGAGAGAAAATACTTCAATTTGTACGCATGATTTTATTGCGCACGACAAGCCTGTTTCGAGAGCGACTTGCTCTCTCATCAGGTGCAGCGAGAATATCAGTACACGGCTACTTTTATACTCAAAAGATGTTTGCTAAAATAAACCTACTAGCATGCCGGCATGCGCTGGCTAGTTCATTGTGCTTGTTTAGCGTGCCTAGGTGTGGTTTGCATACAATATAATATTTTTCCACAAGGCACAAATTACAGCGCTTAGTGCTATTATTATATGCTGGAGCGCGTGCTATAATGTCCCATGTCAGTATATAATTTTCTCCAGATTCCTTTAGAGTCCATATATGTTTACTCAGCTCTGTTGCGTGACGCTTGCCCTCATGACGGAATGACGCAGTGTGGTTATTGTAGCGTGACTTGAATGTATCCCCCATAAGCCCTATATAGGTTTCCTTACCGCGCTCACTCTCAACGGTGGCTTGGTAAATAATGTTCTTTGTAAGGCACGCGCCGTTGAGGGGGCAGGTTGTCTTATCGCGGCAGTTACACATCTTGGGTGGCTCCGATGTTTCCGTCAGTATTTTCTTGTTGTGTACGCTGATTTTGGTGGCCAAACTTGGCATACAGGAATAACTCAACTTAAGGGTGTTCTTGTTGAAAATCCTGGCCAGGGGATGCCCACGTCTAAAGCAATCCTTGATTGTTGCGAGGAATTTTCTCCCCATGTTTGTTTTAACCTGTTTGTTGTGGGGGGGGGGGGGTTAAACCACATTATCTTCCGGCCACGATTTCGTCTGGTGCGGAGTCTTTGGGCGTTGGTCGCATCAAAACATAGGTGGTGCCCATAGCCGCTGCTGTCAAGGGCATGTTGGTATTGTAGCGCCGCTCTATCAAAGCATTCGGCGGACGAGGATATTTCGTTAAGGCGTTTATTTACCCCTACTGGAATGTTCTTGGTGATGGTGGGGGGGGGGGGGTGATTGCTTTCCTTATGTACATACAATGGAATGTTATTAGGTTTAGCATAGGGCTCATATGATTGCTTATTAAGATCTAGAGTCACATCCAGGAAATTAACCACTTTTTTGTTTGCATCTATTGTTATTTTCAGGCCGTTGTTGGTAAATACTTTACATATTTCCTTCTTTATTCGTTCGATGCGCTGTGGCGTATCATGAAAAGCGCCAAGGCCATCATCTCTGTACAAGCCCACACGCCCACTGGCGTTGGGGGGAAGTTGGTGTAAAAGGAACGTTCCCACAAGCTCACACGTTTCTGCCCCGTTGTACGACCCCATTGTAATGTCGAAGCAGTCTTGGGAGTCTCTCTTTATCCAAGTGTCGTTATTACTGAACAGCAAAGATTGTTTGGCATGCAAGATTATTTCTTTGTCTTCGGCGCTTATGTTGGTGTACGCGGCTGCAAAGTCAAGTGCCTTAATTAGGAGCTCTTGTGAGATGGACGGATAAAAATTCACGATGTCGAAGGCAATAAAATAACAATTGTTCTTATTTGGAATGGCATTAAACCAGTCTAGCACGGCCTTTGTGTTTTTCCATTGAAGGATGCCTGTTTTGTTGATTATATCTATGTTTATTCTATCCAAAATCTTTTTACTAATTATACCTATTTCTGATTTGGTAGGGTTTATAAGAGGGCATGTCGGATTGTTAACAAAATTTTCTTGATGATCCTTAAGGGTAATAAAGACGTCTTTATGTGCTAGAGATTCAGTGCAGTCATCTAATTCGAGGCGATTGGCGATGGATTTTGCCTTGATGTTAATTTGCTGTTCGAGGTTTCCAGGTGCCTTCTTATATTCCTTTTCGATAGACTTTTTTATGAGCGCCTTATAGTTGTCCGGCGGTAGCCTGTAAAAGTTGGTGGTTTTGTCAGTGGGGACATATACGCGTATGTCTGAGTTGATGGTATCGATGTGCTTTGACAAGCACTTCTGGAACTCGAAGGGAGATGAGGATCTGAATTTGATGTTCTGGATGAGCTCCGCCATTCGGTCTTCAAACTCAGCTAATTCCGGTACTTAAGGCACTGTTCCCTTTGTGCCAAAGCCGTAGGCTTCTTTAGATCTCCCCGATGCTGATGGATTGAGGAAGTGGAACGCGCTCCAGTGCATTCGTTTGATGAGCTTTTCTGTCATTTCTACAAGCCTCTTTAGGTATTCTTGCTTAGTTGGTATCGGTACATTTTTGGTGGAACAATTTAAGTTAATCTTCTCCATTGTGACTTCGGATAAAACAGTGCTCGACGAGTGGAGCGTAAATAAAAGAATAGGGCAATCTTTAGACACAAGAGTGCTCAAACTAGGAGCAATAATACAACAAAATAAAGAGAGAAAATACTTCAATTTGTACGCATGATTTTATTGAGTATAAAAGTAGCCGTGTACTGATAGTCTCGCTGCACCTGATGAGAGAGCAAGTCGCTCTCGAAACAGGCTTGTCGTGCGCAATAAAATCATGCATACAAATTGAAGTATTTTCTCTCTTTATTTTGTTGTATATATATATATTTCATTCAATTGAATTGTAATTTATCCAGCATTCTAACAATTATTCAAACGACTGGTATTTGGTCACAGCACACTAAAGAGAAGAACCGGCTCGAGCTAAACATATCAAACCATATAATCAAAACTTGCCTATTAATTAGCAAATGCTAATGTTGAAATACATTATCTCATCTCATCTCATTATCTCCAGCCGCTTTATCCTGTTCTACAGGGTCGCAGGCAAGCTGGAGCCTATCCCAGCTGACTACGGGCGAAAGGCGGGGTACACCCTGGACAAGTCACCAGGTCATCACAGGGCTGACACATAGACACAGACAACCATTCACACTCACATTCACACCTACGGTCAATTTAGAGTCACCAGTTAACCTAACCTGCATGTCTTTGGACTGTGGGGGAAACCGTAGCACCCGGAGGAAACCCACGCGGACACGGGGAGAACATGCAAACTCCACACAGAAAGGCCCTCGCCGGCCATGGGGCTCGAACCCGGACCTTCTTGCTGTGAGGCGACAGCACTAACCACTACACCACTGTGCCGCCTGAAATACATTATTGAAATCAAAGTTTCATTTTCTACCAAATTTGGTAGATATTAAAATGTATTCAAAGACCATGAATATGGCTAGAATAACCCTCTCATGTGTCCCCCCATAATATCTCTCTCTCTCTCTCTCTCTCTCACACACACACACACACACACACACACTTGTTTTGCTGGTGGGGACCAGCCAACTGACAAGGCTAAAACTGTCAGATATTCCTATAGAGATCTTGCAGTCACGTGACCGGAAAGTACACAACCGCCATCTTGTCGGTCAAAAACACCGCTGAATACTGCTGCACTCGTGTACAGAATGGATCAATTTCAACCGACGGACTACACAGCTTATTTTTCTAATGAACAGATAGCTAGATATATGTCTAAAATAAACGATCTACAGATTTGTGACCCTTATGGCTTACCGGACGGAGTTTTCACGACCGGATTTTGAACTGCCAGCGGAATACCCGGACGTGTATAATTACCTCATTAACTTTCCCTCGCTGTTCAGTGGTGAAGCACTGCGTGCTTATAAAACTCTGGACAGTTATCTCTACAGAAATTCAGGATTTGTCAGCGACTCAGATGTGGCATCTTGTAAACAAGAATCCTCATTGGATGGGTAAGTCACTTAAGTATTGAGTATAGCACTGACCAGCCGATTATAGAATAGAACAAGGTAATTCCAAATCGTCCGTGTTGTTTACATGGATCTGGTGTTGGAGAGGTAGAGGCTTAGCAGTGGAGGTTTGAGTGGCTGTTTTCTGAGCTTAGTCAACAGGCCGGCTCTGCAGCCTCGCTTTTGCTTCCGCTCCCGGCACCGCCTCCTTCGCTTTGCTTCCGATAACAATCCACGGAGACCCCGCTGGTCTTGCTATCTCGTCCGGAATGTTTTTTTTTTCTCGTCCGGAATGTTGTGCATGCGATGGAAATCGCTACAAACCGTCATTTTCTGCTGGAAACCAATGTCCAGTAAGTCCATACGGTTGTAGTGGATATTGAAGTCCGGTACAGACGAACAACACGCAAAAATACACACAAAAAACATAAAAAACGTGCACAGGTAGGGAGAGCTTGTAGCCGCAGCCGTTGTAGTAGAATTGTATATAGTAGGGTTTTCCAGAAGAAAAGGTAGAAGTAAAAGCAGAAGTAGACCCAGAAGTAGAAGTAGAAGGCGGAATATGGCGTTTGACCGACAAGATGGCGTCTGTCACAATCTGGATCGGCTGTGACGTCACATGCAAGTGCTCCATACCAAAATACTAACACCAAACCCCATCCCCCCCCCAACCTCCCAACTACCTAGCTACACACACACACACACACACACACACACACGTTTGTTTTGCTAGTGGGGACCAACCAAATGTCCCAACAAGGCTAAAACTGTCAGATATTCCTATACCAAAATACTAACACCAAACCCTATCCCCCCCCCAACCACCCAGCTACACACACACACACACACACACACACACACACTAATTGTTCAACTCATCCAGTAGCTCTCCCCAATCTTCCTCTGATGACCCTGTTATAAATGTTTCATGACTAAGTGAGCAGGAAGACATTAAGGGGAAGTATAAACAGCCAGCTGTTGACAGAATGAGAGAAGATGAGACTATATTTAAAATCCTACCCAGGTTCTCTCTTCCAATTCAGCACCAAAGAAGATACAGAAAACTCTAGTTACCTATTTTCCCAGTGAAACTACAGGCCCATGTGAGTCTTTGCTAAACTGATTTTACATGATATGAGGTGTTCTTCAACCTCATCTCATCTCATCTCATTATTTCTAGCCGCTTTATCCTTCTACAGGGTCACAGGCAAGCTGGAGCCTATCCCAGCTGACTATGGGCAAAAGGCGTGGTACACCCTGGACAAGTCGCTAGGTCATCACAGGGCTGACACATAGACACAGACAACCATTCACACTCACATTCACACCTACGGTCAATTTAGAGTCACCAGTTAACCTAGCCTGCATGTCTTTGGACTGTGGGGGAAACCCACGCGGACAACATGCAAACTCCACACGGAAAGGCCCTCGCCGGCCACGGGGCTCGAACCCGGACCTTCTTGCTGTGAGGCGACAGCGCTAACCACTACACCACCGTGCCGCCGGTTCTTCAACCTATGCTATAATTAAGCCAGTGGAAATTGTGAATGACCAAACAGGGGATGACCACATTCAGTCAGCTGAATACACTCTGTTGCTCATCCAAGCCAACCTAGACACCTGTAGTCTCATTTATGGTATAAGCTTATTGTTGGGTGATCTACTGTACCTCATCCAGTTTTGTTGTGTTACAACCCCGATTCCAAAAAAGTTGGGACAAAATACAAATTGTAAATAAAAATGGAATGCAATAATTTACAAATTTCAAAAACTGATATTGTATTCACAATAGAACATAGACAACATATCAAGTGTCGAAAGTGAGGCATTTTTAAATTTCATGCCAAATATTGGCTCATTTGAAATTTCATGACAGCAACACATCTCAAAAAAGTTGGGACAGGGGCAATAAGAGGCTGGAAAAGTTAAAGGTACAAAAAAGGAACAGCTGGAGGACCAAATTGCAACTCATTAGGTCAATTGGCAATAGGTCATTAACATGACTGGGTATAAAAAGAGCATCTTGGAGTGGCAGCGGCTCTCAGAAGTAAAGATGGGAAGAGGATCACCAATCCCCCTGTGGCAGCGGGGGCGTGGTCAAGCGCCGGTCTGTGACAGGAGGGCGGAGTCAGGGAAGGTAAGTGGCAGAATCACTACACCTGAGAGCAATTAACCTGTGTTTGTGTGTCTTCCCAGTGACCACGCCCTATATCAGGAGGGAGAGCGAGAGCAGAAGGAGCTCCCCCAACCAGAAGACTGGTGTGTGTGTGTTAGACTGGGAGAGTGCATGTTTAACGCTGAAAAGTGTAAAAATAAAGCCGTTTGTCAAACCTTATCTCTGTCCTGCCGTCCTCTGTGCTCCACCCACCAACACAGAATCGTTACAGTGGTGCTGAAACCTGGGATCTGGAGCACAGCAGCCGAACAGCCCCATGGAGTCCTCCCCGTTCGCTGAACTGGTCCACGCCCTCGCCACGGCCCAGCAAAGCCAGCACCAGGTGCTACTCACCCTCCGAAAGGAGCAAGAACAGCAGTTCGAGGCCCTGGTGCTGGCTCAACAAGAAGATCGAGAGGCGTTCCGGCACCTCCTCGCGTCGGCGGGGTCCACCAGCGCTCCTACCGCGGGCCCGTCTCCCCTCACCATCACCAAGATGGGCCCGCAGGACGACCCCGAGGCATTCATCACGCTCTTCGAGCAAGTCACCGAAGCCTCGGGGTGGCCGATGGAGCAGCGCACGGCGCGCCTCCTCCCCCTGCTAACGGGAGAGGCACAGCTGGCCGTGCTACAGCTCCCCGCCGACCGCCGGCTGGCCTACGCGGACCTCCGCCAGGACGTCCTCCAGCGCGTGGGGCGCACACCAGAACAGCAGCGCCAGCGCTTCCGTGCGTTGCGCTTGGAGGAAGTCGGCCGGCCGTTCGCGTATGGCCAGCAACTCCGGGACGCCTGCTGGCGGTGGTTGAGGGCCGACAACCGCGACGCAGAGGAGATCGTCGATCAGGTGGTGCTGGAGCAGTTTGTCGCGCGCTTGCCAGCCGGAACCGCGGAGTGGGTCCAGTGCCACCGCCCGGCGTCGCTGGATCAGGCAGTCGAGCTGGCGGAGGACCATTTGGCGGCTGTCCCGGCGGCAGGACAGCAGATGGCATCTTCTCTCCTCTTCTCTCTCTCTCTCTCTCTCCCCCTCCTCCTGTGTCCTGTCCTCGCCCCATTCCCCCACCGCGGAGGCGGGGGCCGGCACCACCCCAGCCGGCCCGCCGCACCCGCGGTGCCCTCCCGTTTCTCCCTTCTGTGTCTGTCTCTCCCCCACCTCAGGTGAGTGAGCCCCAGATCACCGGTGCAGAGGGAAAGCCCGGGCCGGTTTGCTGGCGCTGCGGGGAGCCGGGCCACCTTCAACAGCAGTGCACGGCAATGGAAGTGAGCGCAGTGGTTCGGATCCCCGACACGCCAGAGGCCGCCCTCGATTGGGCCGGAGCGTATCGCATACCGGTGAGTATCCAAGGGGCTACATATCAGGCGTTGGTGGATTCTGGTTGTAATCAGACCTCAATTCGCCAAAGCCTGGTTCAAAACGAGGCATTGGGGGGAGCACAAGGGGTGAAGGTGTTGTGTGTGCACGGGGATGTTCACCGCTACCCTTTGGTGTCGGTCCACATCTCATCTCATCTAATCTCATTATCTCTAGCCGCTTTATCCTTCTACAGGGTCGCAGGCAAGCTGGAGCCTATCCCAGCTGACTATGGGCGAAAGGTGGGGTACACCCTGGACAAGTTGCCAGGTCATCACAGGGCTGACACATAGACACAGACAACCATTCACACTCACATTCACACCTACGGTCAATTTAGAGTCACCAGTTAACCTAACCTGCATGTTTTTGGACTGTGGGGGAAACCGGAGCACCCGGAGGAAACCCACGCGGACACAGGGAGAACATGCAAACTCCGCACAGAAAGGCCCTCGCCGGCCCCGGGGCTCGAACCCAGGACCTTCTTGCTGTGAGGCAACAGCGCTAACCACTACACCACCATGCCGCCCCGTCGGTCCACATTATTTTATAAAATACTACTATTGACCTTTAAAGCACTGAATGGTCTCGCACCACAGTACCTGAGTGAGCTTCTGCTCCTCTATGACCCACCACGCCTACTTAGATCAAAAGGTGCAGGCTATCTGCTGGTACCTCGTATAGTGAAGGCTACATCAGGGGGCAGAGCCTTTTCTTACAAAGCCCCACAGTTATGGAACAGCCTTCCAAGTAATGTTCGGGAATCAGACTCAGTCTCAGCATTTAAGTCTAGGCTGAAAACATAAACATATCTGTTTAGTCAAGCCTTTTGTTAATGGTGTTTATGAGGTAAAGGTGTAGATCTGGAGGGTCCTCAGACATAGAGTGTTTTGGTAAACTGGGATGTATGGATGCTGTCAGTCCCTACTCACTTGCTCACTCGAGTTTGTTGACGGTGTAGTGGCTGGCTGCTTTATGTCCCGGGGCTCCCTCATGCCTGTGTTACCTTCTGGCTCTCTCGTTTTAGTTATGCTGTCATAGTTAGTTGCCGGAGTCCCTGCTTGTACTCGGTGCAATATGTATACTGCTCCTACTTATTCAGGTGACATTGGGCATACCTAACAACCTGCGTTTTCTTCCCCCCCCCCACCCCAAATCTGTCCCTCTGAGTTACATGGAGTCAACAGGAAATCTTTTGGTGGAGAGGGTGGAGACCTCGACTGGCTATCGTAGCCTGCAGGGAATCGGCCGTCAGACTTCTGTCGCATGTCCCAGACCCGGTGAAATGTAACTGAATTGTCTTGGCCAGCCCTAAGGGTCCCATCTGCATCTCATCATTGCTGAGGAGTGTGCTCCCATCACCCAATCAAGCATCCAGCCAGAGCAGGTCATGATATATTTTTTACCATATTAACATGCCATTGTTGTGTGTTATGCCTGATGTCAAGACTCTCGTCTCTGTGAGCCTACCACACAGACTTAATACTTGTCATTTTTAGGGCATCCCTAACATGTGTTTTCTTTCTCTCTCTCTCTTCCCCCCCCCCAATCTGTCCCTCTGAGTTACATGTTGGTCCTGGGATTGAGATGCTGGCCTCTTCTGCCCCTCGGGCCTGCTTGGTCCATCCTGGTGCCCTGTGTCTGGTCGGAGTTTTATCGCATTGCTGCTGTGAAGGAAGGCCCCATGAGGATAGTTGAGGGTTATACCTGGAGGATGCTCTGGACTCTTACAGTAATGCTTTTATGGCTGAGGACTGCAGTTATCATGAACAGTTTTGCACTCAAGTTTCCATCAATGAAGAGCTATAACATCAATGAAACTGTCCTCATGTTAAAACTGTTAATATTATAGTCAGACTGTCTGTTGTTGCCCAAATGAGGATGGGTTCCCTTTTGAGTCTGGTTCCTCTCGAGGTTTCTTCCTCATGTCATCTGAGGGAGTTTTTCCTTGCCACTGTCGCCACAGGCTTGCTCATTGGGGATAGATTAGGGATAAAATTAGCTCATGTTTTAAGTCGTTCAAATTCTGTAAAGCTGCTTTGCGACAATGTTTATTGTTAAAAGCGCTATACAAATAAACTTGACTTGACTATTTTCAGAGGGGAAAAATTTATAGTGAAGGCGGCGGTTAATCCTTGCCTTACCCACTCCTTAATTTTGGGGACTGATTGCCGGGATTTCGGGGTTTAATGACATGCCTTGTAAAGAGTGGGTCCTGCCATTTGACAGGGGGAGGTCCCGGTGTCGCTTTGGCAGGAGCAGCTGTCACAGAGCCGTCTACGTCATCTCCGCGTCAGAGTGAGGACCCGCCGGCTCCTCCTCTCTCTATTGGGGAATCCCTCGCGGATTTCCCATTAGAGCAGTCGCGAGACGAGACTCTGCGGCATGCGTTTGACCAAGTGAGAGTAATTGATGGTCAAACGCTCCAGCCAAACGCCACCCCGTCCTTCCCCTACTTCACGATTATGAAGGATAGATTATACCAAGTGACGCAGGACACTCAAACTAAAGAGCGAGTCAGGCAGCTTTTAATTCCGAAGAGCCGCCGGGAATTGGTACCGGTACCTCTCCGGTCCCCTGTGGAGACCACCTCTCCCTGACCCAACTCACGGAGGTTGCCCAGTTGCAGACCGAGTTTTCGGATGTGTTCTCGCCCCTGCCCGGTCACACTAACCTCATAGAGCACCACATAGAGATGCCCCCGGGGGTGGTAGTGTGTAGCCGCCCTTACAGGCTACCCGAACACAAAAAAAAGGTGGTTCGGGAAGAACTTGAGACCATGCTCGAAATGGGCATCATCGAGGAGTCCCACAGTGACTGGAGCAGCCCGGTGGTCTTGGTACCCAAGGCCGACGGGTCGGTCCGGTTCTGTGTGGACTATAGAAAAGTCAACGCGGTGTCTAAATTCGACGAGTACCCAATGCCTCATATTGATGAGTTGCTCGATCGACTCGGCACTGCTCGCTTTTATTCGACGCTGGATTTGACGAAGGGATATTGGCAGATCCCCTTGACTCCACTATCCCGAGAAAAAATGGCCTTTTCCACACCGTTTGGTTTACACCAATTCGTCACCCTTCCATTTGGGCTGTTTGGGGCACCAGCTACGTTTCAGCGGCTGATGGACAGAGTCCTCCGCCCTCACGCCACTTATGCGGCCGCGTGTTTAGATGACATCATCATAGTAATGACTGGCAGCGGCACCTCGAACATCTGAGGGCCATCCTTAGGTCGCTGAGGCGAGCGGGGCTCACAGCCAACCCAAAGAAGTGTGCGATTGGGCGGGTGGAAGTACGGTATCTGGGCTTCCACTTGGGCAACGGGCAGGTGTGTCCCCAAATTAATAAAACAGCAGCAATTGCGGCCTGCCCGAGGCCCAAGACCAAAAAGGGGGTGAGACAGTTCCTGGGGCTGGCTGGCTATTATCGTAGGTTTATACCTAATTATTCGGACGTCACCAGCCCGCTGACTGATCTCACTAAAAAGGGGGCACCAGATCCAGTCCAGTGGACAGAGCAATGCCAGCGGGCTTTTTCTGGGGTAAAGGCTGCACTGTGTGGGGGGCCACTTCTACACTCCCCTGACTTTTCTCTCCCCTTTATGTTGCAGACCGATGCATCGGACAGAGGGCTGGGGGCGGTTTTGTCCCAGGAGGTGGAGGGGGAGGACCGCCCTGTCCTGTATATCAGCAGGAAGCTGTTGGTGCGTGAGGGGCACTACAGCACCATAGAGAAAGAGTGTTTGGCCATCAAGTGGGCAGTTCTCACCCTCCGGTACTACCTGCTGGGGCGCCCTTTCACCCTCTGTTCGGACCACGCGCCCCTCCAGTGGCTCCACCGCATGAAAGATGCCAACGCGCGGATCACCCGTTGGTATCTGGCGCTCCAACCCTTTAATTTCAAGGTGGTCCACAGGCCGGGGGCGCAGATGGTCGTGGCGGACTTCCTCTCCCGTCAAGGGGGGGGGGGGGGGGGGGGGGAGTCGGCTGCAGGCCGGATGGCTGCCCAGCCTGAGTCGGGCGGTGGGGGTATGTGGCAGCGGGGGCGTGGTCAAGCACCGGTCTGTGACAGGAGGGCGGAGTCAGGGAAGGTAAGTGGCAGAATCACTACACCTGAGAGAAATTAACCTGTGTTTGTGTGTCTTCCCAGTGACCGCGCCCTATATCAGGAGGGAGAGCGAGAGCGGAAGGAGCTCCCCCAACCAGAAGACTGGTGTGTGTGTGTGTTAGACTGGAAGAGTGCATCTTTAACGCCGAAAAGTGTAAAAATAAAGCCGTCTGTCAAACCTTATCTCTGTCCTGCCGTCCTCTGTGCTCCACCCACCAACACAGAATCGTTACACCCCCTAATTCTGCGCCGACAAATAGTGGAGCAATATCAGAAAGGAGTTCGACAGTGTAAAATTGCAAAGGAGTTTGAACATATCATCATCTACAGTGTATAATATCATCAAAAGATTCAGAGAATCTGGAAGAATCTCTGTGCGTAAGGGTCAAGGCCGGAAAACCATACTGGGTGCCCGTGATCTTCGGACCCTTAGACGGCACTGCATCACATACAGGCATGCTTCTGTATTGGAAATCACAAAATGGGCTCAGGAATATTTCCAGAGAACATTATCTGTGAACACAATTCACCGTGCCATCTGCCGTTGCCAGCTAAAACTCTATAGTTCAAAGAAGAAGCCGTATCTAAACATGAGCCAGAAGCGCAGACGTCTTCTCTGGGCCAGGGCTCATTTAAAATGGACTGTGGCAAAGTGGAAAACTGTTCTGTGGTCAGACGAATCAAAATTTGAAGTTCTTTATGGAAATCAGGGACGCCGTGTCATTCGGACTAAAGAGGAGAAGGACGACCCAAGTTGTTATCAGCGCTCAGTTCAGAAGCCTGCATCTCTGATGGTATGGGGTTGCATTAGTGCATGTGGCATGGGCAGCTTACACATCTGGAAAGGCACCATCAATGCTGAAAGGTATATCCAGGTTCTAGAGCAACATATGCTCCCATCCAGACGACGTCTCTTTCAGGGAAGACCTTGCATTTTCCAACATGACAATGCCAAACCACATACTGCATCAATTACAGCATCATGGCTGCGTAGAAGAAGGGTCCGGGTACTGAACTGGCCAGCCTGCAGTCCAGATCTTTCACCCAGAGAAAACATTTGGTGCATCATAAAACGGAAGATACGACAAAAAAGACCTAAGACAGTTGAGCAACTAGAATCCTACATTAGACAAGAATGGGTTAACATTCCTATCCCTAAACTTGAGCAACTTGTCTCCGCAGTCCCCAGACGTTTACAGACTGTTGTAAAGTGAAAAGGGGATGTCTCACAGTGGTAAACATGGCCTTGTCCCAACTTTTTTGAGATGTGTTGTTGTCATGAAATTTAAAATCACCTAATTTTTCTCTTTAAATGATACATTTTCTCAGTTTAAACATTTGATATGTCACCTATGTTCTATTCTGAATAAAATATGGAATTTTGAAACTTCCACATCATTGCATTCCGTTTTTATTTACAATTTGTACTTTGTCCCAACTTTTTTGGAATCGGGGTTGTACATCTCAAAGCTCATAGTACCTATGGTAGACAGCATCTGGCTGTGACTGAACATCAACTTCAACCTAGATATACATGGGTCTTGATACATTAGTTTATATGGACCTGCAGTCAGGTAAACCAATTTACCCTATTTACTCCCAAAATCTGAATGAAAACAATGGCAAAATATTTTTTTTTAACAAATGGACCATTAAGACAATGGCCCATGGGTGTCTTATTGATTACTGCAAAATTATATTTCGGTGAGATTGCATTTTTTAATTTGGTTTAAAAAAATCTGTACCATTATGTTTAGCAATTTGTTATTTTAGAATATGATTTGTCCTGATGTGACAGTTGAGATGATTCGTAATAACCTTCCCTTGATCCAGCAAAGGCTCACTGCATGTTATTAAGGAGTGCACTCCCAAAGGGTAAATTAAAAAAAACAAATTCATGAAGTGTTGTTTTCAGACTTGACCTTACCCTGATGTTCCACATGTACCTATTCATCCAGTTCCTACTGGGCTAAACATTTTCCTTTAATTAATCTCTAAGAGTGAGAGAGTGATACAAACATACCCAGCTTTGGAGTCTTTAAAAAGTGTTTCTGAAGTAATCATCAAGTTTCAAATGAGCCCTGTGTATTTATATCTAAAAATGAATGTCAATATAGGAATAAAAGTAGTTTGATATTCACTTTATAACTGTAGGATAGCTTTGGTTTGCTTATGCTCATATTTTGCTAACACTCACTGGCAGATAAATAAATGCACAGAGGGAATAAGAGGAACGGTATCGATATGACTTCCATTAGGACGGAAAACATGTTTACTGCTAATGGCCCTGACAAAACCAGTGATTGCAAAGATTTCAAAACACTCTACTATACACTATACACTAATATACTACACACAGGTCAGCTGATGCTAGAGCTATGTGCATAGAACAGAAAAATGCTAAACATGAAGACCTAAATGGCAAGTCAAGTCAAAGGCCTTCTCACGCCAGAATCTGGTCTTCTCAGGCAGTCACCTGTCCCAGTACTAACCAACTCTTTAAGGCGTATGGGTATGGCACTGATCTCTGTTTCGATAGCCCTCAGACTCTCACCTATACAGCTAGGGTTACAGGGGGGGGCTAGTCCTTTGATTTCCCCACTCACATCTGTATTGCAGCGTGCCTTGCCAGATGGTAGTAGGTACCATTTTTATTATGTCGTGGCAATGTCCATCCGTTCGTCCATCTGTCCGTCCCGGGAAGGGTACTCACCTTCTGAAATAAACTCCTCTCACAATTTTTGGAGTAATTTCATGAAACTTGACAGGATTCTTTGTTATATGTCAATAATACTCATATTGCAATTTCGTTCAATTAAATCAGATTTTACCAGAGTTACGGCTCTTGATTACCAAACTTGTCCTTTGACAATTTCATGAGGGTGTATAAAGCACTTATAGCATAGATATAGTTGCCAGCTGGGGATATTGTGCTCTCAGAGCACTCCTGTTATGATGGTCTTTGGTATGACCCGACCATGGGTAGAACTTGCGATCTCCTGGTCGAGAGGTGGACATGCTAACCATTAGGCCAACTCGTGGTCAAAAATTAAATTGAGAAACACCAAAAGACAGCAGACTTAGGAGCCTGAATGAGTATAATGTATTTTGAATAGAAGAAAGCTGGAATGAGCAGCCACTATTAACCCTGATTCAGTCAAACACTGAAAAAGTGCAATTTTGTAGTCCCAAACAGTCACATTTCTCTACCTGTCCCTAGCACTGACACCATATTAGAAACAAGGCCAGTTCCTTTGGCAAGTTTTAATTGGCTTCCACCCCTTACTGGCAAGAGTTATTTCCTCAATCTAATACTGTTCCAGACAGATGCCAAAGCACCCCATGCTGGAGAATGCCAATATGTATCAGCAACTCTGGGAATACTCCAATGCTTTACACGGCTCCAGGTGATTTATATGGAGATCATTTTTGCATATAGTATGACAAAACTTATTTTGCTCATGAAAATGATATTTTTAGTGAAAGGACAGGATATTCTCAGCTAAAGGACATTTACTTTAGGAGACTCTGCTTTCTTATGCAGCATATTATGTAGATGTCTCTCTGTTATATGGAGGACAAGGATTTGTCCTACATATTTTGCTTCATTATATTTATTCAAAACACACCATGTCTTATCAGTGGAGACTGGTGTCCCCCCCGACAGTTTAATCTCAACTGTGTTTCATCTGAGCAACAAACACAGTACACAGAAAAGTTGTAACCCTTTTGTTCAATCCAAAAAAACACTAACCTAGTATGCATATGAGTAAAAAAAAAAGAATCTCATAAATTCATATGATGATCTATAATGTATTACAGGTGGTGCAGTGGTTAGCACTGTCACCTCACAGCAAGAAGGTTCTGTGTTTGAACCTCACAGCTGACAGGGACCTTTCTGTGGACAGTTTGCATGTTCTCCCTGTGCCTGCATGGGCTTCCTCCCACAGTCCAAAAACATGTGGATTAAGTCAGCTGGCTGCTCTAAACTGCCTATAGGTGTGAATAGATTGGCAACCTCTTTCCCAAAATCAGCTGGGATTGGGTCCAGAGTCCCCTGCATCCTTGATGGACAAGCAGCATAGATGGATGGATGCATGGATAATGTATTATATTCTAATATCAGTTATGCACATACAAAAAAGTGTTTGTCAAATGAGCACAACATAGAATCTGCTCATTCAAGTACTATTCCTAATAAAGTTAAATGAATAAATCGATAATAACCAAATAACACAAATTAAGGCAATTTTGCCACAGATTAGTTTCATAAATCTTCCAGGACAAAGCAGAGCTGTGTGTGTGTGTGTGTGTGTGTGTGTGTGTGTGTGTGTGTGTGTGTGCACTCGTGAAAACTGAACACAGTCTTAGTCTTTATTTATGTTTCTTCATTTGTGTGTTCAAACTCTGTGTATTAAAGCAGTCCATATCATAGGAGCTGTGTGCATGTGAATAAAAATAATTTAGTAAATTAAATAAAAGTAGCCGGGTGGCACGGTGGTGTAGTGGTTAGCGCTGTCGCCTCACAGCAAGAAGGTCCGGGTTCGAGCCCCGTGGCCGACGAGGGCCCTTCTGTGTGGAGTTTGCATGTTCTCCCCGTGTCCGCATGGGTTTCCTCCGGGTGCTCCGGTTTCCCCCACAGTCCAAAGACATGCAGGTTAGGTTAACTGGCGACTCTAAATTGACCGTAGGTGTGAATGTGAGTGTGAATGGTTGTCTGTGTCTATGTGTCGGCCCTGTGATGACCTGGCGACTTGTCCAGGGTGTACCCCGCCTTTCGCCCGTAGTCAGCTGGGATAGGCTCCAGCTTGCCTGCGACCCTGTAGAACAGGATAAAGCGGCTAGAGATAATGAGATGAGATGAGAAATAAAAGTAGCACTAACTGTGTAGTCTAATGTAACAGAGTGTCCACAACTTTCCCAAATTTTGACCTTTCCCATGATTCATTGTTGCATCATAGCGGAAACCGATCTCTTTCTTCCGCTCCACTGTGTTGACGTTTGTAGCTAATGCTAACTGCTATGTAGGTTGGCTAAAAGATGGTTACACAGGTCCGATTTTCTGACATGCTCTGTGGATAATACGATCAAAGTGGCCCATCTGTCTACCCTCACAGAATGGATAGACGACATGAACTTGTGGTCCAACGTCAGCTACACTGACATTGTCAATTATTTTATTCTTAGTGAGGGTGTTGATGGCAAGGAGCTAAGGAACTACAAAAGCACAGAGGTGTACAATTATCTACACAGTAATAAAATTGGCAAAATTATGTGTAAAAGAGAGGGTGAGTTTGTTTGCTTAAGGCTGAGGTTGAGCCTAGCCAGAGCAAAAAAAAAAGGGAACTGCTACAGTCATGCAGCAGCTATCATCTGGAAGGTAGGCTATGTCAGAGTAGAGTGATTTTATTACTGTACTGGTTTACTAATAATGTAGTGTTTATATATTGTCACTTTGGACAAAAGCGTCGGCCAAATGCCATACAGCCTCAATACGTATATGTATAGGCTCAAGAAGCAAAAGCTAGGAGAGAAGCATGGGCTAACCATTTTGATGCAGATGCTGTCAAACTTTGGAAAAACAATAAACATATCATACTTAAATAACTCCATGTCTACATATTTGACCAAGCTTCTTCAACTTCTTAACTACCCTGATCATTCCAGATATTGGATGGTATTTGTAGGCTATTTGTTCACGCTAGTACTTCAGCACTGGTTGCTCTCGGCTACATGCATTTATTGTTAGGTCACTTTGAATAAAAATGTCAGCTAAATGACTGTAATGTAGTGTAATATTTTAATAATGTACAATACCTAAACAACAGTTACATAGAATTAATGTTGTTGATTCAAATCCAAAATGCAGTGGTTAGTGAAAGACAGATACAAATGAGCAGTGTATGGTGCTGGACAACATGTCTTGAGAGTCCATCTGGGCTCAAAACAGATTCCATTCATAAAATCTTTAAGCTTTCGTGAGTTGTTTGTGCACCCAATGGCACACGTTGAACCAGAAAAAGACATAATTTAAAAAGACTTTATCCTCTGACTAAAACATGGTTGTCATAGCTAGCTCCACTAGGCTCTGTTCAGCGCCCTTAGCCATAGCTGCTTTGCTAAACCAGAACTCAAAAACTAGCATCTGGGAGAGGCAGGTGTCATGGCGACCCCCATTGTCTCTCGTATGAAAGCCATGGATAAAACTGTAAATTTACCCGAGAAACAGTGAAACGTATAATGCAATAAAAATACTCCTTATTGGAAGTACAATTTATTGGAAAAAAGTTACATGTAATGGAGTAAACATAACGTGTTACTACCCACCTTTGCTAGAGCTGTATTGACTGATAAGACACATCTGAGGTTGATCTATGTATACTTACCATGTTCCTCTGTGTGACAGTGAGTAGCATGCTTGTGAACCTATGAGAGCAGAACAGAACAGAGTGGAGCAGAGCTACTGCAGTCCAGAGGGAACTGGAAAACTGCTAGATCATTTTCAGTTGTTTTTCTTTCTGTCCCAGCTTGCTCAGTGTGTCATGCCAGAGGGATAAGGTGGAAAATAAAGTTCAAGTTCAAAGTTACCCTAGGGCTGCTGTGTTCTCTCATTGGGATGCTCTTGTACTTGTTAAAGACCCCAAAACTGTAGGTGATGAAAAAGCTAACAGTTTGCGTTTGCTATAATAGAGACCATGCTTCCCACTTAATTGTTGACTGCAATTACAGTGCATAACTAAAGAAGCAGAAACCAAGCAATTACTGCTGATCATCATTTGGGGAGAGGGGGAATAAAGGCCCAAACAACAAATTTTAAATGAGAGAGAATGAAGAGGCAGCAGTTTTTAGACAGACTCATTTATATATAGCATGATGCAATAAACATGGCTATTGTTACTGGATGCTTAAAAAGTAATTAAAAATTTTCACAGAATTGTTGGTAATTTTAATTATCCACAAGCCTCCTGTTGGGGATGACTAAAGTATATCTGTCTATCTAACTGTCTGCATGTCTGGGTACAGTAATATTTCAGAAACCAAGTACCATAAATGAAGAGACAGTAGACAGGTGCATGTAAAAAAAATTAGAATATTGTGAAGAAGTTCAATATTTTTCATCAATTATTTAAGAAAGTGAAAATTTTATATATTCTAGACTCATTACACATAAACTGCAATGTTTCAAGCATTTTTCTATTTTGGTCACTGGAGGCCGGGTGTGAACAGTGTTAGCAGCCTAGAGGGTCGTTAGGGTGATCTGTGGGTTGTTGGCTCTCTGTGCCATCATGTGAGTCATTGAAATCAGCTGAGTCTTGGTGTGGATGTATATTCAGTTTTCTGGGAAGTATGCCAAGGACTGCATTGTAGGTGGCTGATAAGTGGTGTCTCAGACCACCTTCTCTGTTCAGTGATGGTCATTCCAGGTTGGCGAAGATGGCTTCTTTTACTCCTCTTTCAAACCACTGGTCTTCTCTAGTTAAAATGCATACATTGCAGTCCTGAAATGAGTGCCCTTTGATATTGAGATGAAGATAGACTGCAGAGTCCTGGCCTGAGGAACTGGCTCTCCTGTGTTGAGCCATTTGCTTGTGAAGTGGTTGTTTCATTTCCCCAATATACAGGTCCATGCATTCCTCACTGCATTGAATTGCATACACCATGTTGTTCTGTTTGTGTCTGGGTATTCTGTCCTTAGGGTGGACCAGTTTCTGCCTCAGTGTGTTACTGGGTCTGAAGTATACAGGGATCTTGTGTTTGCAGAAGAATGTGACCTCAACGACTCTCCCTAGGTTTGCTTTTGGTCCACTAGAGGATAAATACCTGGAACTCCCCACTAGTCAGACAAAAATGAAGAAGCCTTTCAGATGAAAGGTAAAACGTCTTCAAGAATTTCAAGCGAGTCCAGTTGCCTTCTTTAGCACCTATGGTTTACAATGACCTGGGTGACTGAGAACCTTCACAGATATTTTTCTATTTTAATTTTGATAATTATGGCCAACAGTGCAAAAAAAAAAATCTCAAAATATTGGAATATTTCTGTTTGAGTAAAACAGTATAAATACTATGTATCTCTTGGTCTAGTTCAGTACATGCAACCACAATCATGGGAAAGACTGCTGACTTGACAATTGTCCAGCAGTCAGTCATCGACACCCTCCACAAGGAGGGTAAGCCACAGAAGGTCACTGCTGAAAAGGTTGGCTGGAAAAGGTGCACAAGCAACAGGGATAATGGCAGCTTTGAGAGGATTGTCAAGAAAAGTTGATTCAAGAGCTTGGCAGAGTTTCACAAGGAGTGGACTGAGGCTGCTGTCAGTGCATCAAGAGCCACCACACACAGACGTCTTCAGGAAAGGGGCTAAAACTGTCACATTCCTAATATCAAGCCACTCCTGAACCAGAGACATCAGAAGCGTCTTACCTGGGCTAAGAAGAGAAAGAACTGGACCATTGCTTAGTGGTCCAAAGTCCTCTTTTCAGATGAAAGTAAAATTTGCATTTCATTTAGAAATCAAGATCCTAGAGTCTGGAGGAAGAGTGGAGAAGCACAGAATCCAAGGTGTTTGAAGTCCAGTGTGAAGTTTTCACAGTCTGTGATGTTTTGGGGTGTCATGTCATCTGCTGGTGTTGGTCCACTGTGATTTATCAAGTCCAAAGTCAATGCAGCTGTCTACCAGGAGATTTTAGAGCACTTCATGCTTCCATCTGCTGGCAAGCTTTATGGAGACGCAGATTTCCTTTTCCAGCAAGATTTAGCACCTACCCACAGTGCCAAAACTACTACCAAATGGTTTGATGAGCATGATATTACTGTGCTTGATTGGCCAGCCAACTCACCTGACCTGAACCCCATAGAAAATCTATGGGGTGTTGTCAAGAGGAAGATGAGAAACACCCCACCCAAAAATACAGACAATTTGAAGGCCACTATCAAAGCAACCTGAGCTTCAATAACACCTCAGCAGTGCCACAGGCTGATTGCCTCCATGCCTCACTGCATTGATGCAGTAATTCATGGTAAAGGAGCCCCGACCAAGTTTTGAGTGTATAAATGAACATACTTTTCAGAAATTGGACATTTCTGTATTGCAAATCCTTTTTTGATTTGCCTTATGAAATAGTCTAATGATTTGGGATACTGGCTCTCATTTTCATGAGCTATAGACCCCTTTGCATGTTTGTAAACAAACTGACCGTTGCCAGGATGGGCATGCAGCCTGGACTCAGAAACAATGGTGCTGCCCATAGACCGGCATTATGAGCTGTCAGATTATGCAAAACAATTGTCGTTACAAGATCGAGAATGCTACATAAATAAGTTAACTCTAACAAGTGGACATTGCCTACCGGATCCGTATTTAATTAAAGAGTGGACGGACGATGTTAGTAAGTTCCCTGGTATACAATGGCCAGATATATACTCGTACCTTATTGACAAGACTTCAGTGTACACCCACGAAAAACTTCGTGCCTACAAGTCTTTAGACGCATATGATTATGTTATGTGTGGGCATGTACAACTTGATTAACAATGGGACATTCATATTCATTTTGTTTTAATCAAATTATGCCAGTGATGTGATGGCAATGTGGCTTTAGCTACAACAGCAAATACCAACACTAAACAGCAATTTGCAGGAGGTAATGGCATGAAAGGAATGATAGTGTAAAGAGTGCAGCTAAGAGAAATCAGAGCTGCGTAAAAAGCGAGAGGCAGAGACCAGAAATGAAACTGAATGGGGCGGGAGCTAGGTTAGAGCAGTCAACGTAAGTTGGCATTTAGAGTGAGGGCACACAATTTTACCTTTCCATCCTTGCTTTAAAATTGTGATTTTCGGCATACACAAATAATGATGGCACAAAATCTGGACTGCTTGAGTCAAGCGAGACCTCTCCTACAAACAAAATTGCATGCAAAGCTAAGTTAACATGCTAACAATATTCATTACATTGTGTAACTATGACCCAGCTAATCAGACAAACGTTACCAAAGTATTTTGCTACATCAATAAACGAAGACTAGAAAGAATAAAAAAGAAAGATTTAATAAATAGCCTGATCTTACCTGTGATGAAGTGGGCGCTGCAAACCCGCTCATTTTTGATAGTGCTTTCATCCCAGTCTACATGTTTGATGGCTTGTAGTCATAGACGTCGGTGATTTTTTTGGAATGGGTGAGCTCCTGCTGGAATTCTGTACATTTTAACCCCATCACTGCTACGATTCTGACACCCGACAACACAACAACTAGGCATCGCTTAGTCTTTTTTGAGTCCAGGCTGCGCGCGCAATTTCCTCTTACGTATGAATGACGTTTACTGCGAAGGGGTTTATAAGGCATAATCATAAAAATTAAAACAAAATGAAAGGCTTGGAATATTTCACTTGACATGCAATGAATATAGAATATATGAACATTTACCTTTTTGAATGAAGTTACAAAAAAAAATGAACTTTTTCATGACATTCTAATTTTTTGAGATGCACCTATAATTGACTCAGAATGATTTTGTGCATACAACCAGCATATATTCTACAGGATATTAATGTTAGCTGTTACCTTATTTTATTTGATACATCTACCCTTGCTGTGTCTGGTTTTTGGGTATTAAGCATTTTGATATATTTTGCTCATATACTGTATGTAGCCCTACATATTGTACCCATTTTGGAAGATGGGGAGTTATTGGACACTTCATTTGGTCAGCTATGTGATAATGCATCATTAGTTAAAGTGGAAGTGAGTTAATAAAATGAGCCAACTCAAGTCTATTCTATAATTGAGCAGTTTGTTAGGGCTGGTGGAGGTACGGTTAAGTTAGGATCCAAAAACAGAACAAAGACAGTAATCCAATAAATAAGATGATTTAATACGGGGGGGAAAGGGTGTGGCAAAAGATAAACAAACAGGACAAAAAACAAATAGTAAAAATAGCCTGGGCAAAATGAGAACAACTTGATAAAAACATGAGACAGGCAAAGACAAAACCGCTAGCACAAAAAAAAAACATAAACAAGACCCTTAGTGTAAGAAACCATAAACCAGAAATAACCTTTAGTGCAAAAACCCAAGAACCAGAAAAACGCCAGTGCAAAAACCATGGACAAGAGAAAATTGCTAGAGAGGAAAAACCATGAGGAGCAAGAGAAGCACAGAACCGGCTAGAAATGCAAACGAGACATTCCGCCAAAACCAGAGTCTGAGAATGGCCTTTAAATAAGCAGCAGTGAAGACCCAGAAGTGAGTTCAGGGGAGAAGGAATTCCTGTCCCGGATCAAGATCGGCGCTGGTGTGAGAGAGCCGTAATCTCCGGAGTGGATGTCCGGGACGGAGCATGACACAGTTACTATATATTTTACAACAAAAAACTTTGAAAGTGATTCACTCTTTTTAATAATCTCATCTCATCTCATTATCTCTAGCCGCTTTATCCTGTCCTACAGGGTCGCAGGCGAGCTGGAGCCTATCCCAGCTGACTACGGGCGAAAGGCGGGGTACACCCTGGACAAGTCGCCAGGTCATCACAGGGCTGACACATAGACACAGACAACCATTCACACTCACATTCACACCTACAGTCAATTTAGAGTCACCAGTTAACCTAACCTGCATGTCTTTGGACTGTGGGGGAAACCGGAGCACCCGGAGGAAACCCACACGTACACGGGGAGAACATGCAAACTCTGCACAGAAAGGCCCTCGCCGGCCACGGGGCTCGAACCCAGACCTTCTTGCTGTGAGGCGACAGCGCTGACCACTACACCACCGTGCCGCCTCTTTTTAATAATCATGCGTGTAAAAAGAGACATAGTCGTATCTGTGTTCTGGCTTCCTTTCTCTGTATTTTGGTGCTTTTGGTAGTTCTACTTTAAAATACAGTCAAACTACCATATTTTATACAGCATATTTTGGGAAGATACACTCCTTTTATGGCTAATGGTAATAAATGTTGAAACCTAGTGACATTATCAAAGTGGTAATGATTGGACCAGAATCAACAGCTTCAAATAAAGTGAGCTTCAGTAGTAAACACTGCTTATATAATTACATTTTCATTAGGATTTACTTACAGGCATATTTTCCAGGCATGACAGAGGGATTTAGATAAAGACTATAGCATGCATTTGCTCAAGAAATGAAGGTAAGGACCACGGTGAAGAAGAAAATACATCACTGAGGGCTGAGAAAAAGGATAAGTAAATAATATAATTAAATAAGCCTGTAGTTTCTTCAAAAGTATATAATTATTCATTTGATTTTAATTAATTAATTTTTTAAATTCAGCTTTGCCATAGTGAGATACATACAGCACCTTCTACATAACTGCAAACTTGGTCCGATCTGCTCAGATGGCGATCTCTGGGAGGCCAACGAGACAGCCCATCGCTGGATCCAGAGTTGGAGCGACAAGATATGATGATGATAGTGAGATATACATTATGGCTGGGAAACCACTACAGCTTGTGCCAATTACAGGGTAAAGGGTAATTGTCAACATATGGATGTGGAATAGATGAAGAAAGATTAAAAATGATAAAAGGTATGGAGACAAGTTCGTTGACAGTCAAATTAAGACTTAACGGAACTAGAAGGGCACTTGGTAGAGTGCATACCTCTGCCAAACCACATATTATCGATATGAAAATCAAATCACTTGACGCTAGGATAATATTAAAGCTGGATACTAAATTTCATCAAAATCTGTTCACTACTTTTTGAGTTGCATTGGGACAAAGTTACAGACAAAAATCCTGAATCCGCATACATATCTGGATCATGGATCCACATACATATTCAGATTTGCATCAAAATCTAATCAGTTATTCCTTGGCTCATGGCCCACCATTCCTCAAAATTTCATTAAAATCCATTAACTACTTTTTGAATTACGCTGGAAAAAATCAAACAAACAGAAATGAAAACATAACTTCCTTCAACAAAGTTGGTGGAGGTAATTAAACAACTACTCCAGTGTTTAATTTCTCTCCAATACAATTATGCAATAGCTGTGAACATGAATTGCATTTTTGCTGGTCCTGAAAAAAAAAAGAAAAGAAAAAACTGTTTCAAAATACACAGAGTCTATGTTGGAAGTTTAAATTGGGGGTAAATTCAATTAAAAAAAAAAACGATGTTACTGTAGAAAGGAAATTGAAAATGGTTACATTCTACAATGAGAGTCTTAGGCTGAGAGACATGAGAGAAAGTCTGCACAAACCTGCTATTAGTTTTACCCAAATTTCAAACACTGCAGTAACAGAACCAAAAGATATTCCTGTTAATACTCTAGTTAATTACACTTTCGTGGAATTCATACATTATTAAACACAAGCTGAGGCATTTCTATCTTTATGTCAAACTACTCTATATTTATGTCAAGCTACTCTGCTTACCTCATGGCAAAATAGTCCTGGCCGGCATCTCCTCAGGCAAAAAGAAAAAGAAAAAGGCAGCCGCATTGCTGAGAAGAGGGAGATAAAGGATGCAGGGAAAGCAATAATTCTGTGCACTAATTATTTTCTTCATTTTCCTCTCACACAGACACATCCAAGGAAAATTACTCTCCAGCACTCTGGTGAGACTTTAGCCACCACTATTACCGAGCCAAGCACATGGATATTCTGTGCACAAAATCCTCATAGAGGTGCAAACAAGCACCCACCCTTCACATTTCCCGCAATTGTGCATAACTAAAATATAAATACAGCTTTCTTTCTATCATTATGTGTGAGTGATCAGGCCCAGTCTTCTCATGAAATTACATCACACTGAATAATCTTTAATAATCATGTAACTGAATAATTAATGGAAGAGTTTTATAAAAATAGAATAGTTTTGCAGAGACATTTATTAATTTTCCTGAGCGAGTTAAGGAAGATTTTTCACCCATCACCCGTATGCTGAAGATGGGATAGATATTAATTTCCTCTATATTTGTATTGTATTACTATATCTGCTAAGAAGAGGCTTGACTTAATTATATTGTCTCAAAATCCTTAATGGAAATTCCTGTGGGATCAGAAACTGTGATTATTTATAATAGAATATGTAATATGATTTGTGCAGTGGTACTTATTTGATTCAGTTGAATATTACATAAATGAATGGTATCTTACATGGCACTCAATATGACAAATGATAGACCTTTTAGCATCACCAACATTGCCCTCTGAAACTGGATCCCCGCGATACAAACTGACAATTATTCTTTATGTTAAAAGAAAGAACACACACACACACACACACACACAGTATTGCTCACTGTTTGCACGCCATCCCTGTGTCTGAAATCACTCCGTACTCACTATGTAGTGGACTATATAGTGAGTTCGTCATTTTGTAGTGCTGTCCGCATGTATAGTGAGAATTATTACACCCTATATAGTGCACTCAAAGTATCCCACAATGCATCACGAAAAATAGTGTCCAACCGATACACTATGGTGTACCAATGCGTGGTACACCATGGTAACTGAGTACCTTGTGGTTTCAGGCTAATTGGCTAGGGATCTCGGAGCAGGATGGAGCCCCAGAGGTGCAGTGTGCAGGGCCCACTGGCATGTGGATATGTCTCGGCACTCACCAATCCAACCCCAACCTATGGGTGAAATAGGCATGTAGACAGAACATGTGAGCACTGGGAGGCAGTCTGTCTAGGAGTGGGACTCCAAACTCAATCCCCGAGGTGATGGGACTCGTACACCTCATCTAGGTTGTGACAGGAAGGGCATCTGGCAACTGAAAAAAAAATACAGCTCCAATCAATTCAAGCTATGAACTTCCAGATCAAAATGGCCCCTAGTCCCGGGCAGCCCTTAAATGGGCAAGGGGTGCTAAGAATCTCCCGGTTATCACGTAACAGACTGAGATGGAGAACGCTCATAGCTCGTCCAACCCCATGAAATATGGGAACAAAAGGGCGTTAAACAAAGAAGAAGAAGAAGAAGAAGAAGAAGAAGAAGAAGAAGAAGAACCGATGGTCACTAACCAAGCAATACATACCATCATGCATTGTGGTCACGCTGAAAAAAAAAAAGTGTGTTGGGGTGAATGGATGGAGGAAGAAACACATTATAAATGGACATTCAAGTACAATTAAAAATAGTAAGAGAATAGAAAATAAACTAAACTAAAATAAGACAGATAAAATACAAGAATAAAAGTTACAGTGCAGAGCGAGGAATTAATCAAAAGCCTAAAATTTGATTTAATAAAAGACAAAGAAGAAAGTATTCAGCCTTGATTTAAAAGAACTGAAAGATGCAGCAGACACAAAAGTACTTTGTATTTATTAATGTGGGAACTATGCTGAGTATAATATGTATTTATCACAAAAATGCATTTACCAGCTGACTGATCTGGCATGTTTTAATTGTGTGACAGCAATGACATAAATAAAGGTGCGACGGAGTAGTGTCCGAAAGTGTTTTTTCATGAGCTCACGATAAAGTCCTCTATATAGTAATTCCCTACATAGTGAGTAGAGAGTAGTGAATGAGTGAGTGATTTTGGACACAGGGCATGTATTTTATTCAAGAGCCCCAGTAAGGGTTAAACTCGAGAATTGCCCTTACATCTTACTATGTAAGACCACACTGGCTGAAACCCTACTCAGTCAGTGTTAGATTTGCATGAAGAGTTTGGGTAATTCCATTCTTGCACAATGCATCATCCCTTTTTCTGTCAGGAACTATGGTAGCTGGTGGGGTGGGTTAAAAATGTGAAAAGTATGAATTGATATACAGTACTGTGCAAAAGTTTTAGGCATCCTATTTTTTCCCACATAAACTGTTATCAATTTCTATTTTATGATGTCTACATTAGTGACCCTGTAGAACAGGATAAGCGGCTACATATAATGGATGGATGGACTTCTACATTATCGAGTCAGTACAAACACATTTTAGAGTTCCAAATGTTCGTTTTCCAGCACAAAATTAAATATTACAGAAAAAAGTTTGTATCTGAGCAGCATATTACATAAAAGACCACTTTTCAGATTAAAAAAGAAAACATAATGAAGGCTCCTGGGTTTTGTTGCAAAACTAAGAAGCAAGTGTGACAGTCAAAGTGTCTGGAAGAACTGTGGCTGCTTCTGTAAGATGCTCAGTAAAACTCACAGCTCATTCCCTTATAAAACTGCACTCATTGTACCTGAGACTATTTTTTTTTTTAAGGAAAGGGTCATCTCACACCAAATATTGACTTTGTTTCATTTATTATGGCTTACTGCTGTTTACAGTATTTTTTAAATATTGAAACATTTCATTTCATTTTTTAAGCCATGTTTGGTCTACAGCATTTCTTTACATGTGCCTAAGACAGTACTGTATATCACTTAATTAGTTACTTAGCACTTAGTTTGTCATCTCATCTCATTATCTGTAGCCGCTTTATCCTGTCCTACAGGGTCGCAGGCAAGCTGGAGCCTATCCCAGCTGACTACGGGCGAAAGGCGGGGTACACCCTAGACAAGTCGCCAGGTCATCACAGGGCTGACACATAGACACAGACAACCATTCACACTCACATTCACACCTACAGTCAATTTAGAGTCACCAGTTAACCTAACCTGCATGTCTTTGGACTGTGGGGGAAACCGGAGCACCCGGAGGAAACCCACGCGGACACGGGGAGAACATGCAAACTCTGCACAGAAAGGCCCTCGCCGGCCACGGGGCTCGAACCCAGACCTTCTTGCTGTGAGGCGACAATGCTAACCACTACACCACCGTGCCGCCCACTTAGTTTGTTTCTCTCTTAATTAGTTTCTCTCAAACTGACAAAGATTGATGTTTCATATTCAGTGAAATAGGGGGTCAAATGCATTTTAAAATCTACTCATGGAAATTTTATTTCACTAAAGACAGCAGGCAGTACTGTATGTACTTCTCTGGTGACTTACAGTACAAGCTCCCAAGCGATTTAACTATTTTGTCTTTGCTAGCTCTCCCAAGGTGCTTGTTTGGGCTAGTTTCTCTTTCTTCAGTTCTCATTCAGTTTTCATTGAATGCCATATGAAATACATGTAAAAATCAACCAATCATCCAAATGATGCTAATGCTAATGATCTTTATATTCTTAAGCTTTATAAGGTTAGTTAAACAAGTAAACACTGAATGTCTGGAAGGTAAGTGACAGGATGATATTAAAAGAGAAAAGCTATTTTAGGGTGAACTTTAAATAGTATGAACAACGTGTATACTGTATTTATATGCTGCTTTCTCTTGTTTTAATTACCTGGCAATTTTGCATATGTACACCATACATGTAGACATAATCCATAATTAGAGCAAGGCCTATTTTTGTTCCTAGATGATGTGAGTTGCAAAGCTTAATCACCAGAGATCATCCAGACAGAATGGGTCAGAAATTATGCTTACACTACCACAAAATATTCATGAACAATAACTTCATAACTTATTTATATTTACTCCAGATTTTATTTTTTGCTTTGCCCTCTGGGGCATAAATAATTCATAGCTAGCTAAGCCGAAGTACAATAGGCTACACCCAGCAAACATCTAGAAAAAAGGCTCATGCGTTTTAAGGAATAGGAAGTTAAATGTGTATCACTGATTTAATTTCATTGTGTTTCCTGAGTAGAGGCATTTCTTCAGAAATAAACTCAACAAAAATGCTGGTGTAGCAGACTTTATCTGATATGTCTCTTCTTCCTATCCAGTGTACTGTATATGCATGTTAGTTTCATAATATAAAATACAATGATCTTGTTGGAACATGTAATCACCTGTAATCAGACTCTAATATATATATATATATATATATATATATATATATATATATATATATATTAGTGTAAAATACACACACACACACACACACACACACACACAACCCCGATTCCAAAAAAGTTGGGACAAAGTACAAATTGTAAATAAAAACGGAATGCAATAATTTACAAATCTCAAAAACTGATATTGTATTCACAATAGAACATAGACAACATATCAAATGTCGAAAGTGAGACATTTTGAAATTTCATGCCAAATATTGGCTCATTTGAAATTTCATGACAGCAACACATCTCAAAAAAGTTGGGACAGGGGCAATAAGAGGCTGGAAAAGTTAAAGGTACAAAAAAGGAACAGCTGGAGGACCAAATTGCAACTCATTAGGTCAATTGGCAACAGGTCATTAACATGACTGAGTATAAAAAGAGCATCTTGGAGTGGCAGCGGCTCTCAGAAGTAAAGATGGGAAGAGGATCACCAATCCCCCTAATTCTGCACTGACAAATAGTGGAGCAATATCAGAAACGAGTTCAACAGTGTAAAATTGCAAAGAGTTCGAACATATCAGCATCTACAGTGCATAATATCATCAAAAGATTCAGAGAATCTGGAAGAATCTCTGTGTGTAAGGGTCAAGGCCGGAAAACCATACTGGGTGCCCATGATCTTTGGGCCCTTAGACGGCACTGCATCACATACAGGCATGCTTCTGTATTGGAAATCATAAAATGGGCTCAGGAATATTTCCAGAGAACATTATCTGTGAACAAAATTCACTGTACCATCCGCCGTTGCGAGCTAAAACTCTATAGTTCAAAGAAGAAGCCGTATCTAAACATGATTTAGAAGCGCAGACGTCTTCTCTGGGCCAAGGCTCATTTAAAATGGACTGTGGCAAAGTGGAAAACTGTTCTGTGGTCAGACGAATCAAAATTTGAAGTTTTTTGTGGAAATCAGGGATGCTGTGTCATTCGGACTAAAGAGGAGAAGGACAACCCAAGTTGTTATCAGCGCTCAGTTCAGAAGCCTGCATCTCTGATGGTATGGGGTTGCATTAGTGCGTGTGGCATGGGCAGCTTACACATCTGGAAAGACACCATCAATGCTGAAAGGTATATCCAGGTTCTAGAGCAACATATGCTCCCATCCAGACGACGTCTCTTTCAGGGAAGACCTTGCATTTTCCAACATGACAATGCCAAACCGCATACTGCATCAATTACAGCATCATGGCTGCATAGAAGAAGGGTCTGGGTACTGAACTGGTCAGCCTGCAGTCCAGATCTTTCACCCACAGAAAACATTTGGTGCGTCATAAAACGGAAGATACGACAAAAAAGACCTAAGACAGTTGAGCAAACTAGAATCCTACATTAGACAAGAATGGGATAACATTCCTATCCCTAAACTTGAGCAACTTGTCTCCTCAGTCCCCAGACGTTTACAGACTGTTGTAAAGAGAAAAGGGGATGTCTCACAGTGGTAAACATGGCCTTGTCCCAACTTTTTTGTGATGTGTTGTCATGAAATTTAAAATCACCTAATTTTTCTCTTTAAATGATACATTTTCTCAGTTTAAACATTTGACATGTCATCCATGTTCTATTCTGAATAAAATATGGAATTTTGAAACTTCCACATCATTGCATTCCGTTTTTATTTACAATTTGTACTTTGTCCCAACTTTTTTGGAATCGGGGTTGTGTATATATATATATATATATATATATCATCTCATCTCATTATCTCTAGCCGCTTTATCCTGTTCTACAGGGTCGCAGGCAAGCTGGAGCCTATCCCAGCTGACTACGGGCGAAAGGCGGGGTACACCCTGGACAAGTCGCCAGGTCATCACAGGGCTGACACATAGACACAGACAACCATTCACACTCACATTCACAGCTACAGTCAATTTAGAGTCACCAGTTAACCTAACCTGCATGTCTTTGGACTGTGGGGGAAACCGGAGCACCCGGAGGAAACCCACGCGGACACGGGGAGAACATGCAAACTCCGCACAGAAAGGCCCTCGCCGGCCACGGGGCTCAAACCCGGACCTTCTTGCTGTGAGGCGACAGCGCTAACCACTACACCACCGTGCCGCCCGAGAAAAAATATTAAAATGATAAAATTTTGCTTATAATTTTTTTTCTCCATGGTTATGTTTATATTATACACAGCATTTTGAGCCATGTCACTGATCTCTTCTCATATCCACCACTTTTAATCTATTCTTAACATTAGCTCTGTTTATTACTGGTTTTTATTGTGTCAAGGAATTGGTCTTGTCATCATACATTCAGTGTACTTTATTTATATTTATTCTTTATTTTTAATAACTACATCCCTTATACAAAAGTCCCTTAAACTTCACACGCTAATGATCACATGTGCTTTTTGGCACTTCCCATAGCTCACACATTTTTTTCATATAAAAGTGTATGTGGATTTGTTTTGTTTTTTCAAATAGAAGGTTATTTTTATTTTATATGGATTTTTTCCACATGATTCATTAATTTTTACATGATTCTTAGGCCCCGGTCACACCGCCCAAACTTTGCTGGAGCGTTCCTGGAGCGGTGAAAAAAATTCATCACCGCTCGTAACCGTTCACCACCGTTTAACAAAAGTTGGCCCCCGTTAAAGCAACGCCGTATATGCTCGGCCACCGCTGATGTTTCTCGAGGGGCCCTCCTACCGCTCCGAAAGTTTTGAGCTGCACAAAATATTGCGAGCGGTGAGGAGGGGGCAATTTTCCGCTCTGGCAAAGTTCACCCCCGCTCCACCAACGCCCAGTCAAAGTTTGGCACCGCTAGATGCAAGTTCATGGACGCTTGGGTCCGCTAGGCCAACACAGAAATCTTGAATGCTGGACCACCGCTGCTTCGCCAGCGTTGCCCGGGTGGCGATTAAATGTTGCACAAACTTCGGTGGAGCGGTTGTAAGCGTTTTACGAGCGGACATGGGGTTGCTGGAACGGTGTTGGGCGTTGAAGCAGCTATCCATGGCGGCGATGAACTTTGGTTTGGCGTTGGTATAGAGGTGTCGGAGCGGGACCAGAATTTGGCTATAAATACGGGGAGAAATGGACCAGGAGCTCATTTGGAATCGAGCTGCCGTTGAGTTCAGACCTCATCTATATCGAATTTGCTCAAAGTTACAGTAAAACTGTATCACCATGGATGCTGAGAGACTTGCTATGATTGGTGCTAAACCAACTTTATACCCCCGCCGAGCCAAAGCCCGCATGCGCAGAACGCCGCTATACCAACGCTTGCGTCACCGCTAAACCAACGCTCGCTACCGCTCGCTACCGCTAAACCAACGCTAAAGCAACGCCGGCTTCAGCGATGCACCGCTAAGCCAACGCCCGTGTTTTCGATTTTTTTCCCATTTTGTGCGCGGTGAGGAACGTTGTCGAAATTCGGCCCCCCCTCCCTACCGTTCAAGGAACGCTCCAGCAAAGTTCGGGCGGTGTGACCGGGGCCTTATATTTTTACATCTGATTTTCCCCCACAATTTATTTATTTAAATTTTTTTTTACCCACAATTCATTTATTCCATGTGATATACAGTATTTTCATGTGAATCAAATTATTAGTTTATTATTGTAAGTTAGGTTTCACCCTGGGGTGGCATGATGGTGCAGTGATTAGCACTGTTGCCTCACATCTAGAAGGTTCTGGGTTCGAACCTGCCAGCTGACTGGGGTCTTTCTGTGTGGAGTTTGCATGTTCTGTCTGTGCCTGTGTGGGTTTCCCCTGGGTGCTGTGGTTTCATCCCACAGAACAAAGACATTGCATATAGATGTGAGTGTGAATGGTTGTTCGTCTCTGTGTTAGCCCTGCAATAGACTGATGACCTGCACAGGGATTACCCCACATCTTGCACGAAGTCAGCTGTGATTGGTTCCATCTTCCCCTGCAACAAAATCACGTGTGTTTACATGAATTTGCGTGGGCACTCTTTTTTTTTTTTTAGGGCAGAGCATAATGAAATACACTTACACATGTTTTTCCACGTGATCACATATTATTCAAGTAATCACGTGAAAAACTAATCACATATAAAATCTATGTGATTGCTTCTGTAAAAGATGTAATAATACAAGAGCATTGTAGGACTGTTCACCTCTCCTGGAAACTCCTGGTGTTTTGGCAGCTGTTTGATTGTCAGTGCAAGCAGGATTTTAAAACTGAGAAGCTATTCATTTGATAATATTAATTTAAGTAAGAAATTAATAAATGAATGCATCCATACATCCAATGTTTATTTTATTTCAAATCAAATTGGTTAATAATTTACATGATCACAAACTAAAATTGGAAGACTATAAAGCTAGTGGTTTAAGCTTCTGCTTACATAGAGTGAATTATTTCACTGATTCAAACCACACAACTTCAGTCTTCAAAAAGTCAAATGATTCACTTTAAAATAACTGTGCTCTTTGAAGATGTCTCTCTCTCGCTCTCTCTCTCTCATAATGGCTGCATATTGCTGCTGCTGCTGCTCTGTGTGTGTGTGTGTGTGTGTGTGTGTGTGTGTGAGAGAGAAAGAATCTTGCTGTTTACTAGACAGCTAACAGACGCTGAAAGTAAGTGTGTAAGACAACAGGAAATGGATTGTTCATTATACTGTATATTGGACTTCTAAAGGTTTGATGAATCATCACATGGCTTCCAGAGAATTTGCTGTGTCCTGAGAGTAAGGTAAGAACCCTATCCTGCATCTATAGCTTGCTGGAATAGCTTTTAATAATAATAATAATAATAATAATAATAATAATAATCACAAGTGTTGCCAGGCAAAACAAACCTCATGAATATGAAGGAAGATATCGCAAAAAAAAAAAAAGGTACTCTATGGGTACATGTGGCTACTGTTTCAAAATAAAAAAATGTTCTGATACCATATATATATATATATATATATATATATATATATATATATATATATATATATATATATATACACACACACACACACTCTATGAGGCAGTAGCCACAAAAATGAAGCGTAATCCAAAAATGAACAATTTAAAAATCACTGAAGTAAAATGTACCAAGTGTCTGTACTTTATATTATTCTACTCTTACCTCTTACAGTTTTCGAAACTGAAACCTCCAAACCGAAGCTGACACACACACACTGTCGCCATGACCCAAACTCTTATTGCCTGGAAACGGCCTGGCGCTAGAGCTCAGTGGAACGTGCTTTCCCTCTGTAATAAGCATAAACATGTCTGAAAGCGATTTCTTTAGTCTAGTCCATTTATTTCGAATGGTGAACCGAATTGTATACACTCATCGGTCATGCGCAGTGCGCGATCGTTACACTCACATTCTTACAGCACGATGACGTAGTGGCTAGTGCCTGTATATGAGGCAGTAGACACAACAAAAATGATTTTGACCTTTTTGGTGACCTTGACCGGATGACCCTCAAAATGTTGGAGGTTCTATTTGAGACCAGTGCCCATCTATCCTGAAAGTTTCATGAAGATTGATCCAGCTGTTTTCCCGTAATATTGTTTACAAAAAAGCAAAGAAACAAAGAAACCCAACTGAACACAATACCTTGCCCCGCTTACTCCGTAGTGGGCGAGGTAATAATAATAATGATAATAATAATCTTCAGACATTGCTGGTTAGAGATGACTGCAATGCAAAATCCAACACATCTCATGTTACTTTTATTTTGTATACAGTTTGTATATTTGTATCCTGCACTGAAAAGGAAAACTCTCTCTTTCTCTCTCTCGCTCTGTCAAACACATCTTGAGTATCTCTACACTACTCTTGGTCTTATCTTGTTCTTTCTTCAGTCAATTCCCACTATGATCAGATTACATTGGCACAAATGTATCAAACATATTTAATACACCTCAAGATAGGATTCTTGCTTGGTGATGCTCACAATTCAGTCAGTAGCTGGGTCCCTTCCTGGCTGCAACCCTACTCTATGTTTTTGTCTTTTGGGAGTTAAACAGTAGACATTGTTAATTTATTAGTTACTTACATTGCAATTAGGAGGATCCTGTCCTTGCTTTGTGCTGGAATCAGGAAGTAGATTACCATATCAGGGTTAGGTTTAGAGTTTGGGGACTTACCCCAAGGCCACATGCACCCTGTGTACAGATGCTAACTGGCCTTACTATGGCAGCATACTGTGTTAAACATAGTTAGCTAAATGCCCCTTCTCTTTCTCCCCACATAAGCTCATCCCTCCCTCTTCAGCGCAGTTGTCACCTATGCAACTTTACATTGAAATCCAAATGTTTTTACACCATCTGATACTGTCTCTTGTGAACATTACACATTCTATACTAATACGTGTATCATGCTTATTTCAAGCACACATGCACATGTTTTTTCTCTTTGTCAGGTGCTGCTGTACTCAAACTGACCAACACTCAACAATTGAAAACAATGTAAAGTTGCATAGGTGATAACTGTGCTGAAGAGGGAGGAATGTGCTTGTGTGGGGAGAAAGAGGTGGGGCACCCTTTGCTTGGGATGAAAATTCTCACAGCCCTCAGGAATACTAGTTTAAGGAATATAATATCATGAGACATTGTTGAAGAATGCCCATGATTTGGTTCACTAGTTTCTTCAATGAGTCATTGCAAAAAAATATCCAGAGGAAGAGAAAGCAGAGAAACTGAAACCACTATCTGGGCAGAAGCAACTTTTTCAGAGCAAATGAGGCACAGAAGATTAGTAGAGCTAATAAGAGGCAATGCTTCAAAAAAAAAAACCTTTTGTGAATTATTAAGAGTCCTTAACTAAAGTAGACAATGTCAAAAAGCACAGATTTATTATCATTGTGTATATATGTCACAACTATAGCTGTCAGGTGATACCCGACTGAAATTATTTCACTGAAATGAATTTCACTATATTCAAGCTCTAAAATAATATTTTTGTGACAGCTCTTGGGAATTCAATGTGGTCTAATCTGGCCCCCTTTGGAAAAAAGGTTTGGACACCCCTGCCTTAGAAGTATTACAGTGATTTAATAATCCCTTGTTCTACAGTCTGTTGACATTTGAGCTTTTTGTGGAAAGGTTGTGATTGTTATTGCTTAATTAGTGTACCGGTATATTTTTCCTTGCAGAGAGTTTATGGAGGATATTTTGTGATATCTTTGAAAAGTGAATGTCTGACAGGACATGGCATGATTGATATCACGATTGACATATGAAACAGATGGTACAGTCTTGGCCTTGCTGTGAATTAATTAATGCGTGTGTGTGTGTGTGTGTGAGAGAGAGTCTGGTTTCATTATCATGCACAACTCATCAGGGTTGACTCCTGTTCAACAGCTGCTTTATCTTGATCAGGGTCACAGTGGATCCGGCAGGTTATCCTGGGAACACGGGGCAGGAATTTGCCTTGGAATAGGCAGCTGTCCATGACAGGGCACAATGCAATGCACGTGTGCACACACACACACACACACACAAAATCGTGCACTCATTCACCACTAGGTAGGAGTTGCACAAGGTATTGAAACTTTTTCTGGTAACTGTTGATCAATCCTGCACACCAGTCTGGAGGAATTTTAGCCCATTCATCCGTACAGAACAGCTTCAACTCTGGGATGTTGGTGGGTTTCCTCATATGAACTGCTCACTTCAGGTCCTTCCACAACATTTTGATTGGATTAAGGTCAGGACTTTGACTTGCCCATTCCAAAACATTAACTTTATTCTTATTTAACCATTCTTTGGTAGAATGACTTGTGTGCTTAGGGTTGTTGTCTTGCTGCATGACCCACCTTCTCTTGAGATTCAGTTCATGGACAGATGTCCTGACAGTTTCCTTTAGAATTCACTGGTATAATTCAGAATTCATTGTTCCATCAATGATGGCAAGCCGTCCTCGGCCAGGTGCAGCAAAACAGGCTCAAACCATGATACTATCACCACCATGTTTCACAGAAGGGATAAAGTTCTTATGCTGGAATGCAGTGTTTTCTTTTCTCCAAACATAATGCTTCTCATTTAAACCAAAAAGTTCTATTTTGGTCTCATCCATCCACAAAACATTTTCCCAATAGCCTTCTGGCTTGTCCATGTGATCTTTAGCAAACTGCAGACGAGCAGCAATGTTCTTTTTGGAGAGCAGTGGCTTTCTCTTTGCAACCCTGCCATGCACACCATTGTTGTTCAGTGTTCTCCTGATGGTGGACTCATGAGCATTAACATTAGCCAATGTGAGAGAGGCCTTCAGTTGCTTAGAAGTTACCCTGGGGTCCTTTGTAACCTTGCTGACTATTACACGCCTTGCTCTTGGAGCAGAGATGGGAGTAAGTCCCATACATGCAAGTCTCAAGTAAGTCACAAGTCTTAGCCCTCAAGTCTCAAGTAAGTCCAAGTCATCTCTATAGGAGGATCAAGTAAGTCAAGTCCAAGCAGAGCTTAAGTCAAGCAAGTCAAGTCGAGTCACGAGTCAAGTCATTAGTTTTTCAAATGTCTGTATTCACCAAACCAAAACCATCTTTTTTATGCACACTAACGAGTTAATGAATCAGCTGAAAATGAATGAATCTAAAACAGATTTTTATTACTTACACCACATGAAATAATCTCATTACTGTATGTGAAATTAAACAATGTATGATAATACATTAATAATAATATGAAAATCTGTTATCCTGAGTCAGAAGACAACAGTTGTTTTTCCCTCTGTGTGTGTGTGTGTGTGTGTGTGTGTGTGTGTGTGTGTGTGTGTGTGTGTGAGTGAATGAGTGAAGCACTGTAGCTAAATGTGCACACACTGAAATACTGGATTGCTCATTTTGTGGTCGGGTATCTGTGGCAATTATCACATACTGTATATAAAAAGAAACATAGGAACAGTTGAAGAACAATGTGCTTAATTCAACAAGTGTGTGTGTGTGTGTGTGTGTGTGTGTGTGTGTGTGTGTGTGTGTGTGTGAGAGTGTGTGTGTGTGAGATAGAGAGAGAGAGAGAGAGAGAGAGAGAGAGAGAGAGCAATGTGAAAAACAATGTGAGCCTACAGTAACAAAGCATCAGAATATCTTGAGTTGTGAGCCATTACCAGTGGCCATTACACTTGCAAAAAACCAAACTAGTTAAAACCCTTGCACTGAGTTGCGACCGATGGGGTCTCATGATCACACCAATAGCTTCCTTTTGATTTGGTACTCGTCACAAATTTGCTCAAATTCCTCACATATTCTTTCCCCTGTATGGGAACCGCTGAACCTATTACAAGCCAGCAAAGCAGATTTCAGGACTAGTCCACCTTCTCCAATATCCAACCAGTGAGCAGTAACTCCTAGGAAGCCCCGCATTTTCCGATCTGACCATATGTCAACTGTGACTGACAGATTTTCAGCATTTGCAAGACTGTTCTTTAGTTTTGTCTGCTTTTCCAGCACTACATCATCCAGTTTTGAAGTAAGAGTTCTTCGGCTTACAGGGTTGTACCTTGTGTCAACAATAGACATGAAGCGCCGGAAATTTGGGTGTTCTATGATGGACAATGGTAAGTTGCAATCAATAACCAGGTCTGAAAGTATTGAACGTGTGATGGCGTTCTGCTGGGGATGGCTAGAAGTGTAGTGTTGCTTGTTACTTGTGATGAACTGGGAGATTGGTGGCTGACTTGAGTCTGTCGTTGGAGCTGCTTTTGAGCGAAGGTACTCTTCATATCTAAACATTTTGTCAGGATGGAACATAGGAACGTAACACATTGCAGTTCCAATTTACTTAACATCATTAGTTACTGAAGTACCATACAGTCGTTACTCATTACATTTGAGCAGTGTGTGAAATCCTCTGGGTTTGCTGATAAAACGAAATCATTTGTCTGAACAAGAAGTGCGCAACTGCGTGCTGGGCTGTTTTTTTTTTTTTTCACCCTGAAATAGCTCGCAGGTTTCCAACTGGAGAAATGTAAGCGCGCGTGTGCACGCCAGTGCTCCCTGTGCAAAGGACTACATTCATGACTAGCCAGTTTTGGTGTTTAAGCTCAGGGATGCAAATCAAAGTCCAACCGTCTCTGTGCAAATGCATCGTTCAAATTTTGTTTGCAGTTGTTTTTCTTCCCCTCTTGTCCTTACGTTATGTTAAATTTAATCTCGTGCCTCAACTAGCTCTTTCTTTGACCATACGTGTTTACATTAATGAGCTTAATCACCAAACTGCCAAATTTTAATATTAGCTAAAAAACACAAAGTAGTAGACTAAATAGTTGCAAACAGCGCTAACGTTAGTGCTAACTAAGTTAGCTGTAACACCAGAACATTGTTTTCAGACGCTGCTAGCACTAACCGTTAGTCATAACGTTAGCACTGCTGTTAGGACTTGGACTGTTTTGGCCTCTAGAGGCCGCTGTTATTTCCTTTTCGTGTCATGTTTATTTTGGCCTCTAGAGGCCGCCACTGTTCCTGTGTTTTGTGTTTTTGTTAATTGCCTGTTTAGTCCTAATTATCTTCACCTGTGTCCTTAATTAGTTTGTGTATTTATACCCCTGAGTTCAGTCCTCTTGTCACGGAGTCTTTATGCTGTTATGTTCATCTCCAGTTTCCTCTGTACCGTGTTCTTTGTTTTGCACTTTGCTTTTCTGGTTTTTTGGCTTTTGTTTTGTACCTTTGGATATTTTTATTTTTGTGATCTTCTGAGCTTTTGCATTTTTGCCTTTTCCTTTTTGGACTTTGAACTTTTGATATTTTATTTTTCCCTTTGTCTTCCCAGTATTGGATTATACTCTTTGTTTTTGTTCTTTTGTTTTGCCCTGTATATAGTGTATATAGTATAAATAAACCTTTTGATATCTTTTCTACTTCCGCCTCACGCCTCTGCATTTGAGTCATCCCCCTGGTGGCCTAGTGGGGGTTTGCTGGATTATCACACCAACGAACCAGGTTTGAATCCCAGCAAAACCCTAACAACTGCTTGCAGCTATTTCGCATTCTACGGTACGTTTTGTTTTTTTAGCTAATATTAAAATATTAACGTATCAAGCCACTATAGCCTAGTAGTCTCTGTTGTAGAAGTCTCAGATGTTAGCAGCCAAGCAGCAAAAGTCACATCGTTACTCACCTTTCTCTATGAGCTGTCCTGAAATGTCTGATGAAATTTGATGTAGTGCTTGCAGTATCAGAAACTTTAGCATCGCAGATGTTGCATGTCGCTCCTCTTTTATTTTGTGTTGTCCAATAGTCTTTGAATCCATAATGTATAATTTTCGGGATGGTGTTGGTCGAAGAGCTCGCCATCTCTCCATCTGATCGCTCATGCCTGCACGTTGCGTTGGGAGGAGTGGGGTTGCCAGGTTTGCTGATATGCAGCAGGCCAGGAACACCCGCGCACAATTAAGCAATATCGATCTAATAATTTATTTGTTTTGTTTTTTTTAACAAGGCATGTTTTAACCAGACAGGTTTTTGTAATGTGACTTGTCAAGTCACATGACAAAAGTCAAGTCAAGTCGCAGGTCAGGAAAAGCAAGTCAAAGTCAAGTCAAGTCTTTTCTTAATATTGATCAAGTAAGTCACAAGTCACAAATCTGGCGACTCGAGTCGGACTCGAGTCAAGTCATGGACTCGAGTCCCCCCATCTCTGTCTTGGAGTGATCTTTGTTGGTCGACCGCTCCTGGGGAGAGTAACAATGGTCTTGAATTTCCTCCATTTGTACACAATCTGTCTAACTGTGGATTGGTGGAGTCCAAACTCTTTAGAGATGGTTTTGTAACCTTTTCCAGCCTGATGAGCATCAACAATGCTTTTTCTGAGGTCCTCAGAAATCTCCTTTGTTCATGCCATGATACACTTCCACAAACATGTGTTGTGAAGATCAGACTTTGATAGATCCCTGTTCTTTAAATAAAACAGGGTGCCCACTCTGTCGGGGAGGTCTTTAACTCCCACCTCCGGGAGAGCTTTTCACAGCTTCCGAGGGAGGCGGGGGACATTGAGTCTGAGTGGACCATGTTCTCTACCTCCATTGTGGACGCAGCTGTTCGGAGCTGTGGCCGCAAGGTCTCCGGTGCCTGTCGTGGCGGCAATTCCCGAACCCGGTGGTGGACACCGGAAGTAAGGGATGCCGTCAAGCTGAAGAAGGAGTCCTATCGAGCCATGTTAACCTCCAGGACTCCCGAGGCAGCTGACGGGTATCGGCAGGCCAGGCGTGCTGCAGCTCGGGCAGTTGCGGAGGCAAAAACTCGGAACTGGGAGGAGTTCGGGGAGGCCATGGAGAAGGACTATCGGTCGGCCTCGAAGAAATTCTGGCAAACCGTCCGGCGCCTCAGGAGGGGGAAGCAGTACTCTGCCAACACTGTTTACAGTGCGGGTGGGGAGCTGTTGACCTCGACTGGGGACATTGTCGGGCGGTGGAAGGAATACTTTGAGGATCTCCTCAATCCCACCGTCATGTCTTCCACTGAGGAGACTGAGGCTGATGACTCAGAGGTGGACTCGTCCATTACCCAAGCCGAAGTCACTGAGGTGGTTTGCAAGCTCCTCGGTGGCAAGGCACCGGGGGTGGATGAGATCCGCCCTGAGTATCTCAAGTCTCTGGATGTTGTGGGGCTGTCTTGGTTGACACGCCTCTGCAACATCGCGTGGCGGTCAGGGACAGTGCCTCTGGAGTGGCAGACTGGGGTGGTGGTCCCTCTTTTTAAGAAAGGGGACCGGAGAGTGTGCCCCAATTATAGGGGAATCACACTTCTCAGCCTCCCAGGGAAGGTTTACTCCAGGGTACTGGAGAGGAGAATTCGACCAATAGTCGAACCTCGGATCCAGGAGGAACAATGCGGTTTTCGTCCTGGTCGTGGAACACTGGACCAGCTCTATACCCTTCATAGGGTGCTCGAGGGTTCATGGGAGTTTGCCCAACCAGTCCACATGTGCTTTGTGGATCTGGAGAAGGCATTCGACCGTGTCCCCCGTAGTATTCTGTGGGGGGTGCTTCGGGAGTATGGGGTTCGGGGCTCTTTGCTAAGGGCTGTCCGGTCCCTGTACGAACGGAGCAGGAGTCTGGTTCGCATTGCCGGCAGTAAGTCAGACCTGTTCCCGGTGCATGTTGGACTCCGGCAGGGCTGCCCTTTGTCACCGGTTCTGTTAATAAATTTTATGGACAGAATTTCTAGGCGCAGCCAGGGGCCAGAAGGAATCCTGTTTGGGAACCACAGGATTTCATCTCTGCTTTTTGCGGATGATGTTGTCCTGTTGGCTTCTTCAAACCAGGACCTTCAGCATGCACTGGGGCGGTTTGCAGTCGAGTGTGAAGCGGCTGGGATGAGAATCAGCACCTCCAAGTCCGAGGCCATGGTTCTCGACCGGAAAAGGGTGGCTTGCCCTCTCCAGGTTGGTGGAGAAGTTCTGCCTCAAGTGGAGGAGTTTAAGTATCTCGGGATCTTGTTCACGAGTGAGGGAAGGATGGAGCGTGAGATCGACAGGCGGATCGGTGCAGCCTCCGCAGTGATGCGGTCGCTTTACCGGTCCGTTGTGGTGAAGAAGGAGCTGAGCCAAAAGGCGAAGCTCTCAATTTACCGGTCGATCTACGTTCCGACTCTCACCTATGGTCATGAGCTTTGGGTAATGACCGAAAGGACAAGATCGCGGATACAAGCGGCCGAAATGAGTTTCCTTCGCAGGGTGGCTGGGCGCTCCCTTAGAGATAGGGTGAGAAGCACAGTCACTCGGGAGGAGCTCGGAGTAGAGCCGCTGCTGCTCCACATCGAGAGGAATCAGCTGAGGTGGCTCGGGCATCTTTTTCGGATGCCTCCTGGACGCCTCCCTGGGGAGGTGTTCCAGGCATGTCCCCCCGGG
This sequence comes from Neoarius graeffei, assembly GCF_027579695.1. Lineage (NCBI taxonomy): Eukaryota > Metazoa > Chordata > Actinopteri > Siluriformes > Ariidae > Neoarius > Neoarius graeffei. The sequence goes on from NC_083575.1 coordinate 49,596,074, forward strand.
AGGAGGCCCCGGGGAAGACCCAGGACACGCTGGAGGGACTATGTCTCTCGGCTGGCCTGGGAACGCCTCGGTGTTCTTCCCGAGGAGCTGGCCGAGGTGTCTGGGGAAAGGGAAGTTTGGGCTTCCCTGCTTAGACTGCTGCCTCCGCGACCCGGTCCCGGATAAAGAGGAAGAAGACGAGACGAGGGTGCCCACTCACACCTGATTGTCATCCCATTGATTAGCCTGACTCTAATTTCACCTTCAAATGAACTGCTAATCCTAGAGGTTCACATACTTTTGCCACTCACAGATATGTAATATTGGATCATTTTCCTCAATAAATAAATGACCAAGCATAATATTTTTGACCCATTTGTTTAACTGGGTTCTCTTTATCTACTTTTAGGACTTGTGTGGAAATCTGATGATGTTTTAAGTCATATTTATGCAGAAATATAGAAAATTCTAAAGGGTTCACAAACTTTCAAGCACCACTGTAATTACTGTGATGTAATTTTCCTCAATTTTCCACTATTTTATTTGCTCCTGCTTTTTTAATCTTTATTTCTATACTTTACTTTCTCATTGAATTTCCACTATTTTATTTTTTTTCATCTTTATAAGCTTTTAATTTAATTTTAATTTAATTTCCACTATTTTTTTTTTAAATGCCAGGAAGCAAAAAATCCTGCAGAAAATGCATGGAATTAGAACAGAGGATTTCTATTCTGGAATCAAAGATTAATGCTCTGCCAAAGACGGACGAATTAAAAGCGATATCTCAGGAAAGGAGTACTGAAACAGTGGCTGAGAATGCAGAGATTGCACTCTGACAGACTGAGGACATTGCAGACCAAGTGGAAGAATTCATAACTCAACCTGTGAGTACTGAAAACTGGCAAATGATGGATGCTAAGCCCAAAAACAAAAACAGAAGAGTAATTACTTCAACACCAGCTCATTCTACAAATTGCAATAGGATCTACAATCCTATGGAAAATCCACAGCCCATAAGGCTTCAGAACAAATTTGAATGCCTCAGGGATGTGGAAGAGGATTTGTCAAGCGGACAAACACATAGTAAAAAGAGATCACACCAAGATCGAAGAGCTGTGAGAAGAGGCAAAAAGCAGCTCGTAACACCACCTGATCCCACAACCCTTGTTCTTGGTGATTCCACTGTAAGACAATTAAAAGGTTATGAGATGATTATTTGTTCTCTTCCAAATGCATCCATCTCTGACACCAAAGACAGCATTTTGAAACTCATGTCCGAGCATAAAACTATTAAACGTATTGTTGTGCATGTGGGAGCAAATTATGTTTTCAGAGAACAGCTGTTTGTCCAAGATGATTTCAGAAAACTTTTTTCTGAGCTCTATAAGACTGGAATTCAATCTTTTATCAGTGGCCCACTCCCAGCGAGAGGAAGTTTTGCTTTTTCTCGACTCTTCAGTCTTAACACCTGGCTTGGAAAAACTTGTTCTTCATTTGGTATGAATTTCATAGACAATTTTAACCTTTTTTGGAATCGCAAAGAATTTTACAAGCCAAATAACACTGAACTCAGCTGGATTGGAGCCAAAGTCTTAGCAGACCACTACAAACTTGCAATCTTTTCTCAGCCAGCACCGAGGAAAACAGTTGATAAGATGTCGCAGACTGACATAGTTACAAAGCCTAAACAATCATCTTTGCAAGTCGTCATCAAGGACACACAAACATCTGACGTGCAGGCCTCCCAACATTCAAGGACAGACGACTCCACTTCTCCTCGGATGGATTTCCCAAATAGCATGAAAAAATTGCTCCCAATGGCTACACTTTCTTTTTCCAGCCCAAATCTGTCGCGACAAGCAGTGTACCCAGTTCATCAAAATTGTGTTCATCCAGGACTTTCAGCTGGCTACAAATCTTTTTCACCATCCAAAAGATACATGTCATCTCCAATCCTTTCACCCTCAAACCAAATGGAACATTTAGAAAGTCTTGTTTGATGTACTCTGGGTCCCTGCAAATGGATGTAGTGTTGAAAAAAAGCTGGGACCCGATGTTGACACTATTCCTGTGTTGATAAGAAACAGAAAACATAAAGCACATTTAACCCTGGGGGTGAACCAATCTAATCTCCTTCCTGTTTTAAAACAGCATCAGAGAGCACAACCAAATATAGCTTCTAGAATTTCTGTAAAGCTAGCTCTTCTGAACATTAGATCACTTTTAAACAAGTCATTTTTAATTAATGATCTTATTTGTAAACACGATCTTGATTTTTTGCTTCTAACTGAAACCTGGCTGGATCAAGCAAATAGTGCTACCACCCTTATCGAAGCAGCTCCCCCAAATTTTAATTTTTTGAATGTTACCCGACAAGGGAAAGGTGGAGGGATCGCAAATATATTCAAAGTCTCTTTTCAATGTAAACAATCCTCACTTGGTGATTTTATGTCCTTTGAACACTTATGTGCGCTTGTTACATGCTCTCCTAACATATTATTATTAACTATTTATAGGCCTCCGAGACATTCAGCCAAAGTCTTTCTTGAAGAGTTTGGTGAACTGTTATCAGTCATTTGCTTAGAGTTTGATTGTCTTATTATATCTGGGGATTTTAACTTGCATGTAGATAATACTGATAACATTTATGCCAAAGAACTATTTGCAATTATTGATAACTTTAACCTGGTACAACATGTACAGGGACCGACCCACTCTCGTGGTCATACTCTTGACCTCGTCATCACAAAGGGTCTTACTGTTTCTTATACTGTTGTTGACCTGGCCTTATCTGATCATTTCTGTGTTTTCTTTGAAGTTTCTATGTCTCCTCACATTCAGAATAGCTCAACGACTATAGGTAGGAGAGTCATAAAAGACAACACATGTGCTCTTTTTGAGCAAGCTCTCTCTCAGAACTCAACCAAAATGTCAGACTCTGTAGATGATTTACTGGAATTTTTTAATTTAAATATGACCCAAATTATGGATGATATTGCTCCATTCAAAATAAAAAGAGTCAATGATAAGCAGAAAGCACCATGGAAGCAGTACCCGGCTGTTAAACTGCTGAAGAGAGAATGTAGAAAGACTGAAAGAAAATGGCACAAATCTAAACTTCACATCCATTATCAAATCCATAAAGAGATGCTTTGTAATTATAATTATGAAATTCGTAAAGCAAGACAGTCTTTCTTCTCCAACATCATCAGCAGGAATATGAACAATGCCCGTGTGCTATTTTCAACAGTAGAGAAGCTAACTAATCCCCCACCACAATTAGCACCTGAACTTCTCTCAGTTAATAAATGCAATGAGTTTGCATCCTTTTTCAAAGGTAAAATTGATAAAATACGGCAGAATATTTCTCATAATATATCTCAGTTGCAAAAAATTGAAGAACTGCAATCACCAATGACACAGATAGATAACTTCAACACAATGTCAGAATTTTGTTTAATTGATTATGAGACTCTTGAAAAAACTGTACAAAATCTCAGTTCCTCAACATCTGAACTGGACATTCTGCCCACCAACTTTTTTAAGTCTGTTCTTCATCTTATAATTACAGATGTGCTTCAAATTATAAATACATCCTTGGAGACTGGCGTTGTTCCTGTGTCCCTAAAAAAAGCTGTTGTAAAGCCCCTTCTTAAAAAAAATAACCTGGATCCTTCAGTGTTAAATAACTACAGGCCAATATCAAATCTACCATTCATCGGGAAAATCCTGGAAAAAATTGTCTTCAATCAATTAACTGCCTTCTTGATATCAAACAGCCGTTTTGATAATTTTCAGTCAGGATTTCGTGCCAATCATAGCACTGAAACAGCGCTGATTAAAGTTATAAATGACATACGTCTTAATACTGATGCAGGCAAAACATCGGTCCTGGTATTACTGGACCTCAGTGCAGCTTTTGATACTGTTGATCACAACATACTGCTATATCGACTTGAACACTGGGTTGGATTGACTGGTAAAGTTATCAACTGGTTAAAATCATACTTAAAAGATAGAAGCTTCTTTGTTACCCTGGGAAATTGTTCCTCAACGTCAATGCCCTTGACCTGTGGTGTCCCCCAGGGGTTGATTCTTGGACCATTACTTTTCAACCTTTATATGCTCCCACTTGGGCAAATTATCAATAAAAATTCAATTTTGTATCACTGCTATGCAGATGATACCCAAGTTTATTTTGCTCTATCACCTAATGATTATGCCTCCCTTGAATGTCTCTACCAGTGTATCGATCAAATCAATAGCTGGATGTCACAAAATTTTCTTCAGCTGAACACAGATAAAACAGAAGTAATTCTATTTGGAAAAAAAGATGAAAGACTCAGGATTACCACTATTCTTGACACAAAAGGGATTAAAACTAAAGAAATGGTTAAAAATCTTGGTGTTTTCATTGACAGCGAGCTAAACTTTGACAGTCACATGAAAGCAATCACTAAAACGGCATTTTATCACCTAAAAAACATTTCCAAACTAAGAGGACTTGTGTCAAAAAATGATCTGGAAAAACTAATACATGCCTTCATCTCTAGTAGGGTTGATTACTGCAATGGCCTTTTCACAGGCTTGCCAAAAAAGACCATCAAATGACTTCAGCTGGTTCAAAATGCAGCGGCGAGGGTTCTCACACGAACAAAAAGAACAGAGCACATTACTCCAATTCTAAGGTCCCTTCACTGGCTTCCAGTAAGCTACAGAATTGACTTTAAAGTATTGCTGCTGGTATACAAATCTCTAAATGGTACAGGGCCCAATTACCTCTCTGATATGTTGCAGCGGCCTAACCCAATCAGATCTACCAGATCGCAACAGAAAAATTTACTATTAAAACCAGTTGTTAAAACAAAGTGTGGTGAAGCAGCTTTTAGCTACTATGCAGTACAGCTATGGAACCAACTGCCAGAGGACATTAAAAATGCTCCTGCTGTTGGCAGCTTCAAATCTAGGTTAAAGACCAAGCTGTTTTCAGATGCTTTCTGTTAAATAATTAATATTTTTACATTTTTTATAATCTTTACTTTCTCTGCATGTTTTAAATTTACTTTAACTTTATTCTATTTTATTCTGCTGGTTTCTTTTCTTTTTCTTTTTGGCATTTTATTATTTTATTTCTACTATTGTTTAATTCTTATTATTTTCTTTTAATTCTTTTAATTAATTGTTTTAGAATAAAAATAAAATTATTTTATGTAATTTTATTTCTCTATTGTTTACTGTTTTTGTTTTTACTTCTGTAAAGCACATTGAACTGCCATGGTGTATGAAATGTGCTATATAAATAAACTTGCCTTGCCTTGCCTCAATAGAAATGCATGTTCAATATAAGTTATTTCCAGCATTGGATAGGGAATGTGAAGTTGAGGTCACGCTGTGGTGTATTTTGGGTAGCTGACATAATTTTGTTTACATGCCATGTTAGAGTTACATGCTTTCTGTTGACATTGGAGGCTGTTGTTTTGATTTTCTGTCATGATTCTGAGAAACATCACCATGGTAAATCAGCGCTGCTGCATCAAGAACTGCCATAGTAGGTTACCCCATCATTTAGGGAGAAAACTGGACAGTGGAATAAATAAAAAAAATACAATCTTAACCTGTGCATCAGTAGTGCACAAGACTGCTCTGGTTCACGACATGGCAGACATGTAGTCTTTCTTTCTTTTTTTTTTTGATAATGCAGCTGATTGAGCCTACTGCATATGCTATGTCTCGATAAAACAATCATATAGCTGAATGTTTTGTGAAAGTTTTGTATTTTATTTAGTTTAATATTTGGGCCAGAGGATTGCTACCTTACCTTTGTGAGTATGACTGTACTCTTGCAGTTGCTGGCTTGTGAATTAGCATTAGCAGATCTTGCACCCAGCCACTGCAAAACTGTTCATGAGCTTCTTGGGATTTGTAACTTTAAAACTCATGCAAAGTGTACGCACTCAGTCCAAAAATGAGATAATTTACACTGTCTGGGTATGTGACTGGAGGTAGTGCATCCAGACTGCCCTTTTTTTTTTTTTTGTTTACATTGTCAGCTAAAACACTTCCAAAATATTTCAAACAATCTCTACAAAGGATTTGGCATGCTGACCAGAATTAACATTTCTTTGTTTATTTATTTACTGATATAATGTTCTTCTACCTCGGATTTGTGAAATGCTCCACTGTTTGGCAAGTGTTTATGAGTTTCATGTTCTGATAAATAATCGTTTAAAACCACAATTAACTGTCTAGTTCCATCAACTTTCACTCAGGAACAAAAATCAGCCTTTAAACTTGATAAAATAATGATTTGACATTTATTGACTGATATGAAAATGATCATAATAATATTTTTGGCTGTATTACCCAGCAAGCTCAGGCATACAACTGCTTTTCCTGTGTAATGACTCCTGAAGCTTGTAACACTATATTTTCTTGTGAGCAATTGCCCTCACATCTATGTAGTATAATTTTTCAAGGGGTTTGATAGAAAATATATATTACTGTTCTAAACGTTTAGGTGTCAAACACCTAAAACACAATAACCTTATGAAATGGTTAAGTGTATCCTGCATGTGGTGCTGATGTCTCCCCGCCTCCTGTTTTTAGTTTCATTACGACACAGATTGGTTTTGTAAGCATTGATATATAAATATAATACCTCTAACTAAATTTTTTGAGCCTGTTTTTGATGAGAACATATGCCATAAGCACTCAGAAATCATCAGCTTGCTTCTCAAGTTTAGATTGGTCAACAGGATATGGTGCTAGCATATCAGAGCATAAATGTCTGAATTATTCCATTCCTTATTTGCTTTGCACTGATACAAAGGAGACTATCTTATTTAAATAAAGATATAAATTTCATTTCCTGGTGGTCAAATGTTTGAGATATCGTAAGTTGCTTTGCACTTATGATTGGGTACCCCATGGTGGATATGTATGTCGTATCCATCCATTATTCATAACTGTTTATCCTGTGCAGGGTCGCGGGCAAGCTGGAGCCTATCCCAGCTGACTATGGCCAAGAGGCAGGGTACACCCTGGACAAGTTGCCAGGTCATCGCAGGGCTGACACATAGAGACAAACAACCATTCACACTCACATTCACACCTACAGTCAATTTAGAGCCACCAATTAACCTAACCTGCATGTCTTTGGACTGTGGGGGAAACTGGAGGACCCAGAGGAAACCCACGCAGACACGGGGAGAACATGCAAACTCCACACAGAAAGGCCCCCGTTGGCCATTGGGCTCGAATCCAGAATCTTCTTGCTGTGAGGCAACAGTGCTAACCATTACACCACCGTGCTGCCTGTGTGTATATTGTATGGCCACAAAAACCATCAAAAATTTGTTTGATGCACTAGTATATTCTCTTAAGTATGGAGCTTCATGTGTGGGGAGCTCCACTATTAAAATATATTTATTTTTGGCTAAAATATTTGGTATACTACACAACACTATCACTCGGGACAGTTTAGCACAGTGAATCCCATTGACTGTTTCTGGGAGGTAGGAGGAAGCCAGAGACCCAGAGGAAACCCACACACTGACAGAATATGTGAAAGAAACAAAGGACTGGAAGAGTCGCACTCTCTATGAGGTAAGTACCAATACCCACTGTGCCATCATATTGCTCAAAAGTTATTCCTATTCTTTGAAAAATTTACTGATGTGAAAAATGGCCGTGCAATCCTTCTTGCATATTGTCTTACTCAGTAATATCCATGGACTTCTTGTTAGAATGGTGTGATGATGTCTATTTACCTGTGCATGAAGGTAACATTATGTGATGTTTACACACCCTGCTTCTTGGCTATATACACTGTATGGCCAAAGGTATGTGGACACCTGACCATCATACCCATGCATATTGTTGAACATCCAGTTCCAAAGTTTGTTCCCTTTGCTGCTATAGCAACCACCACTCTGTTCGGAAAGCTTTCTACTGGATTTTGAAATGTGGTTGTTGCCCATTCAGCCACAAGAGCATTACTGAAGTCACGCACTGATGGACTGGGAACATCAGCCCTTTTTGCCTTTTGTGTTCCAGTTCATCTGAAGCGTGTTTAGTGGGGTTGAAGTCAGGGCTTTCTGCAGGCCACTTGAGTTCTTCCACACAGCAATTTTGCAATCACTCATTTTTATTATACTGGGCACGGCTCTTTTCCATGCTTTTTACACTGATTTAGTACAGTATGTATAACATGCAAACACAGTCCCCTCTGAAAATACTGGAACAGCAAGGCCAGTTCTTTTGTTTTTGCTATACAAATGGCTTGTTCCAAACAATGTTCTTTTTTTATTGTTGTATAGCAGCAAAACTTCATTAAAGGTATGATATCTCTCTCTCTCTCTCTCTCTCTCTCTCTCTCTCTCTCACACACACACACACACACACACACACACACACATTCATCCTTCATATCTTAATGGTGAGCTTTAACAAAATAGTAGCCCAGTATCTTTTTTTTAACCTCGTGTTTGGCTGTACTGTTTAGAAAAAGAATGGACCACAGATCCAGGATTTAACCTATTTTGACATGCAACCTTAGCATAGACTATTTTTAACATTTCTCTGATTTAGTTGGACATATTGTCAATGTTAGCCTGACTAGCTTTTTGTTTCTGACAAAAAAAAAAAAAAAAAGAGTTCACAGTTATGAGTACTGTGTATTTGAGAAAGGGTGGTGGTGGTGGAGGAAAGTGGTCTAGTAAGCACAACCTAGCCTATTGCATGCATGACATTACATTACAGATATTTAGCAGATGCTCTTATCCAGAGCGATGTACAACACACCCAGAGCAGCCTGGGGAGCAGCTCGGGGTTAGATGCCTTGCTCAAGAGCTCTTCAGCCATTCCTGATGGTCCTGGGAATCAAACTGGCGACCTTTTAGATTAGATTAGATTAGATTAGATTAGATTAGATTAGATTAGATTAGATTAGATTAGATTAGATTAGATTAGATTAGATTAGATTAGATTAGATTAGATTAGATTAGATAAACTTTATTGATCCCTTTGGGCGGGTTCCCTCAGGGAAATTAAGATTCCAGCAGCATCCTTTTTGATTGATTGATTGATTGATTGATTGATTGATTCCGAACAGTAAAGAAGAAGGATATAAAAAAAAACTAATCAAAACATCGTCATAAACAAACAGAATAGCGTAGCCACAAGGCAGTAACATAATAATATTCAGAAAGGATTAGGAAGAAGTAAATAACTTATCAAATCCTAACCCTCTATACCACCGCTAATCAAACATCACTTTCCGCCATAATGAACTATATATACAAAAGAAAACAAAAGCAACAAGCAAAAAAGAAAGCATACCAACATACCAAGACATACCAACATGGTATAATATCAACCAAATCAAATCAAATCATATATACAGATACTTATGTTATGCATATACACACATACAATACATATATACAGTACATACATATACACATACCTATAACTATACACAAAATACAAGAAGACCAGTCACAGACTTACTCTCAATTTCATCATCACCTATATAGTCTGCCTGTCCTCATTCTCATATATTTTTAGTAACATGTTTTTATATAATTTTTTAAGCAGTTTTATGTTGGTGCTATTTTTGAGCTCATTATCCAGACCATTCCACAATTGCACCCCACAGACTGTTATGCACATACTTTTCAGAGTTGTTCTAACATTTACTCTCTTAAAATTCATTTCCCCTCTTAGGTTATACCCACCCTGCCTTTCCATAAACTTTTGTACCTCACCCGGAAGAAGGTTATGTCTTGCTTTATACATAATTTGTGCAGTCTTGTGTTTAACCAGATCAGTGAATTTCAGAGTGTGTGCTTTTACGAATAATGCGTTTGTATGCTCAAGATATCCTGTATTATTGACGATTCTTATTGCTCTTTTTTGTAATGTGCATAACTGCTGTAGGTTAGATTTGTAGGTATTACCCCATATCTCCACACAGTAGCTCAGATATGGAAGTATGAGTGCATTATACAGAGTATGTAGTGATTTATAGTCCAGAATGTGTCTTGATTTCCCCAAAATTGCAGTAATCTTTGCTATTTTTGCTTTAACATGATTAATATGTGGTTTCCAGCAGTTTTTATGATCAACAATCACACCCAGAATTTTTATTTCATAAACTCTTTCTATGTTGTCAATTTTCAATTCAACTTGAGGGTTCGACTTATATTTTCCAAATAACATAATCTTTGTTTTACTCAAATTCAATGACAATTTGTTTACATTAAACCATCTTTTTAATTTATTCATTTCGTTGTGATTGTCTCCATAAGCTGCTGTGCATTGTCCCCGGCGCAAAAGATGTTTGTATCGTCGGCAAATAAAACGCATTTCATTATACATGATACATTACATAAGTCATTAATATACAATATAAACAGTTTAGGACCTAAGACAGACGCTTGCGGTACTCCACATGGGGCAAATAATCAGATGTGTGATCTCCAATTTTTACAAATTGCTGCCTGTTGCTTAAGTAGCTCCTCACCCAGTCCAAACCAACCCCTCTGATACCATACCTCTCTAATTTGTTGAATAGAATGTCATGATTTATTGTGTCAAATGCTTTCTTTAGATCTATAAAAATTCCCATGACGTTTTTTATTGTCTATACCATTTGTGATTTTCTCGATAAGTTCCATTAATGCCAGGGTTGTTGATCTGTCTTTCCGGAATCCATATTGACTGTCAGCTAAAAGTTTGTGTTTTTCAATGAAGTTGTCTAGTTTTGCTGTGAACAGTTTTTCGAGGATCTTGGAGAACTGAGAGAGTAAAGAAACTGGCCTGTGATTTGTGTAATGGTGTCTATCCCCACATTTATATACAGATAAACAGAGAAAAGAAATAGAGAAAACTTCTAGATAAATTAAAATAAATTAAGTATTTACATATACAAATATATAAAAAGAATAAGATATGGGGAAGAGAGGAAGGGGAGGGGGGAAAAGGTGGGGAGAGGGGGGGCGGCGGTAGGAGAGATATTGCACATTGTCCAGTATTGCTTAATGTTAGGCTAGGCTACTGCTCCTTCCCATCCTCTGTCCTCCTGTTACCCCCCCCAGAGAGGAGTTGTACAGTCTGATGGTGTGAGGGACAAAGGAGTTTTTGAGTCTGTTCTTCCTGCACTTGGGAAGGAGCATTCTGTCACTGAACAGGCTACTCTGGTTGCTGATGACAGTGTGCAGAGGGTGACTGGCATGATCCATGATGTTCAATAGTTTGTCCATAGACCTCTTCTCTGGCACCGTCACCAGAGAGTCCAGCTTCATGCCGACCACAGAGCCGGCCCGCCTGATCAGTTTGTCCAGCCTGGATGTGTCCTTCTTGGATGTGCTGCCCCCCCCAGCACACCACGGTGTAAAACAAGACACTGGCGACCACAAACTGATAGAACATCCACAGGAGTTTCCTGCAGATGTTAAAGGACCGCAGCCTCCTAAGGAAGTATAGCCTGCTCTGTCCCTTCCTGTATAAGTGTTTGGTGTTGCAAGTCCAGTCCAGCTTGCTGTCCAGCCACAGCCCGAGGTACTTGTAGGAATCTACAGCCTCCACCTCGACTCCCTCGATCAGAACTGGTCGTGACCTTGGTCTGGACCTCCCAAAGTCAATGACCAGCTCCTTGGTCTTCGAGGTGTTGAGCTGCAGATGGTTCCTGTTACACCACACAGCAAAGTCCCTCACCAGGCTCCTATACTCCTCCTCTCTGTCGTCACTGATACACCCAACGATGGCTGTGTCATCGGCAAACTTCTGAATGTGACACAGCTCCGAGTTGTAGCAGAAGTCCGTGGTGTACAGGGTGAAGAGAAGAGGGGCCAGCAGCATGCCCTGGGGTGCTCCGGTGCTGCTAATCAGTGTCAGACATGATGTCCTTCAGCCTGACGTATTCCGGCCTGTCAGTGAGGTAACTGGAGATCCAGGTGACCAGGCAGGGGTCCACTCGCATCCTGTTCAGTTTGTCCTGAAGCAATAGGGGCTGGATGGTGTTGAAGGCACTCAAGAAGTCCAAGAAGAGGATCCTCACTGTGCCATTTCCCTTATCCAGATGCGAGTGGGCTCGGTGTAGCAGGTAGAGGATGGTGTCTTCCACACCGACACCTGCCCGGTACGCAAACTGCAGACAGTCCTGGGCATGTTATACCTGGGGTCTGAGGAGGCTGAGGAAGAGCCGCTCCAACGTCTTCATCAGATATGAAGTGAGTGCCACCGGTCAGAAGTCGTTCAGCTCGCTGGGCTGATTCTTTTTGGGAACTGGAACGATACATGATGTATTCCAGAGGGTGGGCACTCTCCCCAGCTGCAGGCTAAGGCTGAAGATGCGTTGGAGTGGTTCACCTAGTTCAGCAGCACAGGTCTTCAGTAGTCGGGGACACACCTTGTCCGGGCCTGCTGCTTTCCTGGGGTGAAGCTTCCTCAGTTGACCTCTGACCTGGTCTGCAGTAATGCATGGAGGAGTCTGTGTTGAGGTGGGGGAGAAGGAGGAGGAGGGGCTGCTGTGATGACTGGTGGGAGGTGTGTTGAGGGAAGAAGGAGAGATGGCTGCAGTTAGGGAGAGGGTGGGGGGGACATGGGGTGGTTGAACCGATTGAAAAAGTCATTCAACTCATTCGCCCTCTCCACTGTCCCCTCAACGACTCTGGTCTTTGTATTGTGGCCTGTGATGGTTTTCACACCTTCCCAGACCTCCCTCATGCTGTTCTCCTTCAGCTTCTGCTCCACCTTCCTCCTGTAGCTGTCCTTAGCTTCCCTCACACAGCGTTTTACTTCCTGCTGTGCTGCTTTCATCGCCTCCCTATCCCTGCTCCTGAAGGCGGCCTTCTTCCTGTTGAGGACAGCTTTGACTTCCTGTGTTACCCATGGCTTGTTATTAGGGTAACACCGTAGAGTCTTAGCGGGGGAGACCACATCTGCACAGAAGTTAAGGTAATCCGTCAGACAGTGTGTCAGCCCCTCTATGTCCTCTCAGTGTGGGTTAAGCAGCACATCCCAGTCCGTGATGTCATCACAGTCCCTGAGGGCATCTTCCATTTCAGGGGACCACCTCCTGATGGAGCTAGTTGTTGCAGGCTGCCTTTGAACCAGGGGGGTGTACTTCGGCTGTAGAAGAACCAGGTTGTGGTCAGACTTCCTTAGTGGGGTGAGGGGTGTGGCTCTGTATGCATCCCTCATGTTAGCATACAGCAAGTCAATTGTCGTGTTGTTCCTTGTTGGACAATCCACAACCTGGTAAAAAGCAGCCAAAGTAGAGTCCAAAATAGCGTGATTAAAGTCCCCAGAAATGATGATAAATGCCTCAGGGTGCGGTGTCTGCAGCCTTGCTGTGACAGAGTGAATCCTCTCACATGCAGCGGCTGCATCTGCCCTCGGAGGGATGTAAACACAGATGGTGATCATGTGACTGAACTCCCTCGGCAGATAATATGGCCGCAGGCTAACAGTTAGCAGCTCCAAGTCCAGGCAACATAAAACTGCTGCATCTCTAACCATTAGGCATGCAATCTGGGAAGTCTATAATACAAAACCCATTACACACAATGTATCTGCAAGTTACTTATAACATTACTCTTTACTTTAACTCCAGGAGCTCTGCTTTGTCACTTTTTGACCCAGCTCACCTGAACACGTGATATTTTTCAATTAAACTTAATCTGTTGCTCTCTGAGGCTACAGCCAGCATGACTCACCCATCAGCTCCCAACCAACAAAACCCTTTCATGCTTATTTAGACATTGTAAACTGTGTTAATAAAACAGCGGTGTTGACATTGAAAACCTGTGCAGGCCTACTTTTTTCCCCCACACAGAAAATTGATTAGAAATCAATAAGTGGATTGCTAATGAATTGGATCGAAAAGCAGAATCAATAATGGCATCCGTACCAATATCAATTCCCATCCCTACTCATCAGCTGCTGTCGTTTTCCTTGGCTGGCCTATTCCATGTCTGGTTTTTAGTACAACCCCGATTCCAAAAAAGTTGGGACAAAGTACAAATTGTAAATAAAAACGGAATGCAATGATGTGGAAGTTTCAAAATTCCATATTTTATTCAGAATAGAACATAGATGACATATCAAATGTTTAAACTGAGAAAATGTATCATTTAAAGAGAAAAATTAGGTGATTTTAAATTTCATGACAACATCTCAAAAAAGTTGGGACAAGGCCATGTTTACCACTGTGAGACATCCCCTTTTCTCTTTACAACAGTCTGTAAACGTCTGGGGACTGAGGAGACAAGTTGCTCAAGTTTAGGGATAGGAATGTTAACCCATTCTTGTCTAATGTAGGATTCTAGTTTGCTCAGCTGTCTTAGGTCTTTTTTGTCGTATCTTCCGTTTTATGATGTGCCAGATGTTTTCTATGGGTGAAAGATCTGGACTGCAGGCTGGCCAGTTCAGTACCCAGACCCTTCTACGCAGCCATGATGCTGTAATTGATGCAATATGTGGTTTGTCATTGTAATGTTGGAAAATGCAAGGTCTTCCCTGAAAGAGACGTCATCTGGATGGGAGCAGATGTTGCTCTAGAACCTGGATATACCTTTCAGCATTGATGGTGTCTTTCCAGATATGTAAGCTGCCCATGCCACACGCAATAATGCAACCCCATACCATCAGAGATGCAGGCTTCTGAACTGAGCGCTGATAACAACTTGGATCGTCCTTCTCCTCTTTAGTCCGAATGACACACCGTCCCTGATTTCCATAAAGAACTTCAAATTTTGATTCGTCTGACCACAGAACAGTTTTCCACTTTGCCACAGTCCATTTTAAATGAGCCTTGGCCCAGAGAAGACGTCTGTGCTTCTGGATCATGTTTAGATACGGCTTCTTATTTGAACTATAGAGTTTTAGCTAGCAACAGCGGATGGCACGGTGAATTTTGTTCACAGATAATGTTCTCTGGAAATATTCCTGAGCCCATTTTGTGATTTCCAATACAGAAGCATGCCTGTATGTGATGGAGTGCGGTCTAAGGGCCCAAAGATCATGGGCACCCAGTATGGTTTTCCAGCCTTGACCCTTACGCACAGAGATTCTTCCAGATTCTCTGAATCTTTTGATGATATTATGCACTGTAGATGATGATATGTTCAAACTCTTTGCAATTTTACACTGTCGAACTCCTTTCTGATATTGCTCCACTATTTGTGGGCGCAGAATTAGGGGGAGTGGTGATCCTCTTCCCATCTTTACTTCTGAGAGCCGCTGCCACTCCAAGATGCTCTTTTTATACCCAGTCATGTTAACGACCTATTGCCAATTGACCTAATGAGTTGCAATTTGGTCCTCCAGCTGTTCCTTTTTTGTACCTTTAACTTTTCCAGCCTCTTATTGCCCCTGTCCCAACTTTTTTGAGATGTTGCTGTCATGAAATTTCAAATGAGCCAACATTTGGCATGAAATCTCAAAATGTCTCACTTTCGACATTTGATATGTTGTCTATGTTCTATTGTGAATACAATATCAGTTTTTGAGATTTGTAAATTATTGCATTCTGTTTTTATTTACAATTTGTACTTTATCCCAACTTTTTTGGAATCGGGGTTGTACGGTATATCGGTGGCTGGTTTGTTTGCTTGTTTGTTTATTTCAGGACATTCCAATTTATTGTATTGGCTATTTACCCAATGTTTGTGGCTTCTTCTTTTCTCAGTTTCAACATGACTTGCTTTTCTCCCATAGATAACTCTCTGGTCTTCATATTGGTTTGTCCTTTTTACCAAATATACAGACTTAACTGGTGAAATCCAGGGCTCAAACATTTATCGCTACTAACTGTTTAAATAATCAATCTAACAGGGCACAGCTGGGCAACAAGAAACCTGTCAGTCTCATGTTCCAGTAGTTCTGATCATTTGAAAAATGGGTGGAATCAAACAAAAGGTGTCATGTTCTATGTTGTTGAACACATCTAGATGTAAATATCAGGGAACGAAAGGTGAAATACTTATTTATCATTTTAGATTCATCTTTGATCTCAAACCCAAATGTCTTCAGTAACAACAAAAGAATTTTCCTTGCCATTCCAATACTTTTATCCATGACTAACTATACAGATAGGTAGATTATTATAAACTTACCCTACCCTAGTGTATGATCAGATAAACTTTGTTAATTTAATAACATTCTCTCTTAGCTGCTCTGTTGCAGTTAGTACTTCTGCAAGGTTTAATTGGAGCCATGGTGCGTGCTGCTGCAGTAAGACTACAGCTTCCCCATTGATCTGCACAGCAGAATGTTTTTTTATTTAGTATTTCACCAAAATCTACATCATTGTTGTGAAACCTGCATTTCAGTTTGCACCCATACACTAGAAGGCAGAGCTTTCTCTGATTTGTGGTTATTGCACCAGGCTAACTTCATTAAAATCTAATCAAAGTGAATGCTTATTTTAAACAAATAGTTGATTAAAGTAATCTGGATGAGTCATATTTCCCAAAGATACAGGTTTAATATATTTTAATTAGGCTGGAACATTCTGATCATACAGAGAAATTTAGAAGAACAAAATTCTAAGTGACGGCTTGATAAATTAAATGCTGGAAAAAATATCCCCAGTAATTAATATGTAAATATTACGAAATTATATGTGCAGACAAAAAATGTCAGTTCCAGGAGCCAGTCAGTGAGACAGGTGGACCTAAAGACACAAGATAGACCTGACAGTGTGGTTGTGAGGTAACAGGTTCCAGTACAGTCAGGCTGAGGTGGGAAAAGAGACATATTACACCAAAGGCTTATTTGCACTATCTACTCAATATTCATCATACTAAAATATATATAACATGTCAAACAGACTATTTTAGCAAGTAATAAATTCTACATTTAGAAATGATGTGAGGCATTATGTAACTCCTATTCTATGTAATTCCCCAGTCTAAATCGGCTTGTCAACTTTCAGCTGGTCTTCTCGAGTCTCTGTCTCACCTGCAGTGCTCCTGTTATCATTCTGTAATAGATTTTGTCACAGCTCAGCCATGAAGCAAAACCACCACACAGGTAATCATAGACCATTTTTCAAAAGCCTGCAGACTCATTCTCTCACTGGATTACCCACCTCTTATAAAAAGAGAATGTGTTATTTTAGCATGTGTTCAGAACTAAATTGTCTGCCTGAGCACAGTCTCTGATCAAGGCCCACAAGTAACCTCAGATTTTTGGGAAGCAATTGCTCAAATATCAGTGTCAGTCTTAAATTAGGGTATCACTTTCAATCTTGGTCAAATTTCTCCAGTACTTTACAGTTTTCTGATTTTCTCTGTCTGTCTTTTTATACCTGTCAGATCTTTAGTGTGTCTCAAACAGGCCAGCCTGTCTACATCAACTGCTGGATGTTTAGCAGTTAGTCTGTTTGGTAGATGGTGAGGTTATGGTCATGAGGGCATTTATGGGCCAGCTTTATGGATTTGATTTGAGTTTGCTTATTAATGAACACTCGTCTCTTGTCTCGTCTTCATCCGCTTTATCCGGGGCCGGGTCGTGGAGGCAGCAGTCTGAGCATGGAAACCCAAACTTCCCTTTCCCCAGACACCTCAGCCAGCTCCTCAGGAAGAACACCGAGGCGTTCCCAGGCCAGCCGAGAGACATAGTTCCTCCAGCATGTCCTGGGTCTTCCCCGGGGCCTCCTCCTGGGGGGACATGCCTGGAACACCTCCCCAAGGAGGCGTCCAGGAGGCATCTGAAAGAGATGCCCGAGCCACCTCAGCTGATTCCTCTCGATGTGGAGGAGCAGCGGCTCTACTCCGAGCTCCTCCCGAGTGACTGTGCTTCTCACCCTATCTCTAAGGGAGCGCCCGGCCACCCTGCGAAGGAAACTCATTTCAGCCGCTTGTATCCGCGATCTTATTCTTTCGGTCATTACCCAAAGCTCATGACCATAGGTGAGAGTCGGAACGTAGATCGACCAGTAAATCGAGAGCTTCGCCTTTTGGCTCAGCTCCTTCTTCACCACGACGGACCGGTAAAGCGACCGCATCACTGCGGAGGCTGCACCGATCCGCCTGTTGATCTCACGCTCTATCCTTCCCTCACTCATGAACAAGATCCCGAGATACTTAAACTCCTCCACTTGAGGCAGGACTTCTCCACCAACCTGGAGAGGGCAAGCCACCCTTTTCCGGTCGAGAACCATGGCCTCGGACTTGGAGGTGCTGATTCTCATCCCAGCCGATTCACACTCGACTGCAAACCACCCCAGTGCATGCTGAAGGTCCTGGTTTGAAGAAGCCAACAGGACAACATCATCCACAAAAAGCAGAAATGAAATCCTGTGGTTCCCAAACAGGATTGCTTCCGGCCCCCAGCTGCACCTAGAAATTCTGTCCATAAAAATTATGAACAGAACTGGTGACAAAGGGCAGCCCTGCCGGAGTCCAACATGCACTGGGAACAGGTCTGACTTACTGCCGGCAATGCAAACCAGACTCCTGCTCCATTCGTACAGGGACCGGACAGCCCTTAGCAAAGAGCCCCGAACCCCATACTCCCGAAACACCCCCCACAGAATACCATGAGGGACACGGTCGAATGCCTTCTCCAGATCCACAAAGCACATGTGGACTGGTTGGGAAAACTCCCATGAACCCTTGAGCACCCTATGAAGGGTATAGAGCTGGTCCAGTGTTTCACCAAAACCCTTATGGATAAAAAAAAATCAAGGACCGTGATGTTGCCTGGTATGGCGTAGCCGGGTCCCTACCCTGGAGCCAGGCCTGGGGTTGGGGCTCGTATGCGAGCACTTGGTGGCTGGGCCTTTGCCCACGGGGCCCGGCCGGGCTCAGCCCGAAGCGGTGACGTGGGCCCGACCTTCTGTGGGTTCACCACCCACAGAGGTAGCCATAGGGGGCTGGTGGAGTGTGGATTAGGCGGCAGTCAAAGGCAGGGGCCTTGACGACCTGATCCCCGAACACAGCGGCTAGCTGTTGTGACATGGAATGTAATGACCACTCTTTGACCCAATATGCCAATATATGCTGTGTATGGATTCCTCCTATCAACAGTGGACATCATCAACATCAGAGCATATTAAGGGTAAGAAACCATGATTCTAGAGAAAAGTCAACACACTCTTAATCCTGGGTATGACTTTAAATTGCAACTGGTGGTGAGTCCCAGGTCCAGGAGGACTTGAGTACTGGGGATAGTGGAGTTACCCCTTAATCACCATTTCTCCCAGGTTCGCTCTAACCTAGAATGGTAGCACCTGCCTGGGTTCCAGCTAGGGGTTAAATAGTACATCACCAATAAGGCACTGGCAGCAGGATGCTTTTCAGTGCAATGTGGCAGATGAACCCAACAGGGTCAATGGCGCACCACCAGATGACATGTGGAAGAGCCACTCAAATGGCCAACGGATAGCATCACTCAGCAAGTCAATTATCACTGTAGAGCAACTTCCATACCTGCCAGGTCTGTGGCACTTTTGTGCACCACTTGGCCTCAGGTCTGGAGGTCCAGAGAGACAACACGATAGGGGCACAGTATCATTTGTCTTACCTTACTGTGCAAGGCGTTTTGTTAGGAGAGGAGAATAGTATCTCACTTTGACTAAATCCGTCAGATACTGTCATCGCCTGATGTCAAGCAGAGCAAAACTTTTTCTGCTTTTCTGAAGAGGTGGCCTCTTAGACCATAACTTGACAAAACTTTTGTATTTTCTTACTTGTTCATCAACACTAGTTACTTTTAAGTTTCTTTCAATATGGCCTGGAAATGTCATTAATCTGTTTATTACTCCAAATACAAATATGTCTCCAGATTTGAAGTAAAGTGGCATGACCTAAACCACAAAATAGTTAATTCATTTAATATAAATCACACCACTGTGCTCCCAGAAACACCAGAAAAGATGCGCGCACGCGCGCGCACACACACACACACACACACACACACACACACACACACACACAAAAGGCTGTTGGAAAAAAGATATGATTGTTTATACAGTTAGGTCCAGATATATTTGGACACTGACACAAATTTTGTTTTTTTTACCTGTTTACTGAAACATATTCAAGTTATAGTTATATAATTGACATGGACATAAAGTCCAGACTTTCAGCTTTCATTTGAGGGTATCCACATAAAAATTGGATGAAGGGTTTAGGAGTTTCAGCTCCTTAACATGTGCCACCCTGTTTTTAAAGGGACCAAAAGTAATTGGACAATTGACTCAAAGGCTATTTCATGGGCAGGTGTGGGCAATTCCTTTGTTATGTCATTCTCAATTAAGCAGATAAAAGGCCTGGAGTTGATTTGAGGTGTGGTGCTTGCATTTGGAAGATTTTGCTGTGAAGAAAACATGCGGTCAAAGGAGCTCTCCATGCAGGTGAAACAAGCCATCCTTAAGCTGCGAAAACAGAAAAAACCCATCCAAGAAATTGCTACAATATTAGGAGTGGCAAAATCTCCAGTTTGGTACATCCTGAGAAAGAAAGAAAGAAAGAAAGAAAGAAAGCACTGGTGAACTCATCAATGCAAAAATACCTGGATGCCCACAGGAGACAACAGTGGTGGATGATCGCAGAATAATTTCCATGGTGAAGAGAAACCCCTTCACAACAGCCAACCAAGTGAACAACACTCTCCAGGAGGTAGGCCTATCAATATCCAAATCTACCATAAAGAGAAGACTGCATGAAAGTAAATACAGAGGGTTCACTGCACGGTGCAAGCCACTCATAAGCCTCAAGAATAAAAAGGCTTGATTGGACTTTGCTAAAAAACATCTAAAAAAGCCAGGACAGTTCTGGAAGAACATTCTTTGGACAGATGAAACCAAGATCAACCTCTACCAGAATGGTTGAAAGAAAAAAGTATGGTGAAGGCGTGGTACAGCTCATGATCCAAAGCATACCACATCATCTGTAAAACACTGCGGAGGCAGTGTGATAGCTTGGGCATGCATGGCTGCCAGTGGCACTGGGTCACTAGTGTTTATTGATGATGTGACACAGGACAGAAGCAGCCAGATGAATTCTGAGGTATTCAGAGACATACTGTGTGCTCAAATACAGCCAAATGCAGCCAAACTGATTGGTCGGCATTTCATAATACAGATGGACAATGACCCAAAACATAAAGCCAAAGCAATCCAGGAGTTTATTAAAGCAAAGAAGTGGAATATTCTTGAATGGCCAAGTCAGTCACCTGATCTCAACCCAATTGAGCATGCATTTCACTTGTTAAAGACTAAACTTCAGACAGAAAGGCTCACAAACAAACAGCAACTGAAAACCACTGCAGTAAAGGCCTGGCAGAGCATTAAAAAGGAGGAAACACAGCATCTGGTGATGTCCATGAGTTCAAGACTTCAGGCAGTCATTGCCAACAAAGGGTTTTCAACCAAGTATTAGAAATGAACATTTTATTTACAATTATTTAATTTGTCCAATTACTTTTGAGCCCCTGAAATGAAGGGATTGTGTTTAAAAAATGCTTTAGTTCCTCACATTTTTATGCAATCATTTTGTTCAACCCACTGAATTAAAGCTGAAAGTCTGAACTTCAACTGCATCTGAATTGTTCTGTTCAAAATTCATTGTGGTAATGTACAGAACCAAAATTAGAAAAATGTTGTCTCTGTCCAAATATTTATGGACCTATCTGTATATATTGTTAATATATACCAACAAATTATTGTACCTATATGATTTTTCAGGTAATATTTTTATTTAATAATGATAAATAATGAAAGCTAGAATGACAAACATACACAAATAATGCACAAGTTAATATTTCTTCATTTGTTTACATTTTGGATGGATTACATCTCTCTCCACAGAAGAGGTATCCTGCCCTGTGTACAGCATGTGGCTTGCATGGGCTTTAAAGAGCAGATACTTGGTTATGAAATGACAGTGGGACATATTTAAAAAGAAAATGTTAAACTGAAATTGTATTTGTACAACCACCATGCAAAGTGAGCACATAGAGGAGCAGAGCAAACTTCTTTGCCATTGATGAAAGAAACAGACACACCACTGCACTCGATCCATAGCCAGTCCAATATTGATCAACATTGTGCATGGAAGATAAATGCCAGGAGAAATCTATCACTCAAGCAGACCTAGGGGCAAGTTCAAGTACCCAATCCATCTACAGGCATGTTTTTGAGAGGAGAACCAGGGACCCTGGAGTTGCAACACTAACTGTTATACTGCCTTGCCTTGTCACCCACCATCCACTGAAAGGGGACATGCCATACACTTTTCAGTTATATTATATTATTCTCTGATATGCTTTTATAAAGTTTGCAAGTTTTTTGTTGAAAAAACACCTTGTGTCCTCATGCTGTTTTAGCATGGTATGAAAACCCTACAGGATAACACTGATTTTGCAACTGTGCTTTTACATTAAATATGGAACTAGCGTTGCTTTGATCAGCTAACATTTTTAAACTGTAACATCAGTGCTGGAGGTGCAGGTGAGCTGCTACTGGGCACTACACCACCACATAACTGCATCTGCCCACTATCATGTACAGAGCAAAAAGTAATGTAAGAATATGCTCAAGAAGTGCTAAAGCACAGCTAGATCCAGCTTTTCACTTCACCTGCATCTGCTGGATTCTTTTTCATTGCAAAAAAGGGAGAGTGTCTCAATCTCTGTATAGATTAACATGGACTCAGTCAAATCACTGTAATGTATCCTTACCCTTTGCCTTTGGTTCCATCAGCCATAGAACAACTCCGTTAGGCACAAATCTTCATCAAGTTGAACCTCCATAATGCATACAATGTGGTGAGCATCCAGCCCGGACATGAGTGGAAGACAGCCAGACCACTATGAGTACACTGTAATGCCATATGGGCCTTCTTGTGCCCCCAGTGTTTCATCAATGATGTTTTAAGAGACATGCTTAGCCATTTTGTGATTGCTTACATAGGTGACATCCTCATTTATAGCCCTTCCCATGAAATACACACTGAACATGTCAAACAGGTCCTTACCCATCTCCAACAAAATTGGCTCTTTGTTAAAGGGGAAAAATATGAGTTCAGTGTTCCTACAATCTCTTTCCTGGGATATATTATCATATCATGGGATACATTGTGGGAATCACCATGGACCAAAGCAAGGTCTAGGCAGTAACAGAGTGGCCCACACCCCAGACAGTGAAGGACCTGCAATGTTTTCTAAGACTCACTAACTTCTATTGTTGTTTTTCTGGGGGTTCAGCTCAATAGCCACACCACTCACTGTGCTAGTAAAAAAAAGGAACCAATACATTATCCTGGAACTCATATGTGGAAAAAGCCTTCCACAACCTTAAGATCACTTTCATCACTGCCCCATCCTCAAACATCCTGACCCAACAAAGCCTTTTGTGATAGAGATGGACACATTGGAAACGGGAGTGGGAGCAGTATTATCCCAATGCTTTCTAGAAAAGCCTAAGTTGCATCCGGTGGCATTCTACTTGAAGAAATTATCCCCTGCAGAACGGAACTATGAAATCAGAAATCATGAGCTACGAGCAGTAAAGCTGGCAATGGAAGAATGGAGACACTGGTTAGAAGGCATGGCACATTCATTCACAGTTTATATAGACTATAAAAACCTGGAGTATCTAAGAATGGCAAAATGTCTCAATCCCCGTCAAGCTAGATGGTCCTCATTCTTCACCCGGTTCATATTTTTTCACTTTTCTCACACCTTTTCAGTGCATCTTGGGTTTTCAGCCCCCCTTGTTCCCATGGAACACCAGGACCAGAGATCTTCCAGCTGTTGACAAATGGTTCAAAAGGAGGGAACAGGTTTGGGAGGAGGTCCATCAGCACATAAAATGAATAACTCAGTGCAATAAAAGGCTTGGCAATTGGCACAAAGGTGAAACCACAAGTTATCACCCAGGAGATTGTGTGTGGCTTGCCATGAAAGACATCAGGGATCTGCCCAGATGCAAAAAACTAAATACCCTAACCCAGCATGGGTTCTGTCACATCAGAACTGGAATCCTTGCCAAACTCCACTTCCCACAATTCCCCACTTCCTACAAACATGGCCACTGAGAACTACAACACCCAAACTCTCTCTTGCTCACATTCCCCTGATTACTAACAGGGCACACCTGGACTCAATCACCTCACAGCCACACACCACACTACAAAAGACTGTTCATTCACTTAGTGAAAAGTAACTGTTCTGTGTCTTTGTGCCTGCCTGTACCAAGCCTTGAGTATACTGTTTGCTATTTTTGGAATTTTGAAATTCTGCCTACCTCTTGACCTTGATTTTTTGGATTTGCCTTTTTGTGTTTTGCTGGTCACCTGACCCATTGCCTAATTTTTATCCTCCCAGCATATAATACGGGGGGATATAGCTATCACTCTGTCTGTCTCTCTGTAAACATTTTAATTTCTGGAGCATAACTCAAAAACTATTAGGAATTTTTTCACGGAACTTGACAGTCATTTTAAGTGACTAGAGGAGTTGTGCCTTTTGACATTTTGGGATTTCTGTGATTTTTATTTTTTCTGTATTTCCATGGCAACAAATTCAACTTCAGAAAATTCGGAGTATGGTTTCATGTGGGGGCCTGGGGGATATGTCATTTGATGATGCTTGTTGTTGACTATTCTCACACCTGTTTTTGATCTGTTTGCATTTATATTATGCAATAAGCTCCTGCATATTTGTGACATGAATGAGAACTCTTTCAGAGCTAAACTCGGAGGCAAGTAATGGCTTTTGTGCCAGGATTACAGCCTTACATGTATGAGCCTAAGTCAGAAGAGAAAAATGAAGGAGTGGACACAGAACCAGTGCCACAACCAAGACTATAGAGGCTGTTCACCTTAGAAATATGCTGTGGACATGGGTATGGCCCAGCATGAGATTTATCCCCCTCTGCCCCAGACTTTCAAGGGCCAATAAGAGCTCACTGGATGCTTTGGAAGAATATGCAGACTCAGGTTTTCTGTTGTGCATCCAGGAACAGCACACTTTCTCTTTCTCCCTGACATCTCTGCTTGTTCTTTGTTCCAATTATAGTTTGTTGAATAATTAGGTAAATGGCTCCATCTTCTTGATTTAGATTAACATATGACCACCCATAGCAATGTTGGTGGTACCATTAAAAAATGAGGAGATTCTATGTAAGAAACATGCACTTTTGTAACTGGCCTGTTCTCTCTGCTCATTTTCTTTCTATGGCCATTATATACTGGGAAAGTAACAGTCCACTTTGAAAGACCCAGTATGCCCCCAAGTCACACTGACATCTTTTTAAAGAAAAAAGTTTTCCATGACACGTCCCCTGTAACTGAATATCAAGTTGCAAAATGGATTGATGTGTATATATGAATGAATAATAAATATGAACAGTTTTGGTATATCATCTACATGAAAATAACATGCCGGTTGTTCTTTGTGAACTTCAGTAAGAGATGCTTAATATATTTCCTGTTCCCATATAGTTCTCTGCACTAGATATTTTTGTGGTTTGTCAGATCTAAAACACATTATAACCTTCTGAAGGGCTTGTTACTGAGCTTATTTGTTCCATTTAAATGTGTTGGTGTCAGGGGAAGCATTAACTTTTTTAGAGACAGGCCATTCTCAAACAAGAACTAGGAAAAAGTTTTACGAGGAAAAATCTTTTAACATGCTAAATGTATTGTATTGTTTATAGACAAAATGATCAATAGGCAGCATGGTGGTGTAGTGGTTAGCACTGTTGCCTCACAGCAAGAAGGTTCTAGGTTTGACCCCAGTGGTCAATGGGGGCTTTTCTGCGTGGAGTTTGCATGTTCTCCCCGTGTCTGTGTGGGTTTCCTCCGGGTGCTCCGGTTTCCCCCACAGTCCAAAGACATGCAGGTTAGGCTAATTGGTGGCTCTAAATTGACTGTAGGTGTGAATGTGAGTGTGAATGGTTGTTTGTCTCTATGTGTCAGTCCTGCAATGATCTGGCGTCTTGTCCAGGGTGTACCCCGCCTCTCGCCCATAGTCAGCTGGGATAGGCTCCAGCTTGCCTGTGACCCTGCACAGGATAAGTGGTTACAGACAATGGATGGATTAACCAGTAGGTGGATGAAGTAATGAGATGAGACCTGGATGCTTTCACTGAACCACAAAGAACAGAGGGAAAGAAAGCGCACTTACACTTTTTAAATCATAGTAACACTGAAATTTCATTCCAGTATACTTATATGAGCACATCACACACATCACCCACTTAACCCAGAGAGTTTTGATGTGTGCATGTGTTAACCCAGAGTTCTGACAGACAACGTGTCAAATTGTGAGTTCCCATCTGAGAAACAGGAGCTACCAACATGATGTTGTTACATGTATCCAGTGGAAGGTACTTTCACATTTCAATTTCTCTTTTTCCAGTACAGAATGTGCAGTGTCCTACTTACAGAAGATAAAACATATTCTCTACTTCTAACTCTGATCAGCTGCCACATCACCCAAGCTGACTATTATAGACAAGACAAACATTTTAACACCGTAGGCCTACTGAAGTGCTTCAGTGTCTTATCATTTCATTACAGGAAGTTTGTGTCCCTGGTAAGGCCAGACCGATATATCAAGAGACCGATAAGATCTGCTGATAATGGTGCTTAATAACCTTATCAGTATCAGCTGAAATGAGGACGATCAAAGGCCGATAAGCTGCATTTATTCTGCTTTATGCAGCTGGCCAATTAGCCTGAAGGATTCACTACACATGTGGCATTGATGAACACCAAGCAGAAACGTGTTGCGTATGCCAGCAAGTTTGTGAACCTCAAGTGAAGAGAATTGTTGTTTTATTCTTAAAGGTGATAGAGGTTATATTAGATAGGCCTTTTGTGTTTAGAGAGCAGTATTCCCAGTGTCAAAAGTTTGCAGCTTAAAGGGAAACAAAGCCCAAAAGTAAACTCCTTTATACTGACAGATAATATCCATAGGAGATATGTTTGAGTGTTCACTTGTTCATATTTGTACCTGTATACTGTATACAGATTCTATTTTAAAAGCAAAACAATGTCCCTGGGTGCTGACATCTCCCTCTCTCTGAGATACAAATATTGTCCTCTGAATACAAATTACGTGAGAGAATCTGAGATTTTGACATCACTTACATGCCACTTGACTTTCCAAGGCTGAGATCTACTGGATACATCACTTCTAAATTATTGTAAACAATCCCAAGTATCAAGCATTTGGTTGTAAAAACAAGCCCGATCACTGAAGCAGTGAACTCTCTCTCTCACACACACACAGACACACACAACCTTTGGGAGCTTTTTGCTGACTATAAAATGCTACATCGCTGGTCACTCACAGTGTTTTTTGTTTTTTTTTTGTGTGTGTGTGTGTGTTTTAATTTTAAATTTCCTTGTATTTTTATGTCACATGCTTTTATTTGTTTTTGTTCACTGAGAAAAATGATCTTTTTAGACAGCAATTATTGTGTTGTTATGGCAATGGCCACTAGTATCTTTGTCAGGACCGTGTATGCGTTATCTAGCTGCATGAGATTCAGACTTCATAAAACTGAAGTCTGTTGATTTCCGTATTTTGTTGCCAGTAAAAATAATCTGGTCACAGAAAATTTCTGATTAAATGCTTAGAATTAGAAGCCTTTCTTTGTCACATATGTTCCAGCACAGTGAAAATCTTTCTCTGCATTCAATCCATCTGAAACAGTGAAAACACACACACGTACAGTGTTTTTGCAAAAGTATTCATCCCCCTTGGTGTTTGTCCTGTTTTGTTGCATTGCAAGCTGGAATTAAAATGGATTTTTTTGGAGGTTCACACCATTTGATTTACACAACATGCCTACCACTTTAAAGGTGCAAATTGTTGTTTTATTGTGAGACAAACAATAATTAAGATGAAAAAACAGAAATCTGGAGTGTGCATAGGTATTCACCCCCTTTCGTATGAAACCCCTAAATAAGAGCTGGTCCAACCAATTCACTTCATAAGTCACATAATTAGTTGATTAAGATCCACCTGTGTGCAATCAACGTGTCGCATGATCTGTCACATGATGTCTGTATAAAATCAACCTGTTCTGGAAGGACCCTGACTCTGCAACACTACTAAACAAGCAACATGAATACCAAGGAGCACTCCAAACATTTCAGAGACAAAGTTGTGGAGAAGTATGGATCAGGGTTGGGTTATAAAAAAAAATATCCCAAACTTTGACTATCCCAGGGAGCACCATTAAATCCATTATAGCAAAATGGAAAGAATATGGCACCACTGCAAACCTGACAAGAGAAGGCCACCCACCAAAACTCACAGACTGGGCAAGGAGGGCATTAATCAGAGATGCAACAAAGACACCAAAGAAAACACTGAAGGAGCTGCAAAGATCCACAGCAGAGATGGGAGTATCTGTCCATCGGACCACTTTAAGCCTTACACTCCACAGAGTGGGGCTTTATGGAAGAGTGGTCAGAAAAAAGCCACTGCTTAAGAAAACACATTTGGAGTTTGCCCAACAGCATTGAGGCACGAGTACTTGGGAGTGTTTGCATAGCCTCAGAGTGCTACGCCGGCAAGATCCAGGGGCCTATGGTGCAGCGGACTCCCCTAGCAGCATAAGCCGATGGAGGAGCAAGCAGAGGCGGTGTGACCAAAGGCAGAAGCACAGTTGTCGAGGGGGCTAACAGCTAAGCTAAAAGCTAACCCCTATAAAAAGCTGCTTCCATCCATCTTCCTCACTAATGTTTGCTCCCTGGAGAACAAAATAGATAATCTGCAGCTGGAATTAACAACAAAATGAGAGATGAGGAACTGCTGCGCAATAATTCTGATGGAGACATGGCTTAACTCTTCAATCCCTGACAATGTTGTTCGCATTGAGGGGCTAGCTACGTTTCGTGCCGACAGGAGCTGTACACTAAGTGGTAAATCCCAAGGGAGTGCGTAATTATATCAATAACAATTGGTGTAAAAATGCTAAGTTTGTCTCAAGCCATTGCTCACCGGACATTGAGTTTCTGACTATAAACTGTCGACTATTCTGTCTGCCCAGGGAGTTTAGTTTCCATCACTGCTGTGTCCAAGCCCCCAAGTGCTAACACAAAGGAGGCTATGAGTGTTCTCTACCGGACTATCAGTGAGCTGCAATCCTTTCACACTGAGGGCTTTTTCTTTGTGGCTGGGGATTTTAACCAGGCCAACATGAAGACAGTTCTCCCTCATTTTCACCAGCATGTGGATTGTGCAACCAGGGGAGCGAACACATTAGACATGGCCTACACCAACATGAGGGATGCATTCAGAGCAGCCCCCCACCCCCACCTTGGCTCTTCTGACCATTTATCCATTATGCTAATCCCTGCATATAAGCCCCTGCTGATCAGAGGAAAGCCTACAGTGAGGCAGGTGAGGGTGTGGTCTGAGGGGGCTATGGAGGCACTACAGGGCTGTTTTGAGTGCACGGACTGGGACATGTTCAAGGCAGCTGACACTTATAATGATTATACCAACATAGATGAGTATGCCATGTCTGTGTCAGCCTATATCAACAAATGCATGGACGATGTCAGCGTCATAAAAACTATCACCACCCGGGCAAACCAAAAACCCTGGATGACTTGTGACGTATGCAAAATGCTAAAGGCATGGAACTCAGCCTTCAAGTCTGGCAATGAAAAGGCACTGAGAACAGCGAGAGCCAACTTGAACCAAGCCATCAGATTAGCAAAGCGCATTCACAGTCACAAAATCCAGGACTTTTTCCATGACACCACCAACACCAGGGATATGTGGCAAAGCATACAGGCTATCACAAACTACAGGATAGCCTCTCCCAAGTGTGATGATGACGCGGACTTCCTCAATAAACTTAATAACTTCTTTCGGAGGTTTGAGGCACTAAATAGCACTCCTGCGATGAACGCTGTTCTCCATCAGGATGAAAAAGCACTTTGTCTTGATACAGCTGAGGTATGGAGGACTCTGAGGAAGGCCCCAGGCCCCGATAATATTCCTGGTCGGGTGCTCAGGGAATGTGCAGACCAGCTGGCTCATGTTCTAATGGACATTTTCAACACCTCACTAGATCAAGCCAAAGTCCCATCATGTTTCAAGACTGCCACCATCATCCCAGTGCCAAAAAAACCTCAAATCATATCACTCAATGACTACCGGCCTGTCGCACTCACTCCCATTATGATGAAGTGCTTTGAGAGGCTGGTAAAGGAGCACATCACCTCCAGGCTCCTTCCCACATTCGACCCCTTCCAGTTTGTCTACTGGCCAAACCACTCCACTGAAGACGCCATCTCCTCCGCTCTTCACCTGAGCCTTGCACACCTGGAGGAGAAGGACACTCATGTGTGGATGCTGTTCTTGGACTTCAGTCCAGCATTTAATACCATCATTCCACAGCATCTGGTGAACAAACTGGGTCCCCTGGGCTTCAGCACCCCCCTGTGCAACTGGCTGCTAGACTTCCTCACTGAAAGACCACAGTCAGTGCGGGTCGGACAGAACACTTCCAGTGTCATCAACCTCAGCGCAGGCTCCCCTCAGGACTGTGTCCTGAGCCCTCTGCTGTTCACTCTGATGACACATGACTGCGTCCCCAGGGCTGCCAGCAACCACATTGTGAAGTTTGCGGATGACACAACAGTGGCGGGCCTCATCAGGGACAACAACAACCTGGCCTACAGAGAGGAGGTGGAGCAGCTCGTGGGCTGGTGCAAGGAAAACAACCTGATCCTGAACATGGACAAAACCAAAGAGATCATTGTTGACTTCAGGAAGAACCAGTCCAGCCATGCTCCACTTCTCATCAACAACACAGCTGTGGAGGTGGTCAATTGCACCAAGTTTCTGGGGGTGCACATCACAGACAACTTCACCTGGTCTGTGAACACCCCATCACTGATGAAGAAGGCATAGCAGCATCTGCACTTCCTGCATAGGATGAGGAGAGCCCACCTGCCCCCGCCCATCCTCACTACATTCTACAGAAACACTATAGAGAGCATTCTGACTAGCTGTATCTCTGTGTGGTGGGGAGGCTGCAGTGCTTCTGACTGGAAGACTGTGAGGAGAGTGGTGAGGACAGCGGAGAAAATCATTGGGACTTCTCTTCCCTCCATTCAGGACATCGCACCTAGGTGCTGCATGTCCTGAGCCAGAAACATCATTAGTGACCCCTCACACCCTTACTATGGACTGTTCTCCCTCCTGGCCTCTGGAAAGAGGTTCCGCAGCATTCGGTGCAGGACCACCAGGTTCTGTAACAGCTTTTCCCCCCAGGTCACCAGACTGCTGAACTCCAAATCTAAACTCTAAACTTCTATTTATACTTGAACAGTTCCTAATTTCACAGGTCACTTTATACTATTGCACTTTATAATTGTTTTTGCTGCTGCATAATTTAATACACTTTCATATTTAATTCTGTGCTGAGCCAAATTGCAACGAAATTTTGTTCTGTGTACACTTGTTGCATACTGAATGACAATAAAGGTTGTCTAAGTCTAAGTACGTGACAGACTCCCCAAACACATGGAAGAAGATTCTCTGTTCAAATGAAATTAAATTGATCTTTTTGGTGATCATGGGAAATGCCATGTGTGGTGCAAACCTAACACCCTGAGAACACCATTCCTACAGTGAAGCATGGTGGTGGCAGCACCATGCTGTGGGAATATTTTTCATCTGTAGGGACAGGAAAGCTGGTCAGGACTGAAGGAAAGATGGATGGCACTAAACACAGGGCAATTCTGAAGGAAAACCTGTTTGAGTCGGCCAGAGGTTTGAGCCTGGGACGAAGGTTCACGTTCCAGCAAGACAATGACCCTAAACATACTGCTAAAGCTACACTAGAGTGGTTTAAAGGGAGATGTTTAAATGTCTTGGAATGGCCTAGTCAAAGCCCAGACTTCACAATCTAATTGAGAATCTGTGGCATAACTTGAAGATTGCTGTACACCAATGCAGCCCATCTAACTTGAAGGAGTTGGAACAGTTTCACCTTGAGGAATGGGCAAAAATCCCAGTGGCTAGATGTGCTAAGCTAATAGAGACATACCCCAAGAAACCTGCAGCTGGAATTGCAGCAAAAGGTGACTCTACAAAGTATTCACTTTGGGGGGGAATACCTATGCACTCTCCAGATTTCTGTTTTTTCATTTTAATTATTGTTTGTGTCACAACAAAACAACAATTTTCACCTTTATAATTGTAGGCATGTTGTGTAAATCAAATGGTGCTACCCCCCCCCCAATCCATTTTAATCCCAGCTTGTAATGCAACAAAACAAGACAAACACCAAGGGGGATGAATACTTTTGCAAGACACTGTACACACACACACACACACACACACACAGAGCAGTGGCATCCGGGGAATTTTTTAGAATTAGAAGCCTTTGTGTGATGGCTCTGTGTTATGAAGGGAAATGGCGTACTAGTGTGCTGGTTATATCACAACCAGATATGCAAATGGCTGTGGCCAGGTAAGCCTATTTTCAACAATATCATAACTTTTAAAATGGATAAATTGTTCTTATAAAGTGTTTTTGTTTTTTAATCATGTGAGGCAATCAGGCACTTGGTGTGATCAGCAAATGGCATTCATTTTTGGGTTTTGTTTGACTTTAAGTTAGTAAGCTACCGTAGCTGGCACCCTGTGGCATCAGATTTAGGTCTTCTGACACAAGCGTGATAAAAATTCTCATGAGCAAATTATATTAATTTACTTGCACAGATATTAACTGCCACTCACATGATATAAGTCCTTGCACACAAATTCAACAACAGAGAGTGCAAGCTAAGCATCATTTGAAGTAACACGCTAAGCCAACCGCAATCAAATAAAGATGCAAGCTAATTATGGGATTTTTAATCTCAGAGAATTTCTGAAATTTTTTCTTGCAAATTTATGAAACTATAATCTCAGAGAATGTCTGAGTTTTTTTTTTCATATTTACAACTTAAACCTCAGAAATTCCAATTTTTTTCTTGGAATATTACCCCCCTCCCCATCTTTACTTCTGAGAGACTCAGCCTCTTTGGGATGCTCTTTTATACCCAGTCTTGTTACTGATCTGTTTCCTTTTAACCTATATATATATTTTTAACATCACACAACTTTCCCAGTTTTTATTGCCCCTGTTCCAACTTTTTTGAAACATGTTGCTGGCACTCAATTAAAAAAAATGCACATATATTTACAAAAATTAAATAAAAATAAAGGTTTCTCAGTTTCAACTTTTGATATGCTGTTTTTATACTATTTTCAATGAAATTCCATGACTTACAAATCATAACATTTCTGTTTTTATTTATGTTTTACACAACTTTCCAAGGGTGGCATGGTGGTGTAGTGGTTAGCGCTGTCGCCTCACAGCAAGAAGGTCCGGGTTCGAGCCCCGTGGCCCGGTTTCCCCCAAAGACATGCAGGTTAGGTTAACTGGTGACTCTAAATTGACCGTAGGTATGTGTGTGAATGGTTGTCTGTGTCTATGTGTAAGCCCTGTGATGACCTGGCGACTTGTCCAGGGTGTACCCCGCCTTTTGCCCGTAGTTAGCTGGGATAGGCTCCAGCTTGCCTGCGACCCTGTAGAACAGGATAAAGCGGCTAGAGATAATGAGATGAGACAACTTTCCAACTTATTTTAAATTTGGGTTGTAGATGTACATGATAGATCTCAAAC
The DNA here is from genome assembly GCF_027579695.1 of Neoarius graeffei. Taxonomy (NCBI): domain Eukaryota; kingdom Metazoa; phylum Chordata; class Actinopteri; order Siluriformes; family Ariidae; genus Neoarius; species Neoarius graeffei. Next base: position 49,629,723 of record NC_083575.1, read on the forward strand.
TTGTGAGGTTTTATTGCAGTTTTCTTATTCATTCTGGATTTGTTAATTGCATATGTGTTTAGCATTTAGAGGATGTTGCATTGTGTGCTGTTCCAGTGAATGACCCACTTTCACTGCTTAACCATGCCACTAGCTGTTTGGTACCCTGAAATACCCTGTCAGACACTGCAACTGATCTGGGTCAATTTTAATAATTATACTTGGTGCTGTCTGGGGGGAAATTTCACTGACTCATGTCTTTTTATAGCAAACAGGTTAGCCATGCTGATCTGAATTCATGATATTAATTTATCATATTACTGCCAATTTAAAGCTGTTTATTTTGTTAAGATTAAAACTTATTCATGAATGTGAGTGTGAATGGTTGTTTGTCTCTGTGTCAGCCCTGTGATAACCTGGCGATTTGTCCAGGGTGTACCCCGCCTCTCGCCCATAGTCAGCTGGGATAGGCTCCAGTTGCCTATGACCCTGTAGAGCAGGATAAGCGGCTACAGATAATGGATGGATGGATAAAACTTATTCATTTACTTTTTTTCTATATCTGGAGATTCATATGTTTTATTGCAAAAAGATACAAGGTACAAACTGGTGATTAAAAAAGAAAATATGAATTACGTTTTATCTTTAAGAGCTAAACCTTTGTATTTGAACACATATTAACTGAAAAACTCTCTTAATGGGATTCAAATTAGTGGTTTATTAAAGGAGGACAAACTAATTAAGTTTATTAGCCTCATACACACAGCCAGTATCAGTTAGAAGACAAATGTGTGTTGTGTTTAATTAAACTGATCAAGGTTCAGACCTTTTCCAATTAGATTTAGAATGTTTTTACTCAAAATAAACAGCCACAAATAAGTTTTTAAATGAGCCATTTGCTAGAAAATAATCAAGAAATGTTAACACGTTCTCATTAAAAAAAGGGGTTTTTTTTGTTTGTTTGTTTTTAACTTGTGTGGCTTGATATGTCCTCTTCTGCTGCTATCCACTGTGGTGCTGCAAACAGGAAATTTCCCCATTGTGGAATAATACAGGTTATCTTATCTTATCTTATCTTATCTTATCTTATCTTATCTTATCTTATCTTATCTTATCTTATCTTATCTTATCTTTAAAGGTTCAGTGTTGAAAGGATTTTATGTAGCATCATTGTAAGAAGGTACAAAGCCGTAGCTGTTTGAAAAACCTCAAAATAGTTATTTTATCCTTCGAGAAATGTAAAATAGATTTATTCAAATATTTTTGACTGGCATTATGTTAGAAAATTAATAAATAGTGTCCTTGTATTTTTCACTGACTGATCAAATTCAAGACATGCTTTCTCTGCAAATATAATGCCAGTGACAGTGGATTATTCTAATCTGTATTTAATAAGTAAGCTTGATTGTACACATTTTGGTATTGGTGGGCAATAAGACAAAATATATTACTAGAAAATACGAGAGTATCTCTCTCCCCGCCATGAGTTTTCATTAGCAGAGGTGGACAATAACAAAGTACATTTACTTGAGTACTGTACTTAAGTACACTTTTTGACTATCTGTATTTTACTTGAGTATTATTTGTTTTTAAACTTATGACTTTAACTTCACTACATTTGAAAGACAAATATCATACTTTTCACTCCACTACATTTCTATCAAGGTCCTCATTACTCGTTACTATGAAGCAGCTTTGAAAGTGGATGTCTTTTCTTTTCTAAAACGATTGTTTTTTTCACAGGTGACACTGAGACAACCTATCAGTAATCACTAGGGTCACGTCTCGTCCATAGACTGTATAAAATCAAGTTCAATGCTTTCTCAGCAGCGTTATTTGAACACAATTAGTTGATGGCAGAATGGAAGGAGGCGGTTCTTCTGGGGAATGCATGCACCCATGGCCCATGAACCCATGTTTCAGTTTTCTGAAAGGATTAAAGATTCATTTCATTTTAAATGTTTGCTTTGTTTGCCTAAAACGAACCCCATCACAGCCTTCAAAAACTCGCCGTCCAACCTGCGGAAGCATATTGAGGTATATAAATGTTTTATTCCAAGAGAAAGCTTGTAATGAATTTGTCGGTGCTTTTAGAGCTAGCAATAATGTTGCAATAGCTATGTAGTCTGGTTTGTCAAATGACTTTCTATGGATTTACCCACCAAGTTGCCGTAGCCTTGTCCACGGCTAATGTTAACACAGAGCTCATTAACTTGGACACTGTTAGTTAGCATGTAAAAACAGAGTTACGCTAACATGAATAATGTTAACTTATCTGAAGTCCTTTCAGAAAAATGTTTTAGCATAATCTTGCCAAATAAACAGAATGTAGAAATCTTTCTTTTCTAGTAATGTTAGCTACCCAATATGATTTAGTGTTTGAAAAGAGTTTGCTAGCATGTCAGGTGGAGCATCACTGACTAACTAGTTTAATGTTAAACCACCATGATAGCATGGCATGCGTTCATTTTGTAAATCCAGTAAATCCAGTAAGTCGGTTGCTTCAGAGGCATTAGGTTTTGTAAGCATTGTGGCAATAATACAACAATGCATTGACAGAAAATGTACTTTTAATACTTAAGTATTTTTAAAAGCAAGTACTTCAGTACTTTAACTTAACCCTTTGATGCAAAACATATGCACACCCCTTCTAATGCACAACATGGGTCAAAAATGACCCGCATTCATTTTCCAGGTTATTTCATGCTGACTGAGTTTTTCTTTGCTCTATCTCATTCTCATCTCATTATCTCTAGCCGCTTTATCCTGTTCTACAGGGTCGCAGGCAAGCTGGAGCCTATCCCAGCTGACTACAGGTGAGAGGCGGGGTACACCCTGGACAAGTCACCAGGTCATCGCAGGGCTGACACATAGACACAGACAACCATTCACACCTACGGTCAATTTAGAGTCACCAGTTAACCTAACCTGCATGTCTTTGGACTGTGGGGGAAACCGGAGCACCCGGAGGAAACCCACGTGGACACGTGGAGAACATGCAAACTCCGCACAGAAAGTCCCTCGCCGGCCACGGGGCTCGAACCCGGACCTTCTTGCTGTGAGGCGACAGCGCTAACCACTACACCACCGTGATGCCCTTTGCTCTATCTTTTGAAATCAATTTATTTTATGACTGAATATTCCAAGTATTCTTTAAATATCTTGTTTTTAATTACTACAAATCATTAATTTAATTTTTTCTTTCCTACTTTATGAACAAAAATACTTTTTATATTACTACACATGGGTCATCCAAGTGTGATTTAAAATTAAATGTCTTAATACCATAATAATAATTTGTTTCAAGTAATTACAACCCCGATTCCAAAAAAGTTGGGACAAAGTAAAAATTGTAAATAAAAACGCAATGCAGTGATGTGGAAGTTTCAAAATTCCATATTTTATTCAGAATAGAACATAGATGACATATCAAATGTTTAAACTGAGAAAATGTATCATTTAAGGAGAAAAATTAGGTGATTTTAAATTTCATGACAACAACACATCTCAAAAAAGTTGGGACAAGACCATGTTTACCCCTGTGAGACATCCCCTTTTCTCTTTACAACAGTCTGTAAACGTCTGGGGACTGAGGAGACAAGTTGCTCAAGTTTAGGGATAGGAACGTTAACCCATTCTTGTCTAATGTAGGATTCTAGTTGCTCAACTGTCTTAGGTCTTTTTTGTTGTATCTTCCGTTTTATGATGCGCCAAATGTTTTCTATGGGTGAAAGATCTGGACTGCAGGCTGGCCAGTTCAGTACCCGGACCCTTCTTCTATGCAGCCATGATGCTGTAATTGATGCAGTATGTGGTTTGGCATTGTCATGTTGGAAAATGCAAGGTCTTCCCTGAAAGAGACGTCGTCTGGATGGGAGCATATGTTGCTCTAGAACCTGGATATACCTTTCAGCATTGATGGTGTCTTTTCAGATGTGTAAGCTGCCCATGCCACACGCACTAATGCAACCCCATACCATCAGAGATGCAGGCTTCTGAACTGAGTGCTGATGATAACTTGGGTCGTCCTTCCCCTCTTTAGTGCGAATGACACAGCGTCCCTGATTTCCATAAAGAACTTCAAATTTTGATTCGTCTGACCACAGAACAGTTTTCCACTTTGCCACAGTCCATTTTAAATGAGCCCTGGCCCAGAGAAGACGTCTGCGCTTCTGGATCGTGTTTAGATACGGCTTCTTCTTTGAACTATAGAGTTTTAGCTGGCAATTGCGGATGGCACGGTGAATTGTGTTCACAGGTAATGTTCTCTGGAAATATTCCTGAGCCCATTTTGTGATTTCCAATAAAGAAGCATGCCTGTATGTGATGCAGTGCCGTCTAAGGGCCCGAAGATCACGGGCACCCAGTATGGTTTTCCGGCCTTGACCCTTACGCACAGAGATTCTTCCAGATTCTCTGAATCTTTTGATGATATTATGCACTGTAGATGATGATATGTTCAAACCCTTTGCAATTTTACACTGTCGAACTCCTTTCTGATATTGCTCCACTATTTGTTGGCGCAGAATTAGGGGGATTGGTGATCCTCTTCCCATCTTTACTTCTGAGAGCCGCTGCCACTCCAAGATGCTCTTTTTATACCCAGTCATGTTAATGACCTATTGCCAATTGACCTAATGAGTTGCAATTTGGTCCTCCAGCTGTTCCTTTTTTGTACCTTTAACTTTTCCAGCCTCTTATTGCCCCTGTCCCAACTTTTTTGAGATGTGCTGCTGTCATGAAATTTCAAATGAGCCAATATTTGGCATGAAATTTCAAAATGTCTCACTTTCGACATTTGATATGTTGTCTATGTTCTATTGTGAATACAATATCAGTTTTTGAGATTTGTAAATTATTGCATTCCGTTTTTATTTGCAATTTGTACTTTGTCCCAACTTTTTTGGAATCGGGGTTGTACTTTAGCAGTGAATGGGGCCAGTTATTTACTAACTATGTAGTTAGCTAAGCCAACTACAATAAAATTAGCTAACTAAAGTAGAATCAACAGCTAGGTTGCTAATAGTAATTACTTGTAACTTTCTGACAAGTAATCTACTCACTCTCAAGGTAATTTAAACAATCAATTTTTTTCTAAGGTAATGTTAGAACAATTGAAAAACATTACTTACATGTATTAGATGGGCAAAGGGCGCTGTGCTGAGCTGTGAAATGTCTGACACAAGCACAATTCACAGTTCCCACCAAACGCTGTAGTAAATGCATGCGGGTCGTTTCTGACCCATGTGTGTAAACTTGATGTGGAATTACAAAAGCTGTGCTTGTTCATAACTTAAGAAAGGAAAAATAAAAATGATGATTTGTGCTAAACAAAAACAAGATATTTACTGCATATTTGGAAAAGTAAATGACAAAATGAATTTATTTCAAAAGTATATCATAGAAACACTCAGCCATACATGAAATAACCTGGAAAATGAATGCAGGTCGTTTTTGACCCATGTTGTGCATTAGAAGGGTAGTGATACAAAAAGGGTTTTTATTCAAAAAGTAAGAAAGGAAAAAATAAAATAAGGATGTATGATGATCAAAAACAAGTTAATTGAGGAATACCTTGAATACTGAATGATGGAATTAATTTATTGCAAAGATATAGAAGATAAAAACTCAGCCGGGTCACTTTTGACCCATGTTTTGCATCAAAGGTTTAAGTAACAATTTGACTGTACAACTTTCACTTGTATTGGAGTAACATTTGACCAGTGGGATCTGTACTTTGACTTAAGTAATGAAGTTGGGTACTTTGTCCACCTCTGTTCATTAGGCAAGATGAATTAAGTTATTATTATTATTATTATTATTATTACTGACAGACAGCCCTGCGATAACATGGCGACTTGTCCAGGGTGTACCCCGCCTCTCGCCCATAGTCAGCCGGGATAGGCTCTAGATTGCCTGCGACCCTGTAGAACAGGATAAGCGGCTACAGATAATGGATGGATGGATGGATTACTGACAGAAAACACATATACAGGAATTCTTTTGTTGTGTACTTTAGACAGCCTTCGAGTAATCGGAATACAGTTATCTCAATTCTCAGTGCTACAGCAGTACCAGCTGTGTGTGTGTGTGTGTGTGTGTGTGTGTGTGTGTGTGTGTGTGTGTGTGTGTGTGTGTGTGTTTACTTGTAACACTTGTCACAGGAAAGTGGTCAGGCTATTTTAAATGAAACAGAGGGTTTCCATGATTTGCAAATCATTGCATTCTGTTTTTATTTACGTTTTTCACTGTATCACAACTTTTTTGGAATTGAGGCTGTATAATATATGCCTAGAACTGGCCACTCAACACAGTTTTTTTTTTAAATATTGATTGCAATAATATCTGATATAATAAGGTCATACACAGTGATTGGTATTAGCTATTGTAACACTTGTGGTTTGTGTGGAAAATAAGGAAAGAGGAGACAGGCTTAGGACAACTCAAAACGTGCATTTTATCACCTCTCATTCACCTTTCAGTGAACTTACACACACGATTCTACTCTGCTCAGATCTCTCTCTGGTACTGGCTTCTCCTGCAAGCACACAAAAGGCACACATAAAAACTGCCGGCAATCAGACTCACGTGACATTCATCACACGTTACCTTTCCTATTCAACTTGTCTCCTCTTCATCCATAGCTGACAGTTGACCACGCCCCTGCTACACCAGCCATCAGATTAGCAGAATGTTAATTTCATATCAACATGGTGGCAAAAATAAAACAAAATAAGCTGTCAGGAGTTATTCTCAAACAGTACTGTATGGTGTGTCTCCTACAATATGTATTGTACAATTTAAATATATGTACATATTGGCTATGTACATGTCGACAGAGTAACTGTTTCTCAACTATGCACATGCTGAGTAACAAACCCATGGGTATATATATGTTATTTACCAGCTGGGATGTCCGTATTGTGAAATACCGTGACTGAGGTCTTGAAAGTACTGACCGAGGCGCTCTGGGCCGAGGTCAGTATTCAAGGCTGAGGTCACGGTATTTCACCATACGGACCGACCTTAAGCTGGTAAATAATATATTTATTTTTTTCTTTACCAAATTCTAACAGAAAACGAGAGCACCCGAAAGGGAAAACCGAGCCGAGCCGCCATTTTGAATCCTCATTCACGGCTGTAATGCAAATGGCTTCCTCCTCGATATACAAGTGCACTTCCATGGCAGGAAAAAAAACCCTACATTTTGCCGCCTATGTAGTCCCCTATTTATACAACATTGAGTCATTCAGGATTCAGCCATGTTTTTGCTCGGCGTTAGCAACAGTTACAGGTTTTTAGCTTTCTCCTGAAATGTTTTATTTTATTTCTTCTTCCTCAGGGTAGTAAAACTCGCTTTTGCTGTGAAGACTGTCGTTATCACTATCCATGATGTAAAATTAATGTTATTCGCCTGAGAAATGCGAAAATAAATGTTGATAAAAATTGCTACTATGTTTGTTGTCGTGAATGAGCGAGTTGCCAGAGGTCCATAATGTAGGATACATACCCACTCGCCAGCCAATCAGAGCGCAAGATTTGATGGAAACCGGACCGGGAAAAAATAAATCATGTTATTTCACTTCAGCAACAGACTTCAGATTTCAGCTGGATCACCCATTGTGTCCATTGTTCAAGGTAAGTGGATCAAGTTGGTTTTGCCTTTTTTTTGTTCATTTTTTTGGGGAGTGCATACTGAACTTAAATTTTGTATAACAGTGTTGGCGCAGACTTGTTGCTGACTGGCTAGGTGTTTTTAGTCAGTTAATTAACTGTACCCCACGACTATGAAATGCATAATACACAACTGTCGGAAGTCCATGCTGCATAACTGTAATGTTTGGAAAAAAGCTAGCTACCTCTGTTTAGCTACCAAGCAACATAACATTAAATAGTTGCTCAGTCGAAACATATTATGCAGGCTAATTTATTAGAGATGATGATGATGATGATGTTCCTCCTTCGGTTTCAAAGATGAGCAGGACTATTTATTATGGGTCCTCAGATGACTGTAGAGGCTGATCTAGGCTAAGAAGGAACAACTGCAGTGAGGACATTGGTGGGTTTGTGACTGTTCAGAAGAAGGAGGCAGACAAGCTCTGTTCTTACGTAGCTGACGCTTTCATATAGCCTCATTGACCCTGCATTCTTCATAGACAAAGGCACTGGAGTGAACCTTGCTTTGCTATTCAAGACTATCAAGGATAGTAGGTTCCCATGAAGATAGGTTGATACTGCAGCATGTGAGAGAGGCTTTTAAGGTGTCCTTGTATTGCTTCCTCTGGCCACCCCTGGCCTGCTGAAAAAGTTAATGCTGGCTAAAACAGAAAAGTGTCAGCATTAACTTTTTTCAGCAGTTTGTGCTACAGTAGCTCTTCTATGGGATTGGACCAGACAGGCTAACCTTCGTGCCCCATGCGACTCAATGAGTCTTTGACACCCACGACCCTGTTGCTGGTTCACTGGTTTTATTTCCTTGAACCACTTTTGGTAGGTACTAACCACTGTATACTGGGAACACCCCACAAGATGTGCCATTTTGGAGAGGCTCAGACCCAGTCATCTCACCATCACAATTTGGCCCTTGTCAAAGTTGCTCAGATCCTTACGCTTGCTCATTTGTCCTGCTTCCAACACATCAACTTCAAGAACTGACTGTTCTCTTGCCGCCTAATATATCCCACCCCTTGAAAGGTGCCACTGTAATGAGATAATCAATGTTGTTCACTTCACTTGTTAGTGTTCATAATGTTATGGCTGTTCAGTCTATAGGGCCTATGCTATTACCCTAGAGGATCACATATATCCAGATTAACCAATCTGGCTGCAGCCTGCAGGACTGGATATGGGCAGAGAGAGAGCATTTACTATATTTGGGGTATGGTCCATCCTTACATGTTTTGATCCAAGTCTGCAGGCTGCAGCCAGCCAGAGGCCTCGAGGATTAGCAGGCACCTTGCAAGTACTGTTTTCTAGCATTAGTAGACTTAATAAGTCATCTTAAGTAGCCTACAAATTTGTTTAGGGCATCATGAAATGTAAATGAAATGTTTTGTCAGTCGAGAGTTTCAATGGATTAAGTTAGCATGGTATGGCAAAAAAGTTCTCTGAACAGATCTCGCCCACCCAATTTGAATGCACAGCTACAAGATAATTCTGTTGCAAAATGTTTGCTAACGTAAGATGGTCATTGATTTAAATAATGCTTTTTATGCCATCTATTTTTTTTATTAAGTGTCATATTCTCTCTCTTATGCTTTCCATTACCTCATAATCCAAGTCAAGTCAAGTTTATTTTTATAGCGCTTTTAACAATAGACATTGTCGCAAAGCAGCTTTACAGAATTTGAATGACTTTAAACATGAGCTAATTTTATCCCTAATCTATCCCCAATGAGCAAGCCTGTGGCGACAGTGGCAAGGAAAAAAACCCTCAGACGACATGAAGAAACCTTGAGAGGAAACAGACTCAAAAGGGAACCCATCCTCATTCGGGTGATAAGACAACGTGATTATAACATTTTTAACAGTTTTTACATGAAGTCAGTTTAGTTGATGTTATAACTCTTCACTGATGGAAACTTGAGTGCAAAACTGTTCATGACAACTGCAGTCCTAAAGTTAGCAAGCCAACTGTAGTCGTCAGCCATAAAAGCATTACTGTAAGTGTCCAGAGCATCTTCCAAGTGTGACTTTCAACTGTCCATATAGGGCTGTCCTCCATAGGAGCGATGTGATGAGACTCCAACCAGACATAGGGCATCAGGATGGATCAGGTAGGTCCGAGGAGCAGAAGAGGTCAGCATCTCGATCTCAGGATTGACATGTAACTCAGAGGGACAGACAGGGTGGAGACAAAAGGAAGAGAGAGAAAACACAGGTTGTTAAATATGCCCAATGTCACCTGATAAGTAGAAACAGTATACATTTTGTGTTGAGTGCAAGCAGGGACTCCGGCAAAACTAACTATGACAGCATAACTAAAAGGGGAGAGCCAGAATAACACAGGCATGAGGATGCCCCAGGACATAAAGCAGCAGTCACTACACCATCAACAAACTTGAGTGAGCAAGCGAGTGGGGGACTGACAGCATCATACATCCCAGTTTACCAAAATACTATGTCTGAGGACCCTCCAGATCTACTCCTTTCCCTCATAAACACCATTAACAAAAGGCTTGACTAAACAGATATGTTTTCAGCCTAGACTTAAACACTGAGACTGTCTGATTCCCTAACATTACTTGGAAGGCTGTTCCATAACTGTGGGGCTTTGTAAGAAAAGGCTCTGCCCCCTAATGTAGCCTTCACTATATGAGGTACCAGCAGATAGCCTGCACCTTTTGATCTAAGTAGGCGTGGCGGGTCATAAAGGACCATTCGTTTGCTCAGGTACTGTGGCGCGAGACCATTCAGTGCTTTAAAGGTCAATAGTAGTATTTTATAAACAATATGAAATTTGATTGGGAGCCAATGCAGTGTGGATAAGACAGGGGTGGTCATATTTTCTAGTTCTAGTAAGGACTCTTGCTGCTGCATTTTGAACTAACTGGAGCTTGTTTATGCACTTATTGGAACATCCAGACAGTAAGGTATTACAATAATCCAACCTGGAGGTAACAAAAACATGAACTAGTTTTCCTGTGTCATGTAGTGACATTAAATTTCTTATCTTAGCAATATTTCTGAGATGAAGGAACGCTATCTGGGTAATGTTATCGATGTGAGTTTCAAATGAAAGACTGGGCTCAATAATCACTCCAAGGTCCTTTACTGCTGCACATGAAGAAACAGAAAGGCCATCCAGAGTTATTATGTAATCAGAAAACTTACTTCTAGCTGCATGTGGTCCTAATACAAGTACTTCAGTCTTGTCAGAATTAAGCAGAAGGAAATTAATAAGCATCCAGTGTCTAATGTCCTTTACGCATTCCTTAGTTCTATTAAGCTGGTGTCTCTCATCTGGTTTTGCAGAAACATACAACTGTGTGTCATCAGCATAACAGTGGAAACTAATACCATGCTTATGAATAATATCACCCAGAGGTAACATATATAAAGAAAAAACCAGTGGACCTAAGACAGAACCTTGTGGAACACCAAACTTTACCTCAGTATGTCTAGAAAAATCACCATTTACATCAACATACTGATAGCAATCAGTTAAATAAGAGCTGAGCCAGGAGAGGGCCATTCCCTTAACTCCCACAACATTTTCTAGTCTCTCCAAAAGAATGGAATGCTCAGTGGTATCAAATGCTGCACTAAGGTCAAGCAACACAAGCAGTGAGACACAGCCCTGATCAGATGCCAACAGTAGGTCATTTACTACTTTTACCAGTGCTGTCTCTGTGCTATGATGAGGTCTAAATCCTTACTGATACATTTCATGGATGTTATGCCTATGTAAATATGAGCATAACTGCTGTGCCTCCCTGTATTTCCAGGAGCCCAATGATGTCAACAACAGAGACACTGCTACTCTGCGAGCCCACTACATCTACCTTTGAGAAGTAGACTGAATATTTTTAAGACCTGGAGTCTGTTTTTATGTAATTGCACCATTGCATTTATTATTTCTTGGACATTTACTCATTACTATCACGTGCTTCAGGTAGAAGAAATGGATGAACCAAATCTCTCAGATATGTTAGTAGCACTCTTACAGTGTCAAGCAATGTGGAGTTCCTTGTGAAGTCTAGCCCTGCTCAGAGTTCTATTGTCCTTGAGGGCAGCATTGTCATGATTGACCGACCTGGGTTGGCTGAAGCTTTCCTCCTGATGTTTGTGTTAAAGCAACATTAGGTAATGTTTCTACCTTAAAATATCAGCTTCAAAATAATTTTGATGGTACATTGACTTGTAACAGGGAGAATGGCTTATCTTCCATTCCAAGTTTTTGCCCAGTTTGCCAGTTATAGCACTATGTATTTCTGGTGTCGCATCCATGAGACCTCTCATGAGAACTGCATAATGCTTTACGGCACCACAGACAGCTTCCAAAATCATGCAGCTGAATCGGTATTCTCAGTATGGACATCATGGCAGTCAAGGTGAAGAGAACAAAGAAGAGACTGTTGGAGAAAGTCAGGAAGAGAAAAAAAAAGAGTAACCAAGCAAGAGACTGGATAAGAGTAAATCTTGAACCAGCTTTTACTCATTCACGAGAGCTAAGTGAGATAAAAGGCTGCAAGACAGATGCCAAGCTGGCCTTTTTTCTGTTGGACTAGCAGAAAGATATTATGTTTGCTGCCTTGCTATGTGTTGTGTTGTTGCACTTGCTTGATGTTTGGCTGTGTTAAAAAAATAATTTGTCATCTTACTAGCTTTTGATCATAAGCCAAGTCCAGAGTTTTAGCCACTACAGGCATTTAGCCACTAGCTACCAGCTAAGGTGATGTTAGCAAACTTGCTAGATAACACCTGGGCATCGTTACTGGTAATAAGTGCTCTTGTGTCAGTTCCTGTTTAGCTTTGTTGGCAAGCTTGCCACCTAAGTTAGTTTGCATCAATTTGTGTCAGGGGCATTCAAAGTTAATTTAGTTGACTAGTTGTTCTTTTTTCCATTAGCATCCCCCAGCATTAGATACAGTATGTTGGTATGATTCCAGTTATGTTAGCTTAACATGCTACTATTACAAGCTAGCTGAGATAGGTTTGCAAAGTTGCAAGCTTTTGAGGTTTATCTGGCGTGAGCTTGACAAAGACTGACCAAATGTTTTGGAGTGAGATGAATTTATTAATTTGCATGCAAGCCTGAGATGGGACTGAGGTTAGGTGAATTTGGCATCTGGAAAAACTACAAATCTCGATGAGACAGGGATAACACCAATAAGGATACAGCCTATGTCACAATCTTTCATAAATAACTTTGGCAGGGATGTTCAGTCTGCTGTCAGCTTGTCATTGTTTTCACGTTAGCCTTGAGACAGATCACAACTTATGTCTTGAAGAAACCATGCATTCTCAGATACTTTTTTTTGTCATGGAGCAGTCGAAATTTGCATAAGTATTGCACATAACTTGTAATAGATTACTGTAACAGTTTGTATGGGTGGGTGGAGCACAGAGGACGGCAGGACAGAGATCAGGTTCGGAAACAGGGGTTTTATTGCCACACTTTTCAGTGAACAGCTCGTAAACTAAACAGACACACACAACCGATGTCTGGTTCGGGGATGAGCTCCTCTGCTCTCACTTTCCCCCCTTAAGTAGGGCGCGGTCACTGGGAAGACACACACAAACACAGGTTAATTGACATCAGGTGTAGTGATTCTGCCACTTACCTTCCCTGACTCCATCCTCCTGTCACAGACCGGCGCTTGACCACACCCCTGCTGCCACATACCCCCACCGCCCGACTCAGGCCGGGCGGCCGTCCGGCCTGCAGCCGACTCCCCTCGCCCCCCTTGACGGGAGAGGAAGTCCGCCACGACCATCTGCACCCCCGGCCTGTGGAACACCTTGAAATTAAAGGGTTGGAGTGCCAGATACCAACGGGTGATCCACGCGTTGGCATCCTTCATGCAGTGGAGCCACTGGAGGGGTGCGTGGTCCAAACAGAGGGTGAAAGGGCGTCCCAGCAGGTAGTAACGGAGGGCGAGGACCACCCACTTGATTGCCAGGCACTCTTTTTCGATAGTGCTGTAGTGCCCCTCCCGCACTGACAGCTTCCTACTGATGTATAAGACTGGGCAGTCCTCCCCCTCCACCTCCTGGGACAAAACAGCCCCCAGCCCTCTGTCCGACGCATCCGTGTGTAACATAAAGGGGAGAGAAAAGTCAGGGAAGTGTAAAAATGGCCCCCCACACAGTGCAGCCTGTACCTCAGAAAAAGCCCGCTGGCATTGCTCCGTCCACTGGACCGGATCTGGTGCCCCCTTTTTAGTGAGATCAGTCAGCGGGCTGGTGACGTCCGAATAATTAGGTATAAACCTACGATAATAGCCAGCCAGCCCCAGGAACTGTCTCACCCCCTTTTTGGTCTTGGGCCTCGGGCAGGCCGCAATTTCTGCGGTCTTTTTAATTTGGGGATGCACCTGCCCGTTGCCCAAGTGGAAGCCCAGATACCGTACTTCCACCCGCCCAATTGCACACTTCTTCGGGTTGGCTGTGAGACCCGCTCACCTCAGCGACCTAAGGACGGCCCTCAGATGTTCGAGATGCTTCGGCCAGTCATTACTATAGACGATAATGTCGTCGAGGTAAGCAGCCGCATAGGTGGCATGGGGGCGGAGGACCCTGTCCATCAGCCGCTGAAACGTAGCGGGCGCCCCAAACAGCTCAAATGGAAGTGTGACGAATTGGTGTAAACCAAACGGTGTGGAAAAGGCCGTTTTTTCTTGGGATAGTGGAGTCAAGGGGATCTGCCAATATCCCTTCGTTAAATCCAGTGTCGAATAAAAGCGAGCAGTGCCTAGTCGATCGAGCAACTCATCAATACGAGGCATTGGGTACGCGTCGAATTTAGACACCACGTTGACTTTTCTATAGTCCACACAGAACCGGACCGACTCGTCGGCCTTGGGTACCAAGACCACCGGGCTGCTCCAGTCACTGTGGGACTCCTCGACGATGCCCATTTCGAGCATGGCCTCGAGTTCTTCCCGAACCACCTTTTTTTTGTGTTCGGGTAGCCTGTAAGGGCGGCTACGCACTACCACCCCCGGGGGCATCTCAATGTGGTGCTCTATGAGGTTGGTGCAGCTGGGCAGGGGCAAGAACACGTCCGAAAACTCGGTCTGCAACTGGGCAACCTCCGCGAGTTGGGTCGGGGAGAGGTGGTCTCCACAGGGGACCGGAGAGGTATGCGATGTCAATGCACCTTTTTGAACCTCTGGCCCCAGCTCCGCCTTCTCCAGAACCACCGACACCAATGCTACGGGGACCTCCTCGTTCCAGAGTTTGAGTAGGTTGAGGTGGTAAATCTGTAGCGCCCCACCCCTGTCCATTCGCTTCACCTCATAGTCGACGTCCCCGACTCGCCGTGTGACCTCAAAGGGCCTTGCCACTTGGCGACTAATTTAGAGCTCGATGTGGGCAACAGTACGAGTACTTTCTCTCCCGGTGCAAACTCTCTAAGGCGCGTACCCTTGTCGTACAGGCGGGTTTGCCGTTCTTGGGCCTGCCGCAAATTCTCCTGGGTTAGGTGCATGAGGGTGTGGAGTTTTGCGCACAGGTCAATAACGTATTGAATTTTGTTTTTACTTGGTGAAGGTCCCTCCTCCCAATTTTCTCGCAGCACATCTAGAATGCCGTGCGGCTTATGCCCATATAATAATTCAAACGGGGAGAACCCTGTGGAGGCTTGGGGGACCTCTCGCAGTGCAAATAACAAGGGTTTGAGCCATTTATCCCAGTTACGTGCGTCCTCACTTACGAATTTTTAAATTATGTTTTTGAGGGTGCGATTAAACCGTTCAACTAAACTGTCCGTTTGTGGGTGATACACGCTGGTGCGGATCGGGTTAATACCTAATAACCCATACAGTTCGTTTAGTGTTCGTGACATAAACGAGGTGCCTTAATCAGTCAGAATCTCTTTCGGGATTCCAACTCGGGAGATGACGCGGAAGAGTGCCTCCGCAATACTGTGTGCTGAGATATTGCGAAGAGGCACGGCTTCCGGGTATCGTGTTGCATAGTCCACCAGAACTAATATAAAGCGGTACCCTCGTGTTGACCAATCTAATGGCCCGACGAGATCCATCGCAATTCTTTCGAACGGGGTCTCGATTAAAAGTAGAGGGTGCAAAGGCGCTTTTGGAATGGCCGCTGGATTTACTAACGGGCATTTGCGGCACGCCATACACCACCTACGGACATTGCTGCGAATCCCCGGCCAATAGAATCGGGCCATTATTCGGGCTAGTGTCTTATCCTACCCTAGGTGTCCAGCCATGGGATTAAAGTGAGCCACCTGGAATACCAATTCCCGGCGGCTCTTCGGAATTAAAAGCTGCATGCCTCGCTCTTTAGTTTGAGTGTCCTGCATCACTCAGTATAATCTATCCTTCATAATCACGAAGTAGGGGAAGGATGGGGTGGTGTTCGGCTGGAGCGTTTGACCATCGATTACTCTCACTTGGTCAAACACATGCCGCAGAGTTTCGTCTCGCGACTGCTCTAATGGGAAATCCGCGAGGGATTCCCCAACAGAGAGAGGAGGGGCCGGCGGCTCCTCACTCTGACGCAGAGATGACGTAGACAGCTCTGTGACAGCTGCTCCCGCCAAAGCGACACTGGGACCTCCCCCTATTAAATGGCAGGACCCACTCTTCACTAAGTGTGTCATTAAATCCCGAAATCCTGGCCAATCAGTCCCCAAAATTATAGAGTGGGTAAGGCGAGGATTAACCGCTGCCTTCACTATAAATTTTTCTCCTCGGAAAAAAATGTGGACCGACACGAAAGGGTAGCTGTGAACGTCCCTGTGCACACACAACACCTTCACCCCCTGTGCTCCCCCCAGTGCCTCGTTTTGCACCAGGCTTTGGTGAATTGAGGTCTGATTACAACCAGAATCCACCAACGCCTGATATTTATCCCCTTGTATACTCACCGGTATGCGATACGCTCCGGCCCGATCGAGGGCGGCTCCTGGCATGTCGGGGATCCGAACCACCGCGCCCACCTCCATTACCGTGCACTGTTGTTGGAGGTGGCCCGGCTCCCCGCAGCACCAGCAAACCGGCCCGGGCTTCCTCTCCGCACTGGTGTTCTGGGGCTCACTCACCTGAGGGGGGGGGAGAGACAGACACAGAAGGGAGAAACGGGAGGGCACCGCGGGTGCAGCGGGCCGGCACAGGTGGCGCCGGCCCCCGCCTCCGTGGTAGGAGAATGGGGCGAGGACGAGACACAGGAGGAGGGGGGGAGAGAGAGAGAGAGAGAGAGAAGAGGAGAGAAGAGAAGAGGCTGTCTGCTGTCCTGCCGCCAGGACAGCCGCCATATGGTCCTCCACCAGCTCGATTGCCTGATCCAGTGACGCCGGGCGGTGGCACTGGACCCGCTCTGCGGTTCCTGCTGGCAAGCGTGCGACGAATTGCTCCAGTACCACCTGGTCGATGATCCCCTCGGCATCGCGGTTGTCGGCCCTCAACCACCGCCAGCAGGCGTCCCGGAGTTGCTGGCCAAACGTGAACGGCCGGCCGACTTCCTCCAAGCGCAAAACGCGGAAGCGCTGACGCTGCTGCTCAGGGGTGTGCCCCACACTCCAGAGGACGGCCCGGTGGAGGTCCGCATAGGCCAGCCGGTGGTCGGCGGGGAGCTGTAGCGCGGCCAGCTGTGCCTCTCCCGTTAGCAGGGGGAGGAGGCGCGCCGCGCGCTGCTCCATCGGCCACCCCAAGGTCTCCGCGACTTGCTTGAAGAGCGTGATGAATGCCTCGGGGTCGTCCTGCGGGCCCATCTTGGTTAGGGTGAGGGGGGACGGGCCTCCGGTGGGAGTGCTGGTGGACCCCACTGACGTGAGGAGGTGCCGGAACGCCTGACGATCTTCTTGCTGGGCCAGCACCAGGGCCTTGAACCGCTGTTCCTGCTCCTTTCAGAGGGTGACTAGCGCCTGGTGCTGGCTTTGCTGGGCCATGGCGAGGGCGTGGACCAGTTCAGCGAACAGGGAGGACTCTATGGGGCTGTTCGGCTGCTGCGCTCCAGTCCTGGGTTTCAGCACCACTGTAACAGTTTGTATGGGTAGGTGGAGCACAGAGGATGGCAGGACAGAGATCAGGTTCGGAAACAGGGGTTTTATTGCCCCACTTTTCAGTGAAGAACTTGTAAACTAAACAGACACACACACACACACAACCGGCGTCTGGTTCGGGGATGAGCTCCTCTGCTCTCGCTCTCCCCCTTAAGTAGGGCACGGTCACTGGGAAGACACACACAAACACAGGTTAATTGACATCAGGTGTAGTGATTCTGCCACTTACCTTCCCTAACTCCGCCTTCCTGTCACAGACCGGCGCTTGACCATGCGCCCGCTGCCACAATTACATTGCCCAATGTGTAGTATTTGCAATAAATGTCTGTATCATGCTGATTACATATATATTCCACATTTAAAACCTTAGCAAACACGGTATATGTATATGGCTTGAAAATACAAATACGGTATTTTAGCAAAGCTAAAATTTTCTGTTATTCGTTTCAGTGTTCATCACTGATCTCACAATAAATAAAACTATGCAGTCATATTTGTGTAAAATCCTGTAATATTACTCTATTTTGTCAGTTGACATGGTAGTAAATAAATGAAATATTTGAAGTGAAATAGTCTGCTTAATTGTTTTTATCTGAATTATATTTGCAGAATATTTGAGTTTTTATTTGAGTAAAAAAAAATGTTAGAAGCTGCAATGACAAGTTCTGATAAATTAGATGAAATGGCTTGTGTTCAAGAGTGAAATTCATTATATATTTTAGTGGTGATTCTTTAAAACATTCAGTTTTCAAAGTGAATCTTTTGAAGTAACAATTTGTCTCAAATATTTTGAGTTAACTGACCTTGTGCAGGTGTACAGTGGTGATGACTGAAATCATCGAGTTATCAGATTAAATATTTAAAGCTATTCAGTTTCCTCAAAGATCCATCCATCCATTATCTGTAGCCGCTTATCCTGTTCTACAGGGTCATAGGCAAGCTGGAGCCTATCCCAGCTGACTATGGGCAAGAGGCGGGGTACACCCTGGACAAGTCGCCAGGTTTTCCTCAAAGATTTTCAGTATAAAGAACATGTCTGGATTAAAGTAGTAATCACTTAAAACATTATTGTATTTAATTATTTTTTTTTAAGTAATCAGTTTCCTCATATACACTACCATTCAAAAGTTTTGGGTCACTTTTGAAATTTCCTTATTTTTGAAAGAAAAGCACTGTTCTTTTCAATGAAGATCACTTTAAACTAATCAGAAATACACTCTATACATTGCTAATGTGGTAAATGACTATTCTAGCTAAATTCTACTAAATGTCTGGTTTTTGGTGCAATATCTACATAGGTGTATAGAGGCCCATTTCCAGCAACTATCACTCCAGTGTTCTAATGTGTTTGCTCTTTGCCTCAGAAGGCTAATGGATGATTAGAAAACCCTTGTACAATCATGTTAGCACAGCTGAAAACAGTTTAGCTCCTTAGAGAAGCTATAAAACTGACCTTCCTTTGAGCAGATTGAGTTTCTGGAGCATCACATTTGTGGGGTCGATTAAATGCTCAAAATGGCCAGAAAAATGTCTTGACTATATTTTCTATTCATTTTACAACTTATGGTGGTAAATAAAAGTGTGACTTTTCATGGAAAACACAAAATTGTCTGGGTGACCCCAAACTTTTGAACGGTAACGTATTTTTGAATTAATTGAACATGTTGGGGTTTACAGTGAACTGAGAGTCACAAAAATAATGGCCAATGTACACAATCAAAGAGATTTAATAATTCTCAATATAATACATTTAGAAAGGTTGGAAAAACTGAAGAGGTATTAACTAGCATCGATGACTTGACTAGATATTTGTACTGGCCAGATTTAGTAATTTAACTGAGATTATTTATCACCCTCTTTTCTTGTGATAGCACCGAGACCTCTGTAATCAATGTAGGGTTTAAGCCCCATCCTTTTTCCTTATGAAGGACCAGGGAAGTGGGAGAATAAATATATCCAAAAACCACTGCCTCCTGCAAATATTCCTTCCATGATGTCCCAGAGGTTAATGATGCAATCCCAGGATCAATATGGACAACAGCCTACTACTGTAGGTTAAAAACTCCAGTAGACACCATCTAGGAATATATTGCCCTGTAGTGCACAGAAATTGCTGTCATAACTACATGACCTCAATAACATAATTTAATAAACATGAGGAATCCTGGGCGGCATGGTGGTGTAATGGTTAGCGCTGTCGCCTCACAGCAAGAAAGTCTAGGTTCGAGCCCCGTGGCCGGCGAGGGCCTTTCTGTGCGGACTTTGCATGTTCTCCCCGTGTCGGCGTGGGTTTCCTCTGGGTGCTCCAGTTTCCCCCACAGTCCAAAGACATGCAGGTTAGGTTAACTGCTGACTCTAAATTGACCGTAGGTGTGAATGTGAGTGTGAATGGTTGTCTGTGTCTATGTACATCAGCCCTGTGATGACCTAGAGACTTGTCCAGGGTGTACCCCGCCTTTCGCCCGTAGTCAGCTGGGATAGGCTCCAGCTTGCCTGCAACCCTGTAGAACAGGATAAAGCGGCTAGAGATAATGAGATGAGATGAGGAATCCTGATAGTGTTTGCATTATTTGTTGTGAATGTGTATGCTTCGCACTTACCGTAGCTGTGTAATCTGTACAGTATTCAGATGACTCTACCAGTTTTTCCACATAGACACTGTATCAGAATTTGACCCATTATAAAGATATGCTGAAGTCATTGACTATATATTCTCTATTTTCTGCTTTTGTCAAAGAAGTGTGTTTTCCAGCAGTGGTTCCAAATGGGAGAGTGAATAGACAGGGAACAGCAGGTAAGCATGTGGAGAGGCAGTGTGAAACAGAAGAGTCTCTGGGGTCTGGCATATTGGTTCAAGCAGAAAATCTATTTGTTCCACACCGCAGTTTGGCTCAGAACACACTGCTCATGACAGAGTTGGATACTTGCTAAGAACTTGAGGTCAGTCTGCTAAATATTTACTACACCTTGTAAAGGAGCAGAGAGACCAAGAGTAAATCATCCACTCACTTTTCATTGGTATCTCTAACGAAGTGCTCAGCGTCAGAGCTTGTGCAAGCATTAGAGTCGGATGCTATTAGTGGCTTCATTGTAAAAATAACATTGCTGAATCATTGAACACCAGCTACTCTTTGGCAATTCCTTGTTTTAACTATATAGTTAATCATAGATTTGAGGTGATTCAGTTCTTTGTTGGATGCTGACAAATGCTTAGTTCACTGAATTCTTCAGAGGAGAAAAAAGAGAGAAAGAATAACATACAAAAATAGAGTATGTCAAAAATATTTGTGGTCCATTCCATATTTGACATTTTAATTTTATATGTGTAGTCATATTACTTAAGATTGTGAAATAATGACATTATTCAGATTAACTAGAGAAGAAAAACATTAAAAAATGAAGGAAACCCCCCCCCCCCCCCCCCCCCCCCAACAACCTTGAGGAATCCTGACCCTACAGGAACAGCAACAGTTCTTCAACCTCAGTGTCACTGGAGAAGAGCTGCTCTGCTTAGGTCCCTATATTTTTCCAGACATCCTCCAAGTTCAGATTCTTCCCCTATAGAATTTTTAATTTGTTTTTTATTCAAAGAGGATGCTTGAGCGAGCTTAAATATCATCACACTCCCCTCTGTTCCATCAGCCCCTGTACAGCTTAGAAATATTTGGTTCTTGACTACACCTGATCTATGTAACGTGTTAATAAGCTACAATGGTTTCTTAGGTTTCCTTCAATTCTCGGGGATTTATTAGGGAATATGCATAACCAGTATGCCCATCCAGAAACCCAACTCCCCTTGAGGGGATTATATGGGATGATGAAGAAGAAGAAGAAGAAGAAGAAGAAGAAGAAAAAGAAGAAGAAGAAGAAGACCCATACACTGCAAAAATATCTTAGCAAGTGAAAATATCTTGAAAATAGTTGAAACAATCATTTCCTATTAGAAGAATACAAGGCACCAATTCTGAGATCATTAAACCTAGTTCTAGATTGCAACCAACTTATTCTAAGATGTCTTATCAAATAAAAATATCTGTTCATGCAGCAAGATAATTTCACTAGTATTAAGTAATTTTATCCTCAAATTCAGTTTTCAATTTTTTTTGCAGTGTAACCAGTCTCACACACCTGAAAATGGAACAAAAATGCTTCACCGTGGCACCCATTCTGAAATACCTACCGTAGATCTAAAACAACCTTGGAATTTGGCACTTCCAATATAGGGGTAGTGCCATATTATCCCAAAGTCAAGGTGCACCTGCAAAAATATAACTTGATTTTACTCAATCCAAATTTCCACTTCAGAAAGGGACCATGAAATCGAAAATACTGCATGTCTGTTTTGCTACTGTATGTCTTTTTTTTTTTTTTTGGCTGTTAATTTTGTATTGTTTGCCTTGTGCTAATTAACATATTTTAACATATCTATGTTTCCACTAGTCTTATCTAAACCTGACGTAAAAAGACTTGTTTGCACTAAGAGGGGCCCTTGGCAGGCAGTAATGCAAGTGTAATTTTGAACCAAATTAGTTTTTAAAACACAGTTGCATCAGAAGATTTAAAAAGATACACCTCATATTCCCAGTAAAATTAGCAAGGTATTTGAGCAAAATTCATGGCCTTTTTGTACCGTGACCTGTGAAAGGACTAAGACATTCAGAAACTTAATAATTGTGCTGATAATGGGTTTATCCAGACATCTATTACTCCATCAATAATAATTATGAAACATTACATGAATGTGAGACAATGCTGTGGTGACATTTTGTTTCCCAGTGATGACAGTTTTTGAGGCAGTGTAAATGTAATTGTCAGGTGGCAGAGATGGCTGACATTGCAGGAAGGGCTTTATTTTCAAAAAGACAGGCAAAGAAATCCAAAACACAAGACAGTAACAGGGTCAAAAACAGGTGAACAGTCAGGTGACTGATTGACAAACAGAAAACAGAGGAACAAGGGCAAAAACCAGATTACCATGCATGGGAAATGAACTTACCAACACTGAGCAATACTTTGCATCAAGTGAGTGTTTTTAGTTTGTTTATACATTGTATATTTGTAATATATGTAGAGGATATTACATGGTTACGTAAACATATGAAGTTTATCTTTGAGTGGTGAACATATTCACAAGTGAGTGAAACAAATAAGTAAAAATATTTTCAAGATGAGAAGGTGAACTTCATCTCTTTGCGCCACCGTGTGATGTTATTTTTATTATATAGACACATCCACAAAAAATATACAAGTTAATCAAAATAATTTTCATTCTGAACCAGTTCAATATTTTGACAACGTGCATCAAGTCAGTGGGAAAACACTGGGAGTGACGTCATCGGAGTGAAATTTCGGAAAATATTTCACTCCACTCAGAGCTGCGATATATATATAATATTTTTTCTCATTATTTGTTTGTTTGTTTGTTTGTTTATTTCACGGGGTTGCTGGAGCCAATCCCAGCTGACTTTGGGTGATAGGCAGGATACACCCTGGGCAGGTTGTCAATCTATTGCAGGGCTAACACAGAGACAACCATTCACACTCACATTACATTGTACAATCTAGAGTAGGCAGTTGACCTAATTCACATGTCTTTGGAGTGTGGGATGAAACTGGAGCACCCAGGGGAAACCCATGCAGGCACAGGGAGAACCTGCACAATCTGCACAGTTGGCCATGAAGTTCAAACCCAGAACCTTCTTCCTGTGAGGTGATAATGCTAACCACGGCACCATCATCATAAGCAAGTAAGTTAAAAAAAAAAGGGATTTCAGTGATTTTGACCATGGCATTGTTGCTGGTGTCAGATGGGCTGATATGCTGATCAGCAGTGATCAGCGTATCACTGCTGATCTGGGATTTTCACACAAAACAATTTCTCAAGTTTAATGAGAATGAAGCGATAAAGAAAAAAACATCCTGTGAGTGGGACTTCTGTGGATGGAAGGACTTTGTTGATAAGAAAGGTCAGTGGAGAATGGCCAGACTGGTTCAAATTGACAGAAAGGCTACAATAACTCCTAACCACTCTGTATTATGGTGAGCAGAAAAGCATCTCAGAAAGCAAAACACATCAAAACTTGAGGCAGTTGGGCTACAACAGCAGAAGACCATGTCGGGTTCTGTTTCTGCCAGCCAAGAATAGAAAACTGAGGCTGCAGTGGGCACAGGCTGAAGAAAATTGGACTGCTGAAGACTGGAAACACATAGCCTGATCTGACCTCGATTATTGCTGAGGCACACAGATGGTAGGGTCAGAATCTGACACCAACAGCATGAATCCTTGGACACAACCTGCACAGGTCAGGCTGGTGAAGGTGGTGTAATGGTGTAAAGAATGTTTCCTTGACACACTTTGGGCCTATTAATACCAATCTTTGCTTAAATGCCACAGCCTATCTGAGTATTGCTGCTGATCATGTGCATCCCTTCATGGCCACCATTTAGCATCTTCTAATGGCTACTTCCACCATGAGTTGGCCTAGTGGTTAGCATGTCCACCTCCTGATCGGGAGAGTGCGAGTTCTACTCACGGCCGGGTCATACCAAAGACCATCATAAAAATGGTACCTACTGCCATCTGGCAAGGCATGCTGCAATACAGATGCGAGTGGGGAGTCAAACTCTCATGGTTACCAGAGGATTAGCCCCCCACTGTAACCCTAACTATATAACAGGCGAAAGGCCGAGGGCTATGGAAAGGGAGATCGGCGCCGCCCTATGCGCCACATGGCGTGGGAAGGACTTTGATTTGATTTGAATGGCTACTTCCAGCATGATAATGCATCATGTTCCAAATCAAAAGTCATCTCAAACTGGTTTCATAAATATGACAATGAGTTCCATGTTCTCCAGTGGACTTCCCGGTCACTGGATCTGAATCCAATAGAACACTTTTAATCCTGCTAATGTCTTGGGAATTTCACACATAGCAGATTCTAGAGTGTATACATAATAGTGAGAAAAGAAAAAAAAAATGAGTGAGTGGATGGTCTGCAGGTTGAAACCCCTTGTTGATGAGAGAGATCCGAGGAGAATGACCAGAGCTGACAGGATGGCTGTCGTAACTTAAATAAGCACTCTTTACGACCCTGATGAGCAGAAAAGCATCTCAGAATGTACAACACATCAAACCTTGAGGTGGATGGGCTACAACAGCAGAAGACCACATCAGGTTCCACTCTTGTCAGCCAAGAAGAAAAATCTGAGAGTATCATCAAATCAAATCAAATCAAGTTTATTTGTATAGCGCTTTTAACAATAAACATTGTCGCAAAGCAGCTTTACAGAATTTGAACGACTTAAAACATGAGCTAATTTTATCCCTAATCTATCCCCAATGAGCAAGCCTGTGGCGACGGTGGCAAGGAAAAACTCCCTCAGACGACATGAGGAAGAAACCTCGAGAGGAACCAGACTCAAAAGGGAACCAATTCTCATTTGGGCAACAACAGACAGCCTGACTATAATATTAATAGTTTTAACAGGTATAACCCTCAACTGTCCTCATGGGGCCGTCCTTCACAGGAGCGGTGCGATAAAACTCCGACCAGACACAGGGCACCAGGATGGATCAAGCAGGTCCGAGGGGCAGAAGAGGCCAGCATCTCAATCCCAGGATCAACATGTAATTCAGAGGGACAGATTGGGGGGGGGAAGAGAGAGAGAAAGAAAACACGTTGTTAGGTATGCCCTAAAAATGACAAGTATTAAATCTGTGTGGTAGGCTCGCAGAGACGAGAGTCTTTACATCAGGCATAACACACAACAATGGCATGTTAATATGGTAAAATATATCATGACCTGCTCTGGCTGGATGCTTGATTGGGTGATGGGAGCACACTCCTCAGCAATGATGAGATGCAGATGGGACCCTTAGGGCTGGCCAAGACAATTCAGTTACATTTCACCGGGTCTGGGACATGCGACAGAATGTCTGACGGCCGATTCCCTGCAGGCTACGATAGCCAGTCGAGGTCTCCACCCTCTCCACCAAAAGATTTCCTGTTGACTCCATGTAACTCAGAGGGACAGCTTTGGGGTGGGGGGGAGGGAAAGAAAACACAGGTGGTTAGGTATGCCCAATGTCACCTGAATAAGTAGGAACAGTATACATATTGCACCGAGTACAAGCAGGGACTCCGGCAACTAACTATGACAGCATAACTAAAAGGAGAGAGCCAGAAGGTAACACAGGCATGAGGGAGCCCCGGGAAACTAAGATGGACACCAACGCTGTTTTTAATGGGTCTTCTGGGTTATCGAAGTGAATATTAAAATCTCTGACAACTAAAGCTTTGTCTAAGGAAATAACCAGATCTGAGATAAAATCTGCAAATTCAGAAAGAAACTCAGAATATGGCCCTGGGGGCCTTTAAATAATAAGCAATGGAATTAACTGGGTAGACTTATTTTTCAAGGCTACATACATTATATGAGTATGAAGAACTTCAAATGTATTAAATTTATAACCAGGTTTGTGTGTTACACCTAGATAATCGTTATAAATAACCGCGACGCCTCCTCCTCTGCCAGTTAGACGAGGCTGGTGTATATAACTGTATCCAGGAGGACTCGCTTCATTTAATGCTATATATTCATTTGGCTTAATCCATGTTTCTGTTAAACACAGTACATTAAACTCCTGATCAGTAATGAGTTCATTAACCATTAGCGCTTTAGATGTAAGAGATCTAATATTTAATAGCCCCACCTTTAGATCAAAGGTGCTGGCAGCAGCTGTACAGTCAGTATGATTTAATTTTATATTGATTAGGTTACTGGAACAAACTCTCTGAAAATTTCTACCTTTTTGTTGAGCTCGGGGAACAGACACAGTCTCGATGTAGTGGGCCCTGAGTGACGACTCTGCGCTGCTAGCAGACAGTCGGTTTAGCCTGTTCGTCTGCTCCCTGGCCTTGGCTCTGGATTGTCAGAAATTAACTAGGCCTGTTCTGAGACTATGACCTATGCTGCAGGAAATGAGAGCAGCACCTTCCCGAGTGGGATGGATACCGTCCCGCCCTAACAGGCCAGCAGTGCCCTCAAAATTAGCCCAATTATCTATAAAGCCCACACTGTTTTCAGAGCACCACCTGGACAGCCAGCAGTTCAGTGACCATAACCTGCTGTAAGCTACATCGCCACACCGCATTGGGATGGAGCCAGAGCATACTACAGCATCAGACATCGCCTTCGCTAATTTAAACACCTCTACAAAGTTACTCTTAGTAACGTCAGACTGACGAAGGCGTATATCATTAGCTCCTGCATGGATAACTATCTTTGAGAACCTGTGCTTGCCTAGGACCCTAAGATTACCTGCTATGTCCGGCGCCCTGGCTCCCGGTATACACCTGACTAAAGCTGCTGGTGCCCCTAAAGGCTGAGATAATTTCACATGCCGTATGATAGAGTGTCCCCAGGTTTCTCAGCGGGTGCATCACTAAGGAGAGCAAACCTGTTCGACATGTGACGCAGAGAGGAGTGGTGCTCCCGTGAGCGAGCCTCAGCGGTAGCTTTGGCTCTACGCTTATGCCACCGAGCCGTCACCCATTCGCCCCACTGTAAGGGCTCTAATGCCAGAGTTGGGGGATTGCTAACTCCACCTAGGGCATCCAGACTTTCCCTAACAGAAACTACACTGTTCTCACGCTCACTAACCTGCTCTAAAGCCTGGACACGTGCTTCTAGCACTGTAATCTTCTCCGTCAGAGAGCTAACTAATCTGCACTTATCACAAGTAAAGCTAATAGAGCTATCACTAGTGACGGAGGAAGAATGACTAAACATCCTGCACTCAGCACACTGAACAGGCTGAAGGTGTGCCATGATGAAAAGATTCACGTACCTTAAATGAAGATCTGTTGATATTAAAGCAGATCAGATGTGGATGGCCTCCGCTTGTGGACATTACACAGGAGGAGAGAAAAAGAAAGCTTCCGGTCTCGGCGTTCTTCCGAAAAAAGAGAAAAAAACGGGAAAAAAAACGGAAAAAGGAAAGCGAAAGTGAAAAGTACAAAAATGAAAGCGACAGTACAATGGTCACAGGCTCACCAAAACTGGACAATTGAAGACTGGAAAATGACCAGCTCTCATATATATAAAATGCATTAGCACTCGGAAGTGGCTGGTGGCTCATTGCACAGAGGAAGCAGACTATGCAACATGCATGCACCTGCACATGCACACACATTCTTGTAAATGTATCTGACTACACGATCAAAATGAGTGAAGGTAATCAACTGACCTCAGGGGCCACTTATTCAAAGCAATACTTGCACAAATCTCAACACAAATATCATATGGCCTATGCACCTAGAATACCAAAATAGCTGACTTGCAAAGACACGCATAAGATTACACATCATAAAAAAAGCGCATGACTACTAAACCCCATGTTACAATCTGAGCACATGAAAGACACAGACAATCTCAAACTAAATGGTGTTTTTGTCATCACATATAATGCTTTTTTTCTTCTCAAATTTCAGAGCAGGCATTGCCTCCCTTGCCTCCTCTGACAAGCCACTAATGTATAGTAATCTCATCTCATCTCATTATCTCTAGCCGCTTTATCCTGTTCTACAGGGTCGCAGACAAGCTGGAGCCTATCCCAGCTGACTACGGGCGAAAGGCGGGGTACACCCTGGACAAGTCGCCAGGTCATCGCAGGGCTGACACATAGACACAGACAACCATTCACACTCACATTCACACCTACAGTCAATTTAGAGTCACCAGTTAACCTAACCTGCATGTCTTTGGACTGTGGGGGAAACCGGAGCACCCGGAGGAAACCCACGCTGACACGGGGAGAACATGCAAACTCCGCACAGAAAGGCCCTCGCCGGCCACGGGGCTCGAACCTGGACCTTCTTGCTGTGAGGCGACAGCGCTAACCACTACACCACCGTGTCGCCCTGTATAGTAATCATATACATGAATACTCATCATCACTCTTCCAAAGTACTCTCTATTAGCTAAATTGATTAATGAATGAGTAATGCTCTGCTGTTGGTCGAAATAGAGCTCAAGTTCAAGTACCGAAAATAAAGGTACTGATGGCAATGTCGAATAGAAGGCATGATTACTGTGGCTGGAAAGCTATTCATTAAGGAGTGTGCATGGGTGGATGATGGCTTCACATTCAAGCCAAAATCACTGGATGCACTGTGTGTTAGTGAGCTCAAGTATATACAGATGAGGTCAGAATACTCGTGACTGTCTTTTTTGT
The DNA here is from genome assembly GCF_027579695.1 of Neoarius graeffei. Classification (NCBI taxonomy): domain Eukaryota; kingdom Metazoa; phylum Chordata; class Actinopteri; order Siluriformes; family Ariidae; genus Neoarius; species Neoarius graeffei. The sequence continues at coordinate 49,658,633 of NC_083575.1, forward strand.
GCTTGGCAAGCTCTTATCCATCTTTCCAACTCTCTCAGGAGCACAAGCAAATGCAATGCAGGCATTCTGGTTGAGACTTGTTAGGCATACCAGAAGGTTGGTCTTATTTATACTCAGCTTAATTGATATTTCTGTTTTATTCTTGAGCTAATTATTTTTCAGGCTTGTCCACAACACCATGTGGTATATCCCCCTTCTGTTTTACATTGTAATGGGTCCATTTCAGAAACTGGTCTCTCATTTGGGACATTATGGTCAAAAAATAAATTTTCTAATTTTACTATTTTTTTTTTTCATTTACCTAACACTCAATGTTTCTTTTGTCATGTTTAATAAGAATAAAGATAGCATCTTGCTTTATCTGGCCTCCACTGTGGACAATTTTTTCGATTACAATTCAAATGCTTTTGTAAAATTGATTTACATATAAAATAACTACATCATGAAGAATTAAAGCCCCTCCTTCACAGACAAGTGAAAATATTGAATAAATTTCCTCTTTTTGATTGCTTGGGTTAAAAATGCCAAATTATGATGACTGAATTGATTATTCACTTAAATATGAATAATATGATATATTTTGGGTATTTGATATGGCGAAATAGGACAATAGGACACAATGGAAAAATCAAGAACACACCAGAAAGATGAGAATAACGTCGGTGGTAAAAGAACAGTGACTGTACCGGCTGAAGGTCGCGCGGGTCTCTGCTGCAGCGCACGAGCAACAGGACATCACTACTGCACCAGACGGAGCGCGAGGCGGGGGACGAGGCAAAATGACTGGCCGTAGATTCTATCAAAAGTTCGATTTAAATTGAGCATGGTTACAAAATATTGGCCAAAAATACGCAAACACTACGAAATATCAAAGTAAGATGAAAAAGAAACATTCTATTGCCTTATACTGCAAGACTAAAACAAAATAAAACTGTCAAAACTCACCTTTTCAGTGATAACGTCCGAACAGATCACCCGCGTAACAGAAAGACCACAAATGGAAGCACAATCAACTTCTACCTGTTGGAGTGGAAAATTCCATTAGACACATGCAAATTGTTAATGTGTGTCCTTCCCTGCACACAAATAACACGCTACGGTAAAAAATAGACCACAACTCATTTTATAGCTCAGAAATTCATACAAGACCAGCTACCATTGTAACATATTCTATAAGAAACATATTCTATACCTAACTTTCAGCTTTCGTTTTAAAAAACAAAATCGCAGATTTATAGCTAAATTTTTATATGGCGTAGTGATTTTAAGTTCCTACTTCTGGTGAGGTAGTGACCTTGACCCTGAGGCTTTCCGTTTAGATCAAAACACACGATCGTATTGGTTTTGGCTATGCGGAAAATGGAGTTACAACGGTGATCAAATATTTTGCATGATGTTTTATTACGGTTATGGTTATTCTGTGAGCACACCAATCCTTAGGTGTATAAAGTTACAACTTAAAATACAATTAGTGATAACTGTAGACTTTTCAGTGGACTACAAACTTTTTAAGGGAATGCGATGTAGTCAACCATTTATCATGTCCCAGATCAAGCTGCCATTTTTCCACAAATTTGCAGAATTTTTGCCAAATTCTGAATATTCACATCAAATATTTAGTTTTATCTGTATTATTTCTTTCATCATTTTATTTCAAATTAAAACCAACATCAGGCCAAAAAAACAAATGTGTGTTTCCGGTTACCCGACCGACCCTAATCCATACCGCACGACCCTAAACTTTTTTTTTTGTTTTTTTTCCCAGTCGTGACTTTTACATATAACCCAACCGCGTGGACCGGAAGTTTTTGTCACTCACTGGGAAAATCAGGGCTTTCCACAAGCGCCGGCTGCCGGCCATACAGCCGACTACACAATTAAGTCCAGCCGGCTACTTTAATGACTATTATTTTTGTAGCTCATAGGCTCTAAATATTAATTTTCGATTTTAATAAAATTAAATGTTTATCTAATGGACTGACAATAATGTCAAACTGAACCGCACTCATTTAAGTTGTGATTCGCGCTGTTTGTACCGATAATAACCACAAATTCCCCGACGACTTCGTTGATCAGGGGAGAGTAACTCATCCGCGGCCCCGACATGTGGTGTGTGCGCGCGCACTCGGCGGAGGCAGTAGTGTGTCGGGGCCGGCGGAGGGAACAGAAGCAGAGATAACGCTTATTTTCTTTCACCTAGAGACATGATTCAAACTTTAAAACGGAGACAAAATTATCCTGTGTGGATCTGGCATTCAACTTTTTTGCTAGGTTCTATACTTTTTGATCAGTCACAGCTCAAACACCATGAGCAAATCTGGAGAAATTCAGGCTTTATAATGGGTGTCTATTGCGTTACACACCAGTGGCGCTCAGGAGTTTAGAGTGGAGGCAGCTTGAAAAAAAAAAAGCTCTAACTTTCTCATTTAAACTGTTTTCTCAGCCATAATTTTCACTCTACACACACAACTTTCTCAAAAGTTGTAGTCACACATTGTGTGAATCAAGACAAGTGTCTCCCTGAGTGACAGGATTTACAGTTTTTGAATGAGAAGCCTGAAAGTAAGGAGAAGACAGCCGCGCTGCCCCATAGACTCACATTATAAACCTGGCAGCGCTTTTACTGCAAAATCAGAAAAGTCACTTGTTTTTAACTCGCTCTAGTGTCCACATTTTTTACACTAGGGACAAAAAAATTACATTTATGTGTTCATGGGAGCCTTGTAGCACTCAATGTGAAAGAATTTTGTGAATAGCTCCTTTCGTTTCCGTGTAAATCAGCGTTGTTCGAGGAGAGGGAACTCTGAGAAAAAGCGCTCTTTGCTTGTTATATTGTGTCTTTTCCCTGCACCGTTACCAAGGCGACGAGCTGCACTCGGAGCAGAGACGGGCGGGGCTGCTCTCTCTCTCTCTCATGGTGTATTGAGTTGTTATATTTACAGAAAAATTCATGTTAAAAGGTGTCTCATGCTGCATCAGATTCATCAGAAGGTGGTAACTCAGGGGACCTGCAAAGAAATTCATTATATTTTGTGAAATTATTCCTGTCTAAATATAGGTTATGGCAGCCATCTTGAAAAAAAAATTCAAAAAAAAAAAAAAAAGCCTGCCTACCGACCCTAGTTTTGAAATCTACGTAACCGGAAAGACATATTTTTTTTTTTAGCCTCACCATTCAAAACCGTATAGTTTACTGACTGTGAATATATTTAGTGGGGTACCCCCACAGTACCCAGTTTCTGAGACAGACCCTAATATAAGGTTACAAGAACAAATGATGCAAAAATTTAGGATTTTTTTAAAACTTTATTTGTACATGTATAATAATGTAGCGGCATGGTGGTGTAGTGGTTAGCACTGTTGCCTCACAGCAAGAAGGTTCTGGGTTCAACCCCAGTAGCCAACGGAGGCTTTTCTGTGTGGAGTTTGCATGTTCTCCCTGTGTCTGTGTGGGTTTCTTCCAGGTGCTCTGGTTTCCCCCATAGTCCATGCAGGTTAGGCTAATTGGTGGCTCTAAATCGACCGTAGGTGTGAATGTGAGTGTGAATGGTTGTTTGTTTCTGTGTGTCAGTCCTGTGATGATCTGGCGACTTGTCCAGGGTGTACCCCACATCTCGCCCATAGTCAGCTGGGATAGGCTCCAGCTTGCCCATGACCCTGCACAGGATAAGTGGTTATGGGTAATGGGTATAATAATGTGAAAAGTAGGCCTACCACTGACTTAAAAGGCAATATAGTGTTTTGCAATGTGGTGGCATTTGATTTACTACAGCCCTCAGAATCGTGTAGATGAAAATTGCATAAGTCAAGGGAAGAATTTGCGTAAATGTCATTTACATAAAACACACCCAGATTCTGAGTTTGCTCCACCCGAAGCACATAACTGCCTTCATGGCACAAAAGTCATAGACTTAAGTGAAGGGGAGACTCCGCATAGACTGAAAACCGAATTGTGACTAATTTTTTTCAGAGTAGCTTAAGGTCATTTTACTTTACATATTTTTATCTTTAATTTTATACATAATATATGAGTAGAAAGTTAAGTTTCATCTGATTCATTTTCTCTTTGGCCAGGCCAAAATTGTGATATACCATACCTCAGCAAGAAAACCAAACTGGCACAAAACACAGATTGTGATACCACAATAATTCTGATTGATTTTTAATTTTTACAAGATTATGAGGGATTTGAAGATGTTCAAAGCAGTGTTGAAGCAGTGTCGAGTCAAGTCAAGTTTGTTTGTATAGCGCTTTTAACAATAGACATTGTCCCAAAGCAGCTTTACAGAATCTGAATGACCCAAGACATGAGCCAATTTTATCCCTAATCTATCCCCAGTGAGCAAGCCCGTGGCGATGGTGACAAGGAAAAACTCCCCCAGACGACACAAGGAAGAAACCTCGAGTGGAACCAGACCCTAAAGGGAACCCATCCTCACCTGGACAACAACAGACAACATGACTATAACATTAACAGTTTTAACATGAAGTCAGTTTTGTTGATGTTATAACTCTTCATTAATGGAAACTTGAGTGCAAAACTGTTCATGACAACCGCAGTCCCAAAGTTAGCAAGCCAACTGTAGTCCTCAGCCACAAAAGCATTACTGTAAGTGTCCAGAGTGTCTTCCAAGTGTGACTTTCAACTGTCCATATGGGGCCGTCTTCCACAGGAGCGATGTGATGAGACTCCAACCAGACATAGGGCATCAGGATGGATCAGGCAGGTCCGAGGAGCAGAAGAGGTCAGCATCTCGATCTCAGGATTGACATGTAACTCAGAGGGACAGATTTGGGGGGGGGTGAAGAGAGAGAAAACACAGGTTGTTAAGTATGCCGAATGTCACCTGAATAAGTAGGAACAGTATACCTTTTGCGCTGAGTACAAGCAGGGACTCCAGCAAAACTAACTATGACAGCATAACTAAAAGGAGAGAGCCAGAAGGTAACACAGGCATGAGGAAGCCCTGGGACATAAAGCAGCCAGCCACTACACCGTCAACAAACTCAAGTGAGCAAGCGAGTGGGGGACTGACAGCATCCATACATCCCAGTTTACCAAAACACTATGTCTGAGGACCCTCCAGATCTACTCCTTTACCTCATAAACACCATTAACAAAAGGCTTGACTAAGCAGATATGTTTCCGGCCTAGTGTGGTGTTGTGAGGTGGCTCTGTGCGCCATAGTGGAGGAAGACCTTTGTTTTGTACCAGAATTAGACCAACAGAATCACCACAACTACCTACCCAAACTATACACTGTTATGTTCAGCCAAATTTATTTACATGCTTTTTAAATATTTATTACTTTTGCCAACTTTGTTGGAGGAGGTTATGTTTTCACCTCTGTTTTTTTTGTCCCAATGTAACTCAAAGTAGTGAATGGATTTTGGTGAAATTTTGGGGAAAGCTGGGCCATGGAACGATTGAAAATATTTTGATGCAAATCCTGATATGTATGCAGAACAAGGATTTTTTTTTTGTCTATTCCCAATGTAACTCAAAAAGTAGTGAATGTATTTTGATGAAATTTGGTGGACAGCTTTAATATTATCCTAGGTTTGAGTGATTTCAGTTTGATGTTGATAATATGCGGCTTGGCAGAAGTATGCACTCTACTGTGTTCCCTTCTAGTTTATTTATTGAACCACCTTGATTTTTTTGTTTATAATGTGATTTGTATTTAAAATAGGATTGCAAAAAAGTCTCTCTCTCTCTCTCTCTCTCTCTCTCTCAGCTTTCGACTTTCCCAGTGCTGTAAATTTTGATGTTGGTGAGTAAATGTGCTTAGTCAAACATCATTAGCATGGTAAAGGAATGCAGCAAATGCTGCTTGGCTGTGATATGAATATGAAGTTTAAATACTGCATTGTGATATGACCTTATTCTCTACTCTTTGTAAATACACTGAAACCACTGTCTGAGAAAACATTTTGCATTGTATTCTCATATGGTGTCAGAGTAAAATTATGTTATAAAATACAGTTATAACTTTAATGCAAACAGTCTTTGACATAAAGGGCTCTTTAATGCTGGCTCTTTGTTGGTTAATGCTGATGTGTTATGGAATTTTCAAACCTATTTCTATCCAAGAAAATGCACAATTTTCCTCCTTTGCACTTGGTACAAACACAAAGATCAAAACAGTATTTTCCTGAATTCAGTTTCAGCCTGTCTTATTTATAACAAATGAGTTTTATGTATGTCACGCTTCTTCATTAAATATTGGCTACAGTATGTCATCCTAATATTGCCAAAATCCAACTGACCAACAAATTCATCTGATGGTGGGCACAGGTTTGCTAAAACTGGACAGTTGAAGTTTGTTCAAAGCCCTCATTTATGAAATGAGTGTACAACAAAAAACTGGGTCATTTCCATGCAAAGCTTGGCATTTATCAGTGTAGACATGAATGGAGGCTTTGATCAAATGTCACATCAAGTCTCACCTCGTGTAGAAGTTTTCGAGTCAGCTCGGATGTGTATTGCAGCACAGCAAATCTGACTGAGTAGACAATTGTCATGAGACCATATATTCTGACTGGCATCTAAGCATATGCAAACACATTTTCATTTAAAAATTAAAAATAATCACTTAATATGTAGAGTATGGCAAAATATTATATTTTATAAAGGTCTACATCAGCTATGTGTCATATATCCTTACCATAGGCGGCTTCTTCTTCCAGCTGCTCCTGTTAGGGGTCACCACAGTGGATCACTATGATCCGCATATTTTGATTTGGCATCAATTTTTTTAACACCGGATGTCCTTCCTGATGCGACCCTCCTCAATCTATCCAGGCTTGGGACCGGCACTAAGTATGCACTTGCCATGAGTTTCAAACCCAGATCCTTCTTGCTGTTAGGCAACAGTGCTAACCATTGCACCACCATGCTCCCCCACATCCCTAACACAGGCTAAATAGATTATATAAAAAATGTTTTTCCAATTAACAGTGTTAACTTTTTTGGCATAAGATTAATTTCTCTTTCATTTTGAGATAAGCTACTTGTTAGGTTAGGCTACTAGTGACATAATTACAAATACAATTAAGCAAGTAAAAGCAATGCATAGGCTAACCAATTTACAATGTGATGGGTTAGATGCTTATTCCGCCTCCTATTTAAACAAGAGCTTTGCCAGTCATCAAATCTCAGCAAATGGCACATCTGGCTCTATTAGAAGACCTCTACATGTCCGTAAGAGACAACAGGGTTTTTCGGGAGCACAGGGATTTTTTTTTGGAGAGTGACGAGTGGCTATTAAGTCACTTTTGTGTCCCAATGCATCCAGGAAGGTGGTGTGCCAGCACAGGGAGTAGAAGACATGTGCTCTCTTTCACAGCTTGTGGCTTCCTGGCTCTGTGGGGTGGCTCCAGCCCAGTTTATCTAGTTAGCCGAAGGATGAACACCACTGGTGCCTGGCTCTGATTGATCCAAAATGGCATTAAAATGAGGAAATAAAGAAACTCCACAATTGTGTAATTTTTGATGGCGAGTTTGAGATCAGATCTTCTTTTTCTACACCTACATGTAAAGATTTGCGATACAGGATATACATATCATAGATGTATAAATTAAATATTCAAACAGCTGGATTGGCAATGACAACGCTGTTGACTGCAGCAGTGATTTCATTCCGTACTGCATTTGTCTGACTTCCTGTGATACTACTTTTCAGGCTACTTTTCAGGAGTAGTTAGTTCAGTTGGACTTGCTCATGACACGAAAAGAAGAACTGTGGCTGGTCCAGAAGAACTGTGGTTGGTTCAGAAGAACTGTGGTTGGTTCTGCAAGATGCTCAGTAAAACCTACAGCTCATTTCCTTATAAAACTGCACTAATTGTACCTGAGACTACTATTTTATTTAAGGCAAAGGGTCATCTCACACCAAATATTGACTTTGTTTCATTTATTATGGCTTACTGCTGTTAATAGTATTTGTTTTAATGTTGAAACATTTAATTTCATTATTTTTTTAAGCCATCTTTGGTCTACAGCATTTCTTTACGTGTTTAAGACTTTTGCACAGTACTGTGTGTGTGTGTGTGTGTGTGTGTGTGTGTGTGTGTGTGTGTGGCCACATTTTACTAATTTGCTCCCACAATATTTATTTGTTCCCTTATTTTACAGGGCTTTTCAAAGTGTGGGGGGCACCAGAGTTCTTCAGGGGGGGCGCAACGTGAGGAAACATAAACCAGAATAAGTTACTATTGCGGACATTTAGCGAACTTCAGCTAGCCTTTACCAGAGACAAAATGGATCGATTTTTCGTACCTAAAGCTACAGTGAGTGAGGAGACAGAGTCTGGGCCAAGCTAAAAACCAGACCCTCCAGGATTTCGCGATGTTGCGATTCAACCAATCCCCGCGAATTCAGGGCGGTGTTGCAATTATATCCAATCACCGCAACCTTCCCGCCAATTTGACCAATCGTTGGCGTCGTCTTGAGGTGACGTCGACAAAACTACCTTCCGCCTTACTTCCATGTATACATTCAAGAGAAGCAGCATGCACGCAGTGTTGCCAGATTGGGCGGTTTTAAGTGCATTTTGGCGGGTTTTGAACATATTTTGGACTGGAAAATGTCAGCAGTATCTGGCAACATTGTGTTATGTTTACAGTGAAGGACTGTGTGCACTTTACATTATTTTTTACTTAATACAAGAAATTAATGGATGCCAACATTTTTGCCAAAATGGTATTTTATTTTCCATTGTTTAGGCAGCTTCAGCATCATACTGTGAGATTCTGTTCAAATTGTTTTTTTTTTCTTCTATGAAGCCTGAGCCATTTATTTTATTAGTTTATAATTATTGTTTAATTTAGTCTTCAGGAGAGACTGCCTGCACACAGTACTAGTATTAATAGTTTTTTTTTTCTTACATGAAAGCTGAGGCATTTATATTATGTTTTAAGGTAACTTCATGTTGTGCTGTGAGGTTCTCTGCACTTTAACTTTTGAACCAACAGGTGCATTTGGATAAGTAAAGCCTATTTTTCTGCATTTTTGTAGTCCTGGTAATCTTTTATATTGGTAAAGTTGTTTATAGGACCATTTATCAGTGTCTTTGTTTTTTAATCAATAGTTTTTCGGTAATAACTTAATATTTAACATATCACTCAATTTTAATCACAAAAAGAGAAAATCGCAACAATTTCTCGGAACTTTCACTTCCTCCCGCAATGTAATCGCAACAAAAACCTAAAAAACACCGCAACTTTCATCGCAATTTTTTTGGAAAACCCCCGCAACATCAGACATTTTAGCCCGCAACAATCACAAAAAAGGCCCGCAGAATCCTGGGGGACTGGAAAAAGAAGGAAGTATGACCACGATTATTTAAAGTTTGGATTTTCATGGACTGGATCTGAAGATGCTCCACTGCCACAGTGTGTTGTCTGCCAAGAGGTGCTAGCTAACGATGCTATGAGATGTTTAAAATGTGTAAAACAAGATGTTTTAAAAAGAAAAACACAGATGTTTAAAATGTGTAAAAAAAAAGATGTTTTAAAAAGCACAGATGTTTAAAATGTGTACAACAACCATTTTTTTTTTTTAAATACGAATGGAACATTAAGTATAGCAACAACAAAAATTGTGAGGGGGCGCTGTTGTTTATTTGCTCTCTGGGGGGGGGCTGACTCTCCCACACTTTGAAAACCCGTTTTAACAAATTAATCATGGCCATGTTTTATTAATTTGTTCCCTTGTTTTAGTTAATTCATGGCTACATTTTACAACCCCATTTACAGAAAAGTTGGGATAATTTCCAAAATGTAATAAAAACAGAAATCTGTAATTTGTTAATTCACATGAATCTTTATTTAAGTGACAAAAGTACAAAGAAAATATTTTCAATAGTTTTACTGACCAACTTAATTGTATTTTGTAAATATAAATGAAGTTAGAATTTGATGCCTGCAACACACTCAAAAAAAAAAAAATGGGACAGAGGCAAAATAAGACTGAAAATGTTATTGCATGTTCAAGTAACGCCATTTTGGAAGATTTTGCAATAAACAGGTTAATTGGTAACATGATATAGCTTAACAGTCATGAAATAGAAATCTACAACGCAGTTTGTATGAAAAAAATAGGGGGCCTAAGACTTTTGCACAGTACTCTGTGTGTGTTTGTGTGTGTATATATCTATATATATAATGTGTGTGTGTGCGTGTATGTATTATGCTTCTCCATGTCATAAAGTCCAGGGCCATGGCCTCTAAACCAAGAATATTTCCTTTCATTTCAGACCACCAGACAGTTCTGATGGTGCACATCACCAGACAGTAACAGACAGCACTCATAAATAGTGCAGATACCATACTTTACTGAGACTGAAAATTATTCAAAGTATAAATATTGCTTCATGCCGAGATGCTGATACTGTTCAATACTGAGGATAAATATCGCTCAGTAATCTGATATTTCTCTCTACTGAGGGTGAAAATTAATCAAGTTGCTGATGTTGTACTCTACTGAAGATAAGAATTGCTCTTAAAACTGTATTCTATTGAGAATGAGGATCACTCAAACTCGCATATAAAATCTGGTGAAGATAGATCTTGTTTTCCATGTTGTTGCTTCATAAACGTTTGAATGCTGGGTTCAGTGACAGTGACATACTTGAATACTCATCGGGTCATGGTTATCACAAACAACTCTTTTAATCCAAAGCCACTTTATATCTGCATCCTTATGTGGTTCATGTGACAAGTTGCACAAGCTGCTTAGCACCAAATCAAGATTCCACTGTGTAATCATTTTTTTCTTTATATATCAGCTGGATAGTACAGTGGTAATGCTCACTGACTACGACGCGGGAGATCGGGGTTCAAATCCCGGTCGGGGCAAAACATCATCCAGTAAGGGTCCTTAGGCAAGACCCCTCATGATATATCAGCCTACCTCAGGAATGAGTGAAGACATGTTGGCCCGGGCCAACATGTGGTTACTTCGAAACCCACAATCAAGGCTAACAAAGAAACAGCTAGTGTTCCAACATCCATAATCGAATCTACTATCACAACTAGAGATTAATGAAATACAACAACGATGCTATGGCAAGGGGGAGCCAGGAAGACACACAACCAGAGATACCAAGCCCCAACAGCTAACAGCCTCAACACAAGAGCTGCTGACCTGAGAAGGAAGATCGTGACCCAAGTGGAAACCTGAAGCCCCTGACGAATACCGAAGCTGAGTTGCCAAGTACCTTCAGAAGATCTACTAGGAGATGTGAATGCTGCTCTGAAGACAATCTCCACAAGAACCAACAAGCTGATACACAGTACAGCAACAGTAATCATGGAGATGCTTGGACATAACAAACAGTATCCACCAGAGGCCAAGATAAAGGCATGGAGAGAAGTTAGCCAGCTAGCTGAACTACAGAAAGGGAACATGGTGAATAAAGGGGCACCCAGGAAGTACAACTCACTCTCCATACCAGAGGCACTTGAAACTGCCAAACAGCGACTAACAGCTCTGGCCACCCGGTTGAAGAGATACACCAAGGAGGGAGAGGCCAGGAGAATAAACAAGCTGTTCTCCACTGAACCAGCCAAGGTGTACTCTCAGTGGCAGGGGAACAACAACCGGTCAGGTGGAAAAATACTGGAAAGACATATGGGAAAGAAAGGCATCACACAACACCGATGCCCAATGGTTAGTGGACCTAAGAGCTGACCACAGCAACCTCCCAGAACAAGAACCACGTACTGGCTGAAGAAGCTAACTGCACTCCATGAACGCCTAGCAGCACAGATGAACCAGCTGCTGAGGGATGGGACCCACCCAGAATGGCTAACCCAAGGCAGGACAGTCCTAATCATGAAGGACCCCCAGAAGGGACCCATCCCATCCAATTACCAGCCAATTGCCTGTCTCTGCACAACATGGAAGGCCCTGTCAGGCATGATTGCGGCAAAAATGAGTAAGCATGTGGCTCAATGCATGAGCGAGGCACAGAAAGGAATTGGCAGTAACCAGAGGAGCCAAGCACCAACTACTGGTCGATAGAACAGTCGCCCAAGACTGTAAGAAGAGACAGACCAACCTGTGCACTGCCTGGATTGACTACAAGAAAGCCTACGACTCAATGCCACACACATGGATACTGGAATGTCTGGAACTGTATAAGATCAACAGGAACCTAAGGACCTTCATCCAGAACTCAATGGAAATCTGGAAGACAACCCTAGAGGCCAACTCAAAACCCATTGCCCAAGTCAACATCAAGTGCGGCATATACCAAGGAGATGCGCTATCACCACTGCTGTTCTGCATAGGCCTGAACCCCCTCAGTCGGATCATCACGAAGAGCAGCTACGGGTACCGATTCCGTAGTGGGGCAACAATCAGCCCTGCTCTACATGGATGACATCAAGCTGTATGCCAAGAACGAGCGAGAAATAGACTCGCTGATCCACACCACCCGGATCTACAGCGATGACATAGGGATGTCATTCGGATTGGACAAGTGTGGCCGGATGGTCTCAAAGAGAGGCAAGATGATCTGGACTGAGGGGATTGACCTACCAGAGGGCAACATAGGTGATATCCAAGACAGCTACAAGTACCTTGGCATCCCACAGGCTAATGGAAACCATGAAGAGGCCACAAGGAAGTCAACCACAGCCAAATACCTCCAGAGAGTAAGGCAGGTCCTGAAAAGTCAGCTGAATGGTAAGAACAAGGTCCGAGCCATCAACATGTATGCACTACCAGTCATCAGATACCCCGCTGGTATCATAAATTTGCCAAAGGAGGAGATAGAAGCCACAGATATCAAGACTAGAAAGCTCCTCACCATGCATGGAGGGTTCCACCCCAAGTCCAGCACCCTGAGACTATACACTAAGCGGAAAGAGGGAGGCCAAGGGCTAGTGAGCATCAAGACCACGGTCCAGGATGAAACATCGAAAATCCGAGAATACATCAGAAAGATGGCCCCAAAGAATGAACTGCTAAGTGAACGTCTCAGGCAGCAGAACCCTGATGAGAGTGCAGAGGAGGAGGAGGAACAGACAACCTGGAGGGACAAACCCCTACATGGCATGTGCCACCGTCAGATAGAGGAAGTGGCTGATATCAAGAAATCCTACCAGTGGCTGGATAATGTAGGACTGACAGACAGCACAGAGGCACTAATCATGGCAACACAAGAACAGGCCATAAGCACAAGAGCCATAGAGGCCAGGATCTACCAGAGTAGATCAGACCCAAGATGCAGACTGTGCAAAGAAGCCCCTGAAACAGTCCAGCACATAGTAGCAGGGTGTAAGATGCTAGCTGGATCAGCGTACATGGAGAGGCACAACCAAGTGGCTGGGATAGTATACAGGAACATCTGCAACCAGTATGGAATAGAAGTACCCAAGTCCCAATGGGCCATACCACAGAAGGTGGCTGAGAACAACAGGGCCAAGGTTCTGTGGGACTTCAGCTTCCAGACTGACAAACAGATCCTGGCTAACCAACCGGACATAGTGGTGGTGGACAAAGAGCAGAAGAGGGTGGTGGTGATAGATGTGGCGATCCCAGCTGATGCCAACATCAGGAAGAAGGAACATGAGAAACTTGAGAAGTATCAATGGTTGAAAGAGCAGCTGGAACAGATGTGGAAGGTCAAGGGTTGCGTGGTAGTGGGGGCACTTGGGGCAGTAACCCCCAAACTGGGAGAGTGGCTCCAGCAAATCCCAGGAACAACATCTGAAGCCTCAGTCCAGAAGAGCGCAGTCCTAGGAACATCGAAGATACTGCGCAGAACCCTCAAACTCCCAGGCCTCTGGTAGAGGACCCGAGCTTGAGGATGACATGGATACCCCCCCCCCCCCCCGCCGGGGGTGAGAAGGAGATTTTTATATTTGCGGAATGTCCTCAAACTTAACACGCAAAAAAAAGTTTTGACAAGTTTATGCACTCACAGCAGTAAACCCCTGTGCACAGACAATGCTGCCACATTCTCTTTTGGGTTAGACCTAAAAAGAGTCATTTCTAGTCAGCTCTACAAAAACTCAAAACCAGTGTTCACAGTGCAGGATAAAGGGATCATGACTAGAGTTTTTTATATGATAAAAAAAAAAATCCTTCCAGTTGCCTGCATGTAACCAGTTCATGCATACTCATATCCAAAGCTTTATTTTTATACTCTGTTCCATACATTCATTGTTTGAAACTTTTTATGCCCATTTTGGCTTTCCTAAAAACTGTAGGCATAATTCAGTATTTGAAATTTGTTCATGGATTCGGTGACTGATTGTGTAGAGTTTCTGTACCTGTCTGCATGAGTTTTCTCCCACCTCTCATGTAATGGACAGGCATCCCATCCAAGGTGTATTCATACCTCCTGCAAAGTATTCACTGGATGGGCTCCAGATCCACCATGACCCAGGATAAAGTGCTTACAGAAAGTGAATGAGTGAGTGAGTGAGTGAGTGAGTGAGTGAGTGAGTGAGTGAGGGTGTTTAGGGATCTCGTTGCCACCATATGTTGGCTATGATTTAAAATAACAGAACTTGGAGCAAAAACATCTCAGACAAGCTTTAAAGCATACTGTTTGTCAGACAAGGTCTTCGGCAGAAATAGACCATATGGAAGAAGATTGTTATTAGCTGTTTGGATAGAGCATCTGAGAAACAGCAGGATTTTCAAAAATTGCATCCTTTGTTCTTCAAACCCAGTAGCACATCAAAACAGTAACATGTACACAACTGAATTGTCTACTAGAATTACCAGACAATTCAATCAACTGGGTCACTGAAATCTATAACACTCTGGATCCCAAGAGAAATGAAGGGAAGGACAAACATGCAAGTCTTTTTTTTATGAAAGACAAGGAAAATGGGTCATGTAAACACTGCACACAGAGATAAAATAGAGGGATGGGGTTGGGGAGGGGGATAGTAGCTGTGGTTGTTACTATGAGCCTCTTGTTCCTGGGGCAAAAGATTCAAGTCAGACAGTGTGTCCAGATGTAGTCAAAATTAATAAATAAAAATAATAAGCCCAGACTCTAGCTTTGTAAAAGCAAAGGAGAATGAAATAACATTATTTTAAACTACAAGAGTGTAAAAATACAGCCAAAAAAGCTCTCTCTCACCCACGTATGGGGTATGTTTCAAAGTTTTAGCTGTTGGCATGTAATTGGCACTTCAGTGACTTAATGATTATAATTAAAGTCTCAGGATGAGACTAATGAATGTGCATGGTTTACATTAAAAAAAAAAAGACTGTCAGTTAGCTGTCACAGTATGAGGATAGCAATATAACAATGCATACCCAAACTCAGTCTCTAATAATAATTTGTCTATTGTTGACTAATATATTTTGCTTATGTCTTCCAGCATTCAATCCATGGAAATGCCTAAAGGAAAAGCAACATTTGATATTTTCTAAGAGAAAGATCTGAAAAGACAGAACTTCACTCACTCATCTTTTAAATGATGATAAATCATGAGAGCTGGTGTCACAGAATGGAGTCCATTCCTGCACTGGAGATATGGAGTTGATTTTACATGATACACCACCTTCACTAACAAGAAATTAATCAGTAGAACCTCATACACGTTTTTATTTTTTTCATAAACGCACATGCCTCATTAATAAGGTAAGCATTTGGTCATTTTTTGATGTGTTAGGCATTGATTACTGTTAAAATGATTAGAGTGATCATATAATAAGTTCTTATTTTAACTGCTCTCAATTTTAGACAAACCCAGTCAGATAGATCATGTTATAGATCATGTTATAAAAACATTACACAATATTACTATGATACAAAATAAACATTGATACCTTTTTAATAACAAAGGAATTTCTTTTACATATAATGATGCGGCAGTACGGTGGTGTAGTGGTTAGCACTGTCGCCTCACAGCAAGAAGGTCCTGGGTTCAAGTCCCGTGGCCAGCGAGGGCCTTTCTGTGCGGTGTTTGCATGTTCTCCCCGTGTCCGTGTGGGTTTCCTCCGGGTGCTCCGGTTTCCCCCACAGTCCAAAGACATGCAGGTTAGGTTAACTGGTGACTCTAAATTGACCGTAGATGTGAGTGTGAATGGTTGTCTGTGTCTATGTGTCAGCCCTGTGATCACCTGGCAACTTGTCCAGGGTGTACCCCGCCTTTCGCCCATAGTCAGCTGGGATAGGCTCCAGCTTGTCTGCAACCATGTAGAACAGGATAAAGTGGCTAGAGATAATGAGATGAGATATAATGATGCTGGTGTTATACGCAGACTCTAACTATATTTCAGACCACATTAATCATATAGTAGTTAAAAGCTGTTTAACATCCGATGTGATACATAAAACTCTGTAGGATTATAAACCCTCAGGGCTCGGTGTAAGTGTTAGATGCTGCTGCCATTTTACTCAAAGTGTGGAATATTTCATTACCACCTCCAGCTGCTTTAAGCTTTAGTGAAAATGTAATTACAGCAGTAAATTTTGTAAATAAAATAAAACAATAACAGTGGTGTAGTGGTTAGCACAGTCGCCTCACAGCAAGAAGATCCTGGGTTCGAGCCCAGTGGCCGGCAAGAACCTTTTTGTGTGAAGTTTGCATGTTCTCCCCGTGTCTGTGTGGGTTTCCTCCGGGTACTCCGGTTTCCCCAAAAAACAAGCAAGTTAGGCTAATTGGTGGCTCTAAATTGACCATCGGTGTGAGTGTGAATGATTGTTTGTCTCTATGTGTCAGCCCTGCGATGACCTGCCGACTTGTCCAGGGTGTACCCTGCCTCTCACCCATAGTCAGCTGGGATAGGCTCCAGCTTGCCTGCAATCCTGTACAGGATAAGTGGCTAAGGATAATGGATGGATGGATGGATGGATGGATGGCTCTACAGTGGTATGTAACACAATACATATATTTTCAGATCTAAAATTTTTCTTTCATAGAACTTTTTTCCCATAAAAAAAATGCTGATTTCAAAATATTAGTGTCCTGACAGTGATCATTTTATGAAGTCCAAGTCCCAGTACCTTGGAGAAAATAAAGATTGTTGTAAAGGAATCTTGGAATCTTCTACATGCAGACCATTTAAATTCATTTCAATTCAGTCCACAGGTTATCAGTAGGGTTCAAATTTGTTTGAGAGTAAGATGACCAATATTGACTGTAAGACACTTTGTGCCACCACAACTACAACACTTTGCACTGATTTGGATGTACTGTATTTTGGGGTCATTATCTTGTTAATTAATAGAGCCATCAACTGCAGATGGATCCATCACAGGGAAAACAGGTTTTGGGCTACAGTATCCTGCTATGTAGCAGAATTTATGATGCCATCAATCTTCATAAAAAGCTCTGGACTAATAGTCACAAACCAGCCTCAAAGCATCAGTGATCTACTGTTATAATTGACAGTGGTTATATGAATATTTTTGTATGCACTCAACAGTGCAGCATGCTTATAAATCCTGTAGTTGGAAAATTGTAATTGTACCACACATCCATTTTGGATTCACGGCAACAGCACAGGTGATCAAAGGCAACAGTAGATTTTTGAGTGACTAACTAAGCCACTGTGTGTGTGGGTTGGGGGCTGGGGGGGGGGCACAGTGGCACAGTCAGTAATTCCCAGTTCTTGTTTCTCAGTGCACTTTGAGTATTACTTGCCAAAATCCAACATGTTGTGAGTTTGTGATATTTGAGCTCTTACTGTGTTCATATATCAGTGTCAGTATGACTCAGTGTAAATAAGCATGTCAGGTGTAAGCCTCTGTTGCACACTGCTGCAGCACAATACCTTAATTGGCTGTGAAACAGTTTTGCGTAGGCTCAGCACTATGTGTTTCTCAGGAAGAGGAGAAAATAAGTTATCACAAAGCCAGGATCAGATTTCCTATATACAGATTTTGTAATTCTGCACTTTAATGTATAACTACATTGTATATGCTGGCATGACCCAATAGTCCCAAATTTGTACATATTGTCCAGCTGTTATTTTATTTTTTCTTAATTTATATTTTTTCTTATCCTGTACTTCATAATTTACCACTTAAGTTTCTTTTTGACTTAGTTTGTGCTAAGGGTAAAATCCATCCATCCATCCATTATTTATACAGCTTATTCATCAGGGGGAAGCTGAATCCAATCCCAGTCGACTACTTGGCAGCACGGTGGTGTAGTGGTTAGCACGGTCGCCTCACAACAAGAAGGTTCCAGGTTCGAGCCCAGCGGCCAGCGAGGGCCTTTCTGTGTGGAGTTTGCATGTTCTCCCCATGTCTGCATGGGTTTCCTCTGGGTGCTCTGTTTTCCCCCCACAATCCAAAGACATGCAGTTAGGTTGACGTGGGGCAGCCTTAGTCTGAGGTGCCCTTGAGCAAGGTACCTGACCCCTGACTGCTCCCCGGGCGCTCTGGTGTGGCTGCCCACTGCTCTGAGTGTGTGCGTGTGTTCACTGTTTCAGATGGGTTAAATGCAGAGGATGAATTTCACTGTGCTTGAAGTGTGCATGTGACGAATAAAGGTTTCTTCTTGAATAAAGGTTTCTTCTTCAGGTGACAAACAGGATATGCCAATTGTAGGGCTAGCACAGAGATGAAGTACCATTCACACACACATTGACACCTATGGCAATTTAAAGTAGCCAGTTGACCTAATCCGCATGCATCTGGATTGTGGGAGGAACCTATGAATATTTAATATAATTGAATATAATGAGTCGCACACTCAAAGCAGCCACTGTATTCTGCAGCCCAGTCTAAATTTGAGGCATTCTCCCACTGTCGGTAACAATTCAACTGATCTGCTCATCCATTTCAAATGATTATGAAACATTAGAACAGGAAGAGTCAAAAAGCATTGGCTTAACTAGTAGCCGTTTAATGGTTATCTTTTTTTAAAAAAGTCCATCCATTATCCATAACCGCTTATCCTTTGCAGGGTCGCGAGCAAGCTGGAGCCTATCCCAGCTGACTATGGGTGAGAGGCAGGGTACACCCTGGACAAGTCGCCAGGTCATCGCAGGGCTGACACATACATTGCCGTTCAAAAGTTTGGGGTCACCCAGACAATTTTGTGTTTTCCATGAAAAGTCACACTTTTATTTACCACTATAAGTTGTAAAATGAATAGAAAATATAGTCAAGACATTTTTCTGGCCATTTTGAGCATTTAATCGACCCCACAAATGTGATGCTCCAGAAACTCAATCTGCTCAAAGGAAGGTCAGTTTTATAGCTTCTCTAAAGAGCTAAACTGTTTTCAGCTGTGCTAACATGATTTTACAAGGGTTTTCTAATCATCCATTAGCCTTCTGAGGCCATGAGCAAACACATTGTACCATTAGAACACTGGAGTGATAATTGCTGGAAATGGGCCTCTATACACCTATGTTGATATTGCACCAAAAACCAGACATTTAGTAGAATTTAGCTAGAATAGTCATTTACCACATTAGCAATGTATAGAGTGTATTTCTGATTAGTTTAAAGTGATCTTCATTGAAAAGAACAGTGCTTTTCTTTCAAAAAATAAGGAAATTTCAAAGTGACCCCAAACTTTTGAACGGTAGTGTAGAGACAAACAGCCATTCACACTCATGGTCAATTTAGAGCCACCAATTAGCCTAACCTGCATGGCTTTGGACTGTGGGGAAAACTGGAGCACCCGGAGGAAACCCATACAGACACGGGGAGAACATGCAAACTCCACACAGAAGGGCCCTCGTCGGTCACTGGGCTCAAACCCAGAACCTTCTTGCTGTGAGGCGACAGTGCTAACCACTACACCACCATGCCACCCTTTTTAAATGTAAATTAGTAAAATATTTTTTTTAATACTTATCAAATAGATGATGAGACAAAAAGTGTGCTTCCATGCAAATTAACCCATGATTACAGTAAAAATAGTGATAAATATCAGGGAGATGACCTATTGATTCCTCTCAAGGTTTCTTCCTCATGTCGTCTGAGAGAGTTTTTCCTTGTCACCATCACTACAGGCTTGCACATCAGGGATAAATAAACTTATTAGGGATAAAATTAGCTCATATGTTTAAAATATTTAATTTTCTTTAAAGCTGCTTTGCAACAATGTCTGTTATTAAAAGTGCTATACAAATAAACTGACTTGACTATTGCACAATACAAGTAAACATCTTACACATTGACAGTATGTTCAGCATAGTCCTTTGTGTATATTTTTTTCTGCCTGTGTTGTGGGTATGTAGGATGGAGGTGGGAATTTCATTTTACATTTTCGAAGGGGAAGGGGCAGTTTTGGTTGCATGCTTCTTCTGAAGGGTCAGTATCTCTTTTCTGTTTGCGGAACAGGTGGTTGTATTAATGCATGAGATCAGAGATGATCCTTTCAGCTTTCTTCCTGGCCCTAGTCTTGTATATCTACTATACTGAGATTTACCTCAGGGTGGTCAGTATCTCTGCCATGCAGAGAAAACCTGCATGGCAAGCTCAGCCAAAACCTGAGATGAACCACACGATGATGGATGTGGTGAGAAAAGTTTCAGTGGTGAATCTGTAGAAATGGAATAGGACTGGTTGAGATATATTACATTTTCTCAGCTGTCAGTGAAAAAATGATGAAAAAATGGTGGTATTTTCCCGTTGGCAATTGTTGGATATGCTGGTGATGTTCCCAAGAGTTTGAAATGCTCCCCTACATTGACAGCTGTCAGTGATCCTGAGGGTGAGATGGAGATGTATTTTCCTGACAAAAAAATAAATAAATAAAATCTGCATTTCAGCTGTCTTCTGTCTGTTGAGCTTTATATGGTATAGTCTTCATTATTGGGGATGTAACCTAAAGGATAAGACTTTGGAATTCTAAGTTTCTATCTGACAATTCTGTTAGTATAAAATAATGGGTATATAATACGTTGTGACCATCAGTAAGGTCAATTCCAAGGTTTGTATCATCTCCACAATTGATCAAGTTGACAAAGAGGTTGATGAAGCTACATTTGATCATGCATAGTCAGTTAAGTAGGGGAGAGAGAGCACAAATTATTGTGGTACGCAAGTGTTAATGGAGCTGGTGTCAGATTGATAGTCTGGTGTGTACATTATGTACTTTCTATCATGAAACTGTTAATGCACTCACAGATGGAGTGTGCATTCCATCTACACTGATCTACCCTCAGAAAGGACAGATTGTTGTTTTCAGGCCTATACTCATTCAGATTGGCTATTCTTTCCTAACTGAAGATGTGATTAATAGAGGAGGATTTAAAGAATACCTGTACTTTGCATAAGTAACAGGTTCCCAACCTTGGGCCTGGAGTATCCCCTGGCATAATATACGCGCTTTGACTAAGGAAGGGCTGTTAATTAGCATATTAGTTAAATCAGGTTTGTGAGGAGCAAGACAAACAAGAGCAAGCAAAAACACTAAAATGTGCAGGACAGGGTGTATTCCAGGACCAGATTTGGGAAACTTTGGCATAGGTCTATGGAGTGGTAAAGTGTGCAGCTGTCGAGTATTATGGAGAGGCAGAGATAGTGTGACTAAATGATCTTGACAAGGCTGTACCCAGGAAGATTAGAATCAAGTTTTTAGGCATTTTTTTTTCCATCTTTCAGAGATGACATGTGATGGTTAACACACACACACACACACACACACACACACACACACACACACACACACACACACACACACACACACACAGAGGACACAGCACAACTAGGTCAGTACAGCCCTTACGTGGCTTTCCCTAGTGGTGCAACAGAAAAGCATTTGCATTATCATCCAGAGATGGCGAGTTTAAATCCAAAAGATACCACAGTCACAGCTATCTGTGGCTGGGAGTCAAAAAGGGCAAAATGATCTGTGTTCTCTTGGTCAGAGGGATGGCATACTCTCTCCCTTGCCAATCATAGTGACACTAATCAATTGTGGGTGTCTGTGAGAGCATGAATGTAGAATTGGCAGAGAGCACTTTCCTCTGAGTATGTATGGTGCCTACTGATGCTGCATGAGCAGCACTTCAAAAAGATGTGGTTGACTGGTTTCTTGTCTTTGACTGGTAGGTGGGAATTGACCAAAACTAAACTAAGCCCACCTCTGACATGAAAAACAAACCCACCTCTGACATGTTGACTACTTGAATAGTGCTGTGCTTAGCTACTTTTCAGAAGCAGTGGTGCTGAGATTTAAGATCCAGCTTCCTTCATTAGACTTCCCCCATCACTATAGCTTCAAAATCCTTGATAGCATTAACTTCTGCATGCAGGTTAGAATGTTAATTAACAGTACTCGACATTGTGTGTGGGCGGCACAGTGGTGTAGTGGTTAGCACTGTTACCTCACAGCAAGAAGGTTCTGGGTTCGAGCCCAGTGGTCAACAGGGGCCTTTCTGTGTGGAGTTTGCGTATTCTCCCCATGTCTGCATGGGTTTCCTCTGGGTTCTCTGGTTTCCCCCAAAGACATGCAGGTTAGACTAATTGGTGGCTCTAAATTGACTGTAGGTGTGAATGAGAGTGTGAATGGTTGTTTATCTCTGTGTCAGTCCAGCGATGACCTGGCAACTTGTCCAGGGTGTACCCCACCTCTCGCCCATAGTCAGCTGGGATAGGCTCCAGCTTGCCTGCTACCCTGTACGGGATAAGTGGTTATGGATAATGGGTGGATTGTGTGTGTGTTTTAGTTATCTACTCGATGCTCATCATTTGTTCATATGAAAAACACCTTGTGTACTCAGTATGTTACTCAGCTTCAAATCTCTTTCCTCACTTGTTTGCATGGTGTATTTATGACAACTTGATCTATTAGTATCACAACACACAACTAGTTTGTATGGATTCAGGGTGTTTAAGACCCAACAATAGCTTATCTGTTCTTTTAAACAGACATAAACCTCCCAGACTGGGAAGTTCCCAAACAAGTTATATGTTTCTTGTTGGACACATTTTCTCTGCCTGGGAAATATTCAGCATAGTATTCCTTTGGCATATTCATACATTTACATGGAGACTTTTTGCAGAGCTGATTTGCTCATTCAACATGGAATGTACAAGATTAAACACACAACAAAATGTATCCCCACCTTCAGTGTTCCACAGTGATTTTCTACTTGAGCCTGCTCATGGCAATCAGGCACAACTTCTGATGATTTTGTAAAAAAGGATCTATCACTGTAATTAATTTTATAAAGGCTATGATTGCTGATTCATTTTGTTTTCTCCTTCTAAGAATAGCTGAGCTGGCAAAGTACGTAGGCTGGCATGGTAGTGCTATGCCATCAGTCAGGAACAACACTGGTTTGTCCCTTTTAGAGATGTTAGACCTGCCATGACAGAAGCAAAATCTGATAAATTTCATGAATAAAGTTAGATTTTTGGGGCATCCAATATAATTTATCTTCTGAACAAGTGATTAATTCTGATCATTTTGTAAGCTAATTCCTTGCTTTCTAACAACTAATCCAAACAGCAGCATATACAGAAATAATGAATAATGGACCTCAGTTAGAACCCTATCCATACTTGCCAACTTTTCAAAATTCTCATGGGGGAGAAAAGTGCATGAACGACATTTTCAATTGGACGAGGGTATGATGCGCGGTTGAAATGATAAAAACAGTGGATCCCAATTAATTGCAAACCATTTGAAATTTTTACAATTAAAGAGTTTTTGAATTGTTGATATTGTTCTATCAATTACTATAGGTTATGGGATTCATGTATCAGGCATAAGAGAGCTCAGAGTGAAAAATCTGAAATAATACTCATCTTGAATTTTAACATAATAACAACGAAAGGGAAGTCTTAAATCAGACTTTTAGCTGAAAAATCTCATGCCTGAATATTGTATACATACAGAGACCCACAGAAAATAACAAGTGATGCTTTAGAAGAACGTTTATAATTTCTTAAAATAGTCACAGTGAATGAAAGTATTATTGGACTGCATCAAATGTTTTCCTTCTGTAAGCTCATGTAAAAATACAGAGAACTATAATATCATATGTAAATTAAATTTTAATAAGATTTGACCAAAATAGTAACAACTCAATTAAATAAATAATGCACTGTCTTAGTACTACTAAAATGCATCTCTCTCACTAAACACTTTCCAACAGAATTTTTAAAAAGCACTAGAACTATACTATCAAAATCCTATCGGAATGCATCAAAGGAATTTGCTCATTTGCAAACTTTGACTGAAAGTTTTCAAACAAAATTTTAAAATGGCACTATAAATACTACCATACTATCCAAATATACTCCACAAAGAAATTCACTTGCATACAAAATTTTAGTACTACCAACATACACTCACTAGTAATCTTTCACTTAAAACCTCAAAACTCTATCAAAATCAATCACTTTCCAGATAATTCACTTGTAAACT
This sequence comes from Neoarius graeffei, assembly GCF_027579695.1. Lineage (NCBI taxonomy): Eukaryota > Metazoa > Chordata > Actinopteri > Siluriformes > Ariidae > Neoarius > Neoarius graeffei. Next base: position 49,682,957 of record NC_083575.1, read on the forward strand.
TTCAAACATAAATTCAAAATAGCATTAAGACACTACCACACTATTCAAATACACTCATCAAACAAATTCGATAGTTATGGCCACCCGACCGACCCAGCGTTAAAAATTTTCCAACTGAAATAAATTCGCGAGACCCGGAGTTCTAAACTTTGACCTGTGCGGTCAGTGAATCGCTTACCTTGCAAAATGCGTTGGTCTGGCTGGTCGAACATTTGCTTATCCATGGAAATTCATTCTCCCATGCAACCTGGTATTTGCATTCATAGTTTTGCCATTTGGTATTGGGTTTAGTGGTTATGATGAATGCTTGTAAAAAATGTCGGACAGCCTGGGTGAATCCTACATTACGGAAGTGACTGTTCATTGATTGGTTAAAAATCAGTTGACATCAGCAGTGTTTCTCATACAATTCTGATTGGACATAATCAGGAGTATTTTTAACTTGGCGGTAGGGATTTCCCAAAACCGGGAGATTATCCATTTTTTAACAAATACGATTGGGAGGCGGGAGATGGAGGCTAAAATCGGGAGCCTCCCACCAAAATCGGGAGGGTTGGCAAGTATGCCTATCAGACTCTAAAACTGTTTTCAGTTCAGTTTGATTTATTATAATCCACACCAACATCATACAATACTTTTCTTTTTTTTTGACAAGTATGATTTACAACATTTTAGTCCTGACCAGTTTATTTTTATGTATGTAGAGTAATATAATGTGCACTTTTCAGATATTTCCATATTTGACTGCACTGAACATTTCTCTAAACCATGCTTCAGTTTGCCCTTGGGCTTCTGGTGGGGAACGCTACATTTTCAGGTCAACATTAGAATCAGCAAGACTCCCTGTGTCCAAAATTACTCACTATATAGTGAGTTCGCCATTTTGTAGTGCTGTCCGAATGTATAGTGAAAATTATTACACTCTAAATAGTGAGCTCATAGTATCCCACAATGCATCATGAAAAGTAGTGTACAACCGATTGTCACTAACCAAGCAATATATACCATCGTGCATTGCAGTCGTGCTGAAACAAAAAGTGTGTTGGGGATGAATGGACAGAGGAAGAAACACATTATAAATGGACACTCAAGTACAATTAAAAATAGTAAGAATAAAAAAATAAGCTAAAATAGAATAAGACATAAAATATAAGAATAAAAGTTACAGTGCAAAGCGAGGAATTAATCAAAAGCCTCAAATTTGATTTAATAAAAGGCAGTGTCAAAGAAGAAAGTATTTAAAAGAACTGAAAGATGCAGCAGACACAAAGTACTTTGTATTTATTAATGTAGGAAATACGCTCAGTATAATATGTATTTATCACAAAAACACATGCATGCATTTATTATTTTGAAAACCCACCAGACTGATCTGGCATGTTTTAATTGTGCAACAGTAATGACATAAATAACGGCGCGGCGGAGTAGTGTCCGAAAGTGTTTTTTTCATTTTACCACTGAGCTCACTATATAGTCCTCTATATAGTAATTCCCTAGATAGTGAGTAGGGAGTAGTGAATGAGTGAGTGATTTCGGACACAGGGTCTGTTTCTTACAACACATCATACTTACTTATTTACTTACTTAGGCCGCCCTCAGGCGAGCCACCTGTACCACACTCCAGCATCCCCTGTCGGACATCATGGACCTCAGCTCGCCCAGAGAGATCACACCCGTGTCGGTCTTAAGGTTATCCACGTATGTCTTGATGGGCCTCCCTGGGTTCCGCTTACCATGAGCTGGTTCCCACAGCACAACCTTGTTTGCAGCCAGTTCCTGATGGCGATGACAATGGCCAGCAATCCCCATTCTCCTCGATGCTATTTTGTCAGTTAGAAGTGGTAGGTCCCCATAGAGAATGGTGTTTGGTACCCGGTCGTACCACTTCACATTGAGCACTGTGCGCAACATTCTTGTGTAGGTCCCATTCAGGGACTTTTCCATTTGCTTTGTCAACGTCCAGCATTCTGAGCCATATAGGAGAATTGTTTCCACTGTTGCTGGGAAGAACGTAAGCTTTACACTTCGAGATAAGCCAGAATGCCACACTGCATTCATCCTATTCATTGCCTTCCATGCAAGTGCTTTTCTTACTTTCATGTCCTGCTCAGAGGACTTTACCCACGCTCCCAAGTATTTAAAATCGCTGACTTCTTTCAGATCGTGCCCTTCGCTGGTCTTCAAAGGGAGACTTGGTTGAGGGATGTTCACGGTGATTACTTCAGTTTTTTTTACATTTAGGTGGAGCCCTACCTTGCCACACTCCGTTTCCACGTTGTGAAGTAATTGCTTGGCCTCTTCTATGGAGTTTGAAAGTAGACAGATATCATCGGCAAAATCTAGGTCTGACAGGGTGACTGCGGGGATTCTACGGGAACGTCTTGGAGTGATTATAAACCCTAGATCCCTATCGTGGCAGTCGATGGCTTTTCTTAGTGCATAGTCCAGGACGATAACAAAAAGGTAGGGAGGAAGTGTATCTCCTTGTAGTATGCCAGCTTTTATTTCGAATTCTTCAGTTATTCCATCCGGCGAGATTACTTTTGCTACTGTGTTGGTGTACATTTGCTCGATTGCATTGAGCAGTCGCGGTGGAATGCCATAGGCTTGCAGGATTTTAATCATTTTCCCTCTGTGTATGCTATCAAATGCCTTTCTAAAGTCTATGAAGATCATCACTACAGACAGGTTGTTCTTCTTAGTTTCTTCGATTATTCGACAAAGTGCTAGGATCTGATAAAGTGTAGATCGGCCCTGCCTAAATCCATTCTGATTTGGTCTTAAGAATGAGTCAAGCTTGTCTCTTATGCAATTGAGGATCATCCTGTTCATGATCTTTGAAATGATGCACGTCATACTTATACCACGGTAGTTATCGGTTGTAGAGAGATTTCCTGGTTTAGGGACTGGTCGTATGTGCGAGAGTGACCACTGCTCAGGTCTAGACCCCTCCATTAATGCTCTGTTGCTAAAATTGAGTATGAATTCATCCAGATCACCATATTTAAGCACTTCGGGAGGAATGCCGTCCGGCCCGGCGCTCTTGTTATTCTTTAGTGCTCGCTTCACTCTCAGCAGCTCAGATTGTGTAAAAGGACCATCATCTATGCCTAGGTCGCTAAAGATTGCCTGTATACTTTCATCTTGATCGTCATTAATTTCAGGGACTTTGCCAAGAAGATCTCTGAAGTGGTTGTACCATGATGTTACTCTTTCTTCAGCATTTGCACCATGTAGCTGGCCTTCTCTGCACTTCCTTCATCCTGTCATCTCATTTACAACTTTCCATACCTCTCCATATCTAGCCTCTTCATGACACTGTTCTATCCATCTGCTCATTTCCTCCAGCTCTTGTTCTTTAATAAGATCGTATGTTTCGAAGAGTACTCTTTTGGCAAGGTTGAGCCTTTCTACGCACTCTATTACTTCCTCGTTGAGGTTTTCACTTGCTTCAACTAGTTCCTGCCTTGCCACTAAAATCTCTGGGTGTTTTGACCTTGTGGATCTTTTTCTCTTCGCTTTCCTTGGAACAAGTTCTTCCATAGCTTCTTGGTTTACTTTGCAGAAACTTTCATAGCATTCAGTGATGTCTTCAATCTTGCTTAACTCTTGATATCTGTTACAGACCTTAAATGCGTACTTCCCTTGTAAAGTCGCGTCCAACACAAAGGCACCCCGATCATACTTAACTTGCTGTTTAGATTTTGACACTCTTAAACTTAGCTTTATTTTAGCAATGACAGCTTTGTGGTCTGATCCAACCGTCTTGAAGGAGCTATAGGCTTCCGAGTTATGAATGGAATTTCTCCACTTTTTGCGTGCTAGTACATAGTCCAACTGTCTCAGTGCCCCCGTTCCTCAATCCTTAAACGTCCAGAGCTTTCTACGCTTTTTGCAAAACTGTGTGTTCATTGCTAACAGGTCGTGCTCGGACATCAGCTCTACCAGGAGTTCCCCATTCCTATTTGTGGTGGAGTGGTATGGGAATGGAACATCCTCCTTGCCAATCCTAGCGTTAAAGTCTCCAAGGACTATGAGGAAATTGTGAGTTGGGACACTTCGCAGGAGTGAGTGCAAATCATCGTAGAATTCTTCGGTTTCTTCAAGTGGGGCTGAGTTGGTGGGTGAGTACACTACAACCACAGTTGTTATTGGATTACTCTCAAATTCAGCAAGGAGGATTCATTTGGAGTGTCTTTCTGTTCTGCGTAGAGCTTTACGTGCCTTAGTGCTAATAATCAGACCTACTCCCCCTACCGATGCCTGCATGTCATTTCTCCATGCTGAGGAAACTATAAGGTATCTGCTTTCAACTCTCTCCATCTCTATTATGTCTGCATCCTCGAGCACTTTGCGATGTTCTTGTACTCCCATTATATCGATTTGACATTTCTCTACGCAGTGTGCAAGTTCTAGTACTCTTGCTTCTTCACGTAAGGTGTTTGCATTGAAACTTGCCACTTGTAGAGTCTTTCTGCAACGTAGAAGAGCATTGGACCTTCTGTTGCCATCCAACATCCCCCTCCCATTTGGGTTTAAGGAGATATCTTCATCCATCTCAACTATCGTTGGGCCATCAGAACTGTCCACTCTATTTACATTTCAATTGTAATTATCCTTTTCCATTACTGTTGTGTGATACATTTGACTTGACAATGTTAATAATCACCACGGGCACAACTCCACTCGGTGATAAGCAGATTGCTCTGGATACTCAGCCATAGGACACTATTCGAAAGAGCTCATACCAGGGTCCACCGGTAGTTACAATTTTTACAGGCTTATTACCAAACCCCCAACCTGGAGGACCAGGTGTTGCAATTTGTCTGGACTTTCCCCTAGTACCTGCCCAGCAAGGTAGAACCTGCCAGGGACCTAGGTCCCAACTGGTATAGACCCTTTTCACGTGACGTCACGACAAACGTGGGCGCCATTTTGGACATGTACTACCAGTAGTTTACCACAGCCAACATTGAGGAACGGCAGCAAAGAAAGCTTTTACTTTCAGCAAGACTTCCATCATGCCACTATATTGTTGTGCACCTGGATGTAGTAACCATCAACAAACAAGGCAAGGTTTATCATTTTATCAGATCCCGACGGAGAAGATGGATAGCGGCCATTAACAGGAAAGATTGGCAGCCCTCGGCATACCAGCGGTTGTGTAGTGACCACTGTGTTGGAGGTAAGACGAATAAAATTAGCCAGAAAAGGCATTACATTGCTGTTAACATTCTGTGGCAGCGAGTGTGTAACCAAATAGGTTAAAATAACCCATTGTAACCTCTTTGTTCTTCTGTAGTAGCTATTGTTGACTAGCTAATGTCAACAACATAGTAGCTAGTATGTTACTGTAGCAATGTTTACGTTCAGTCATTTGGATGACTGTTAAAACCTTTCAGTCTCAAGTTTTTCCTTTACTGTATTTACTAGTTTACTGTAATTATGATCCGGCAGCTATTTACACTGGATCCAGTGTAAATAGCTGCCGGAGCCGACGTCTGAGGTTCCAGAGCGCTCTCCGGAACCTCGGACGTCGGCTCCGGCAGCTATTTACCTGTACAGGGCTTAATTTGAGGGGAGCAAGCCGGAGTGCGCTCTGGAACCTCGGACGTTGGCTCCAGCAGCTATTTACCTGTACAGGGCTTAATTTGAGGGAGAGCAAGCCGGAGCGCGCTCCGGAACCTCGGACGTTGGCTCCGGCAGTTATTTACCTGTACAGGGCTTAATTTGAGGGGAGCAAGCCGGAGCGCGCTCTGGAACCTCGGACGTTGGCTCCGGCAGCTATTTACACTGGATCCGGTGTAAATAGCTGCCGGATCATAATTACAGTAAACTAGTAAATACAGTAAAGGGAAAAACTTGAGACTGAAAGGTTTTAACAGTCATCCAAATGACTGAACGTAAACATTGCTACAGTAACATACCAGCTATGATGTTGTTGACATTAGCTAGTGCTAACAGCTAGCTGCTAGTACACTGCTACAACACAGACACCGACCCTAATAATACAGTTCTTCATCATTGCCTGGTAACAGCAAATTTATAACGGGCCATGTCTCAACAGACTAAGAAGTTATTTCAATGACATTTAATAACATTTTGTTTATCCTGAGGACCGAAAGTAAATGAAAATGTGAACAAACCTTAGGTGTAATAAGATGGCGACCACCGGCTCCAGGGACGACCCGCTGATGTAGGCATGTTACCCAGCCTGACAAAATATTTGTAGGCATCCAAACTCTTCTACGCTTTCAGATCAATACCTGTGTATGGCGATGGGTTTTTAACGACATAGGTATACAGATCATGTGGGCCGAAGTCAGGTAAAGACGAGGGCTTCGTGTACTTCCGTACGTCAGTGAACAATCCTGGTGGAAGCAGGTAAACGTCGTTCTCTAAGCCTGCTAACCTCAATTTTTGCAAATACCTCTCCCTCTGCTCGCCCTGTAAATGCCCTACATCGCTGGATAGTGAAGGTGTTTTCTGCATCTCGCTCCTTTTTCTTATATGTTTTTCGTTTGTCGCCTTCCTCGCATTCAAACTGATTCGAGCCGAAGTCCACTACATGTCCAAAATGGCGGTCACGTTTACGAAGGTCACGTGACTGAAAAGGGTCTATAGCTATTAGGATCATCAAGCCACACAAACTTCCCCACCACTTTAAGGCGCAACACTTAGGGAAGGATCATGGCATACAAATATGGCCACCATAGACTACACTTCCCAACACACAAGGACGTTGTCACGTTTACAGTCACCCACTTTCTAAATACACACACCTGAATACAATCACTAATATATAAGGACTCCAGGTGGGTATTTTGGAAAGCAGGTTTAACAAGCTCTGAGCCTAACCATGAACTCTGAGCTGATGAACGCTGAAATGAGAATGTGTTTTTGGTTCCAGAAGAGCTGATCTGAGTTAGTTCAATCAACTGTGAGTATGCTCACTCTGAGTTAAGTGCATGCATGATGAATATAAAAAGCCATCATAAATGGAGCTCTGATAACATGAGTCACTATGACATCCAGCGAGAAAAAGGTCGTCCTACTTCCGGGTTTCTCAAAGAGTGATATGCGCACCCCTAAAGGTGCACAGACTGACTGTATAGGGTGTGCAAGACAAAAAATTTGTAATAGAGGAAATTAAAGATGATAATTTTTAAAAATCTAGAATAAACTGTTTAAAGTGGGTTTTTTTTAGTTTGCATGTTTTTAAAAACAAAATGTCAATGTATTGTAGTCTAATCATTAGACTACAGTAAATTGAAACTTTATGATATTTCAGACTCTAATTATTATATAGCTCATCTCATTGGGGTCTCAAAGTTCTTTCCTAATGCAAGGCTTTGCAAATTAATTCGGCTTCAACATCAATCAGGTTAATAAGGAAAGGACATTCCATGTCTGACAGCTGCTTCAGGCTCAGTAGGCTGGAGGAGATGGTGAGAAACTCAGGGTTTGTTAAAGAAAACCTGCCAGTGAGCAGATTAGGTTCAGAGAGTCAGTTACCGTGGCAACTGACCCAGAGTTTGAGTTACCTCTCTTTCTGGAACAGAAAACCCAGAGTTTCCCTCATCTCAGGGTTAACAAACTCAGAATTTTCACTAAACCAGCTTTCTGGAATATATATACAACCTCCCCCCCAAGTTTCATGTCCACCTTGTGAAGTGTATCATTACCTGAATTGACAAGCCTTGATTTCTGTATATTGTTTTTCTTTTTTCCTGGTGTTGATGTTTACCGATTGCCTGAATCTTTGCTTGTGTTTTGGATTTGTTTGCCAGTCTAATTAATAAAAAAATTATAATTGCATTTGGATCTGCCTTTGCCTCCCTCTTATGACATATATCCAGTATATTGTTGCTGTTTGTTCACATAAAGGAGTGGTTGCATTTGATTTTTTTCCTGAAAATTACTTTGCCAGGGTGGATCAAAATCAGGCAATTACACAATATAACAATTTTTGTTCCTGGGTAGTGAGGATTATTTCCTAATTGCTTATTTCTCAAAAGTAGAGAAAATGGCTGTTAGGGCCCCCCCAACTTTGCTTTTGAGACCAGGACATTAGTATTTTGAAATGTACCTATTTTCATTGAGATTGTCGGCGAATTTGCATCTTTTCATTCACATAAAGTCAGAAAAAACACATGAATCAAATTAAACATGTATTTATAATAAAGTTTAAAAAATGACTACAGAAGTTTTAGAAGTTAGCAGTTATATAAAATTGACCACAAAGGATTTAAAAATAAGTAGGATTTTTTTTTTAAAGAATTACTGTTATATTGTAAATCACTTTCATGAAGCAGCCCCCAACTATGGCCTCTCATCATGTCTCTCATCATTTAAAGTCAAAATCTGCTACTGTATATCCTGGAAGAAGCATTCACCTTGATGCTCTGAGCATGCTCCCATGTTCTCCTTGAATTGATCAAGATGAGCATCAAAGTTGTGGACTTTGAGAGATATCCTGCAGCCTATTGTGCCATAGTTCTTCGCTAGCGTCTCAACCAACTCCACATAGTTTCCAGTTTTATGATTGCTCATGAAGCCCTGAACCACTATGATGCACTCCAGGATCTTCTTTATCTGTGGTTTGATGAAGACACCATCTTTCGTCAATGTGCACCATGTGCAATGGTGGCATTGACACTTTTCAGGGGTCCACAAATGGATCCTACTTGACATTGTTCCTCATACAGAGAAGTTGGTGTGCTGTGGCTAGTCCTGCCTTTAGTAGTGTGCCTTGGTGTCTCTGCTGTCCCAAAGACAAAGATAGCAAGGAAACTTGGTAAAACCAACATCAACTATATGTAAGATTGCCTAAATAGGTATTTTTAAATTGTGTGCAATTAACAGGGTGTAACTTTTTTTGGTATAAGATTAATTTCTCTGTCATTTTGTTAAACTACTGGTGACAAAATTACAAGCAATTAAAATTAAGCAATTAAAAGCAATGGGTAGGCTAACCAATTTGCAATATGATGCCTATTCTCTGCTCTGTTTTGAAGACCTCTACATGCCCATAAAATATAAGAGTTTTTTTTTCAGTACTGTGGGGATTTTTTTTAACCCCTTCAGACATAATGTCTACAATTGTACACATGAAGTTCCATAGCATTTTCCTTGTGTCCAAAGGGGTTAATAGAGAGTGACAAGTGACTATTAAGTTGCTTTCATCTCCCACGGTATCCAGGGTGGTGGTATGTCAGCACATGGGTTGAAGGACACACACTCTTTTTCACAGCTCATGGTTGCCTGGCTCTGTGGGGCTCCAGGCTGGTTTGTCTAGCCGAAGGCTGAACACCACTGGGGGCTGGCTCTGGTTGATCTGAAACATCATTAAAATGAGGAAATAAAGAAACTCCAACTGTGTAGTTTTTGGTGGCAAGTTTGAGATCTGAGCTTTTTCTTCACCGACATGTAAAGATTTGCGATATAAGCTATTATATTAGACTATGATTATGTACATTGTATATTTTATACATATCATGGATGTAGGTCTATAAATTAAATATTAAAACATCAGGTGGAGTTCGATTGTCGATGGAAACGCTGTTGACTGCAGCAGTGATTTATTTCCATACTGCATTTTTCTGACGTCCTACAATGCTACTTTCAGGCTGCTAAATAGAGATAATTTGCTCAATTGGACTTGCAATGTTAGAGCTTCTGTTTTGACGGAGAAGTTTCTCTTCTTGGCCATATTACGTCTCTCCATGTCATAAAGTCTAGGGGTGTAGCCTCTAAATCGAGACTATTTAGGATTGTGATATTTAAATGACGATGGTTTTCAGCCACCACATTTAACAATGTCAAATTTTTCACTTGGATCTGTGGTTGTATCTACATTAACTTAATAAAAGGGCCATTATGCTGACTGAGGAGCAGAAAAAGCTTCTTGCGATGTCAAAACAGTAATAATAAACAATAATAAACTGGTCTTTTATGTTGAGTTGTCCAGAAGGACCCCAGCCCTACACTCATTTCCTATTGACCTGCACTACCATTTTGGGATTTGCAGGTTTAATGCTTATCTAGATTAGCTGTGCATAAAGCAATCAGTGGAGTTGGATAGAAAAATTGAAATAGAAGACCACTTGGGTAGAAAACCACTTCTAGAAACAAAGGCTTCTTTTGTTTAGTCTTCAATTTGAGCAAATTGACTTTTTTTGTTGTTGTTCAAACCAATTTTATTTGTGTCCAGGGTGACCACTGCTTAGCTATCAACTGGCACAGATAGGAATATTACTGTGAACTTTTAATAAGACCCAAGGAATTTTGAGTATTATTAAGTACAGGTAGTCATCGACTTACGACCTATGCGACTTACAACCGATCGACTTTACAACCGTCTGGTTATGACTGGCAAGTGTTTCCCAGCTGAGCTAGCTGAGCGTACGACAGTTTCCGCCCCAGCTCCTGGCAGCGCCTCTCACCGCATACAACGGTTTCCGCCCCAGCTCCAGGCACATGCGCAGTCTCTCTCGCGCTCCCTCGCGCACTCCGTCATACAGTTTCCGCCCCAGCTCCTGGTTTATGAAACAAGCAAATGCTCACACCAGCCCGAGCGCTGCAACAGCTGATGATGACGTAGACGACCCACAGCCAAGCACCAGTGATGCCAGCGGTCACTAAATTTTGTATTTTGCTATGTTTTACATTTGTATTTTGGTATGTTTCAAACTAAAATGTTTTCTGTTTTTCACACCTGTATCTCATATTTTTTGTTTTGCACATATTAAATGAATTGTACTGTACACAGTGAAGTATGCAGTGTTTGACTTAAACCAAATAATGAGCCAAGGTAATGAAATAAGAAAATGTTGATAAAATAAGACTTTAAGATGATTACAATATCATTACACATCACAATATACAACCCCGATTCTAAAAAAGTTGGGGCAAAGTACAAATTGTAAATAAAAACGGAATGCAATAATTTAGAAATCTCAAAAACTGATATTGTATTCACAATAGAACATAGACAACATGTCAAATGTCGAAAGTGAGACATTTTGAAATTTCATGCCAAATATTGGCTCATTTGAAATTTCATGACAGCAACACATCTCAGAAAAGTTGGGACGGGCAATAAGAGGCTGGAAAAGTTAAAGGTACAAAAAAGGAACAGCTGGAGGACCAAATTGCAACTCATTAGGTCAATTGACAATAGGTCATTAACATGACTGGATATAAAAAGAGCATCTTGGAGTGGCAGCGGCTCTCAGAAGTAAAGATGGGAAAAGGATCACCAATCCCCCTAATTCTGCGCCGACAAATAGTGGAGCAATATCAGAAAGGAGTTTGACAGTGTAAAATTGCAAAGAGTTTGAACATATCATCTACAGTGCATAATATCATCAAAAGATTCAGAGAATCTGGAAGAATCTCTGTGTGTAAGGGTCAAGGCAGGAAAACCATACTGGGTGCCCGTGATCTTCGGGCCCTTAGACGGCACGGCATCACATACAGGCATGCTTCTGTATTGGAAATCACAAAATGGGCTCAGGAATATTTCCAGAGAACATTATCTGTGAACACAATTCACCGTGCCATCCGCCGTTGCCAGCTAAAACTCTATAGTTCAAAGAAGAAGCTGTATCTAAACATGATCCAGAAGCGCAGATGTCTTCTCTGGGCCAAGGCTCATTTAAAATGGACTGCGGCAAAGTGGAAAACTGTTCTGTGGTCAGACGAATCAAAATTTGAAGTTCTTTGTGGAAATCAGGGACACCGTATCATTCGGACTAAAGAGGAGAAGGACGACCCAAGTTGTTATCAGCGCTCAGTTCAGAAGCCTGCATCTCTGATGGTATGGGGTTGCATTAGTGCGTGTGGCATGGGCAGCTTACACATCTGGAAAGACACCATCAATGCTGAAAGGTATATCCAGGTTCTAGAGCAACATATGCTCCCATCCAGACGACGTCTCTTTCAGGGAAGACCTTGCATTTTCCAACATGACAATGCCAAACCACATGCTGCATCAATTACAGCATCATGGCTGCATAGAAGAAGGGTCCAGGTACTGTTACTGGCCAGCCTGCAGTCCAGATCTTTCACCCATAGAAAACATTTGGCTCATCATAAAACGGAAGATATGACAAAAAAGACCTAAGACAGTTGAGCAACTAGAATCCTACATTAGACAAGAATGGGTTAACATTCCTATCCCTAAACTTAAGCAACTTGTCTCCTCAGTCCCCAGACGTATACAGACAGTTGTAAAGAGAAAAGGGGATGTCTCACAGTGGTAAACATGGCCTTGTCCCAACTTTTTTGAGATGTGTTTTTGTCATGAAATTTAAAATCACCTAATTTTTCTCTTTAAATGATACATTTTCTCAGTTTAAACATTTGATATGTCATCTATGTTCTATTCTGAATAAAATATGGAATTTTGAAACCTCCACATCATTGCATTCCATTTTTATTTACAATTTGTACTTTGTCCCAACTTTTTTGGAATCGGGGTTGTACTTATGTTCATTTAACATAGGCCGACTTACGACCAGATCGGTTTACGACCGGTCAGTTGTAACCAAACGCAGTCATAAGTCGACGACTACCTGTATTGTGATTTTTCCTGAGTGAATTTATTAATCACAAAATGTGAAAAGGTGGGTTTATGTTTCTTGGCAGGTGTGAGATGTTGGCAGTGAAGCACAGGGAATTGAGCAATGACCCATCAGTAACAAAATGGACAGCATTTGTCATTAAGCAGTGACCCTATCACTAAAGTACTCCATTATTCTGATTAAAACAGGCTAGCATGTATAAAATATATTGCAAAGGTAAAACATGAGTGTGTCACTGAGTAGGCCAGTTTAAGGACCACCAGGAGAAAATTAAGAAAACTATACATAATTAAAAATTTAAGGGAATTTTGGATAATTTGGAAAGGTTACTAGTTACCAAAAAGAGACACACTGTGTGGGAGGGTTTCCCCCTCCATAGAACCTTCATAGCCCCTCAGCCAGGGGGACAAACCAAAGGGACAACCCTACCCAGCAGGGAATGTCTTTTGTTGTGCCTCATCCTCCTAAAACCAGCCAACTGAATCCACACACATTCTGTTGTTAGATCCTGTGTGAAAATTAATTACAATTCTAGAAGAAAAAAGCCTTTCTTATTTTGATTCAAGTTTCTTTTGACAGGCCTGAGGATGATCAAAATGCTGAGGTCGCTTTCTCTGTCCTTGCCTGTGGTTTAAAAGGATATTTTTCTTTCATCACTAGCCTGTTACTGACAAGTGGTAGATATACACTGCAAAAAACTGAAAATTGAATTTGAGGAGAAAATTCCTTAATACTAGCGAAATGATCTTGCTGCATGGACAGATCATTTTACTTGACAAGACATCTCGGAATAAGTTGGTTACAATCTAGAACTAGTTTTAATAATCTCAGACTTGTATTCTTCTACACTTCAAAAATGATATCTTAACAAGTTAGAATATCTTGAATATAGTTGAAACAATCTAGCATTTCCTATTAGAAGAATACAACCCTAATTCCAAAAAAGTTGGGACAAAGTACAAATTGTAAATAAAAACAGAATGCAATGATGTGGAAGTTTCAAAATTCCATATTTTATTCAGAATAGAACATAGATGACATATCAAATGTTTAAACTGAGAAAATGTATCATTTAAAGAGAAAAATTAGGTGATTTTAAATTTCATGACAACAACACATCTCAAAAAAGTTGGGACAAGGCCATGTTTACCACTGTGAGACATCCCCTTTTCTCTTTACAGCAGTCTGTAAACATCTGGGGACTGAGGAGACAAGTTGCTCAAGTTTAGGGATAGGAATGTTAACCCATTCTTGTCTAATGTAGGATTCTAGTTGCTCAACTGTCTTAGGTCTTTTTTGTTGTATCTTCCGTTTTATGATGCGCCAAATGTTTTCTATGGGTGAAAGATCTGGACTGCAGACTGGCCAGTTCAGTACCCGGACCCTTCTTCTACGCAGCCATGATGCTGTAATTGATGCAGTATGTGGTTTGGCATTGTCATGTTGGAAAATGCAAGGTCTTCCCTGAAAGAGACGTCGTCTGGATGGGAGCATATGTTGCTCTAGAACCTGGATATACCTTTCAGCATTGATGGTGTCTTTCCAGATGTGTAAGCTGCCCATGCCACATGCACTAATGCAACCCCATACCATCAGAGATGCAGGCTTCTGAACTGAGCGCTGATAACAACTTGGGTCGTCCATCTCCTCTTTAGTCCGAATGACATGGCGTCCCTGATTTCCATAAAGAACTTCAAATTTTGATTCATCTGACCACAGAACAGTTTTCCACTTTGCCACAGTCCATTTTAAATGAGCCTTGGCCCAGAGAAGACGTCTGCGCTTCTGGATTATGTTTAGATACGGCTTCTTCTTTGAACTATAGAGTTTTAGCTGGCGACGGCGGATGGCACGGTGAATTGTGTTCACAGATAATGTTCTCTGGAAATATTCCTGTGCCCATTTTGTGATTTCCAATACAGAAGCATGCCTGTATGTGATGCAGTGCCGTCTAAGGGCCCGAAGATCACGGGCACCCAGTATGGTTTTCCGGCCTTGACCCTTACGCATAGAGATTCTTCCAGATTCTCTGAATCTTTTGATGATATTATGCACTGTAGATGATGATATGTTCAAACTCTTTGCAATTTTACACTGTCGAACTCCTTTCTGATATTGCTCCACTATTTGTCGGCGCAGAATTAGGGGGATTGGTGATCCTCTTCCCATCTTTACTTCTGAGAGCCGCTGCCACTCCAAGATGCTCTTTTTATACCCAGTCATGTTAATGACCTATTGCCAGTTGACCTAGGGTGTTTTCACACCTGGTCCCCTTTAAAGGAACCAGACTCAGTCCTCTTTAAGTGGACCAAAAAGTGGACCAACAGAAAAAGAACTCAGTTCTTTTTGTGTTCACACTGTGAATTTATTACAAAGAGGACTGGGTTCTCTTTCTGGTCCAGTTAAGCTTTGATGGGGCCTCAGTCCTCTTTCTGTTCACACCAGGTCCTCTAGAGCCCTCAGACCCCCAGTGCACAGAATTCTGGGTAATTTTCTCTTGAATCAAAATGTCTGCTGCCATGCTTGCCCTGCTGTATTCTTTGATCAAAATAGTGCGGATTAAGGAAAATAAATAAATAAATAAATATATATATATATATATATATATATATATATATATATAGTTATATTATTGTGGCCGACTCATCAGTCAGTAAGTTCAGAGAACTGTAAAGCGGCTGTGGTAAGTTGCAAAAGGAAGTTGAGTTTCCCTGCTACAGTCAGGTGACCAACTACGGCAAACGAAGAAGGTTAAACTACAGTGAAAAAGGCGAAGTGAACCCGGTGCGCTTTTTGTTCACAACGCGCAGATTAGGCGAACCGTACCGTTGATTTTTAGCGAACCGTACTGAGACCACCTCCTGAGGTGGTCTCAGTTCGGTTCGCTTTAAAGGGGTCTGGGTACGGTTGGAGTGTTCACATATGCGCAAAACATGCTGAGTCATCGATCTGAGTTCGGTTAGATGGCTGAAAGGGACCAAGTGTGAAAACACCCCTAATGAGTTGCAATTTGGTCCTCCAGCTGTTCCTTTTTTGTACCTTTAACTTTTCCAGTCTCTTATTGCCCCTGTCCCAACTTTTTTGAGGTGTTGCTGTCATGAAATTTCAAATGAGCCAATATTTGGCATGAAATTTCAAAATGTCTCACTTTCAACATTTGATATGTTGTCTATGTTCTATTGTGAATACAATGTCAGTTTTTGAGATTTCTAAATTATTGCATTCCGTTTTTATTTACAATTTGTACTTTGTCCCAACTTTTTTGGAATCGGGGTTGTACAAGACACCAACTCTGAGATTATTAAAACTAGTTCTAGGTTATTATACAACTTATTCCAAGATGTCAAGTAAAATGATCTGTCCATGCAGCAAGATAATTTCACTAGTATTAAGGAATTTTCTCCTCAAATTCAGTTTTTTGCAGTGTACAGTATGTTCTACATTCGCCCAGGGTCTGTAGCCCTGTTGACATCTGCCATTATAATGCGTTCTGGGTGATCGGATCACAAGTAGACAGCTGAGACACATAACCATTCACACTTTGTATTATGAATACATCGCCTACCGCTCGTGATCAGATTTCATACATCGTGTCTGCTGGAGAAAGGCA